>NC_135621.1:11885625-12514166 GCF_053574225.1 Canis aureus | reverse complement strand
ATTGCATTGTCTTTTAAGAGTGTTAAATTAAATCATTATGTTGTAGAGCACTAAATTAGGCATGTGTTGGATTATATACATTTTTTAGCCACTTGGTACAAATGACCCCCCCCCACCCTCAAACCTATTCCAGATTCTTTGTAAAAGAAACTGTTGCATATTCCATATTCACAACCTTACCCATGAACACAATCCTGGTTCCAACTTCTCCTCGACATGAGCTTGTTACCCACTGGTGCTTCAGGTCTTGAACTTGATTTTTGGTTCCAGTTACCTGGTTGTAGCCTTGGCTCTATTTTCTTAGTCTTTCTGGTTCTCTACTTCCTGAAAGCTTTAAATTACCTCTGGCCATTGTAGATAAATATCATATCCAATATCTTTAGGCCCTGGGAGCTTTTGTAGATGTAGATGGAGCCTCTTCTGGATTATTCTGGCACAAGTTGGAATTAAATCCTACAAGGGGTCTCTGATCATCAGTCAGAGGAACAATGACTGTAGGTAGGTGGTTTAAGGGAGACTAGTTCTTTGGAATAATGTTAAATATTGTGTATTTCTGGCATCATAAGCCAAGACCAAGCACCTCACATTAAAAAAATAACAATTTATTCTAGGGTCCTATCAGTAAGCATGACGTTTTGTTTTGATTAGCTCCATTGTACTTCAGTACACATCCAAGCAGCATTCCCCACATTTTTCTGAGAGCCCTCCCTGCCAAAATGTATTTTATCAAAAGACTTATTTGTAAGAGGCCTGTGTAGAGTATCTTATCAGAAATGGCATACTAAGAAAATGACTCTTATTGCAGTACTGATTATTCATATTGACTTGTTTATAATTTACAAAATACTTTGCTTTCCATATTATTATTTGGTCTCCCTGATTCTTACCTTATTTTATTAAAATATGTTCTCATCAAAATAGACTGTTAAAACACAGTCAATGATGGTGTATCACTCTTCTGCTCAAAACCCTGCGATGGCCTCTTCTCTCATTGGAATTGAAAATTCACCAGTGAATTTTCTTTGTGGAAAGGATTTTCATTCAACTTCTTTAACAGATTGCAGTTTAAAAGTAGATTTAATTTCTTAATAGAGAGAGGAATATTCAAAATCTACTTCTTCCCTTCAGAATGAGCTAAAGTAGCTCATGCTATTCAGCACCTTTTTTGCATTTTATTAAAGTTGTTGAGTGTATTGGCATAAAGTTATTAATAATCTTTCTTTCTTTCAAGCGTGTGGATGTGTAAGCAGGAGAGGGAAGAGAGAGAGGAAGAGAGGCAATCTTAAGCGGGCTTCACGGCCAGTGAGGAGCCCGATGCTGGACTCCATCTCACGACCCTGAGATCATGACCTGAGCTGAAAGCAAGAGTCAGACACTTAACTGCCTGAGCCACCCAGGCGCCCCTATTTTTCTCTTTATTAGTAGAATTTGTATTGTCACTTCTCTTATTCCTGATGTTGGTAGTTTGTATCTGTCCTCTTTTTATGATCTTTTTTATGAGGGGTTTATCAGTTTTATTGATTTTTCTCAAGAGCCATTTTTTTATTTAATTGATTTTTCTCTATTTTTCTGTTTTCTCTTTCATTATTTTTTGCTCTGATCTTTATCATTTACTTTCTTCTCCTTGTCTTGGGTTTTATTTGCTCTTTGTTTTCCAGTTTCTTAAGATAGAAGCTGAAATTGTTAATTTCAAAACTTTGTTCTTCTCTGATATACATATTTTAGTTCTCTAAACTTAACTGCATCTTACAAATTTTGGTATTTTGTATTTTCAGTTTCATTCCATTTAAAATACTTTCTAAATTCCATTTTGATTTCTTCTTTGATTTATGGGTTGTTTAGAAGTATTAGTTTTCAAATACTTAGGGATTATCCACGGATACTTTCTGTTATTTATCTTTATTTATTAAATTTATTTATTCCCATTATGGTCTAAGAGTATACTTTGTACAATTTGAATCCTTTTAAATTTACTGAGACTTATTTTTATGACCCAGAATATCAGAATATGGCCTTACACACTATAGACGTGCTTTTGCCTCAGGGCCTTTGTACTTGTAACCTCTCACGGAAATGTTCTTCCCCCAGATAGCCACATGGCTTGTTCCTTCAACCCCTCTGAGTCTCTGTTCACATCTCATCGTCTCCATGAGGCTTTGTCTGACTACGAAATACAAGATGTTCGTATGAACCAGATACTCTTCACCATCTTTTGTTGATTTAGTTCTCTCAATTGTACTTAATATGTGTTTCTGTATTTAGTTAAACGTCTTTAATATAGCATGAGTTCCACGAAGGCTGGAATCATCACTAATGTATTCCTAGCACATGGGAGAGTGCCAAGAACATAGTAATCGCTTTATAAATATTAACTTAATTTGATTAAAAATATAAACCTGTAAGATAGGTGGGGCTGATTTTATTGCCACCATTTTATCAACATAGTAACCAACTAGTAAAATCAAGACTTTCTATGCACTCTGATTTATATAGTAATTCCTGACACTTGATTGCTTTGTAGCCATTTTGTGCCTGGTACCCTGCTGGAGACCAAGGATTCCAAAATAAACAGGCACAATTCTGGCCTTTGAAATTTGTTAAGAGCAGTTGAGAGTAACTAGAAGTGCACCTGAAAGGGCCTTATACACCATGCAGGATACTTGGATTTTACCCAGAGAGCAATAAGAAGTCACTGGAGGGCTTAAGAAAGGAAGTGGCATGACAAAAATTTCGAAGTAGAAAGATTTAAATTGCATAAATTATTATTGCTGAACTAATATTTGCTGAGTGTTCATTTTATGTCTAAGACTCTTCTCAGTGCTGGTGGTATAGCAGAGAAAAAGAATCCATCATGAAGCTAGTCTAGTAGAAAAGACTAACAATAAAAAAAATAAATAAAAATACAATATAGTTTCAGACTGTTGTAAATGCTTTGAAGAAAAGTAAAGGAGGGTAAGGGAGTCATTAGGATGGAGGTGGGTGTATTTTAAATAGGAAGGTCAGGGAAGATTTTATGAAGGAAGTCATATTTGAGCAGAGACATACATAAAATAAAAAGAGTTCTACAGAGTTTCAAGCAGAAGGACTAGCACCACTGTGGATGTTGGTTATGACACAGAATTGAGCTTTGCCTGGTTTGAGAAAATCAAGGAAGCCAAAATGACTGGAGTTAAGTGAATGACAAGGGCATGGTGATCTGCAATAAGGACAGAGAGGTTAGCAGGGGGTGATGATGGTGGGTCATAAACTGCAGTTGGGTTTTGTTCTAAATATAATGAGAAGCCATTTGGGTGTGTTGAAATCAGGGAGGTAATGATATCTAACTTACTTTTAAACCTACTTCTGGTGGATATATGGAAGACAGACTGTAGCAGAGCAAGAAAGGAAGCAATAAAACCAGTTAGAAGACTGTTGCAGTAAAGCAGGCATAAAATGATGGTTGAACCTGACAGTTTGTAGTGGAAGTGGTGGGATGTGGAATTGGTAGAGTTGCCATAACTTGCTAATGACCTGGGTGTAGGGTATGAGGGGAGGAGATATCCTACATGATTCTTTAGGTTTTGGCCGAAGCAACTGGTCAATGGTGGTGCCACTTCCTGAAATGGAAGGCACTGTGGAACGATCAGTCACGGGCTGAGTTGTATCTTTCCTCAACCCCACTTCTTGTGTTGAAACCCAAATCCCAATTTGACTGCGTTTGGAGACAGGGGCTTGAAGGAGGAAGTTAAGGTTAAATTAAGTCAAAAAAGCGGGGCTGGGATACCTGAGTGGCTCAGCGGTTAAACGCCTGCCTTCGGCTCAGGGCGTGATCCTGAAGTCCCAGGTTGGAGTCCCACATCAGGCTCCCTGTGTGGAGCCTGCTTCTCTCCCCGTGTGTGTCTCTCATGAATAAATAAGTAAAATCTTAAAAAAAAATAAAAATAAGGCTGTAATCCAACAGGCCTTGTGTCCTTATAAGGGGAGGAAGATGAAGGATGTATGTACATAGAGAAAAAGGTGTGTAAGACAACAGCAAGAAGGTGGTCACTTAAAAGCCAAGATGGATCTCAGGAGAAACCAACCATACTGGCACTTTGATCTTAGACTGCTAGTCTCCAGAACTGTGAGAAAACAAATTTCTGTTGTTTAAGCCTCCCGGCCTGTGGTATTTCACTGGGGCAGCAACGTTACTCTAGAAAACCTAGCAAACAATACAGAAATGAGGAAGATAGTGGGGGGGGGGGGGGGAATCAAATTCTCTACTAGATATGTTGAGTTTGAAATGTCTATTAGACTTCCAAGCAGAGAAGCTGAAGAGGCAGGTGGATATATAAGCTCAGGGGAGAGATGGAAGCTGGAGATATAATGGAAAGGTATTAGCACAAACATATTTATTATAGGAAGAACACATTCCCCAATGTCTATGTTCCTATGAGGAGCCTCCATCAGTGTTACAGTCCTGACTTTTCACTGTTTTCGCAGTCCCTCTTCCCCAGGAGGAGGTTTGACATAACTGGTGAGTTTGGGAGAAAGAACCAAGTTTCACTAATTTTCTTGTATCTGTTTGGGATGTCTGCCTTCAGAGAATATAAATTTTCTAATCTTCCATGCTGTGAGTTTTTCAAGATGTAGTTTGCACTGGGAGAGGCCTGTGGTTATCCAAATGTTCCTACGACTGAGTGAGATAGCAAAATATTAGCAAGTCTAGTTACCCTGTGACTCAGGGCAAAAATAGTTCTACGGAGTTCCAGGCAGAAGGACAAGGACTACCATATGCAATGGTTGTAACACAGAATTGATCTTTCTTTCCTTTATGTTCTGCAATATAAAATATTTCAAAAACTAATAACAGAGGTGACATTTTGATCTTTCTTTGACTCTATATCTACCCTGAAATTGATTGTGAACTTGAAGGTTCACTAGATAAGGTCACCTATCTGATAGATACCAATAGAGAAAATCATAGGGCCAAACTTAGAAACTTGGGGCTTTCCAGAGTAAGATAGTGGGAGAGGAATCATTAAAGGAGATTAAGAAGTTAAGCTAGAAGAAACTAGGAGAGTCCTCTCACACTCTCTCCTCTTGCTTTCACTGGAAACCAAGTGAAGAAAATATTTTAAGAAGGAAGGGACAGTCCTCTGTTTCAAAAGCTGTTGGTTTGTTGATCTAAATGAGAGTTTATGAAATTGGTGGTATGATCATCTCCTGTCTTTCTGGTTAATTTTGTGAAAAGAAGAGAAAAGCTGTGACTCTAGCTGGCTTCACTGGAAACGATGTAAGCATAGCCTCCTCTATTCAATCACTTAGTTAAACAGCTCCCTCAAGAAGGGTGACCAGTTGTTCTGGTTTGCACACTAGGGAACGAACAGTTTCCTGAGATGTTGGATTTCCAGTGCTAAAATAGGAAAAGTCTGGGGCTAACTGGAATGAGTTGGTTACCCTGTCTTCAAGTAATACCTCCTGCAAACACACAGTTACACACATAATCATACCACTGTGGCTCATTATCTTGCACCTCTCAAGGTAGGCTACCCCTCTGAATGTATATTCTTAGTAGTGATGTAGACATGGATTGGTGGAAAAGAAAAAGGAAAAGGAAGAATGGCTCACCCATCCAATCACAGGTAAGGATGCGAGCAACAAGACTATTTGCATTTGTGTAAGATCAAGGCCATGGTCTCCTGGTGGAAGGTGATGATGGTAAGGAGATGGATAAGAAAGCATGATTCCATACAATGTGGTTTCTTCTCAAAAATGGGGGAGGTTTCTTTGGGCATGTAAGTAAATGGTAATCCTTATCAAAGTAGGGAATATGAAGAATATGGGGTCTGTGAGAGAAGAGTGATTTTTGTTTTGAACATGTAAGGCTTGGAGTGCCTGGGGGCCACTAGAAAGTGTAGTGCAGCACAGTGTAGATCTTAAGAGCATTGACTTGGGCCTTCCTACCTGGATTCAAATCTTAGCTCCTTACCTGTGATTAGCTCTGTGTGACTTTGAGGAGACTTAACCTACTGGCTCTCAGCTTTCTCATATATAAAATGAGCAGAATAATGATGGCTGTGCCTGGTAATGTGATGGTGAAGAACAGTTTCTGATACATAGTATACGATAGGTACTCTTCATAGACTGGAGGATCTGAATCTGTGGGAATATGGATAATTTAAAAAAACTGAGCTGGCAATACAGAAACACGGACACTGGGAAATGAAATGCCCAAAAGAGTATATGAACAGGGCAGGTGGGAGATTGAAGTGTGTGTGTGTGTGTGTGTGTGTGTGTGTGTGTGTGTGTGTTGTGTGTAGGGGGAGTGATAGTGGGAGGGTAGTTAGACAATATACAAAACTTTAGTGGTGATTGTTTAAAAGATAGTATGCTGTATCATGGTAATATAAGAGGTATTTGTTTCTTGTCTCAATTTTCATTTTGAGTTTTTATCAATTAGCCGTTCCTTCATAGCAAACTTTGCCAAAACTTATTTTTTCTGCCCATAAATTGCTGTGTTCTAGAAGTTTGGGCAGGGCTCAGCTTGGTGACTCTTTTGCTGGCCTGCCTGGGGTCCCTGATCTGGCCACAGGCATCTAGCAGCACAAGAGAGGCTGGAAGGCCTCCTTCCCATGCCTTGAGGTTGGGTTTACCTGCCGGCTGGGATTGGTGTCTTCTCATGGAGGCTGGCCCAGGATTCCTTACGTGGTGCTCTTAGGGCAGCAAGGGCCTGAGAGCAAAAGCTGAAAGGCCTTTTAAAGCCTGAAGTCATCTGATGCCCCTTCTGTTTAAGTGAAGTTGCGGGGCTGGCATAGAGTCTAGGGGAGGGGAAATAGCCTCTGTGTCTTGATGGGAGTGGTGACAAGATTACATCACAAAGGGGCAGGTGCATAAGAATTGGAAGAATTGTTGTAGCCATCTTTGAAGACTGTCAATGATCTGGTGTGACATTTTTCATGTCATTACCGAAGGCCTACTGGAGAGGACATCAGATGCATAACAATCTTCCTACCCCCAGTCATGCCCAGAATAAGCCTTGCATGTGATACAGTATGTGATGGGTATGGGAAGGGTAAGAATGAGTTAAAGGTCCAGTTTGTACCAGGTTTGTAGTCTGATGTGATATTACCTACTGTGACACTCTCCTTTCATGACAATATGGGTAGCTGGCCAAGTGGACAGCAAGTGATCATAGGAATAGAACTAAAGAAGAGAGTATTCTGAGAGCTGGAGAGAAGCCAATATAATATATCTTCAATATTGGAGAAATCAAAGTGGAAACCAACGAGTAGACCCCATAGAAACACAAAGTCTAAAAGAACCAGCACAGAATGGAGACAGTACCAATAGCACTCACAGCTCAGCCCTACTTTCCAGCGGGGTTTACTGTGTGGGCTAATAGGGCCCAAAGGCAGACGAGTACTTACTGCAGTGGTTGACGGGGGCACTTGGTACCAAAGAACAAAGCCAGACTGCTGCTGTTCTCTGCTCTGGAATCTTCTGGGGTCATTGAAGTCATTACTCCTCCCTCTTCTCACTGGCCAATCACAGCTATCAGCTAACTAGAAAGTAAGAGAAGAGGTCACTGTTTCAGTAAGGAATGGATATGTTTTCTTTTGGGATGCTGCTTTTTTGCCCACTAACACTGTCTCTAATTGATTCACATTTATCTTTAGATCCCAGTAAGTGGCAGCACATGAGGATAGAGGCATCGCCGTGGAGGCAGAGCTCTGAGGAATCACGTTGCCTTTAGTTTTGATGTCAAAGATGACCCTGTATCAGAATGGGCCACAAAATCCTGCATAGAAAGATCGTTTCCCACATTTAAAAAAAGCCCTTACTTGATCCTCCCGTCTTATCTGTAGTTCCTAGCTAGGACCTCTGATTTTCATTTTTTTTCCTGTTTTCCTTTTTGAATTTAAATTAAAAAAAATATTGTAGGGTATGTTGAAGCACAGTTCCGGTGTCTGACTGCCTGAGATCATACATTTACTGGCTATGGGAGTGTGTGAAAGATAATTAACCTTCTCATGGCTCAGGTTTTTCAGGTGTAAAATGGGGGCAGTGACAGTATCTACTTCAGGTACTTGTTGTGATGATTAAGTGAGTTAATACATGAACAGCTCCAGCAACAATGCTGAGCACATGGTTAGCGTTCAACAGGTCTTAGCTATTGTTGCGAATATTGTTCTCTTGTTTGTTTTTACATTCCATGCAAGCCATCATGATAAAATTACAGAAAGCTACCCAAATACTCCCATATTAAAAATGTTTGCAGTTAAATTGATAAAGTATGCATACATAAAATATTTAAAGAAGGGTTAAAAGGCCATGTTTGAGAAAAAACATTTAGACTAATTACCCACACAAGTAGTGAGGATGATGAATTTGGGGAAAGACATTTAATAGGGAGCCTATCGCTTAAAAAGGGGAGGACCTTGAAGAAATAGTATTTAAGTTTGGGATTTTGTGGGAGGACGACTGGCCAGTGTGGACAACCGCATTCGACGGCCCAGCACCCATCCCCGTATGCCCTTTTCTACTACTCTTACTCTCACTTGACTCTTCTGAAACATTCTTTCAGTCTACTTTTTTTGGGTGTGTGGGTCAAAAGTTCAGGAACCTGTCGCTCTGACATAGTACCAGGTTGCTCATGTCGAGTTGCAGTTTTCATCGTGATTTCAGAAGTCGAGTTTTCCACAGCACTCTATCAGCTTCTCTTCAAGGCATATGAAAGCTGATTTCAAAGAAAACAACATTGGCCCTACTTGGTGAAAAATAAAGCACTTCTTGAGCTTTGAACATTTTGTTTACTTCTTTGCTTACTTCACATACTCTGTCCAGGTTCCGTTCTCCGGTGGAAATATGTGCGTAATTCTACAATGGCATGTCTTCGCACATCTGCAATTTTATGTGGTAGTTTCTAACAACTACATTGTTTTTGGTTTGATCTTCCTTAGTGGCTGTAATGGTGTATTTCTATTTTCAGTCCAGTGGCAAATAACTTTTGGCCCTTCCCTTTTAAAGATTTTAATGTATTGATGTATTTTGGTGTGTATCTTGATTATGTTGGTGAAAAAGAAAACCAAATGTTCCCCTATACTCTCTCCCTCAAAATCAGTCTCCCTGAATACCTAGGCTCTTCACTTTAATCCACACACAGAACAGCACACAAATTGTCTCGCACTAAAGCACAGGTCCGAGGATGTCCTTTCCTTTTAAATGTGACATTCAAGGCCTGCAGAGCTTCTTCTTAGACAGCTTCCCACACCTCCTTCAGTCTTGCTGTTGTTCAGAGCCCGCTCCCCTTTCACTAACCCTGTGTGAAGGGAGTTCTCACGCCTCGGTGCCTTTGATCATGCAAATTCCTCTCTTGACATTGGCCTTTCCTCTTCTCTTTCTGGAAATGTTCTGATCATGCTTCAAGGACTTTTCTCAGTGCTCTCCCCCCACCCAGCCAAGTAATTGGTCTCCTCTGGGCTCATCAAACTTTTGACTTGTACCCCCTGCTGGTCGTTACCTATTGGTGGGCTTCTGTCAGTAAAAGCCACAGTTCATTTACACATAGTGAGACAGCCCCTGGCTTCAGGGGCTCACTGCCTTTTGAACCAATTTGAGTTTGGGGAAACTCGAATTTTAAGCCTCCAATCTGTCCATTCCAGCCATTACACTTGGTGTCCATAGGCTCTCTAGATGCTGAATTTTATTAGAATTTACCTAAAATTCTGATAACACACTATGAACCAGTTGGAAATGAAAGGCACTTGACCTAGTATGGGTGACCCTTTGGTGTCTAGGGTTCTACTTACCTTGTCTTAGGCCTCACTGAGGTTGGCTCATAGGACCAACTTTTACAGATGAGGAAACTCAGATTCTGAGAGTCAGATGATGTGTGCCTGAGGCACATGAGGGCAGGTGAAGACAGTGGATATAGGCCTAGGTATCTGGAGCCAGACTCCATGGGCTTAGAGCTACACTGCCTGGGTTTGAATCTTTGGCTCTGCTGTTAACCAGCTTGTACTTGTTAACTAAACCTTTCTGTGCCTCAGTTTCCTTCACTGGAAAATATGATAGTAGTGTCTTCCTCGTGGGTTTTATTTTTCTTAAGATTAAGTCACTGTATATAAAGCACAGAACACTGTGTGTGATGTGGCAAACACATTCAAGTGTAAGTATTAGTCTTAGTATTAACCACTCTACCGAACACAAAACTAAAAAGTGAATGAGTCAGGATTTGGACACAGGTCTGTTTGGCTCCCAGAACTGGCGGCTCGTACATGTCAAACTGCCTCCTGCTTTGCCCATTTGCCTTGAGACTGCAAGGTAGAGTGAAACGCTCTTTCATCTTTTCCCTTAGGAATTCAAACCCTCCATCAAATTATTGTGGTTTGAAAGGCATGACTAGTACCTCCCCCAGGCTTTCTGGAGATAGAAGACTTTAGCAACCTTAGCATGAGAGAAACCAGATTCTGAAATTGTTTTGGTTTAAAATGCACAACCAGTATGTCACACCTACTCTCTGGGGCATGAAGACTCCAGAAACATTAACGTGAAAGAGCCCAAGCTGTGCTTCCCAACAAGAGCATGGCAAAAACCACAGATCCTACCCTGAAGGTTGTTCCAGGGTCGTTTGCTACTCTACTAACGTTGCTATCTGCCCACTGATGTGTGGACTGTCTACACCAGACCACCCGGGAAGAAAGGACTCAAAGGCCCCTGAGTGCGCCTGTTCTGGTGCATACAGTAGCAGCTCGCTCTACCTTCTTTTCCTCATTAAGGGGTGAAGGAAAGTTTTGTCAAGTTGTAGGAGTGTGTCTTCCTCCGCACTCCCCTTCCCCTTTCTTCTGTTCCACAGAAAGGCATGGGCCCCACATCGCTCAGGAAGAACAAAGCAGAGGTGAGAGGTAGATAAGAAAGGTGTTATGTTTGGCATGACTGGTTTAAGCTCAAGGCTGGGCCTAAATAGACACTTAGGGTGAATTTTTTATATCCTTTGGGTGTAACTTGCTGTGTCTGCATCCATATGATACCCTACAATTAAATAAGAGACTTGGTTTGTGAGATGCATTTCCTAAGACTATCCTGCTTTTTTTTTTTTTTTTATCCTGCTTTTAATTTAGCTAAAATCATTTAAATCCAGCTAACTCATTCTGGGCTTCGAGCCATGACATCAGACTAATTTCTATGGATATTAATGTGTGTAAGCTAAGGCCAGCTACTTCCAGGATTCCTAAGTCTTATTCAGAAGACAAAGAAGTATAACTCTAACGTGTGTTAAGGCCTACGATTGTGCAAGCAGGAGAAATGGCCTAGATGATCAGCTGGGGTCAGGGGTGGTAGGAAGAGGAGTCAAGGGAAACTATCCATTAGGGAGGGATATAGGAAATCATCACATGGAAAAAGAGGTGAATCCATCAAGCAAAGGGCAGGGCAATACATACCTGATTTATTCAACCAATTTAAAAATGGTAGCTCCAAAGTGTTGCAAATGTTTTATAGGATAACCATTCTTATGGCACCTTTGAGGCAGGTTCTATTATTATTTTCATTTTATATGTGAAGAAATCAGCTTTCCCAGCAATATAGCGGGGGAGTGACAAGACTCGAACAAGACAAACCACCTCCAAAGAAAGATATGATTGTGAACCATTACACCTGACTGCCATTCTCTATAGGGCTTCTCTGGGTTGCCTCCTCTCAACAAGGGCTAGCCGTCAGAATCACACCGGAGATTTCTACAAAGGTACAGATCCTGGTGCTTCCCCCAGGGGGTGATTTCATGCCTCTTCTCGGTAAATCGGCTCTACGATTCTGACAGTTGTTCAACCTTGAGCTTCAGAAGAGTTCATGGCGCCTCTTCCTTTTTTATTTTCCACATTCAATCCAGCATCAGATTTTCTGAATTTTCCACTGAAAATCTATCTTAAATTCTCCCATTTTTGTGTCTATCTCCACTCTCAGCACCCAAATCCACGCTGTCCAAACCAACTGTTCTTTCATCTTCTCTTCTGTCCCCTATCTAACCCATCCACATCATAGCCTCAGTGATTATATCCTCCTCTGGCTCAAAGTCTTCCAATGGCCTCAAGTTGCCCTGGGGATTCAGTTCACTCCTTCATGATGGTTTACAGGGTGAGCCCATCCCTGTTCACCTGGTTTACCTCATATTGCCCTTCTTCTCCAGCCACATGGGTGTTCTTTTACTTCCTCAGGGTCTTCCCACATGCTGTTGTTCCTTCTGTGAGAATATTTATTTATTTATTTATTATTATTTTTTTAAAAAAAGAGCTTTCAGGAGGGAGGGGCAGAGGGAATGAGAGAAAGAGAATCTTTTTTTTTTATTTTTATTTTTATTTTTTTTTTATTTTATTTTTTTTTGAGAAAGAGAATCTTAAGCAGGGTCCCCACCCAGCATGAAGCCAAACATGGGACTCCATTTAGGACCCTAAGATCATGACCTAAGCCTAAATCAAGAGTCAGATGCTTAATAGACTGAGCCATCCAGGCGCCCTGAGCACTATTATTTTCATACATGGCTCCTTCTCAGGTTTCAGACCTTCCCTGACCCTCTTTGACAAAATATCCCTTCTGTCATTTTCTTTTAGGACAAGCTGTACTTTTATAGCACCATAGGATTACTTACTGAAGTCAGTGTTTTCAGCACAGGCTTGAAGGGTCTATGAGGGTAGATATGGCACCTGTTATATCCATCGTTGTATACTTTCTACTTGGCCCAGTGTCTGGCCCAGAACAGATGTATAGTACAATTTTAATAAATAAATAATGGACAAAATGAATTCAAAGATGCATGAAATTGGAAAAGAGGTCACTGCATTTAGCAAAGGAGGCCACTGGTAATATTTACTTGGCTCGTTTCAGTTAAGAGATGGGGAAGAAATAAAAACTAATGAATCCTGAAGTTGAATGAGGAAGCAGAAAATAAATCAAGTTAATGTTATGTGGAAGAAAAATAATTACCATGTTCTAAACCTTAAACTTGGCACGAAGCATTCGTTCATCATCAGCATCATTTAACCCCTCCCTCCCACTTTTTAAAAGATTTTGTTTATTTGAGAGAGAGAGAGAGAGACCGAGCAAGAATACAAGCAGGGGTGTGTGTGGTTGGGGCAGAGGGAGAAGGTGAAGCGGACTCCCCGCTGAGCAGGGAGCCTGTCACAGAGCTTGATCCCAGGACCCTGGGATTATGACCTGAGCCAAAGACACCCGCTTAACCGACTGAGCCACCCAGGCCCCCCTCATTGCAGTAACTTTATGAACTTCTACTATCTCCATGTTTTGAACGAGGTAAAAAAAAAAAAATCTCAGAAAGGTTAAGCAATATGCCCAAGGTCACATATCTAGAACAGAGCAAAACCAGGACCAGGCCTAATTTCAGAGTCCGTGCTCCTGACCAATAAACCAATGGCTCTTGAGTGTGCAGGACAATCATGGCAGTGGGTGGCTTATTAAAAACCACTGTCATCAAGAAATTCTGCTACTATCAAGAGAGTGAAATTAAGCAGGTCTCAGGGAAGAGTCTAGGAAGAAGCATTTTGAGGGATTCTAAAGCAGGTTGATGTGGGGATCCTACTCTGTAGAGCATCAGTCTGTGCTATGCTTCATAAGAGTAGATTTTAGGTCACTTGAAGCTTCTGATCTAAGTTCTGGGACCTCTAAGACTTCATCTTTATACTGGTAAAAATGTTTTTTGGGGCACCTGGGTGGCACAGTCAATTGAGTGACCAACTCTTGATTTTGGCTCATGTCCTGATCTCAGTATTGTGAGATCGAGCCCTGTATTGGGTTCCACGCTCAGCAGGGAGTTTGCTTGAGATTCTCTCTCCTTCTCCCTCTGCCCCTCCCACATGTGCTCACTGTCAATCAATCACTCCCTCTCTAAAATAAATAAATCTTAAAATGTTTTCTCACAAGCTTTAGTGGTTAAATGAGCTGCCTTGTAGAATACTAACATATAGTAGGTGCATAATAAGTGTTGGCCCTCTCCTCTCTCTCAGACTTTTCTTTCAGGAACTTTTACTAGGTTAGGAGTGAAAGAAATAGGCATAATTTGAAGTTGTACTAATTTCTGGGAAAGTTTTATCCTCCTCCCCCCTACTCACTGGTATCTCCATTTTTTAGATAGAGAAGTATAGTCATGGAGAGTTAACTAACTGTGCCCAAAGTCACAGCAGGTAAATGGCAGCCTTCTTAATGTCTGTCCAATGCTGGTGAAGAAATTAGATTTGGAGATAATCTGCAGTAAATGTTTATTGAATTGAATTTCAAATTTAGTTATTCTTTCTATCGCTTTTCTCTTAGAACATAATCTTCCCTTTCTCCTTTATTTGTTGACTACTGTCTTTCACTCTCTTTTTTTTTTTTAAGTTTGTGTCTTTGTGCTTTTGTTATAAACATCAAATTCTTTTTAGGAGACCACTTAGTACTGAAATAAAATAAGTCAGTCAGTGTGTCAGGTAATAGGTGGACCATATGCACAGTTAAGGAGGATCGTGGTGTGGTTACTTAGAAATCGTTAATGAAGCTACAGTAACTCTAGAGGCTTCAAAGTCACATGGGCAAGAATAAGGTAAAGCCTTTGCTCAAAAGCGTGGAATGACTTGCTCCTGGCTCTTTGCCTCGTGCTGGGTAAGGTCAGTAAGGACCCTGGGACCTTGTCTTGTGCCTTTTCCACCCAAATCTTACATCAGTTCTATGCCTCGGCTTTTCTTCAGTTTTTCTCTGGCTGTGCCTTTATCATGCAGAAGCTTGTGACCCCACATCTCTTCTTCTGTGGCTTTGCTTTTAGAGCATGAACACATAAGCCAGACTGAGTTGGTGCCTCTGCCTGCAAGTCAGCTAAAAGCTTTAGGTCTGTCTGGCTTACCTTAGATAAGACCTCAGTAAGAGACCAGGATTTTTTTTTTCATTTGATGTTTTTATCTCTTTGTTCTTTTATTGGTGCTTTTGCTTTTAAGATTCATTTTGTTTGTTCTGACATGTTTTGTATTTGGCCTCAGTGCCTGGGTTTTTAGCCACCCTTTATCTCAAAAATCTGTATGGTGCATCAGAAATATGTTCGTTCCTCTCGCTCTCTCTCTCTCTCTTTTTTTTTTTTTTTAAGCATGAATGGCAATTAATCTACTACCTGGAAATAGACTCCAGTCTATTTTCCAAATTTACTGTAATTTAGTGTGTGAGTCAGGGTTCTCCAGAAAAACAGAGCCAATAGGATATATAGATACAGAAATTAGATACAGATTCATTTTAAGAAATTGGATCATGTGATTGTGGAGGCTTTGGGAGTTGAAAATCTGAGGGGGAAGGTTGACAAACTGAAGACTCGGGGGGAAAGGTTGCAGCTCGGGTGCAAAGGAGCCTGCTGGCAAGCCAGGAAGAACCAGTACTGAAGACGGAATCTAAAAGGCATTCTCCTGGCAGTTTGTTCTTGCCTTTTGTTCTATCAACTGATTGGATGAGGCCCACCTACATTATGGAGGGCAATCTGTTTTACTAGAAGTCTACTGATTTAAATGTAAATCTCTTCCACACATCCTCACAAAAACATCCAGAATTATGTTTTTGACTAAATACTTGGGCACTGTGTGGCCAGCCAAGTCCATACATCAATCAACTTGCTTATTGTTTTTCAAATTAGAGTCAACAAACCCTATCACAGATACTAATAGATTGGCATGAAAAATAAAGGAGTTCAGTGGTTAAATAGACTTGTGACATGTCGCCCACTGTGACCTCCTTCTTGGAGGACGCGTCGCCTACGGTGACCTCCATCTTGGAGGACGTGTCGCCTACTGTGACCTCTGTCTTGGAGGACATGTCACATACTGTAACTTCCCTTTTGGAGGCCATGTTGCCTACTATAACCTCCCTCTTGGAGTGTCCTATTGCACGTTCAACTGTTAAAGACTTTGGGGATTCCTGAGGTCAAGAACATGACTTACTTTCTGTAACTACTGCCCAAGGAAGGCTGGACAGCCCTAACTCTGTGGTGCTTTACTTGGCAGCTGCCACCTTCGCCAACACATTTGAAGGACGTTGTCTCCCTAAAAGTCCAGGCTTTGAACCCTGGTGCTCAGAACTAAATTGCACAGAAATATTTGTCTAGGTGTTAAAAATATCTGCTACCAACTAGTCCAGTAAAACAGGACAACCATTTTATGTTCTGCTGTCCATGGGCTTTCCAGTAAATCCCAGGCAAATGCTTACCATGTCTGTGCTGTGGTGAGGCTGAGCTGTCAGGAGCAGCACCTGTTTGTTCCAGTTCTACAGTTGTTTTCTCCTTTGATAGCACCTTTCCATTTTGTTTGCACTCTTCTGTCCCATGCCACTTCACCTCCCTCTTTTGCCACTGCGTGTTTCTTCCTTATACCTGAGGGAGCTCTAACCCAGATGAGCTCAAAAAAAGCAGAACTTCCATCGTTTTTATTCATGTGTGCTGTTTTCCTTCTGTACTTGGTGGCAAAGTCTTTTATACCCTGTACTGCATGCCTGTAATTGTCTTTCCCTAATTAAATTACCCACACGCTGGAATTGTATTGTGCACATGAAGTGATAAGAATAGGTATTGTTAGTGATGTAGTTAAACATATCATGCTTGAGTTTGATGGGGTTTGTAGAAGTTATACCAACTTAGGGAATCTAGACTTTCTACCTCCTCAAACCATGGGCCTAGGTTAGGTCCATGGCTTTGACATGACTCACCTTGAAATACTTTCTGGAGGAAGCTAGTTGCACATGTTCTTCTCATTCCTTCCCTTTCCTTTATTTTAGGGAGAAGTGGAAGCAGCATTTCCTTCGTTTAGCATAGCCTCTTCTACCCCAAATAATCTTTTCTGTCGAGATGGATACATCTACATATACACCTTTCCTCTACCTGTCCAATGGCTGTCGTGTACTGAACTCAAGGTGGACCCCTCTGAATGTAGAGCACCTTGATGTCTGTCTTGTGAATAACCCTCTATCCCAGCTCTGTCTATTGGCCTGGATGCTTCATTATGCAGTGAGGATAAGTCACTCAGCCCTGTGGTTCCTGCTGGCTCCCATCTGTACACCATAGCAGCCCACTCCTGTGATCAGACCCTTTGCAAACTACTTGGAACTCTTCTATCTCAGAAATTTAAAATCCCTCTCACTTATTATAGATTGTTTTTCTTGTATTTATTTTTCTCTTAAGAAGGTAGATACTCCTAAGTGGTTTAAAACCTCAAGCTGTTCCCAGAGGGTCATTACTAGTCTTTCATTCTCCCTAATTCCAACCTTCTCCAGAGTAGGTGAAGGAAGAACCGTTGAAGACTTACAGTGGAGACATTGGAATGAAAATCCTCTATGTGGTGGAAACCATCACTGACGGCAGGCTAAGAAGACCAGACTCATGCCTTCTCTTGCTCTGCCTCATTTCTATCCCCAGGCTAGAAAGGGAATGGTGTAGTTGCAGCTGTTTAGAGGATGGGAGTTAAATAATACATAATAGAAGGGGGAAGTCTCCTGAGGGGTGAAGAGATCCTTTGGGGAACTGGTTTGGGCCAGATCTATGGCTGGTGCTGGCTGGTGCCAGGGCTAAGAGCAGGACACCCCAACACCAGAGCTTGAGAATATGGCACTAAAGGAGGAAGTAGAGGGCTTGTGGCTTGTTAGGTTTTTGGATCAGGACTTTCAGGGAGAGCTGGAGGCAAAGTATGTTTCCTTCTGGGTCATTCCATATAGTTCACTAGAGTTGAACAAAAGGCAAGGATTCAAGACTTGATGTCCAGCCCTAGAATTGAGAGTATGTTAACTTTGGGAGATTCTGGGGGGCAATCTAGCATGTGTTATGGTGTGGAGTCTGGAGCCAGACAGTCCTGTGTGACTCTGGGTAAAGCTCTTTGCCTTTCCTGGCCTCAGTTCCCTCCTTTGTAATATGGGAAGACTTAAGATGTGTCAAGTGCCTTGGCCATTGTCACTCTGCATTCTTTTTATTCTCTTATGGTGATGATGCATCCAAAGCAAATAGGTGATATATGCTAAATGAGTCAAGCAAAGTTATTTGATTGAGAAGACTGAAACAGACACAGAAAAGTGTGTGTGTGTGTGTGTGTGTGTGTGTGTGTTTGTTTAAACAAACATTGACATTCGACATCTAACATTTCCAAAAATACCAATTTCTCTTACCCCTTTAGTGGTCATGCAAACTGCTTTGGGTCCCAGGTAGAGGTAATTGCCAGGAGACATGGCCAGAGTTGAAGCTCAAAGCCTCGTATGCCAGCTGCTCCCAGGATAGTCACTGTAGCTAGGGTCAGAAAAGAGAAGTCTGGGAAATCTGAGGAGGTGTCAAGCTTTCTCTGAGAGGTAAATAGGTAGCAGTGGATTTAACCCTCTGTGATTAGGGGATGAAAGCCATGGAGGTATGGGACAGCGCTGTCAAAACCCACCATTCCAGGAGTATCAGCAAGAGGGCCTCACCCAGGCCCTTATAAATCCATCTGTCCATCCTGGCAGGAGGCTGCTACCAGCTTTCCTTGTTCCTTCAAAAACATTACATCTTTAGTTAATGTGACTTAAGACACTTGGCATGAAGAGTAAAACCAATTAGAAAGAAATAAAAAGCAAAACAGCCTGGAAACCACAATCTAGCGACTGGGGCTCAGGAGGCAGAAAAGAAATGTCAGAGTAGGATGTGCTACATTTCCACACTTCACTGCTGAAAGCAGGAGGCTAGCTTTTTTTTTTTTTCTTTTCTGATAAGTGAACACCCCCACATAAAGGAGCATCGGACCTTTCCAAACTCAAAACAGATTACGTGTTCTAACATTCCAGAATAGCTGAAGGAGGCCTGTGACCCAAACAGGAAACAGGAAAGCAACGGCTCACCCTTGCGTTGGAATCTGGTGTGTAATCCGTGTCTGTGGTTCAGAACACCTCTTGCCTTGTAGACTGAGCAAGGGGTGTGGCCAGCAAGGCCGGGGTGAATCTTGGCTACCACAAGGTTGGGCCAAGTCCGATCCTCTCACTTCAGCCTCTGATAGTGGGCTGTGGTAGAAGGAACCACAGCCACCGGGTGTCAGCTTGCTGTGGTCGGCCTGTCCCTTTGACACCAGCACTCCTAGTTGAGTTCGCCTTCCTCTCCACTTCAGTCTGTCTACTTCTTCAGTGGGAAGTAAACAATAGAGATTATTATTGAGGAAACTAAAGGCTCCAAAGCTACGGCCATGATACTAAGGACACTAAATGTAAAGGGCTAATATTTGGGACTTGTCAGTGGAATGTCATCTCAATATCTGTCCCATGATGCCTCTTTAAATCCATACCTTGACATATGGGGTCCGTGGGGAGGCAGCTCCCTCTGCATTTAGTGTCTCAGTTACCGGGGAGGAATTACAGGGTATATGTGGCAGTGAGAAATGGCAACCTTAGTTTCTGAGAGAGACCGCAAGAGAAAGACTGCATTTATAGTGGTGGTTAGACACTTTAAATTCTTAGTAACCAATTGTCAAATAATCAAACCACAACCCACATTTTGATTAAACTAGGTCAAATTTAAGTTTGTGTTGCTTGACTTTTGGTAAAGTGGGCTGATGTGGCAAAGCACCACCACAGAAGTGCTGCTCAAGTGAGCACACAGTGTGACTATGGTATTTATTGTAAATGTGCCTCTAGTCATAACAGTTTCTGTTGTTACTGTACTTCAGGAAGCAAGTAAAGGAACTGGGTTGATGTCACCTGGAAACCCGAAGGCTCCAAGGGCTATTCCGAAATTGATTGAGCTGCTTTACTTTCCTTTGTCTCAATTTCTTTGTCTAAAAATGTGGGCATGATATTAGGAACATACCTCCCAGGGATGGTATAAGGATTAAATGAGATAACACATTTAACACTTGACAGAGAACCAGGCGCATGGTAAGAACCCAAATCAACGGTGGCTGTTGTCTGAGGCTGGGAAAGTGTTACCATCCCTACATTGCAGAGGTGGGAGCAGAAGCTGAAATGCTCCAGGAATTTCCTGAGGGCACCAGGGTAAGAAATGATGCTGTGAGGCTTGGTGCATGGACGGTACCCCAGGTGTCCTTCCTCCCTCTTCCCTAATGTATATGTGGTCCAGCCAAGGTCAGCACTCAGAAGCAGAGAAACCTACTGAAGTGAGAACATTGCCTACCATATTGTGAATGAAGCACATGGGATGGAGGGCGCAGGTTTGGATAGGATTTTCAGGTCAGCAGGAAGTTCATCAAACTAGAACAAGGCCTAAGGGGTAGAACCAGGCAGGCAGACAAGGCGGATGTGTTCTGAGATGCTTCTTAGAGAGGACGGCACAAAAAAAGTGTGTGATTGTGCAAAAGGGGGACAGGGAGTGGGATTTGAAGTCAGGGAAGTTGGAATATGATGGAGAAACCAAGAAGATGAAGCATGCAGGGCTATATTTTGCTCTTAGTTGTTTTGATTAAGGATGTATTCCCCAAACTGGAATCTGAAGACTAGAAGACTTGGTTTCTGGTTATATTCTTGGGGCCTAGTGAAAATTAGTTTTCTGTAAACAATGTCTGTGCATAACTCAACCTTGAGAAATGCTGTACAAGGGTTGTTCCCTCCTCTCTGTGTTGAGGCAGCATCCTCCCCATAATCCAGACTTCAGGACCACTCTATAAATTAATCCATTCAATTATACAGAATTCAGCTTATCAGTGATAGGGTCACTTGCTTCAGATGATAAGCAGTGCATAGCCCAGGTCCAGTTCCAGACTGGTGTTCATGGCATTCCCTAGGTTTAAATGTGGCAAAAGTTAAATCTAAAAATATCTCAAACAACCTGAATCATAATATGTGATAACCAGATTATTGTGAATCTCAGCCCTAGAGTTACACTACCAACATTTTTCAGTTCCTTAATATTTTAAGATTGCTTTCATTTTATTTTTATTTTTTTTAAGATTTTATTTATTTATTCACGAGAGACACAGAGGGAGAGGCAGAGACACAGGCAGAGGAAGAAGCAGGCTCCCTGCAGGGAGCCCAATGAGGGACTCGATCCCAGGACCCTGGGATCATGACCTGAGTCAAAGGCAGACGCTTAACTACTGAGCCACCCAGGCGTCCCTCATTTTATTTTTATTTTTTTTCCTCATTTTATTTTTAAATTAGAAGAGTTTTCTCTCTGTGAGCTTCAAATATTCTAATACTGAAACCCCTAATTCTTAGCTCAAACTACATCCCATATTGCTTCTGCATTGCATCTCTATACATTGGATAAAATTATGATAAAGCCCTTGGGACTGGGGAAACCTCCAGATGGACGAAGATCGGATCTCTGAATGACTGCATGGGAGGTGCTTCCTAACGTGAACATCTGCACAGGAACTTTTATAAGAGCAAGAAATGAATTTCTATTCTGTGAAGATTCTCCCTTTTAAAACTTTCTCAGTCCAGTAATTCAGCTGGAATAATATATTCTGATGTAGTGCATTTGATTTCTTAGCTCAAATAGTAGAGCCTCTTGCTTCTTTGTCTTCCCAAACCAACAGTACAGTTAGAATGAAATATTTGTACCTATTGAATAAATGTCAATCATTATTCAAATGAGTTTAGGCATTTTATCTCATTTCAATCTCATAAGAATCTTAAACTGTAGGATTTTCAAATCCTCATTTAAAAGCTGAAGAACTGATAAGATTAAGGCACAGAGAAGGGAAATATTTTGCTAAGATCAGACAACTGTCAAGTGGCTAAGTTTAGAAACTAGATTTTTTCTTTTCTTTTTTTTTTTTTTTTTTAAGAGAGAGAGTGGAGTGGTGCCTGGCTCAGTCAGTTAAGTGCCTGCCTTTGGCTCAGGTCATGATCTCAGGGTCTTGGGATTGAGCCCAGGTAGGACTCCCTGCTCAGTGGGGAGTCTCCTTCTCCTTCTCTCTCTCCCCCTCCTCTCTCCTTATGCATGCATGCTCTCTCTCAAATAAATAAAATATTTTTAAAAAATGCATGTGAGGGTGGGGGGATGGGGACAGAGGGAGAGAGGGAATCTTAAGCAGGCCCCCTGCTGAGCATGGAGCCTGACAAGGGGCTCAATCTCAGGACCCTGAGATCATGACCTGAACTGAAATCAAGAGTCTGATGCTTAAAGGACTAACCCACCCAGGCCCCTGGAAACTAGATTATCTTGACTCAAAAGTTATGTTTTCGCCTGTAAATTTTCAACCATGTGCCAGTTGCACATCCGGACCGCATGTTGTTTATGGCAGAGACTGCTTCCTGTTCACTGAAATCCATTTTGTCCAACTGGCACAAGAGCCCCACTGTGTTTCCCTTTCTCCTTTGCAGTTACATATGGCCATGTGACTGAGTGGTCCTTAATAAAATGAGAGCAAAGGGAAAATTCATTCTACTTTTCAGTCTGGTCCATTACAACTTCCCACATGTGCTCTTCTATGTTATTTCTACTCTGTCAGGTGGAAGCAAATAGCAATGAAACCATAGGATACAGAGTCGCCTACAAGATGGAGAGAGTCTTGGTTAGTGAGTGATTGCATGGAAAGGAATTTCCCTGTCGACCTCACTTTAAACCATCTGTGAGCAAGAAATTAGTTTCTATTGCGTTAATCTGCTGACATTTTTGATGTTTTCTTTAAAATTAAATCAATTCAACCCAGGGAATTCAAGATATATATTCTCATGATCATGATTCCAAGTAATCTATTTCCTCCCTCCCTCCCTCCCTCCCTTCCATCTACCTACCTACCTTTTATTCTACCTACTGTAGCTAAATAGCTTTCCCCAAAGTATTTTGTTCAATTATATTGTATAGATGTGGAATATTTGCATTGTATAATTCCTTGGAAATAACATATAGCAATTATAACACAAGAATTTAGCAGCTGTTCATGTGTTTTAGTGATTACTTTGGAACTGTGACTGATTTCCAAATCTTAGGAGAGCATAAAGAGTTCCAGATATAGTAAGCCCCCACACACACCTATTTTTGTAGTTTAAAATTGAGATCACGTTTTCTTCTGTTATCCTTTATTTAACTTTTTTTCTGACTGAAATTGACTATGGAAACTCAACACAGTGATAAGTTTGATCTTTTCATCAGGATGCCTTGAATGTTTTTAATAGGGTGATACTCTTATTTATTAAGAGGGGTATTTGAAGAAAGCCTTTGATGTATCTTGATCCATTGATAATTAGTAGAGAAGCATCATGTAAAGATAGCTAACGTTTTATAGTGTGCTTACTGTGTGCCAGGTGCCCTTGTAGGGACTTTGCATAAATTAAATCCTTTAATCCTCAAAATGGTTGTATGAGGTTAAGCCTTATTTTTATCCTTCTTTCATAATGAGGACATCAAGGTATGGAAGCATGGAGATACACAAATTACATGGCAAGTACGTGGTAGTGTTGGAATATGAACCCATGTAGCCTTTAATCATAACCACGCTGCCTATTTTAATAGGTAAGTATTGATTCTGTGTGATTTCCCTTACCATTCTAAAGGCATATTAATTTTCTATTGCTTTATAAAAAATTTCCAGAAATTTTAGAACTTAAAACACTATATACTTATATCTCACAGTTTCCATGGGTCAGGCTTCCAGACTTAGCTTAGGTGAGTCTTTGTTTAGGATATCACAGATCTCATCTGAGTTTCAAATTCCTTTTCCCAGCTCACATAATTATTGGTGGAATTTATTTCCGTGTAGCTGTAGAACTTATTACAGCAGCTTGCTTCTTCAAAGCCAAGAAAAGAATGTCTTTGTGACCTCCTTAAAGTCTAAAATGTTTTTAAAGGGCTTCCAACTGATTAAGTCAGGTTCAGTCAGGATAACCTCCTTTTTGATGAATTTGTCAACTAATTTGGGATCTTAATTATACCTGCAAAATCCTTCAATTCTTGATATGTAAGGTAACCTAATCAAATATGTAACCGAATCATGCACGTAAACCAGGGGCATTGATCATGGGGCCATTTTAGGATTCTCTTTACCACAGTGGTGCAATGTCTGATCCCTTCTTCTGTGGGTGAAGGAGATGGATAAGCACTATCATACAATGAGATGATATGTTCATTAGAACTGACTTATCAACTTCAGTTTATAAAAACATCAGAAGTTTGTTAAAAGTTCTTTACATAAAATTTTCCTTCTTTAATCCCCTTCTAGAAGAACTCTATTCACACTGAAGGAAGGTTGATGGTATACATAAATAAGTTTTTTGAGTTTATTATTAATTTATTTTGACTAGTTTTCCAGGGCATTTCTTAAAACTACCTAGTTACTTTTGTACTAGGATCACCCACTGGATAAAAATGAAACTACATAGTGTGGCAAACTAAGATCTTTCTTACTAACCAAACATACCACATTGCCATCAACTCTTCTCACTGCCGTCTCCTCCCATCATTCCACTCCCAAGTCCTTTTTGTGCCTCTGGATCTCCACACATGATGTACCTGCATAAATGCTCAGTTTTATCTGGGGTACTTTTTATATCTCATTCCCACTCCATCCTCTACCACCTGTCAACTGGTAGATTCTCTGATTCTTCAAGACCTGGCTCAGATGTTATTTCTTCTGTAAAGCTTTTCCCAATTTCCAAGCTGAAAGATAAGAGTAAAAGCTGCAGAAAAAGGATTTGAGTTCTAGGTTCAGCTGGAGGGTAGAAATGGGGGATAATACTGATATGAACCCCTTTTGAAGGGTCCTGTCTCAATCTGGATTTAATTATGTCATAGAGAAGAACAATATTTAGGAGAAAATAAAATGGATCTAGGAAATCAAAGCTAAACTAAAAATAAACACGTGGATTCTTAGTATGTTCTCTCACTAAAGAGGTTGAGAAATAAAATGTCAAATGTGCTCTCTAGTGTCTGGAACTTCGTTCTTTTCTAACTCTCCACTAAAATGAACCTGAGCAAATTAAAGATTAGGGGGACCTTTTTCCTCTTGTCTGAATGCAGAGCTGCTTTAAAAATACCTGGAGTAATGCTGACAATAGTCAGCTTTGAGGGATTTCCACTATCCAACTCAAAACCACTTCAGCATAAAAAAATAATTATTCATAAACAAATTGAGTTCTTGATTTGACAAATCTGTGATGATAACCAAATAGGAAAAGGTGAAATTCAAAACAGAACTTTGTGATGCGAAGAAGGTTAAACATAATAGGTATGCTTAATTTGTATTAATTTTAAGAGAAAGGTGGTGTTGACATATGTGAGTGTTCTGTTTCTTTTATTGGATATATGGCCCTTTATTAAACATAGATACATACTTTTCCTGTATGTAGGTAAGGTGAAGAGAATTATGAGTAATTCCAGGAGTTCTGAAAAAGTAAGAAGCATACCAAGACTAAGAAAGATTGTGACCAGCCGTGTCGGAATACATGTGGGGTTGAAATACATTGAGGGTTGAAAGAAGATAGATTCACCACATTACCCAGAGTAAGCTCAATCTCTCATCTTCTCAGAAACAAAACCTCTCGGATGATTGGTCTAATTATCAAGAGGTGCTGATGAGGCATCATAAGTTGATCATAGTGCTAACAAATCCTGCCAAAATTGTTTATAATACTGAAAGGACAACAGCATGTCTTGCCAGTCATAAGTTAAGAACGTATCATTTCAGGAAAACATGACAGGTTGCCAGAAATGAAAACTGATCTTGAAAAGACCCACTGACATGATAAGTGCCCTGTGACTCTAGAAAGAGGAAGGAGGCAGGCAAGGGGGGAGGGCAAACATGGCCACTGGATTAAGTCTGAATCACTCTGGAAATGTCACTCAGGGCTCAGGTCCTGACTAAGGATCATAACATGCAAACTGCAACGTTTGCTGGTCAGAGGCAATATTTCTTCCCCTGTTGGTTAAAGGTTTCTTTAACACTGGAAGATATAAACTAATTGAGAGATATGAATAAGTGAGTCAGTTTTTAATATGCTAAATGAGGGTACAACAATAGCTACTTTAATCATTGTAATAATTTGTGTTCTTTTTATATTAATCTACTTGTCTGCTCCTAACGTACAATATTTATTTATTTATATATATGTATACTTTAAGTATATTGCTTATTTTCTGCCTCCCTTTTTCTCACCTTTTTCTGTTCTTGTCAAATATGAGGGCAAAGGTCATAGTCTTCTTTTTAAACCTCTATATTGATAGATGTTTGACATACAAAAAACCATAGGTGTTTAGTATATACAACTTGATGTATTTGGAGATAAGTACACACCAATGAAACCATGGCCACAATTGATGCCATAAACTCCTATATCATCTCCAAAAGTTTCCCCCTGCCTCCTATGTTTTGTTGTGAGTTTTGGGGTCTTTTTTGACCACTGATGCATCCAAGAACCCGACACAATGCTTGTCACATAGTAGATGCTCAGAAAATATTTATTGAATGAATAAGTAATTGTCTCTTAAAGGCTTTTGTGTTTGTGTTTGTAAATTGTGTTTTTAAGGTTTTTGAATCATTTAAGAAAAGGCAACACATTAAACTTGTAACTATATTGAAGTTTTAACAGCCTCTTGCTGTTTGAGCCTAACACAGATTGAAGGACATTTCCAAAGAGGGGGATACGAGTGGAGAATGATTCCATGTGCACATGTGTGTGCATCACATGCTATTTTATGGCTAATCTAGCAGGATTATATGCTAGCATAGACTTTCTGAGAGGGCAAACCTTCTATTAAATAGACATCTATACAATTCCACTTTCTAGAGATTTTATCCAGAAAGATCTCAAGAGAGCTCCTCATCCTGGGAGTTGGGTCCAGATATTATTTTCTCCATTTTTTGGCTGAGGAAACTGAAATTTATACACAAGTTCGGTGTGTCAGAGAATGTTTTTGGGATCTTTCCAGCTGCATTTTTCTTTAGGAATGAATTAGCTTGCCTCTCTGCAGCCTGTCTACTGCTATGACTTTAGAAAAAGAGACAAATACCATCTCAGAAAGGACATAAAAAGAGAGGGTATGCAAAGAAATTATAAAAAGAAGTTTCTTACAGGTAATGGGATGTTTTCCCTTCCATGCTGTGGAGTGCTGAGGAAGAAAGGAAGGAGAATCAGGGATGTAGTTTTTTCAGTATATGCAACCTGCTTAGAAAGTTCAAAGAAGAATCCAATTTCTCCCCCATCACTGCTTGAAACTCTGGAGGAAAGAGCCTTGCAGACATGTGAAGTGATTGAGTGTGGCATTGGCAAATGACTAGATGGATGAGACATAACTGACTGCTGGGGATTCTGGAAGGTCCCTTAGGCCTCAATGAGTAGATGTGTTGGTGCTTAGAAGACCAGAGAATTGGCAGAGAGAGGCCTGAGAATGCACGATCTGCTGCAGTGTGAGAAGACACACCAGAGGCAAATAGGGCCAGAGTATGTGCCAGCAAAATGTTCCAAACACCAGTGTGGACCCTGTGACGCATCAGCTGGGAGGGGACCAGACCATTCACTGGGAATCAGGAGAGCCCTGTCATGCCTTGACCTTGCTGCCATGTGAGTATATCAACCCCATCCTCCCCATCGTTGGAAAGAGCAAAGGAAGAGAGAGAAAGGTGGAAAGATTCGACATGTATCCAAAAGAAAATGCATCATAGAAAAATCCATTTAAAAGAGAAGTGACAATAATACCTAATTTTAGTAAGTTTGAAAGAGTGTTTTCCATCCCCTGGTACCCAGTGAGGTGGGTGTTTATGAGGAAGAGTAAATCTTTGATATATAATAAATAAGCCACATATTCTTCATATATCTAGGTAGTGTTTGGAGTTTCCATCCCTGCTACCTGAGGAACATATTGAAGCCTACCCAGGTGTGCGGAGTATAACCTCAGTCTCAACCTGGATCCTTAGGACAAGGTTCTCTCCAGTATATTCTAACATCCCATTCTCAGATGTCAGCAAAATCTGGCTGCCCTATAAAGAGTCACTATATATAAACTAACTTAGCCTTGGGTATTCTCTGAATCAGTATAATTCTATGAGCATTGAAGCAAAGGAGGCATTCAAGTTTGATAAAGGAAGAACTCCATCTGACCTGAGTCCAGGAAGGGAAGAATGTGATTTGGAATCCCCGAGGGGCCCATGGGCCCACGAAGGAGGGGCTGGGGAAGGGAAAGTGAACTCTGTTGAGCTCATGGTATCGACTCTTTCTCTGTGTCCTATCCAATATGGACTCACAGAGGTTGGTCAGATGCTCAAAGCAAAAGAATAGGATCAACTTCCACGGGCTTCACACTGAGCAGGTCCTGGGTGGGCTAAATTGTGATGAAGGCAAGTTTGCTTCTGAAACCCATTCAACTTCATTAAAAAAGAATTTGGTTCCCAAAGGTATCAAACCAGAACAGTCAGAATTGGCAGATTCAAAAGATAGTTTTCATATATTAATTAGAGCTAGGGCTCAGTAACACTCACATCTAAAGAGGAACACTAAATCTTATAATAAAAGACCGATTAAAAGGCTAAAGATGGTAAAGTAGAAATGAATAATGAGCTACATTAGCAAAAAACAGACTTCAGTAAATTTTAGGCAGTGCAGAACATTTATGTAATTATATCTGGGACCATTCTGAGAACATAAAAAGGAAACATTGCAATTATCTCAAACATGATAGAATAATATAAAGCATTCCAAATTATGCCCAACCATCCTTCCAGACCCTTAGCCTTTATATCGCAAATACTTAACACAGTTTTTGGCTAAACTGTCAAAATTAGCTCTTTAGTTTGCTTTTACCTGTTTAGAGAGATTTGGAAGCATCATGGGGGAAAAATGTGGTGCACTGGTATTTCCAGTTGTACAGATGCAGTACTAGTCATGACCGTCCTCAAACCAACATGGACTGTTTTTGATTATAGAAATATCCGACTGATTCCAACTAAGATGTACAGTTTTCCTCAGAAATGCTTGTCTGTGAAATGAGCACAAGGGATTTTTATGCAAGGTGGAGGAAATGACCCCAGAATAATGAGTGGGTGAGGCGCCATCTCATGAAGAGACCAGTTGGATTCAAGTCCAAGCCTAAGATCAATCACCTGCCCATTCAAACTGTTTCAGCACAACTATTGGCAGAATTGAAGTAAGTTTTAAAACCATTAAAAAACAGTAATTCATCACCTTTCCCGTGTTTATACCAATCAAAGAAAAAAATGGGGGAGTTGGGGCTTAGGTGGGAAAGGAAATAGAAATAAAGAAGCGGGGAGATACAGCCATGATGGTGGAGGGACAGGGAAATTTAAATTATTTTACTCCAAGTAATTTCTAACTTCAAGTTCAAAATACCATACACGTGTAAGGAGACCTCATCAACCCAACATCAGCAGGATGAGCGCTCATTTTGATTCAGTTCTCCAGTGTGGGGCTGGCCTGGTCCTTGTACGTACGCTCTCTCTCTGCATCCCCTCTGCGACCCACGATGTGCACCTGCTGGTCACAGTGAGGAGGTGGACCTGATTTACAGAGATGTTCACTGATCCATACACAAATTGAACTCAGAGACCTTGGCCTCATTGATTCTGGACAAGCTCATCCTTCATTTTCTAGATTCGATTGCATCAGCCAGCCAATATTTTTTTTAAACATCACCAGGAGAGGAAATTTATTACTGCCAACCTTTCTCAGTGTTGAATGGAGTGTTTAACCTAAATCAATAACATAATTAACAAATGAATGTAGGTGAGCACTTTTGAGAACAAGGTTGAGGATTACATTCTTGCAAAAAAGTGAGTTTTTCCCTCCGAAGCTCTTCCTGTCCTCCTCTGCACATGCCTCATTTGTCTTCCCAATGAGTTCATTTCTGGAAGTGGCTGACTGCAGATTTCAAACCATAAGAATCAGAGAACCTCACAAGCAAGTGGGCTTTGTTCGCCCTATTTCTTAATGTCTTATGCCCTCTGGTGGTAGAAATTGGGAGACTTGCTGTGTTTTCGTTTGAGTTCTCCAAAACAAAACATTTCATTAAAATGAAATTGAAAAAGTATTCATCCTAATTAGCTGCAGGTTGTAAATAAATATATTTTAAGAAACTAGAAGGCTTCAACATAACTTAAGGCTAAGAATGTGAAGTAAGCACAGAGTAGTGAAGAGTCTTGTAGTTGGCAAAATTGCTCTCACCTTTCTGGAGCAGGGATTCCAGGCCTTTATCCTGTTCTCCATTTCTCCACCTTTCTTTTTGAAATAGAGAAGAAAACTCCATAATCGCACATGAGTACTTGTTACACGTGAGCCAACTCTTTCTTTACTGCTAAATTACATCTGATAGTTTGGGTAGAAAAGGAACTCCCTGAGATCTGTTGGCTAGAACAATATATACGTAAAATTCGACTGTAAGACAAAATGACCATGGAGGTACAATCACTAGGAGTTTATTCATACAAAAATTACATCATTCCTTGGATCATATCCTCTGAAAATGTGAGGAATAGTTGGAAAATTATAAACTAATGAGTCAGAGGGAACATATTAATCTGGGGGAGAATTTACATATAAAAAATCTTTCCATGTATATTTTTTAGCTTTTCATAAAGCAAAATGTTATTAAAATTTTTATTTTGAGAAGGAAATAAAAATGAGAGGGTGTCAAATTTTCCCTTTAAAAACAAAATTGTAAAAAATAAATAAATAAATAAAAACAAAATTGTATGTAATCAGAGATGGCAGGATTTTAAAATGCTTTTTTTTCTTTTCAGCATATATTTTTAAAATTTTTATTTTCAAATAGTTTCAGGTTAATAAAAACTTGCAACAATGGTACAAAATATAGTATAAAATTTCTATATGCCTTTATTCAATCTCCATAAATATTGATAATTTAAATACAGTATAATTTTCAAAATCAGGAAATGAACATTGATATTATAGTATTAACTAATCTATAGACGGTATTCCACTTTTGCCAATTATTCCATAAATGCCCATTTTATGGTCCCAGATCTAAATGAAGATTAAATTCATAACGATTAAATTCATATTATACATACATAGTAAGAATACCACAGAAATGACATCATAGTTTTCCTAATTCATTGTATTTGGAGTCTGTGATGTTGATGTAGCTTATTCCTGGTGATGTTAGGTTTGATCACTTGGTTAAGGTAGTGTCTGATGGATTTCTCTACTATAAAGTAACTATTTTTCCCTTTTTACTTAGTATCTTATAAAGAAATGCTTTAAAACTATCTAAATACCTGTACCTTATCTTCTCTTAAGCCACTAATTGCCAACTGAATTTTTTATTTCCATAATTTTTTGACACTTATTAATTAAAATTCTGTAAAGAAGAGAAGGTTTTCCTTTTTTTCTCATTTATTGGTTAACTCAATTATGTATATATATTGGCATGGAGTCATAGGTATTTATTTTATTCTATATGTTCTAATCCATTACTATCACCATTTATTTTATTCTCCACATTGGCCTGTATTTGACCATTGGGAGCCTCTTCAAGTTGATTTCTGTGTCCTTTCAACATTCCCTGCTATTTTTTTGAGCACTTCTTTTTCCTGCACCACAAGATGTTCCAGGCTAATTTTATGCTTTCCCTGCTCCAAACCTGGGGTCATTTTTCCAAGGATAACTCTAAAAATTAAAATAGTTACTTATGGTTTTTCTTATTTGCAACTCCTTTCTCCGACTGTAAGAATCTGCTTCTTATATAAGTTTATTTACTTATTTGCACAGTCCTATAAGATACACAAGCTAGTTTCAGAATTACTAACTCATGCCTCTTTCGGAGGTTGGAGGAAGTTACTAACTCATATACAATGGTTGTGTACATTTCCTTTTGTCTTTAGTCTTAAGAGACATAGTCAATATACTGTTTTCAAACTTATTTAGGTTTACTCTTGTCTTCCCCACTCCCTTCAGAGTGGTATAGTTTGTAATTGAGTTAGGCTCATTTGTTATTATTTGTATGAATTTTGGGATCTCCTCTCATCCTGTTTGATTTGAATCACTAATTTGTATTTTTGGTCTATGACATATCATCATGGTTTCAAAGAGTCAGAACTGTACAAACAATTATACTCAGGGAGCTGTTTCTTCTCCTGTCCCATCATCCTTCCCACCTCATGCCCCTGCCTCTTACTTCTTTAAGTAAGTAATCTTTAGTTTCAGGTTATACTTTTTTGGGGTGGGGGCAGAAATGGGTAGAAACATGTATATTTTATTTTATTTATTTATTTTTTTTTATTGGTGTTCAATTTACTAACATACAGAATAACACCCAGTGCCCGTCACCCATTCACTCCCACCCCCCGCCCTCCTCCCCTTCTACCACCCCTAGTTCGTTTCCCAGAGTTAGCAGTTTTTACGTTCTGTCTCCCTTTCTGATATTTCCCACACATTTCTTCTCCCTTCCCTTATTTTCCCTTTCACTATTATTTATATTCCCCAAATGAATGAGAACATATAATGTTTGTCCTTCTCCGACTGACTTACTTCACTCAGCATAATACCCTCCAGTTCCATCCACGTTGAAGCAAATGGTGGGTATTTGTCATTTCTAATAGCTGAGTAATATTCCATTGTATACATAAACCACATCTTCTTTATCCATTCATCTTTCGTTGGACACCGAGGCTCCTTCCACAGTTTGGCTATCGTGGCCATTGCTGCTAGAAACATGTATATTTTATTTCTCTTTCTTTTATAAAAGATGGCATATAAATAGGTACTCCCTTGCACTTTGTCTTGTTTTTACTTGATGTATCCTCGAAAAGGTCCATATTAGTTCATAGAAATACTCTTTAGTTTTTTCCTCTTATAGCTGTGTAGATGTACATTTGCAATGCTGTGATTAATAACCCATGCAAATGTATTTTTTGTATTATTGGAAGGGTATTTTCTGGATAAATTATTAAAAGTGGACTTGCTATGGATAAAAAAGTAAGAGTCATCTATATGCTGGCTACAAGAGAATCATTTCAGACCTAAAGACACATGCATGTTGAAAGTGAAGGGATGAAAAAGCATTTATTATACAAATAAAAGTGAAAAGAAAGCCAGGGTAGCAATACTTATGTTGGACAAAATAGACTTTAAAACAAAAACTGTAATGAGACTAAGAAGGACATTATATATTCATAAAGGGAACAATCCAACAAAAAGACATAACAATTGTGAATATGTATAAACTCATGATGGGGGCACCCAATGCATAAAGCAGCTAATAACAAATAAAGTAATTGATACTAATACAATAGCAAAAGGGCACTTTAATACCCCACTTACATCAATGGAGAGATCATCCCAACAGAAAATCAATAAACAATGGCTTTCAGGGTATCTTCAGTTCGGGTCATGACCCCAGGGTCCTGGGATTGAGCTCCTCATTAGGCTCCCTGCTCAGTGGGGAGTCCGCTTCTCCCTCTGCCCCTTCCCTTGCTTATGTGTGTGTGTGTTCCCTCTCTCTCTCTTTCTCTCAAGTATATAAATAAAATCTTAAAAAAAGAAACAGTGGCTTTCAATGGCACATTGGGCCAGATGGCTCTAACAGATATATTCAGAACATTCCATCTTAACACAGCAGTATACACAGGTGCACATGGAACATTCTCCAGAATAGATCACATATTAGTCCACAACACAATTCTCACCAAAATCAGAAAGATTGAAGTCATCCCGTGTATCTTTTTCAACCACAATAGTTTGAAACTAGAAATCAACCACAAGAAAAAAAATCTGGGAAAACATAAATACATGGAGGTTAAATAAATAACATGCTACTAAACAATGAAAGGGTCAAACAAGAAATAAAAGTGGAAATTTAAAAATACATAAAGAGAAATGAAAAAGAAAGAACAATGACCTAAAATCTTAGGGATGCAGCAAAAGGTGTTCTAAGCGGGAAGCTTATAGCAATATAGGCCTACCTCAGGAAGCAAAAAGAATCCCAAATAACTTAAACTTACATCTAAAGAAGGTAGGAAAAGAAGAACAAACAAAACCCCAAATGAGCAGAAGGAAGGAAATAAAAAATTTTAGAGCAGAGATAAATGGTATAGGAAAAAAAATAAATAAATAAAAATAGAACAGATGAAACCAGGAGCTGGTTCTTTGAAAAGATCAACAAAATTGATAAACAATTAGCCAGACTCATGAGAGACAGACAGAGAGAGAGAACTCAAAATCAGAAATGAAAGAGGAGAAATAATAACTGGCATCACAGAAATACAAAGGATTAAAAGAGAATACTCTGAAAAATTATATGCCAACAAATTGGATAACCTAGAAGAAATGAATAATTTCCTAGAAACCTACAGCCTCCCAAAACTGAATCAGGAAGAAATAGAAAATTTGAACAGACTAATTATCAGCAATGAAACTGAAATAGTAATCAAAAACTTCCAACAAATAAAAGTCTAGGACCAGATGTTTTCACGGGTAAATTCTACCAAACTATAAAGAGTTAATACCTATTCTTTTCAAACTATTCCAAAGAATAGAAAAGGGAAGAAACTTCCACATTCATTCCGTAAGGACAGCATTATCCTGATACCAAAGCCAGATAAAGACACTACAAAAAAAAAAAAAGAGAACTATAGGCCAAATCCCTGATTAACATAAATGCAAATACCCTCAAGAAAATAGTAGCAAACTGAATCCAACAATACATTAAAAAAGTGCTCGCTTCGGCAGCACATATACTAAAAAATTGGAACGATACAGAGAAGATTAGCATGGCCCCTGCGCAAGGATGACACGCAAATTCGTGAAGCGTTCCATATTTAAAAAAAAAAAAAAAAAAAAATACATTAAAAAAAATCATTCGCCATGATCAAGTGGGATTTATTCCTAGGATGCAAGAGAGTGGTTCAATATTCGCAAATCAATCGATGTGATACATCAACAAAAGAAAGGTTAAAAACCTTATGATCATCTGAGAAAGGTTAAAAACCTTATGATCATTTCAGTAGATGCAGAAAATGCATTTGACAATGTGCAACATCCATTCATGATAAAAACCCTCAACACAATGGTTTTAGAGGGAACATACTTCAATATAACAAAGGCCACTTATGAAAAATTCACAGCAAATATCATAATGGTGAAAAACTAAGAGGTTTCCCCCCAAGGTCTAGAATAAGACAAGGATATCCACTCATCACCTTTATTCTACATAGTACTGGAAGTCCTAGACACAGCAATCAGACACAAAAAGAAATAAAAGACATCCAAATTGGTAAGGAAAAAGTAAAACTTTGACTATTTCCAAATGACATGATGCTATAAATAGAAAACGCTGAAGAAAAAAAAAAAAGAAAAAGAAAACGCTGAAGACTCCACCAAATAACTTCTAGAACTGATAAATGAATTCAGTAAAGTCACAGGATATAAAATCAATATGTAGAAATCTGCATTTCTATATATTATTAATGAAGCCGATAATATGGCCAATCTTCAACAAAGGAGGCAAGAATATGCAATGGAAAGAAGACAGTCTATCTTCAACAAATAGTGTTGGGGAAATTGGACAGCCACATGCAAAGAATTAAACTGGACCACTTTCTTACACCACATGAAAAAATAAACACGCGGGGATTCCTGGGTGGCTCAGTGGTTTAGCACCGGCCTTCGACCTAGGACGTGATTCTGAAGACTCGGGATCGAGTCCCGGGTTGGACTCCCTGCATGGAGCCTGCTTCTCCCTCTGCCTGTGTCTCTGCCTCTTTCTCTCTCTGTGTTTCTCATGAATAAATAAATAAAATCTTAAAAAAAAAATAAACTCGAAATGGGCTAAGGACCTGTATGTGAGACCTAAAACTATAAAAATCCTAGAAGAGTGGACAAGCAGTAATTTTTCTGACTTCAGACATATGAACATTTTTCTAGATATGTCTCCTGAGGCAAGGGAAACAAACACAAAAACTATTGGAACTACCTCAAAAAGCTTCTGCAGAGCAAAGGAAACAATCAACAAAACTAAAAGACAACCTATAAATGGGAGAAGTTATTTGTAAGTGACAAGTCCAGTTAAGGGTTAGATTTCAAAATATATAAAGAACTTATAAAGTCAACATTGGAAACACAAAGAAGCTAATGAAAAAAAAAAAATGAGAAGACATGAACAGACATTTCTCCAAAGAAGACAATACAGATCACCAACAGACACATGAGAAGGTGCTCAACAGCACTAATCATCAGGGAAATACAAATTTAACCACAATAGGATATCACCTCACGCCTATCAGAATGGCTAAGATAAAAAAAAAAAAAACACAAGAAACAACAAGGGTTTGCAAAAAATGTGGAGAAAAAGGAACCTTTGTGCACACTGGTACAGCCGCTGTGGAAAACAGTATGGAGTTTCCTCAAAAAAATTAAGAATAGAACTACCCTATGATTCAGTAATTCCACTGAGTATTTACCGTAAGAATACAAAAACACTAATTGAAAAAGTCATCCTTATGTTTATTATAGCGTTCTAATATGCTGTATCTATTAAAGCCAAATTATGGAAGCAGCCCAAGTGTCCACCAATAGATGAATGGATAAAGAAGATGTGGTGTATATGCAAACAGCAGAACATAACTCAGCCATAAAAAAAAAAAAGAATGAAATCTTCCATTTGCAACAACGTGTATGGATCTAAAGTGTATTATGCTAAGTGAAGTAAGTGAGAGAAAGATGAGTACCATATGAATTCATTCGTATGTGGAATTTAAGAAACAAAAGAAACAGAGACCAACCCAAACCAGATTCTTAACTCTAGAGAAGAAACCGATGGTTATCAGAGGAGAGGAGGCCGGGGAGATGGGGAAAATAGGTGAAGGAGATTAGTAACAGAACACTCACCATGATGAGCACTGAGTAATGTACAGAATTGTTGAATCACTATATTGCACAACGACTAATATAACATTGTATGTTAACTATATGGGAATTAAATTAAAAAGTGGCCTTGCTGAGTCAGAGGGTAAGTGCAGATGTAGCTTCTCAGGTTATTGCCAAATTTCCTTCTAAAAAACTTGTACCACTTTGCATTCCTACTAGTAATGTATGAGCCTGCCTATTTCTCTGCAGGACGTGTTGTCATATTTTTGTTGTTGTTGTTGTCATATTTTTAAATTGTTGCCAATCTGATCATTATATACCGGGATAGTTTTACTTAATATTTCTTTAATTATGAGTGAGGTTAAATACCGTTTCGTATATTCAAAGTTCATTTTTACAAGTTGTTTGTTAATTGCCTTCTCTTGCCTTTTCTGCATTTTAATGAGTTTATAAAAATTATTTCCCCCCTCAATTTTTAACAGTTCTTGATATATTAGCGGTATTTGTATTCTATCTGTAGTTAGAGCTATGCTGTAAACACTTTTTCAAAGTCTTTGATGTCTTTGACTTTATGATTTCTTTTGTCATACGGAAAAATTTTTATTTTTATATAGCCAGTTTCCAATTTTAAAAAAATTGCCCCTGGGTTTGAGTCCTAGTTAGGAAATCTTACCAAGGTTAAGGAGGAATTCACCTGTTCATCTGTGTTTTCTTCTAATACATTACAGGTTTTTTTTTTTTAATATTTAGATCCCTGTTACAATTGGAATTTTTGCTCATGTATGGTGTGAAGAGTGGATCTAATTTTATTTTATTCCAAATGGCCATCCTGCTGTCTCAGAAGAATCTATTAAAATTATAGCATTTTTCTTAGTAATTTGTGATACCACCTATATCATATACTCCATTTACGTATGTACTTGGGTCCACGTCTGGACTTTCTTAACCTATTATCTTTGTCTGTTGGTCTACTCACGCACCAGCATCTCACCATTTTAATTATGAAGATCATATAGCATATTTTATGTTGATTAGAGCTATTCCTTCTTCCCAGCCTTTCCTTTTCAGTGTATTCTTGGATTTTCTTGTATGTTTGTCTTTCCACATGGTTTTTTAATATCAACTTGTCTACCTCCATAAGAAAGCTTATTTGTGTCTTTTTTGGGATGGTGTTACATTTTACATTAACTTGGAAAGAACTGACAATTTATGATTCAGAGTCATGCTATCCAAACACTGGGGGTGTCAGGGTGCCTGGGTGGGTGAGTTGGTTAAGCGTCCAACTTCTGATTTTGGCTCAGATCATGATCACAGGGTCATGAGACTGGGCCCCCCGTATTGGGCTCTGCACTGGGCGTGGAGCCTGCTTAAGATTCTTTTTTCCCCTCTTCCTCTGCCCCTCCTCCCCCAGCTTGCACACTCTCTCTCTTAAAAAACAAAAACAGACTGTCTTTCCATTTGTCCAGCTTTCCTTCTATAGCTTTCAGGGATGTTTTCCTTGCAGCTTTCCTTTTATATTTATTCCAAAGTACTTAATCTTTGTTAACGTAAATGAAGTTTTTCAATGACGATATCTTCTATTTGGTTATTCTATGTATATATGAAAAGTAATTTCTATATCCATCGCTTTTATCCTGCTACCTTTAACTTATTTTATCATCTGAGTTCATGCCTTTTCTTGACTTCAGCCAGAAATAAAATTTTATTGTGATAAGCCTTTGAGATTTGGTTTATTTCTTATAGTAGTTAGCCAGTTTTTAATACAAGGCAGGAGTGATTTTAGTCCTATCTTGTAATAGAGAAGCTGGGACCAGAGATATTGACAAATTTGCCCAAGTTCACAGAAAGAACAAGGGGCAGAACTGGCCTTTTAATCAAGATCCTGTACTATTAACTACCGCGTGATATTCTCTCCTCAAGTTATGGCTCCCCGAGTGTCTGCTGATTTCCATTTGAAAAAGAGAAAAAGCAAGTTCATACCTCATCCTCCTCTTCTTCATCTACTGTGGCAGCTGTATTATTAATTATTGGGAACTGAGTGGGAGTGTGAGGAGGATTGATGAATGGGTAATAGCCCTGGCCTGCATCAGCAAGCCACACAGATTTAAGAGAAAGTGAGTTTCATTGCACTTTGCAGACTTCATGTAGATAGAAAACTATACAGGATTTTTGGCTATAAAATTCATGATAGCTCAATCCTGGTCCACTTTCCAATTTGTTTCCACTGTGCAACCAGTGTGATCTTACAAAAATGAAAATAGTTGAATATCATTTCCATTCCTTAAGTCTTTCAATGGATTCACTTTGGTCTCAGAATGAAGGCGGAACTTCACATGACTCCTGCTTCCATCTCCAGGCTCAGCTACGTGCCCTACTTTACCACCCTGGTACTCTGGCCATAGTGAAGTCCTTACAGTACTTCATTCTTCTGCATGCATCCAGACAGCATGTTCTCCAGGGGGCCTTTCCTGATCCCTGCCTTCTATCTCCCTTGCATGCCTTCTGTAGGGACTTGTTCTAAGTTTTGTCACATTGCATTGTACCACTTAATTGTCTGTCACAAACTCTTGAGGGTACAGGCTACTTTAATTTTAGATTCTAGATCCTAGTACCATGTCTTACGTAGTAGGCACTTAATATGTTTGTTGACTGAAGAAAATAACTTTTCATTACCAAGAACCTCTTTCCTTCATGAATGAATAAATATTATTTTCTTACCTTTTTGATTTCATGGCACACTCTTATCTCTTCTTTAGAATATTTTCTTCTTCCTGCATGGGAAATGCTTTTCGTATATCCTCAGGATTGTCCCCATCATGAGCTGTGGTCTGTCATAAACTTTTCAAACTTTAAAGAGAAACCTCAAATCAGTGATCTAAGATTTTTTTTAAGGAAAATAATCAACTGACATATTTTTTCCACTTTCTTTTCTGTCTGGGAATGATTTATAGCTGTCATTGGGATGAATAATCCCTGGCCTTTTATAAAATGCAAACCTAAAAATGTTCTTTGAAATCTGATCATGCCATTTCTAAGAGGCATCACTTTCTGTCAAAAGCTTGGTCCAACTCTGGCAACTGATATTTTACAAGTATCAGATGCATTCTCTGAACTATTTTTCTTTACCTATGGCAAAGATAAGAGCCAGTTTTTATTGAGCTCCATCTATGTGTTAGACACTCTTCTAAACATATGGCCTAAGATTATTTTATGCAGCAGATTTAATTCTTTACCAGTTTATAGATGAAGAACTAAGGCATGCAGAGATTAAGAAACTTGCCCAATAATAATTAAAAGGAACTGAGATTAGATTTTCAGGGGAACCAAATCCAGAGTTCATACTCTAAAATTGCAGTAGACCATTTCATCTATACTTCACCCTACTATGCCCCCTGGAATATTTAATGTTGTTTGTGTGCTACATGTGTGTCTCTTGTTATCTCCCCAATAAGATATTTCTTTAGAAGGAGTGTCTTATCTCTCTAGCTTCTATAAAATGTTGTATAGTGCTAGATACATTGTGTGACCATTACACAAACACATCCTCAGTTGCTTTGAAAAATTTATTTAAATTCACCCCCAGTCTTAGGAAATTGTATACAGGGATTTTAACAAGCTAGGATAAGATAGAGTATTTTTTAAATCTCTCAATTTGTTGATCTAAGAGATGAGTTTATGATTATTATTATAATAGATGCAATAGCAATTGAAGAAGGAGAGAAGACCCTCATGAAATCACCCATTGACTGTCTCTCGTCCCTATCTGGCTTCTACATGAGTGTAATGATACTTTGATGCATATTAATGAAACTGAGTGCCTTGTGACTGATTTACTTTGTACCAACACTGATTAATAAAGCATTAATTTAACTCATTCTCTTTCAGTTTCCTCTTTTGAGGGTCACAACTGCTCTCTGAAGGAATAGGAAGCTTGTTGTTACTGTAGGCAGGTCTAACTAAATTCTTCTTTGCCCCAAGGACACCCTCAACTAAGCTTGTGTACTCCAGCTCTACAGTAATGATGAGTGACTTCCTCAACTGGAATGCCACCCAATGCTTGGGAGGTTAAAATATCCCCCCATGCTATAGTGGATTGGGTTTTGGGAGGACATAGATCTACAGAATAGATCTAGTTAGTTATAATTCCATTATTCTCTTACACCAATGTCAAACTCAAGGAAGCAAAAGGGAAAATAAATGTATATATTATGGCCTCAAAGCTTTTACATTACAAGCCTAAGTCTTCCCAGAACTTTTGCTACATTATCCTTTTTATTAATAAGTACTTCTTATTCTAATTATTTTGGGTTACATGGAATACATGTTTTTGGTAGAACTATTGAAAATCAGAAGTGCATTTTTAAGTGTTTACTAATTCATGATCTCTTCACTTAACCATACCCACTGCTAATATTTGGTATATATCTCTATAAATTATTACATATTATGTATAAGTTTCCACTAACTCAATCTTATATCATGGACATTTTTTAGATCACTTCAGATTCTTCAATGACCCTTTAAAAAGGCTTTCTAATGTCTATTGATAACTCTATAGTGTTCTGTTTAATGATCTGACATTGCTGGCTATTTTGATACTTTCGCTGAGTTGAACACCAGCTTGTGCTTCCAAATCCTGCCTGAGTAAGAGTGGAAAGTCCATTATAAGCTGCATAAACACAGAGGGAGATTTTCTAAAGGAAACAGCCTTCATCTGCCCAATAAAATCCTGAAATTAAAACAAAGAAAAAGAAGTTGTTTTTTGTTTTTTTGTTTTTGTTTTTGTTTTTGTAAAGGGCCCCAGAACTCAGATGCTTATCTGAGGGTTTTTCAAAGTGAGTTAAGTCCAGTGGAGCTCTGTTCATGTCTGAAATCCCTCACCACCGTGCAAGGATAGAAAAGTGACAAGACTCTGGAAAACGAATAAGGGGTGGTGGAAAGAGAGGTAGGCGGGGGGTGGGGGTGACTGGGTGACAGGCACTGAGGGGGGCACTTGATGGGATGAGTACTGGGTGTTATGCTATATGTTGGCAAATTGAACTCCAATTTTAAAAATATGTAAATATATATATATATATATATAAAAGAAAAATGACAAGAGCACATCTTTATCAGATTTACAGTAACTTCATTTTAGTAAGCCAAGCTGCAAATAACACAAATGCAACCTTACATGCAGTGCTTTGGCTGCTCCTGTGGTTACCAACCTGTGGGAGGACTTAAGGGAACAAAAATCAAGAGACATTTTCTGAACCTTCGAACTGACCCAGCCGTATTACCTCTACTTCTGTGAATAATTTACCTTTTCTGTTACTAGGTGAAGTAAACACCTGCTCTGAGATATATTTACCCAGAAAAAACCTGGTGACTAATTTGTCAGCTAAAAGATCACAAACTAATCCTTTTAGGATTAGTCCTAAAAGAAATTGGATTGTGGGAGGTAGCAAGAGAAATAAAAGAAAAAACTTCTCTTCAATATTCTGTACAATGAAGCACACAAGGCTTTTAGAACATGGGAGTACAAATTAAAATATATGCTATTTTATGACTGTTAAACTGAAAAGGATTAAAATAATGAGTGTGAGCAAGGATGTGAAGCAATGGAAACTCTCACACAGTGCTGGGAAATCACAGAGCAGTTATGTACCATCTTGTGAAGCTAAAAGTATATATGCCCTTCAGTGGAACTTAGGGAAAGCCAGAGAAAAATTAGGGTGTTTTTTGGTCTTGTCTTTTAACATAATGAGGTACAAATGAAGATGAAACTTCAAAGTCGGGTGTCTTGCATCCTTGCTAAGGCTCAGAGGAAAGATTCTGGAGCACTGGTAATACGAGGACAGAGCAGCAGGGGCATCTTTCTCTGGTACAGGTAATGAGGCGTGCATGGTCTATAGAGAACGTGAAAACAGAAATATAACCAACTAAAAGCCCGCTTTCCTAGTGTCACCCTATGCCAACCTCCTAAACAATATTCCTCCCTGAATAGAAGTCTAAGTTTTTTTTACAATTATTGTGGCTATTGTATATTTTTTAAATTACTTCATCCTTTCGTTATCATTATTTTCTACATGGAAGTTAATTCAGAGACCTTTCGGTGATGCAGGCAATCCCTACTCCCCATGGACTCAGCTACCTCATACCTCAGGGGATAATGGGATTGAAGGGAGGTTCTTCTAGAACAGGGTTTGTTCTATCAAACTGGTAGATAAGGGAAGGGGTCAGTGGAAAGGGTGGGATGAAAGAGAAGGGGTAGTGTATAATTGATGCATCAGAGTCTGAAGGCTTTTTTGTAGTTGTGTCTCCCTTTGGTGGCTCTAGGCCTGACCTTGACTTTGTCTAATGAGATGATAATGCATGTGATGCAAACAGACTTGTAAAGTGCTTGCTTGCACACAGAGAGCTGTTCTCTTTTGGCCTTTGTGGGAGGGTGTGTGTGGGGGGATCCAGCAATCACTGACTAATATGTGAACAGGCTTTGGATGTTTTGGATGATGAGTGACACGTGGCCTAGCCACTTTTGTCTCCCCAGCTGACATCGGGTCGATTTCCAGACATGTGAGTAAGGCTATTCTAGACCGTCCAGTCCCAGGCAGGCCTCCAGCTGGTCATGGGAGTAAGTACAGCTACATTTAGCCAAACCCACCCGTGTGAGCAGAAACATCCAGCTTACCTTTACACTTGTGGGCAGTGCTGTGCAATTGTTTTAGGCCGCCAGATTTGGAGGTGATTTGTTATACAGGAGATACAAAGTCTTTGAGTAAGGATGGGATAGAGGGCAGAAGAGACAAAGTAGTCTTGGATATGACGTAACATATATATACCTATGTTCAAATCCTGCCCCCCCAACCCAAACACATACACCCCTTTCTCTCCACTTCCTCTCAGGGTGAGGGAAAAGAATGCAGGCTCTGAGCTGAAACTGCCTGAATTTAAATCCTGTCTGTTTTTTACTGGCTGAGTGATCTTGGGTGCACATCTTATTCCTCTGTAAAATAGAGTTGATCTCACAATGTTGTCGAAAAGATGAGGTGATACTATATAGATAAGATTTTACTTATTTGATGTTAGCTAAGTAGGTCCCTGGGTGAAGATATGGCATAAACTGGAGATACAATGACAGGGAGAGTTGAGGAAGTATCAGGCAACATCAACATTCTCAAGACAGGCTGTGAGATACCCTCAGGAAGTAAAAGCACAGTAAGGATCTGAGGATAAAGAAAATGAAAGGCAGTGAAAATTTTAAGACGGTGATTATGGAGGGATTTGTAAAAATGGTTGAATATAGTGTTTACAAGAACACATACATGGAAGCCGCACGCAGCACGGTTCAGATTTTCTACAACAGTGCTCAGGCGCTTAGGAGTAGAATTGGGGAGAGCAAGTAAGGGGATTGTTGGATGGCAGATGAACAAAGAAAGGGGATCGGGAGAACCAATACCTGTTGGCCATACAGCCTGAGTTGTCCTGGAAGCAAGGAAGATCATAGAGGAACTGATTGAGAGAACAGAATGGGGTCAGAGGGCAAAGAGCAGAAGTCACGTGGTCCCATTTGAATGTAGGAAGCTGCCACTTTCTTAGTTGGTGGATAGTATCATTTTCACCCTGAGTGACCTGCTCCCTTCCCTAGAGCCAGTGGGCCTGTTAGCCTATGATTTTGTATAGTTTCTGTTCGGGAAGACATATTTTCTGAGCTTCTTTAAGGAACTCTAAACTATTTAAAAGAGAGCTCTGGTGTTAGAACCCAGCCAGTCTTGAGGAATGTTGCTATGGCTGACGTCAGAGTCCTTAGTGCCTGAGCTCTCTTCCAGGATTTTTTTTTTTTTTTAATGGTTTCAGGTCTCACATGTAGGTCTTTAACCCATTTTGAGTTTATGTCTGTGCGGGGTGTAAGGAAGTGGTCCAGTTTCCTTCTTTTGCATGTAGCTGACCCGTTTTGGATGGAGCTAGAAAGTACAATGCTGAGCGAAATAAGTCAGTCTGAAAAAGACAGATACCGTATGATTTCACTCACATGTGGAAATGAAGAAATAGAACAGATAAGCAAAGGAAAGAGAGAGACAGAGAAACCAAGAAAGAGACTCTTAACTAGAGAATACACTAGTGGTGACCAGAGGGGAGGCGGGTGGGGGGATGGGGGAAATAGGCGATGGGGAATAGGAAGTGCACGTGTTGTGATGAACCCTGGGAGATGTATAGAACTGTTGAATCGGTGTGTTGCACACCTGCAAGTGAAATAACTCCGTATGTTAACGATATTGGAATTAAAATAAAATTTAAGAAAATCCAGTCGATCTTCACGGCTGTCTTCTGAGGATGCTTATTTGATCATCTGTCTCAGCTACTAAACCTTTTCTACAAGAGACCTTTATTATCCTTGCACATGAAGGCAGCAAGAAGCAGGACTTTCTATAGTACTCGGGTGTGCGCCTGGCCATATTTGAACATGCCCTAAATCTAGCCATATTCGAGCCTCTGCTCCTCTGCCGAGTGAGCCTAGGGCCTCCTATCTCTCCTCTCTGCCTTCTTAGGTTTGTGCCCTTTTCCAGACACAGCTCATGCTCTTAGTCTGCAGAGTCCGTCTCAGGTTTCCCAGCCCTATGTAATGTCTTCCTTCTCAGAACCAACACAGCACCCCATCTGATACTTAGCATGTGCTATCTTTTATTCCAGGTTTTCTTAAAAACCTAAGGATCAGCACATTTTAAAGGTAGGAAAGATTTCAGAGAATACCCAATCCAATGTTCTCATTTTGCCCATGAGAAAATTGAAACCAGAGACATTTAGTAAATGACCGAACCGAGTCACTAGAATCCTGCCTACCTTTGTCATCATTTGTTATTTTCCACTGTGTTGTATGTATGTCCAGAGAGGAAGTCCGGTTCCTCAGCACAAGGACTTCTTCGGATTGATGGCATTTACAGGTTGGGATCTTCAGTAGAGATTTTCCCACAGTGACGTGTTGCTTTACCAAACTACATGAGATGGCTGAAAGAGTTATACATTCTTGTGTAGAACAGATTTTACAGTCAAAAAAAAAAAAATCACAGTTTTTCAAACTCTTAGATGTATAAAGTTTTCCAAATAAAATGTATTTAAGGGTTTTTGTTATATAAGATGTTCAGGTGTTCCCACCTTTGTTATTACAAGGAAAAGGAAGTTAATCCACCTTAGCTTTGTTCCTCTAATTTACTGCTAAGGGTGGTACCTCTAGGTCGGACATGGACCAGTTCTAACCAGTGTAGGTTACAGATAAGTATTTGAATCCCAGCAGAGGAAAATTCTCCCATCTGGCCCTTTTGCCAGTTACCTGGAAGAAGCTTACCTTTGTGGTTACTAATTTTATTTTCATTGTGGGAAAAAAACAAAAGCATCAAAGAGTCCATAAACAAAAACATTTATGCAGTTTAACTTAATTTGATAACATGGATTGGACAAAAATGAAAAAAAATATAAATTGGCAGCTAAATAAATATTGTTACTAGAAATTGCTAATTTCTCCAGTTTTGAATTTTAATTACAAAAAAATCAATCTATTCTCTAAGATTATTCATTACGTATAATATGTGACTTCTCATCTATTGCCTTGAACAACTTCTCTGAACCCATTTGAAAACTGAGTTGGAACCTGCCACTTTCACTCCAAGTCCACTTGTGACCACGTTAAGGAGACATTACCCCGCAAAGTTTAATCACAGCTTACTGTGAACACTATCACAGTTTAATTAACGCTCTACATGCTCATTTCAAGATGATGGCTCTGAAATCTCAGGACAACCTTGTGAGCATCCCAAAATCGAAAAATCCTTCCAGTTATTCTTCCCCTGAGCTTAGCTGGGGGCATTCCAGCCACACAGGTCTCTTTCCTGCTCTGTACTTCACCTTCCTTCTTCTACTCCTTCCCTCACAACAGAGAAATGACAACCACCACCCACTTGCAGTCACTTCGAATTCCACCCGCAGGAGCTCAAAACATAAAACACATGTATTTGTTTAAATATGTAAATTGCAAACAGCATTTTCACAGGAAAAAATATTCTCACCCTCTTGGTGCTAGTCCTCTGTGTATTTTTCTTCCAGACTTGTTCTTGGGCTACAAATGACTACAGTTTTTGCTGGCATTTCTCTGAAAGTAGATTCAAGAGCTCGTTAAGAGTCAGAAAAGCTACCTGAATTTGCAGGCAACTTCCTGTTGGGCTCACGTTTTGCAGAATGCAAACGTGGTGTGCAGAAGGTGGGCAAGGTGTTTGAAAAAACAGGAAGCACCTGTGAACGTGTGACTTTATTCCTGGAAGCAGAAGGCTCCCCTTGAGATGGTTGTAGATGCTTCCTGCCTTTTCACCCACTAGCACTTTTGCAAAGCCCTTAATGTATATTAAAGACCAAGAGTGGGCCTCCAATTGGCAAGATTATTTGGAAAGTCTGGCACATCCATGGGCATGGTAGAAATACAAAGGTTTTCTATTTTTTCTTTTCCTATGCAGATTTCCCTTTTTTGCTGGGGATATCGATATGCCTGGAAATTAAAGTAAGCCTTAAAAGATGATTGTTATTGTGGTAGAAACATAATATGGCATCTGCCCTCTTAACAAAATCTTAAGTGGAGTGTATAGTATTGTTAACTGGATGGCGAAGAGCAGATCTCTAGAACTGTTTCTGTTTGTATGACTGAAACTTTATGCCCATTTAAGAGCTGCTCCCAGTTTCCACTCCCCAGCCCCAGGCAACCACTGTTCTTTCTGCTTCAATGAGTTTGACTCCTTTAGATAACACATATAAATGGAATCGTGCAGTATTTGTCCTTCTGTGGTTGGCTTTTTTCACTTAGCATAATGTCTTCAATGTTCATCCATATAGTAGCAGATAACAGGATTTCCTTCTTTTCTTATGGCTAATATTCCATCATGCCTATATACTATGTTTTCTTTACCCATTTTTCTGCCAATGAACAAATGAATGTTCATTGGGTTGTTTCCACTTCTTGGCTATTGCAAATAATGCTGCAGTACATGGGAGTGCAGGTACTCCTTCAAGATACTGATTTCAGTTCTTTTGGATATGTACTAAGAAGTGGGAGGGCTGATTCATATGGTAGTTCTATTTTCATTTTTTTGAGGAATTTCCATGTTGTTTTCCATTTTGCATTCTCACCAACAGTTGCACAAAGGTTCCAGTTTCTCCATATCCTCACCAACGCTTGTTATTTTCTGTTGTTTGTTTTGATAATGACTATCTTTGACTTATTTCACTCAACATAATACCATCCAGTTGCATCCACATCAACATAAACGTTAGAGAATCATCCTTTCTGATGGGTGAGTAATATTCCATTGTGTATATAGACTACATCTTCTTTATCCATTCATCTGCCGAAGGACGTCTGTTCAAGTCTGTTGCCCAATTTTTAACCATATTATTAGGAGGTTTTTTTGTTTTGTTTTGCTATTCAGTTGTAGGAGTTAATTATATATATAGGAGGATATATATATATATAGAGAGAGAGATAGATAGATAATCTTTTCACTTATTGATTTTTCTGTGCAACAGATTTTTAGTTTGATGTAATTCCACTCATCTGCTTTTGCCTTTGTTTTTCATTTCATTTCCAAGAAATCCTTGCCAAAACCAATGTCATGGAGCTTTTCCCCAGGGTTTTCTTCTAAGAGTTTTACAGTTTCGGGTCTAACGTTCAAGACTTTAATCCATTTTGAGTTGACTTTGTGTATGGTATAAGATAGTGGTCCAGTTTCATACTTTTGCATGTGGTTGTCCAATTTTCTCAACACCATTTGTTGAGACTATCTTTCTCTATTGTGTACTCTTGGCACCCGTTGACCACATGCATAGGTTTATTTTTGGGCTCTGTCTTCTGTTCATTTGTTCTATATGTCTGTCTTTATGCCAGGACCATACTGTTTTGATTGCCATGGCTTTATAATATGTTTTGAAATCAGAAAGCATGATGCCACCTTCATTCCTTTTCAAGATTATTTTGACTATTTAGGTTCCTTTTTGGTTCCATATCAATTTTAGGAGTGTTTTTTCTATATCTGTAAAAGATGCCACTGGGATTTTAATAAAGACTGCATTTAATCTGTAGATTGCTTAGAGTAGCATGGCCATTTTGCCAATAAGTCTTCCAGTTCATGAACACAGGATGTTTTGCCATTAATTTATGTCTCTTAAATTTTTATCCAGCAGCATTTTATAGTTTTCAGTGTATAAGCCTTTCACTTCCTTGGTTAATTTTTTTTCCCTAAGTATTTAATTTATGTATTTTTTGATGCTATTGTAAATGGAATTATTTTCTTAATTTCCTTTTTGGATTGTTCATTACTAATGTATAAAAATGCAACCGATTTTTATATGTTAAATTTTTTATCCAGCTTAGCTGAATTTGTTTATTAGTTCTAACAGATTTTTGTGTGTATGTAATCTTTACAATTTTCTACATATAAGATCATGTCATATGCAGAGGTAACTTTCCTTCTTTCTTTCCAATTTAAACGTATCTCATTTCTTTTTCTAGCCTAATTGCTTTGCCTAGGCCTTTTAGGACTATGTTGAATAGAAATGGCAGAAGGGAGCAACCTTGCCTTGAATTTTATCTTAGAAAAAAAAGCTTTCAGTTTTTCACTTATGGGTATGATGATAACTAAGGGCTGTTTATATATGGTGCTTTTATGTTGGCTTTCATGTAATTTCAGTTTTTATTGTGTTTTTATTATAAAAAGGTGTTGAATTAGTCAAATGATTCTTGTCTACTGAGATACTTTGTATTTTTAAAATTTTGTTTTGTTAACGTGGTTCTACATTGATTAGTTTTTGTACATTGAACTAACATCCCAGGGTAAAACCCACTTGGTCATGGTATATGATAGTTTGTGAGTGTTGTTGAATTGGATTTACTAATATTTTGTTTAGGATTTTTGCATTTATATTCATCAGGGACATTGGTCTCTACTGGTTTCCTTATATTGTCTTCTGGCTTTAATATCAGAGTAATGCTGGCCTTAGAAAATTAAGGTTGGAAACATTCCACCCTCTTCAGTTTTTTGGAAAACTTTGAGAAGGACTGATGTTAATTCTGTAAATGTTTAGTAGAATTCACCAGTGAATCCACGTGGTCTTAGGGTTTTTCCTTGTTGGATTGTTTTCGATTACTGATTCAATTTCTTTACTAGTTGTAGATCTGTTCAGATAGTTTATTTGCTTGTGATTCAATCTTGGTAGATTATATACCTAGATATTTATCCATTTACCCATTTCTTCTCAATTACCCAATCCTTTGGTATATAATTATTCATAGTAGTCCCTTATAATCCTTTTTTTTTTAAGGTAGCATCGTTGTAGTGTCTCCTTTTATGTCCAATTTATTTGTCTTCTCTCTTTGTAGTTAGTTCAGCTCAAGGTTTGTCAATTTTGTTGATGTTTTCAGTAAGCCAACTTTTAACTTTATTGTTCTTTTTTATTTTCTATTTCATTTGTTTCTGCTCTAATCTTGATTATTCCTTCTGCTAACTTTGGGCTTATTTTGTCCTTTTTCTAGTATCTTGAGGTGTAGAGTTATTTATTGTTGTTTATTTGAAATCTTCTTTGTCAATGTAAGTATCAAGGTAAAATTTCCTCTTTTGATGCACCCCATAAGTTTTGATATATTGTGTTTTCTTTTTCATTTGTCTTAAGGTAATTTCTAATTTCCTTTTTTATTTCTTCTTTGACCCAGTGATTGTTTGAGAGAATGTTGTCTAATTTTTGCATATTTATGACTTCTCCAGTGTTCTTTCTGTTATTGATTCGTTTCATTCCACCGTGGTTGGAAAAGATTCTTGGCATAATTTCAATCTTTTTAAGTTTGTTTAGACTTGTTTGGTGACCTAACATGTGATCTATCCTGGAAAATGTTCTATTTGTGCTTGTAATGTGTATTTTGCTTCTGTTGAGTGAAGTGTACTCTATTTGTCTGCTAAATCCATTTGGTCTATAGTGTTGTTCATGTGCTCTGCTTCTTCATTGACCTTCCATATGGATTTTTATCCATTATTGAAAGTAGGGTGTTGAAATTTACTCTTATGGCATTGCTATTTCTCCTTTCACTTTTGTCAAAATTAGCTTTATAGATTTAGGTGCTCTTATGTTGGGTGCATATATATTTATAATTGTTACATCTTCCTTGTGATTTGAGTCTTTTATCATTATATATTTGTCTCTTGTGACAGTTTTTGACTTAAAGTATATTTTGTCGACCACCCCTTCTCTTTTTTGGTTAGTATTTGAATGGAATATCTTTTTCCATTCTTTACTTTCAGCCTTTGTGTGTCCTTAAATCTAAGATGAGTTTCTTATGGATAACAGATAGTTTTGCTTTAAAAAAAAAATCCAGCCAGCCACTCTGTCTTTTGATTGGGGAGTTCAATCCATTTACATTTCAAGTAATTGTGGACAGGAATAACTGATTATAGATATTTAAAAAATTATTTTCTGCCCCTCTTCTAGTTTCTGATTAAGGGATGTGATAACTCACTTCTGTACCTAACCTTCAGATCACCAGTCTAGTTCTGGGATTCACATCTTAGGAGAAGCAATTTTGTCAGTGAGGGAAAAAAAGCTCAATATGATTGAAGAAAGATTTATATAAATCATGATATTATAAGGAAAGGTTGAAACCTGTGAATATTTTGCCTGGAGAAAAAAGTATTTGTAGACCATTATAGTTGTCTTCAAATATATGAAATTTGGGATAGAATTTTAATTTTTCTATGTACAGATCTTCCTGACTTATGATGAAGTTACATCCCAATAAATCCACTGTAAACTCAATGTACTGTAAGTCAAAAATGCATTTAATGCATCTAAGCTATCAAACACCACAGCTTAGCCTAGCTTACCTCAAACATACTCAGCATGCTTATATTAGTCTACAATTGGGCAAAATAATCTAGCACAAAGCTTATTTTATAATGAAGTGTTGAATATCTCATGTAATATTGAATACTGTGCTGAAAATGAAAAACAGAATGATTGGGTACAGATGGTTTAAGTATGATGGCTGTATACCCTCATGATCACGTGGCTAACTGGGAGCCACCTTGGCACCACTGCCTAGCATCATGAGAGAATATTGTACCCTACATATATTGCTAGCCTGGGAAAAGTTCAAAATTCAAAGTACAGTTTCTATTGAATATATATTGTTTTTCATCATCATAAAGTTGAAAAATTGTAAGTCAAGGACCATCTATAGTTGCAAGTGTGAGTATTCCTGCAAATTGGCTGAATAAATAGAGGAATAGATTTTGGTTTAATATAGGGGAGAACCTTCATTATCTTTCTCTGAAAATGACAGGAACTACTTGAGAGAATATGTGTCTTATCCTTGGATGCTCCAAATATCGAGAGCCACTTATAAGAGATTTTGTAAGAAGGAATCATATATTAGGAAAATATTTAATTAAATGGCTTCTAGAATTCCTTTAGTCTCAGAGATTATGCTTCTAAGAATCATCACCTCAGATTTCTCAGTTTTCTCAATTATGCCTTGCCACACTTTAATTTGTTTAAATCAAGACACACTTGGGATACAGAGCAATATATATGCACTTGCTCCAATTGCAAGTTTTGCAAACCCCCAGCAGATTCAATCTGGATTCAGGTTGACCCCGTGCTCCTCTTCTGCAATCAAATTTATACACAGACCGTGGGGAGCTAACAATGGAGCAGCACACGGAATTTTAGCTCCTCTTGGGGAATAGAGGACATGCCACCTAACAGGTGGCTTCAATTAATAGAGCTGCTACTGCCAGGGGAAAATAGAGGCTGAATAATCAAACCACCAAGGAAACGACTACAGGTTGATGGGGTCAGTCTTGGAGTCCTCTGGAACATGGCCAGAGAGCACAGTCCCACAAGGCGAGCACACCAAAAATTAATTGAAAAGAAGAGCAGTAAAGCACTGTGTTTTCTGTAGGTATATCTGCGACAAAACTGACTTCCTTTTAAGCTTTAAAGCACAGTTAAAAAAAAAAAAGGAACACAGAGAAAAAGGCTGCTACGTAATGAGATGACAGCAAAGATGTACTGGAGATAGTGACTTCCAAATGTGAGCTGTAAAATTCTGAGCACAGTCCATCCGACGACAGTCTGTTGCCAGTAAGCTTTGGAGCCTTCCTGTCCCCATGCCTGCTGGAGCCCACATCTGATTCATCTGCTGAAGTTAGCCTCCAACACCACCTCCCTCTCTTCTTAAATACAGCGACAGTGGGAATGTTCTCTTAGCACAGGCCAGGAACAGGCTGTTTTGAAAGCATCATGTGTTGATTTTAAAAGAATGAAAAGGGATGGTCAAGGAAGAGGACACATCAGAACATCTTTGGTTGGCCATTGCTTTAATTCCATTCATATTAATATAATCCTCTTCAGAATCTCTGATCACAGTAGCATTTCTAAAAGTCATTTCTCAGGGCAGATCCTATACAACCAAAGCACACAAAGGCATCGTCTTACTCTGATTGGGCTGTTCTAACAAAGTACCATGGATTGATGAACAACAGAAATTCATTTCTCACTGTGCTGGTGGCCAGAAGTCCAAAATCAAGGTGCCAGCATGGTCGGCTTCTGGTGTCAGCCCTCTTCCTAGTTCCTGGCTGGTGCCCTCTCATCGTGTGGAAAAAGGCTATGGCTCTCTCACGTCGCGGAAAAAGGGTGATGTCTCTGGAGCCTCTTTCATAAGGTGCCAGACTTATTCAGTATCTCTCAAAGGCCCCACTTCCTAATACCATCATGTTGGGGGCTAAGATTTCAACATATGAATTAGCAGGGAACAGAAACATCTAGCTCACAGGAGTGGTGACAGAAGGGCCATGTCAGGTTGTTCTTTCTATATCCCTTGAAAAATGAGAATTAAACCATTAACAAGCCATGACCCCAAAGCCTGTGACACCAAGTTAAGTACCTTCTCTATTATTAGTGATTAGATTACAAAAAAATCTGTGAACCCATGGGTAAGATGCTTAGTTATCTTCCAAGTCAGATGACTCCTCATGCAGTCTTCGTTGTCAGTAAAGCTTGTGCTGCTGCAGAAGAAGCAGAAGGAGGCCTGGACACCATTTGGTTAGTGTGTCCACGAAGCCATGACGGGGACTCTCATGTTCTCAGAGTGGGGAGTGGGGGGGCTAAGATGCCGTGTTTCATTCCTATCTAATGTTCTTTTCATGGGACTCAGGTGGTTGGCATCATCCCTTTGTAAAATGAATTAGCAAGCACCACAACTTCAGTTCTGGGATACAGAAATTTCCACTCACCTCAGGATACTTAGGAAAAGTAGAAAATAAAGATCGAGAATAGAAAATCTAGAGAAGCAAGAAAGTTTTTGGGAATCAGAAATTTGTGCAGGAGATTTGGGAAGACAAAAAACAAACAAACAAACAAACTAGGGCTGAGTTGCCTATAGCCTGGTATAACCTCACTTCTGTGAGGACAGAGGGAGCATGAAATTTAACCCACAAGATAGCCTCCAAATCAGAGATGACCCCCTTCTGTGAGGTAGAAATGATTTTCCGTATTGTAATCACAATGAAAGGGAGTTTTATGACACCATGAAACAGCAACTAAAGGATTTGTTTGTTTTTCTGGCTTATTTCCTTGACCATTTATTTATTATAAAAGCAATGCTAAGCTAAAGCCAGATGTTATGCCTCCTGCTTCCATCCCGGTTCAAAGGTGACATCTAACTACTCCCTCTCACCCCCTTTTCCTAACAGAATCACAGGAAGCAAACAAATATAGTCTCCAAAAGGGATCTGCACTAGACACTCTGTCTGAATTTGTTATTTTCTCCTCTCTCGTTATGGTCCGTATTCTCAGAAGAGGCACTCAGATCTTGGGTAATTACCTTAAGGGTGACAGATGATAGTCAGACCCTGCTAATTTTATGAGCTTCTCAGGAGGAAAAAGAAAAACACTACATGCAGAATATGAGGAGGTCTTTAAGATCATAACATAATTTCCTGTTTTAATTTCCAATGATAAAAACCTATTACATGCCCATAGTGTAATATTTTGAAAATGGAGAAAAGCATAGAAGAGGTAAATAAAAATTACCCATAACTCCATCTATATAAGAGGAGTCAACTGGAGAGTTAAATCCTGCTCAGGGTCTGTTTTTGTATCCCCTTGAATTAAGAATGGTTTTTACATATTTAAAGAGTTGCAAATCACTACCAGCACCATAACACACACACACACACACACACGCACGCACGCACACACACACACACACACACACACACACAGGAACATGCAGCAGAGGCCTTATGTGGCCCACAAATCCTAAAATATTTACCATTTAGCTCTTTACAGAAAAACTTCTGCTGACCCTTGATCCAGAAGCAATCATTATTTTTTTAGGTATCTTTTTTCCTAATCTCTATTGAGTATCTGTACAAATTTTTAAGAAAAAAAAATCCGTGGTATTATTTTGTATGGTTTTGTATTTTGCTTTTTACCCCACTTTAAGATCACATCGTGAACATTTTCCCATATCATTAATTTTTTAGAAAACCAATTCCATTTTAATTCTACAAGCCAAACGTAAAATATCTACCTTTATGGACCAGGACTCTTTACCCTAGAGTTCCAAAATTTCAAATAATGAACATCTTTTAATCTTTTAAAAATTATTTTTGGGTTAAAATACATATAAAATTGACCAACTTAACCACTTTTAAGTGTGTATAGCTCAGTGGCACTAGGTACTTTCATAATATTATGCAACCATCCCCACCCTCTGTCTCCAGAACTCTTCCTCTTGCAAAACTCAAACGCCGTGTCAACTAAACAATAACTTTTCATTCTCTTCTCTCCTCTGAAAACATTTTTATTTTATTTTATTTTATTTTATTTTATTTTACTTATTCATAAGAAAGACGGGGGGGAGGGAAGCAGAGAGACACAGGCAGAGGGAGAAGCAGGCTCCATGCAGGGAGCCCTATGTGGGACTCGATCCCGGGACTCCAGGATCACACCCTGGGCCAAGGGCAGATGCCAAACCGCTGAGCCACCCAGGGATCCCCTGAAAACACTTTTAATAGCTACATAATATTTATTTTGGTTTCATACCTTCTGGCTCTTTTCACTTGATGTCTCTCTATCAATGTTGGAAATAAGTTATTCTTCTGAGCCTTGCTTTTTGTGGTGACGAAAAGAAAGTAACACAAGTTATTATAGAGCTGTCAACAGTGCTTATGACAGCAAACTTAAAAAATCTGATTTATGCTAAACTATCATTCATAATTCAACTAAAGGGTAGTTTAGGATTTCATGGAAAATTTTAGAGATGTTAAAATTCTGGCCTTGTAATATATTGGCTGGAGGTTTAGGAATAGTTAACCACTCTGAGTCTCAATGTTCTTATCTGAAAACCAAGGGCAATAAAATTGATAGGGTTAATGTGATGTTTAAGTGAGATAAAGTATGTAAAAGTCATTTTAAATAATATCATGTGGTGTAAATATTTGTTATGCTCTAAAAACTATTTATATATCAAACAAGGTAATCACTTATCGGAGAAGGAAATATTTTAAATAGATATTTTTTAAGAAACAAGGTCATTACATTCAAATAATAAAGAACAAAGGACAATTTCAGAAACGACTTCTTAGCAGCTCAATTTTTCCCTGGAAATTTACTATTATCCTGGGAATATCACATGGTTCAAAAGCTGAACACTTCTGCATGACATTTAATTAAAATGCAGTCTGAACATGCTACATGAAGAATTTTAAATAGTCTTGCTCAATTCAAAATATGCCCAATGTCAGCATATAATGTCTTTTTTTTTACTAACAGTTTCCCCATTGGGATGTATTTGACAGTTAGTCTGTTAAAGAGATAGATTAGAATTTTGTAATTTTGAAATGCCTCTTAATATACTATCTTTGTTTTGTGATAAATGTATTGTTACTACTCATCCCATTTGCAATGGTTTAGGAGATAAATACCTCTTTAAAATATTGTCAAACTCTATAAACTTGAGTTCTCAAGTTTTCATGGACCTAAAAAAGAATAAAATAATCTAAAAGGTTTTTTTTTTTTTCCATAGGTGCTCTTCTTTGAAAACTTCCTCTGGATAGACAAAGTAAAGTGAATATATATAAAGAATTTTTGTTAAATATTAAACATTTGCTAGGCTGTTAATTATCCACATCAATTCCCACTGTTAATAAAGTGTACCAGATAATTTTACAACTTAACTGCTTTCTATAGCTTCTTGTTTCTACACAGCAATGTGGAAATTAGAATTGAGGAATCAGATGCTGACAAAGGCCACTCAGAGTTGCTAGGATTCCCCAGTAAAAGAGATGAAGCCAAATTTGTGGGTCATAAATTTATATTATTTCTTTTGGAAAAAAGTAAAGAAAAGTATTATGAATATAAGCATATGTAAGTCAATATTTATTTATGAAAGTCTCCAAAAATAAGGAGTCATTGAAGCTTCAGCCTCCTGGTAAATCCATCCCTGCCCAGGTAGCCTGAAAGGAGAGCCTTTCTTTTCTTTCTACTTGTCTTCTGCTTGTCTCTTGCACTAGTGCAAAAAATCCAGATGGGCAGGGTGTCTGGGTGGCTCAGTCAGTTAAGCATTGACTCTTGATTTTGATTCAGGTCTTGATCTCAGGGTTGTGAGATGGAGCCCTGCAGTGCTGAGTGGGGAGCCTGCTCTCTCTCCCTCTCTCCTTCTGCCCTTTTCCCACTGGCATGTGCACACTCTTTCTTAAAAAAAAAATCCAGATGAGTGATACTGTAGAGACAAATGAATGTCATGTTTATGATCATAAAGCTCAATAGTGCGCACATTGAAGAGCTAGCTGTCCTGATGAAACAAATGTTTCTAAGATTCAGTCTATGGTTGAGGAACAGAAGGCCAACTAAAAATTCACACCAAGTGCACAAATAGAACTTGGATCCAAGAGATGTGTCCATGGTTTCTTTCAAAGCAGAGAGGAGAATCTGTCAGCCCACAGATTTACCACCATTCTTGAGTGAATTTCTTAATATCATGTGCAAATGTGACAGTGCTGGGAAAATATTAAGGCGACTGTTGGTAGCTTGCTGTGTACCTGCTTATGGTCTCTGTTAGGAGCATATCAAGCTGATCTTTTTAGGAAAATGATGTCTGGCTTGTTGGGTGGATTAACTTCCACTCTCACACTGAAGCAAAGGAGTTTCAGAGAGCTATTTGGGTGACAAATTGTACAGATAAGATGGCATTTCTTTTCTGTCTGGGTGACAATGTGCTGAGTGGCAGTCTCATTGCGTGATGATGGCTGGGCGGCTCTAAATAGCAGGCTATTCTCTTTCAGGCACAGATAGCTGGTTTAGACAGAAAGTGACCAGAGTTTTGGAAGAAAAAAAGAGGAGTTATATAAGCAAATGAAAGAACTTGTTAGTAACTTTTAAAACTAATAAATATGTATAATTTTTGCAGAAAACTTAATTTTTTAAAAAAGTCATTTTTCTGCTATTAAATTTTGGTAGTACATACCCAGAATATGGATGTAAACCCATTCAGTATAAAAGTAAGATTGCATTTGGGGGAAGAATTTATTTTTAGTTTGATTCAACTTCATAGTTCTTTCCAAGTAAATTCTGGCCTTCATAAATACCATTGTCTAAAAGTGTCATGTCATCATTCCATCAAAATCACCTTTCCAAACAGGACTTGGAGCTATGCTGGGCATTGTGGAAAGGAGGTGTCAGGGGGAAAAAAACCCCCAGTAAATTAAGCAGTTTGTCTTCCCACATCCTCCATCAGCCTCATTATTTCTTTCTTTCTCCTGGTGTTCATATTCCTCTGGTCCTTTCCCTGTCATCACTTTTCCCACTCCACCATGTTCTGCTATAGTGTCAGCAGATAAGGTGTTCTGTCATTAAAGAGTAAGCCTAATTCTCCAATGTGATATTTAGTAAAATTGGCTAAGACTTTGCAATGTGAAAAATTAAAATATACTGGAATGACAGGTAGTAGGATTTGAACTTGAGGCAAAGATTCCTTTAGTTTTCTCTTAATGGAACCATGGGATTAGCTTCCTGCTTCACTCTCTAGTGAATCCAACTCTATAGAGATCCTTTTAGGAGGGAAAAATCTAAGATACAAAATAAAATAGACTCTGTATTGACAGAGACAGCCAGGCTCCAAGTCAACAGAAGAATTAGGCTTTCAGAATTTGACCGTAGGGTCAAAACCTGAATTTTCTTCATCATAAAATTGAGCCTAAGGGAAGGTAAGTGAATTGCATATGATCACTCAACTCACATTTTGGTAAATCTGGTACTGGAATTCAGGTCTCATAAAATTTCTAGTCCAATGTTCTTTTTATTAGCCATATATATCATGCCACCTCCAAAAATATGTAAATCCAATGAAGCATAAGTGAAGTAGAGTATATCAGAATGTTTTAATTTTTAGTATGTAATGATGATGAGACAGGAGATTCAAGTTTTATGAATGTACTGGGGAGAGGTGGAGGGACAGAGACAAAAGAGAAAAATGCATAAGCTTTAAAAACAGAATAGAGTGGTCCTTCCTGAAACCAGGGTGGGAAGTGTATGTAGGGAACATGAGAGTGGATACAGATGGAGGATGAAATTGTCTCTTCGCCTGTCACTCAAATCTCCATCCTCTTTCCTACCTTTATCAAGGTAAGTCAAGCTCATAACCAAAGGTCATGTTGAATACCTGTCTTTTCCATTCTATCATCAGCCTAAGTGAAGGAAGACAATAATCAATGTCTTTTAGTTGAGGCACATTTATGAGCTTTTATCGGAGAAGGAAAAGTTTGACTAGACCTAGACTTGGTATTGGTAAGGAGACAATTTGTCAGGTGCTTCTAAAATGTTCTTTATAGAGACCAATGCAGTGACTGTAACCCATTAACTCAATACTTATTTGCCTAAAACAGCAGCTCGAAACTTAGAGCAGATGCCGTTGGTGCCCCATCCATCCATATCTCCTAGACCTTCAGTGCATGCTAGCTGGACCTCCAACCGCCACCTCCCGCAGGTCTATTCCTGAGAGCTTTTTCTGACTGCTAAAGCTTCATTTGCCTCCATATGGCAGACACATATACCAGGGAATTACTGCTCCCCGGGAACTGCCATCAACGAATGAACAATAAGAGTTGATGTATAAATACCCTAGCCTCATTATCTTTGAGGCATATGTTTTCTTTTGTTTTGTAAAGTTTCCCACTATGGTAACTGGCTTGATAATGCACCCTTTATGGGCTGTCTTCCATTCTTGTTCTCTGTCTCACTTCCCTAACCTTACTGATGTTTCTTTCAGCTCTGAAATGAACTACTTGCACCCTAACCCTTGTCCTAGAGTCTACTTTTGAGAAAGCCCAAAGGGAAACATCAGAATGCTCACTAAATTAGCAATAGAGTCTCACAACAACCTTCAGGAGAATCCACCTACATCAGACATACAGTTGCTTTAAGAAACAGCAAACCTAGTTTCAGTAACTTTAAAAACTTGGGGTTTACCTTATTGAGGGTATTTTAAAATCACGAATAGATGTACTTTGTCAAATGCTTTTTCTGCGTCTATTTAAAGGATCATGTGGTTATCATTTAAATAAATTAATATCATGTATCATGTTGATTGATTTGCAAATATGGAATCACCCTTGTAGCCCAGGAATAAATCCCACTTGATCGTGGGGAATGATCCTTTTACTGTATTGTTGGATTCAATATATTCAATATGCTAGTATTTTATTGACAATTTTTGCTCCCATCTTCATTAGGAATATTGCCCTGTAGTTCTCTTTTTTTTAGTGGAGTCTGTCTGGTTTTGGTATCAGCGTAATGCTTTTCTATACATCAATAATGAAGTAGCAGAAAGAGAAATGAAGGAATGAATCCCATTTACAATTGCACCAAAAACCATAATATACCTAGAAATAGACCTAACCAAAGAGGTAAAAGATCTGTACTCTGAAAACTATAAAATACTAATGAAAAAATTGGAGATGACAAAGACATGGAAAAACACTCCATGCTCATGGATTGGAAGAACAAATATTGTTAAAATGTCTATATTGCCCAAAAAAATCTACATATTGGATGTAGTTTCTATCAAATAGTACTAGCATTTTTCACAGAGCTAGAACAAACGATCTTAAAATTTATGTGGAACCAGAAAAGACCCTGAACAGCCAAAGCCATCTTGAAAAAGAAGAGGAAAGCTAGAGGCATCACAATTCTGAACTTAAAGTTATATTACAAAGCTGTGTGATTAAGGCAGTATGGTCCTGGCACAAAAATAGCCACATAGATCAATAGAGCAAATAGAAAATCCAGAAATGAACCCATAACTATATGGTCAACTAATCTTCAACAAAGCAGGAAAGAACATCCAATGGAAAAAAGACAGTTTCTTCAACAAATGGTGTTGGGAGAACTGGACAGCCACATGGGGAAGAATGAAACTGCATCACTTTCTTATACCACACACAAAAATAAATTCAAAAGTGGATTAAAGACTTAAATGTGAGATAGGAAACCATTAAAATCCTAGAGAACATTGGCAGAAACCTCTTTTGCATCAACTGTAGCAACTTCCTATGAGACATGTCTCTTGAAGCAAGGGAAACAGAAGCAAAAATAAACTATTAAGATTTTATCAAAATAGAAAGGTACTGCAAGCAAAGGAAACAACAAAACTAAAATGCAATCTCAAAATGGGAGACGATATTTGCAAATGACATATCTGATATAGAGTCAGTATCCAAAATATATAAAGAACTTCTAAAACTAAAAACCCCCCAAAACAAACAATCCAGTTAAAAGGTGGGCAGAAGACACAAATAGACATTCTTCCAAAGAAGACATACAGATGGCATATAAAACGATGCTCAACATCACTCATCAGGGAAATACAAATCAAAACTATAATGAGATATCACCCCATACCAGTCAGAATGGCTAAGATTAATAACGCAGGAAACAACATCTGTTGGTGAGGATGCAGACGATGGGGAGCCCTCTTACTTGTTGGCGGGAATGTGAAGTAGTGCAGCCACTCTGGAAGACAGTATGGAGGTTCCTCAAAAAGTTAAAAGTAGAACTACCCTACAGTCCAGCAGTTGCATTATTAGATATTTATCCAAAGGACAAAAAAAAATACTAATTCAGAGGAATATGTGCAACCCGGTGTTTATAGCAGCATTACCAGCGGTAGCCAAACTATGGAAATATCCATCAGCTGATGAATGAATAAATAAGATGTGGTGTGTATACACACACACACACAATTTGATACACATATACACACAGTGGAATATTCGTCAGCCATAAAAAGGAATGAAACCGTGTCATTTGTAAATGGCATGGATGGAACTAGAATGTATTAGGCTAAGAGAAATAAGTCAGTCAGAGAAAGACAAATACCATATTATTTTGCTCAGGTGGAATTTAAGAAACAAACAAATGGGGGGGGGGGAGGAAGAGGCAAACCAAGAAACAGACTCTTATCTATAGAGAACAAACTGATGGCTACCAGAGTGGGCTACATAGAGAGTGATAGGCATTAAGGAGGGCACTTGTTATGATGAGTACCAGGTGTTGTATATAAGTGCCAAATCACTAGATTCTATACCTGAAACTAATATTAACTGGAATTTAATAAAAACTTGGAAGAAAAATAGGGGTTTATTATTTTTTTTTCTATTATAAGAATCACCGTAGCAGGCAGTACATAGTGTAGGTTTAGCTGTTAAATGATCCCAGCAAGGAACCATATCTCTTCTATCTTTTTGTTTTATCATCTTTAACTATCATCTTTAAGCTTTTTGTTCTTGTGACAAAATAGCTCTGGTACTGCAAGAACCAGAGCCATATTCCAGACAAACAGGAGAGAAAGTCAAAGCTTTCCTTTTCACAGAGCTTATCTTTTTAGTCAGGTAAAGAATTTCTCTCTAGGCTGCTTCACATCTCATTAGCTGAACAACATCACATGCCCATTGCAACCAATCACATCCCAAAGGAATAAGATTAGAATGCTTGGTTTAGATCAATCATGGTTCATCCCTGGGAAGGTCTCTATCTGCATAAACAGAGGGGTCTGTTACCTGGGAAGATGAGAGCTGATACCTGGCTTAGGAAGGCAATGGGCAACATCTCTCACATCACCCCCAGAATCACTGTCAGCACCATGGTAAATATTTCAGGTTCCCATTTCCATATCATCTGTTTCCAGCCCAATGGCAAGTCAACAGACACACCCAATGTGCCTTTCTTAAAGTCTGTTTCCTATTCTTCTTTATTGATTCTTAGATAACTTTAGGAACCATATTTCTAAATCAGCCTAGGCAAATTCTTTCCTTATCCTGAAAACTACAAGCTATAGTAATTAACAATTGCTTGTAAAAGGGACTATGCTCAGATCAGAGATTTTTTTTTTCAGATATGAGAAGGGGACAGAATTCTAAACAATAAAGCTACTTAGAAGAAACTTGTTAAATGAAATTGAAGATGGAAAACATTCAAAAGAACAAAATTTGGGTCTCTGTTTAGTTACCATGAAAGTGTCCTTGCAAAGATGTCTGTAAGAAGGCCCATTGGGTAAAGGAGAGTCTCATCAACCAAGTGTTGGGAAAACTGGATAACCTCATGTAAAAGAACGAAATTGAACCCTTATCTTACACTATACACTAAAACTAACTCAAAATGGATTAAAGACTTCAATGTTAGATCTGAAACTATAAAACTCCTAGAAGAAAACAGGAAGATTTATGGCATTGATCTTGGGAATATTTTCATGAGTATGACACTAAAAGCACAAACTGCAAAAACAGAAGTAGACAAGTGGGACATCAAACTAAAAGGCTGCTTCACAGCAAAGGAAACAATCAATAGAATGAAAAGAAATAGAATGAAAATGAAAGAATAGAATGCAATCTACAGAATAGAAGAAAATATTTCCAAACCATTTATCTCCTAAGGAGTTAATTTCCAAAATATGTAAGGAACCCTTACAACTCAACAGCAACAGCAACAAACAAACAAAACAACCCCTCCCCTCTCCACTCATGGAATTAAAAATTTGGCTAAAAACTTGAATAGACACTTCCTCACAAAAGACATAAAAATAGCCAACAGGTGTATGAAAAGATGCCCAACATCACTAATAATCTGGTGGAAAATGCAAGTCAGAACCACAATGAGGTATCACACTGCACATATTAAGATGACTATCTTTAAAAAGATATTTATGTATGTATGTATGTATGTATGTATGTATTTAGCATGTGTAGAGGGAGGGGCAGAAGGAAAGAGAGATTCCCAAGAAGACTCCATGCTGAGCGTGGAGCCCAATGCAGAGCTTGATCCCAGAGCCCTGAAATGATGACTTGAGCCAAAATTAAGAGTCAGATGCTTAACCAACTGAGCCACCCAGGTGTCCCCATATTTAGGTAGCTATTATGAAAAAAATCAAAAGACAAGTGTTGTCAAGGATGTGGAGAAATGAAAACTGCACACAATATTGGTGGGAACGCAAAATGATTCAGCTGCTATGGAAAAATGTATAGAGGTTCTTTAAAACATTAGAACTGCCCCATGGTTCAGTCATCCTTCTCAGGGTATTTGTCCAAAAGAATTGAAATCGGTTGTTGAGATCAGCATTCTGGTGCATATTGCAGCATTATTCACAAGAACTAAGATGTGAAACAACCTATAAATGTCCATTGACAGATGAATGGATAAAGAAAATGTGGTATATACTTAGGATGAAATATTATTTAGCCTTAAGAAAGAAGGACATGGTATGTGTTATGTGACAACATATGTGGTATGTGTTATGTGACAATGGACCTTGGGGACATTTTGCTAACTGAAATAAACCAGACTCTGAAAGAGAAATACTACATGATTTCACTTATTTAAAGTATCTAAAATAGATTCATAATCAAAGACTAGCATGGTGATTACCAGAGACTGGGAAGCAAGGAAAATGGGAGTTATTACTCAACAAGCATAAGGTTGTAGTTAAGTAAGATGGATAAATTGCAGATCTGCTCTACAACATTGTAGCTTTAGACAACAATGATGTATCTATCCTTAACATATGTGAGGAGGGCAGATCTCACCTTCTATATTTTTGCCACAATAAAATTTTTAAAAATTAAAAAAAAGAGAAGCTTCCTTTGAAATAGCTGGACATAACATTGGACCCTGTCTCCTGTGGAATATAAGCATTAATCTTAAAACATTGCATGCTAATTTGTTGTTGGAAAACAGTGTATTCAAATTGGCATCTGAGAGTTCTAGAGAAATATAATTGGCATCTGAAAGTTTTTAAAGAAATATAAAATATGTATTGTTTTTGGGAGGCAAGAGTCCCAGACTTTACCTCTTTCTTTCCACCAGCCAAGGAGAAATGAACAAATCAATGACTCTGTTAGGCATCTAATCTTAAAATAAACTTCACAAGATGTTTTCTTTCTATGGAAACAAAACATCCTTGTCCTCAGCAGAATGTACTCCACCAAGGGTCAGAATCTGGGGACTTTTGCCAATCAAATGGTGAATTGGAAGAGTCATTCCTGCTTTCTAGAGAATCCTACAGAACAATTTAAGTAATTAAATGTAAATGGAAAGTCACAAAAGCCAGTTAACCTAAGCTTGAATCTATTCTGCTCCACGAAACTTTATAAAGCAGACACCGTTAATTCTGATAATCCCATACCTTATAGCTTTGAAAGCCTTTTGATTCCTCTTGGGAAATCAAAAGTAATCCAGAAAAATCCTATGCTCTATTCTTATAGACCAGGCGTTGTCAAGGGTGCCTCAGATGAATTAACTCTTAACGTTCTCAACAATCCAAATAGGTGAGTGCTCTTATTATCATCCCTATTTACAGATGAGGCAACGAAAGTACAGAAAGGTTGAGGCACATGCCCAAGATTGCACAGCTACTACACGGCAGAGGCAGGATTCAATCCCAGGCCCTCTAATTCTGAAACTGACATTTTTAACCACTTTCACTACATGGAAGATTACTGGTCAGCATCCTTAATTTATAAACTAACCTGGTGTGTCATTTGCCCACAAATACATGAAGAATTGGAAGGGAGAGGCTTTCAAAAATAAACTTGACAGGGATGCCTGGGTGGCTCAGTGGTTGAGTTGAGCATCTGTCTTTGACTCAAGTCGTGATCCCGGGGTGCTGGGATCAAGTCCCACATCAGGCTCCCTGCATGGAGCCTGCCTCTTCCTCGGCCTGTGTCTCTGCCTCTCTCTCTCTCTCTCTGTGTCTCATGAATAAATAAAAATCTTGAATAAAAAAATTAACTTGACTTAAGTTACTGGTTTTGTAAGAAATCTGTGTCAGTTACTGAGTCTAATGGTAATTGTGTTAGTACAGAAGTGAGACATCTGCATATTTTATTAAATAATGAATGAACCTCCACCAGAATGGTTTATTTTTTTTCTACCAGAATGGTTTAAAAGGCCATCAAAGTAGGACTCTCCTAGAATCCTTATAATCTTACTCCTTCAACCTCACCAATTCCCTGAGACATTCGTGACAAGCTAATGATAAACTAAGCCCTGCTGATGAGCATGTTCTGAAGGGCAGCGTGTGTGTTCAACTGGCCTTACAAGACTTTGATGTCAGCTACTGTTGGATCATCAGAGAAATGTTATCATATTAAAGAAAAAACAGTGCTTTTTAAAAGAATTCTGGAATAAATTATTTTGATATACAATATGGTACATCACAAAAGTTTTTGCCAGGAGAAAATTATAGGTGAAATAGGACAACTTTATTCTTCCCTTTTAGGGAGGTGACATCCAGATGTATCAACTGAGGAATGTCCAATAGCCTGGGATCTCAGAGAAGAAGAAAGAGGAGCAGGAGAAAGGCAAAAAGGATTCTGGTTGGATTGATGCTTTCAAGCATATGTTCTGGCCTCTTTTTTTAAACATTGTTTCTTCAGATGAACATGGGGGCGGGGAAGAGAAAGAAAAACCATAAAACAGACTCTTAATGAGAGAGAACAAATTGAGGGTTGCTGGGGGGAAGTGGGTGGGCAGGTGGGTTAAATGGGTGATGGGCATTAAGGAGGGCACTTGCTGGGATGAACACTGGGTGTCGTATGTAAGTGGCAAGTCACTAAATTCTACTCCTGAAACTAATATTACCATGTGAGTTAACTGGGATTTAAAGACAAACCTAAAAATTACATTAAAAATAATAATAAATATTATTTCTTAAATGTACACCTTTCGGATAGTTTGATGCATATTTTCTCTGTCTTTGGGCCCTACTGAACTCAATCAGGGTAAAAATAAGCATTTCCCTTAAAAAACAGAAGACAGAGTCTTTATCTCAGTCCAGCAGTGGGCTTCATCAGTGAAGAATCCTACTCTTTAATCAGTGAAAGAAGGAAATGTTATACATCGAACAGCCCCAAACTGAAATCATTATTTGTGAAGGTGTCATATGGCTTTTTCGTGGCACAGATAACCATCCAGTCAGCCACTGATTCAGCAAATATTCATTAATCATCTGTCATAGCTCTGGTAATGTTTTAGGCACTAGGGAGATAGCAGAGGATGAAACAAAGTCTCCCTGCTGTCACAGAGCTTATAGTCCAGCAGGGCGGGGATTGCCAGTCCACATATGGACAAGTAAACGTGTGTGCCCAGTGGGGATTACGTGCTAGGAAGGAAGAAAGAGCAGAGTGGAAGTGGAGTATTTGGGAAAGGCCTTTTCGGATAAGATGATGAGGAGCAAATGACGTCATCTGGTTTCTGTGGTGTAAGTAGTCTCAGAGACACTACCAGGAAGTATCACAACTTGATGCTAGGCAACACCGTGGGTGCTTTATTGGGATCTTATCTAGTCAACGTGGCTGTCTACCTCTATGTCCCTTAAAAGTTTTCCAGGCTAAAATTGTAAACATGATATCAATCTCTATGGCTTTGATTTCTCATCCTCTCTGGCTTACAGTGGACTCAATACATGTTTTCTAGGGCCTGACATGTGGACAGTAACCTCATTCACCTCCCACCACAGTTAAGGAACCACCTGTCTTGGAGGTTGTCCTCGTAAGCACGTCTGCATTTTCAAGAGAGTCTCAGCTTCACCCCCAGCTCCATATTCTAGTAAGTTTGATGTAGTTGGCAAACAGGAATAGTTGCATTCTGGATACTCGCCAAGGAATAAAACTTAGGACGATAATAATAATAAAATAAAGATAAGAACTAAAGGTGTTGAATACTTATGGGCAAGGTGATGTGTTACAAATTTTGAGTCTGTTTCTTCCATTGCGTTATTCCAGCCACCCTGTGAGGTCCTTTTAGCAGCCTCTGCAGATGAAGAGATGGAGGTGCGGAGAGGCAGTGCCAATTTCTGAAGGTGAGACAGCCAGCTAGTAGCTGCCAGGGACCCAGACCCGAGCCTACCCGTGTCTACTCCCGGTGCACATTTCTCTTCTTTCCTATTTACATCTAATTATGTGATCCTTATAGAGTTCTCCTCAACTTTTCTTTGGCTAAGGTAGAGAATAAATAAATAAAATGTCATTCTACAGGTTTTTCTTATTTGTCATCTGGGAGACTTCTTGGTCTGTGGTTGGAATATCCCTCTAATAATAATCTGTTGCTTTGTCTAGTGTCCCTTTCCCAACTCCTTCTGATCCCCGCCTCCCACCCTTCTGCCTGCTGCATATACCTGCCTTATTCTTTATGCCAGTTCCAGCCTATTTTTCTGGAGTAACTCTTGGTGAACCCTGATAGCAGTTCAGAGTTGTCCAGCTTTTGGTGAAGATAGTGACAGTCTCTGACTTTCTGTTCAAGATTTTTTTTAAGGTTTTACTCATCTATTCATGAGAGATCCAGAGAGGGAGGCAGAGACACAGGCAGAGGGAGAAGCAGGCTCCCTGCATGGAGCCCGATGGGGACTTGATCCCGGGACTCTGGGGTCACGCCCCAAGCCAAAGGCAGATGCTCAACCACTGAGCCACCCAGGTGCCCTCCATTCCAAGAATTTTAAGGCCTCAGTCTACCAGCATCTGGAAAATTTTTCCATTTTTACATATCAAGAGATATCTACACCAAAGGTGTAAGGTTATCAAGGAACAAAATGGAGCAAATACCCCCTGAAAGCATAAAGCAATTTTATAGGAGCTTTGTTGGGATTTAATTTTTTTATTTATTGCTTTCTTTATTTTTAACTTGTCCCTTAAAACTATCTTCACTTAAATTGTATATGCCTGGATATGTATATGTATATTTAGGTTTTCATAATTAAAACAATCCAATTGATTAAAATTCTCAAACATGTAAAAAAGCAGTGGGATATCCTGAGTCATTTGAATAATAGAGGAATGGAAATGTGATGATCTTAGAAGGAAAATATAATGTGAATTTGGCTATGACTACAGAGTCTTATATAACTTGTTTTGAAAATAAGGGCAGGTTCTGGAAACATGATGACCAACCTAAATAACTCTCTCATCTCTTTGTTCCTAGTCCTATCTAACTGTAGTATCTGAGAGGTCTTGGACTCTAGTGAGATGCCCCTCAGGAAGCTTGTGTGGGACTTTCTCCCTGAGATTCAAGCTTGACCTTCTAAATCCCTACTGGGGAGCTCCATGGCAGGAAGAGAGCCAGGATCCCTGAGGAATGAGTGTACCCCACTAGCATTGGCTCCCTACGAGTACATCTGTTGTCAAGAATCCGTAAGAGGTAGGAAGAACACTGAGCAGTTGGGCTGGATCTGTACTGTATAAGGAGACAATAGAATAGGGAGGCTTCCTTCTAGCTTTTTCCTCTGCCCCCAGGGCCCCCAGAATTAGAAAATGCTTTGCCTTCTTCTTGGTGGACCACCACTACTTATGGTACTAGAGACATCAGACCTGAGTCTCAATGAGCCAACAAGGGAAAAGACAAGAATACAGCTGTGTGGTGCCATTATTCTGAGAAAGACCAAACTGAAGAGAAATAGTACTCCTGAGTGCCTCTGAGGAGACAGCTGTGAGCCCACTCCAGGGATTTTCTGGAATTGAAAAAAACGAACATGATTTTCAAACAAACACAAAAACAAGCCCAATAGGTGGGTTGCAGAAAAAATGAATTCTGTTGATACCTGCATGAATGACAAGAGATGCCAAGTAAAAGAAATCACCCAAAGAACAGAACAAAAATAAAGAGGTGGAAAAATGATGAGAAGACACGAATGGGTCCAGAGATTTAGTGTTTGAATAATAGGTTTTTCCCAAAGAGATAGATGTGTAAAAGATAGGTGAGAGGCAATAATTTCATAGATAATAAATAAAAACCTTCCTAGAGTAAAGGCAAACCTGAGTTTTTAGTTTGAAAGAAGATACTTAATTCCAAACAGGCTGGTAAGAAAACAAACAAACAAACAAACAAAACAGTATACCTGGGTATATCATAGTAAAATTCTTGAACTGTAAGCATGAAAAGAAAAATTTTCATGCTTCCAGAGCAAAGAAAACAAAACACTCCCCAAAATAAAAATAAACAGTTTGTAGGGGCACCTGGGTGGCCCAGTGGTTGAGCATCTGCCCTCGGCTCCGGTCCTGATCCTGGAGACCCGGGATCGAGTCCCACATCGGGCTCCCCACAGGGAGCCTGCTTCTCCCTCTGCCTGTGCCTCTGCCTCTCTCTGTGTGTCTCTCATGAATACATAAATAAAATCTTTTAAAAAGACAGTTTTTAGTGAAACAGCACATCGTTAAGACACAAAGTCCAATCCAGTTTTGATTTCTGTTTCTTCCATTTACTGCCTGAGTTGACCTCGAGTAAAGTGCTGAGCTGTATTTCTGTTTGCTCACATGTAGAATAACGATAGTGAGCGGACTACATCCATGACATTCTTATGAGAATTAAATTAACTAATAGTTAATTGACACACGGTGCTTGGTACTGTGCCTGGCACAGAGTAGCAATGCATGTGATTGCTGCTCTTGCTAGATTATGTCAAGGCAGCAAGTCAGAAACAGAAGAAAATCATCTGCGGCAAAAAGAACAGATTTCAGAGGTCCTTAACCCAGTTGGTTCTCTGTCCTAGTGACCAGATATCTGTGACTATGTAAGAGCTGAGGGATTTTGAGAAATGCGTGTTTCTTATCTTAAAGGAACATGACGAAGAGAGGAAATAGAGATCTCCTTCATCTTACACCTAGGTGAGAGGGACCTCCCCTGGCCCCAAGCTTTACTGCATCCCTTAGATCACACACACATATCAAAAATAAATTTAGTGAAGGACATTTGGATACCCCTAAATCTAGATAGCTCTGGATGTCGAGAACTAGTGCTCATAGCTGGCACAGCATAAAGCGTCACTGTAAATATTCACTCATGAGGTGAGCGTTGTCCAGGGAAATGCTTCTCCAGAGTGTTTCCAGTGCATGGAGGATAGAAGCAACACAAGTACTTATTTCAGGAAAGAAAATTTAATTAATTTCTCAGCACCTTCCTCTCAGATAACATGAATGAAATAGTTCTTCCATACTTAAGCGTCCTTTTCCAACTAACACTGAAGGTCTGTTTTTTCTTGTTTCTCTTCCTGTTCCAAATCTTGGCACAAGAAATACTAAAAAATTAGCATGCTATTTGCAACATTTGTACATCGCAGCAGAGATTTATTTTTCATTATTAACAATGCAAATTACTTCTTAATTTACACATATGTAGATTAGACATAACATGAAGGAAGCATATATATATATGTGTGTGTGTGTATATATATATATATATATATATATATATATATATATATATATATATAAATCATTGATACTAGATGGATACCGAATACTAAAATTGGGAATAGTTTTATTTTTGTAAAAAGATAGAATAAGATTTGTTAAATGTTTAAAATTATATCAAAATTCAGTCCTTTATTTATTTTAAAGATTTTATTTATTTATTCATGAGAGACAGAGAGAGAGAGAGAGAGGCAGAGACACAGGCAGAGGGAGAAGCAGGGTCCATGCACGGATCCTGACATGGGACTCAATCCCGGGTCCCCAGGATCACACCCTGGGCTGAAGGCGGTGCTAAACCACTGAGCAACCCAGGCTGCCCAAAATTCAGCCCTTTAAACATAAAGTTGATTCAAAATTTCCATTTATTATTATAAATTGTATTTTATTTTCATTTTAATAGATAAATATATTTGAAAAATTTAAAAATATATTTTAGATTATTTTCCATTTATTTTATTTTTTTAATTTTAATTTTATTTTATTTATGATAGTCACACACAGAGAGAGAAAGAGAGAGGCAGAGACACAGGCAGAGGGAGAAGCAGGCTCCGTGCACCGGGAGCCCGACGTGGGATTCGATTCCGGGTCTCCAGGATCACGCCCTGGGCCAAAGGCAGGCGCCAAACCGCTGCGCCACCCAGGGATCCCTTATTTTAATTTTTAATGAAATTCAACCTTTATGATTAAAGTACATCTGATTTTTGATCACTTAGGTTCCTGCATTATTATAAAAACATAAGAATTCTGCTTAAATAAAGGCAAGAAAATAAATTTTATAGAATAAATATAATTTTATGAGCATGGTAATTTTTATTTCATAACATTACTGATTCATCAACAAAACACTTAGATGCAATAATTGGATTCAGTTGCTTTTTATAGAAAGTATGTTAACTTTTATCATTTAAAAAACCATAGATTTACCCATACTTTTGATTTTGTCATTTTGCAGGCATATATTTCCAACACTGGAACAAACGGCATATTTTGTTCAACAATTTGTTGACTTGATTTATAACTTTCACATATTTATTCATAAGATGTATTGGGCATCCATTTGTCCTCTTGTCCTGATGTCTCAAAATATTTAGAATAGGCCTAGTAGTGAACAATGAAACTCAGTTAAATCTACATCGATGATAGACTACCTGCGAGTGTAATGTTAGTGGCATGAACTCTTAAATTTAGAAGGGAAAGCTTCAAGGAAAGTTCCAATTAGAGCATAGACCTATAACAAACCCAGAAGTTGGTCACTGGGGAAGAAAGAAAAAATGAAATTATCCTATGAAAGGTTTCACATTATAAGAGTGTTGAAGGACAAGCAAGGAATAGTATTCGGTATCTTATTTTCAAACATGTAGGGAAATTTGAATCTGATTATGAAAGATGGGGATGGAAATATTTATATAATTAAAGATAGAATTTATGCAAACACACACACACAAGGGAGAGCATTTTAAAAAGTACACCTGTGAAGAACATGAACTGTTCATCAAATTTTATGCCATAGTCAATCTAACAGTTAAATATATACAGAAGAAAAATTACAAATGCAAGGAGCACATGGCAAAGACACAATTATAACAGCAGTCTTCAACATATCTTATTGGGAACTAGCTCTAATAGCTCCAACCAAATAAGTAACAATATATTGATTTATCAAGAAACTCAGATATGTGATATTTGTTACTGTGTTCATGAAACTTCACTAAAAATTGTACATTCACTTGACCATTAAGAAAATCTTATTGTAAGTATGAACGTATGTGTTATTGGCCACAGTTTTGATTAGGTTGGAAATAAAGATTTAAAAGGTTACCCAAAAAATCTCTAGTATTTGGACATAAGCATATTCCTGGATAACCTTCATATAAAAGAAGAAGTCAAAAATAAAGTTAAAGTCTATATATATAGCAATTAGTTAAAAAAAAGAAGGATTCTATAATAACCTAAGAATGTAGATGGTAGAATCATTAAAATGATTCCAGATTTATGATACTTTCTGGCTCCTAGCAGAAATAAACACACTCTCTGGGGAAAAAATATCCACTTTAGGCCTGCAGGGTTCCTACATGATAAGACAAATAGGAGATGGCGATAAAGGATCTCCAAGCTCACAGGTAGCAAGGCACCATAAAAGATATTTAATGGAAACTGCAAATAACAGATTTAGGCCTCTGACAACGTCACATTTTGAAGCTTATGGAATACTTAAGAAAATAAAAATAGAATCACAAAAACAAGCAGCCAGAATACTTTTTTGTAGCAAAATAGTAGGGTATAAATGAATTATTTGTTAAACAAATATTTTAACAAATGAATTATTTGTTAAAATAAAATAACACAGGGAAAAAGTTAACCTACAAATGAGATACAATTGAAAAATTGAACTAAAAAATCAGAATAAATTATTCAGAATACAACAGAATGAGACAAAGATATGAAACATAATAAAAAAAGGTAAGAGCTATGGGATATAGAATGATAAGTTCTAACATACCTAATCACAGTCTCAGAGGAAAAGACTAAAATAGAGAAGAGGAATATTTAAAGAGAACATGGCTATTCAGAGATTTACTCAGGATAAGTAAGAAATGTACATCCAGACATATCATAATGAGACAGATTATTATCAAAACTAGAGAACAGAGAGAAAAACTAAAGAACAAGAATTAGACCAACAGCCGGGAGCCAATTGAATCATGTCTTTAAAATGTTGAGAGGAAATAACTGTCAACCTAGAATAGTATACTCATCAAAACTCACTCACTGCTGGCTCAGTCAGTGGAATATGCAACTCTTCACCTTGGGGTCATGAGTTCGAGCCCCGTATTGGCTGTTGAGATTACTTAAAAATGAAATCTTAAAGAATAAAGGTGAAATAAATGTATGATTAGATAACAAAACTGAGTTTTATCATCAGCAGACCTTTATGAAAACCTCCTATAAAATATATACTCTAGAAAGAAAATGATCTCAGAGGGAATGTCTGCAATGGAAGGAAAAAGGATGAACAAAGAACATGATAAATATAGGTATAAATCTACAATAGATTTGCATGCTATTTTGACAGGCTAACATGCAAACCTCAAGTACTGGACAGGAACAGTAAAGTGGAGGGTGAAGATTGAAGTGTTTCAAGATTCTTGCCTTACTTAGGAAGCAGAATAAAGTAGTGCTTAATTTTAGACCTGAGATTAAATATGCATTTGGTGACCCACTGGAACCATAAAGTGAAACAAATGGAAATAGACTGTACAATTTCCTGATCATACACAGAGAATGGGAGCAAAAACAGGTAGGAGGAGAGTAGCACAGGGTGGGAACGCAAATCCTACAAAAACCAGGATGCATAGAAATCAATTGCAAAAGGATAGAAACAAGTCCAACTGCATGAATTATGATAAAGTATCATAAAACGTGATGGTCTGTTTTAAGAAAAGCTACATTGGATTTAAAAATTCAGCTGCAAATTATAAGGGACACAGCATGTTCTTACAGTGTCAATTGAATTTCCTGAGGAGCGCATACGAGGAAGGGGTAAGATGTGCAGAGATTTACTGGGGGGAAATGCCTATGAAAGATTTAGAGAGAAGGAGTAGAAACATGAGGAGAGAGCCTTCAGAGAGCGAGGCAGGTTTGACACATGTCACAGGGAAGAGGGGGAAAGAGGAGAGTTGGGTAGGAAGAGCCTCAGACAACAGCACAGCTCTTAGAAAACTTCAACCGGACCAAGGCAGGGCATGGCAAAGAGGGACCATTGGAATGTGCCCGTTGGGCCTCAATGGCCAATCTCTGCGCCCCCTGCTGTTCTCATCATTGGCTGAGGGCATCGCTGGTGAAGCCTGTCCCCTGTGGGAATGCTGTGGTGGGTCTGACAGTCTGGCAAGCGGAGCTCTCCTGTAGGGAGAGTGAGCAGAGCACCATCGTGGTTGCCTTATACAAAAATGTGAGACTAGAATGTTGGGAAAAGATACACAGAGCGAAGACTAACAACAAAAATGAGGTGAGGTATCTATCTTAAGAATAAAAAAAATAGACTTTAAGACAAAAGATGATCTTTATGAAACTTAATCAGTCTCATTACTCTTCTTGCTTACCTTACCCTTCCTATATTTCTCTTTGCCGATACATGTATCTGTGCTTTTCGATATGGCAACTAATATTTTATCTTTTACAGAAAAGATTGATTAATCATTTTTGTATCCTCAAGCAAAGTATTACAGGTTTATGTTGTTAGAGCAATAGGGATCAGAAAATTACAGAAAAGAAAATGATAAATACTGGTGTAAATTTTCTATGATTAATCCATGAGAAAAATGAGGTGTACTTATCTGTCTAGCACCCTCGCAAAAGACATTAGTTTATGATCTACAGATACCACAATTTGAGCAACACTTTAAGCGGAAGACTGTGAAAACAAAAGAGAGGATAGTAAGAAATCCTCTAGCTTTCTGAAGTAAAAAAAAAAGAATAAAATATTTATTTTTAAGAGCAGTAAATTTTCCTACGCCTACACTATTAAATGTTGAGCTTTGCTTCCTGCATTTTTAAAAAAGATTTTATTTATTTATTTATGAGAGACATAGGCAGAAAGAGAAGCAGGCACCCTGCAGGGAGCCCGATGTGGGACTCAATCCCAGGACCCTAGGATTACGAGCTGGGCCAAAGGCAGACGCTCAACCACTGAACCACCCAGGTGCCCCTGCTTCTTGCATTTAATGCTGCTATAGGTTAAAAAAAAATGTCAGTGTAGTTGACGTACAGTGTTACACTGTGACATTAGTTTCAGGGGTAACGTAATGATCCTACAAGTCTATATGTCATGCTGTGCCCACCACAAGTGTAGTTACCATCTGTCACCATACGTTGCTATCAGAATGCCATTAACTATATTTCCTATGCTCTACCTGTTATTCCTGTGGCTTGTTCATCCCCTAATGGGAAGCCTGAGATCTTCTGCTCCCCTTCACCCATTTTGCCCTTCCTCTCACCTCTCCCCTCTGGAAACCATCAGTTTTTTCTGATACGTGTTGAATAAAGTATGGTATATGCATGCAGCTGAGGATGATGGATGTTAAGAAATAATGAGGACTATTTCTAAGAGCCGAAATGGAAACCTCCATGGCATATTCTGAAATGAAGATGCAAAGTGCAAAACTATAAGAGTTCTTAATAAGATAATAAAAGATAGTATGTATGCATCTTTTTTATGTGTATTTTATGTGTATTTTTATTTCCCTTACATAAAAGCCAGCGTACTACCTCATATTATTAGGGGAACATGCTTTTATTCAAAACGGAATATAACAGCAGCATATGAATTTGACTTTACTTCAAATTAATAACAAAACCACACTGAAGGGAGAAAATGAATAACCAAGTAAATTTGAATACAGCACATTGACATTATACTTTTGATTTGAAGATAAAAAGAACTGTTTAAAAAAATATGAGTTCTAGTTAGTTTGTTTTCCCAAGTAGTATGAGTTAGCAATTTGAAACTTTTGGTGTAAAATAGAGATTGAACATATATATTAAGGAAATGGAAGCCAGTTTTTGCACTTTTGAATAAGAGCTACAATATGGATAGAGGAATGACCAAACCATCTGGAGTTGGACTGTGTTGGAGGTATCAACATAAACTTTGGATAAATGACATTTAGATGATAGAAACATAGAGATAAATAGCTGTATGTGTATGTCCCACCATCTTGGCATTCCACCTTGTTGGCAGAAAGGGCCGAGAAATAAAGGCAACACAATAGCCACAAGCACACCAAAGATTTTGGTGACTAAATGCCTTTCCACGTGAAGAGAGAGTTGAGCTCCTTGAAACAATACCTGGTCCTAGGGAAAAGTATAAGAGGAGCCACAGAAAGTAGAACATCATCATCATCATCATAATAATGGGGACAGTGTCAAAAGGATCTAGGACCCAGCTGCACAGGGAGGGGAGTTCCTGCATTATATCCTTAATTCTGCTCTCTGGGAGAAATTCTCAGTTCTCTGTGAAGCCTGGCTCCATTTTCCAAAAAATTCTTTGTATGAAATGATAACTCTCCATGGTCCATCTGAAACGGGCATTAGGAATTATTCAAGGGGTCTGTAGAGGTTTTGCTGCTTATAATTTTGCCCATGGAAGTTTGGGATTCCAAGTCCATTAACCAATCAGTGGGATATGTGGTTTCCTTGGCAGTAAAGACCCCCCGGTAATAGAATAGATTACGGATCCCTTTGTTTCTAGTCAGTCTATGGATCAAGAATCACACCCCAAACTCACTGTGTAAAGGCAGACTGCTTTTACACATGACTGCTGAATCTGTTTCTTCTCCCCGAGTCCCTACCCTTCAACTTGATGGTGTCAGCTTTGGTGATATTCGAAAGAGTAGGCGTGGGTGGCTTTCAATAGCTTTTGCTTGTTTTTGCCATGGGACTGAATCCTCTGTATCTAACTGAGGAATCTGAATAGCTCTTGTTTCTCAAAGATTTTATTTTTCAGGTTTCACTCCTTAGATTCTAGAGGAGTTCACCTTTTCATCTTTGTGAGTTCCAATTGTGATTTCAAGTCAGCCAATTTTCACGTCAGGTTGTTTCTTGCTTGTTCTGTGATGCCCTGCTCAAAGTAGCAAGAAAAGCCACCACACGTGAATACCATCCCCAGAACAACCATCCTCCTAATGACACAGGCCTAGGAAGCACACAGTTATGACAGGTGGCAATGTCACCAAATATTTACCCTCTGTATAGAATTGGGTTCCACTTTTTTTCCAACCTGTTTATCTATTTCCTCACTGCCTACACTTTACCTACACTTGAGATGACCTCTGAGCTAATGTAACTTGTTTTTGTTGTTGTTGTAGTAGACATTCTATGTCAAGGTGCAACTTTCAGTATTAATTAGAATAGCACTACTTACTGTGGCACGTAGACCCTAGCCTGTTAGTTAGACCTGCCTAACAATGGTTCAGTGAGCGCCTGGTTGGTAGGCAGTGTTCCTTTACATAGTAATTCAGGGCCTCAGATTCCTTCCATCTTATGCCTGGAGAGTCTTGGTGTCCTCACCTCCAACCAATGCAAGGGAAATGAGATCACGAAACCTAGGAGAGACACACCTCACTCAGTTCACATTCCATTGAAGAGAAGAGGTCACATAATCCATAATCCCTGGGTGAGCAACAACTCCACACTCTGAAAGAAGCATCACAGATTGTGTGTGGAGAGCTGGCTTTCTCTACCAATAAATAAATAACATTTATTGTAGTTTACAATAAATACTACAAACCCTTTGGTTAAACTTAGACAATCAGCTGCACAAATCCTGACTTGCTTCTCTGCTTTTGCTCCCAACGTTGGTCAAATTATCCTTGTTTTTTGTATACTGAAGTCAAATCTTGAAGGTAAAAAACTCAACATTTTCAAGTGTAAAGCTGTGCTTCTGTTAAACTTCATCGTGGCAGCAGCATCTCTATTAAGAAGGAAATGGTTTCGGGAATATATTTTATTGGATAAAACTCCATGACAGCAAGTAGAGATAAGGCAATTGGTAATTAGCTGTGCTCTTTAGGATTATTTTTCCATTTTATTGTGTTGTTCTGTTGTGCCTCTTCAGAACAATTTCCTCTCTGTGCTCTCAAGACTTAAAACACTCCCCCATTTCTCAGAGAGGCAGCGTAACAGTGAGTAGGCACGTTGTGGGTTGGATTGGATTCACCAAAAAGATATGTTGAAGTCCTAACACCATCTTCTCAAAATGTGACCTTATTTAGAAGTAAGGTCATCTCAGATGGAAATAGTCAAGAAGAGATCATTCAGGCAGGCCCTACTCCAATTTTGGTGTCTTTACCAAAAGAGCTTTCTCCTTTAAGAGCTTTACCAAAAGAGCTTTTTCTCTTCATAATGTGAAGACAGACAAGGTAACAGCCAAGTGATGTTGGAGCGAGGCCACTGCAAGCCCAGGAATCTCCAGAAGCTAGGAAGAGGGAAGGAAGGATTCCCCCCAAAGTCTCAGTGGGAACATGGCCAACATGGCCCTGCTGACACCTTCATTTGGGAATTGTAGCATCCAGCCCTGTGAGAGGATAGGTTTCTGTCTTTGCGAGCCTCTGCTGTGGTGTCTTGTTGAGGCAGCCCTGGAGAACTGGTGCAGGTACCAGGGTGCGGGTTAAGCAGATCTGGGGTTGAATAACACTTTTCTCACTTGCCATCTCCCTGGTTCTGGGCAAGATGTTTTACCTCTCAGACACGATTCTCTCAACTATAACATGGGGGAGAATGATATCTGCCCCTTGGAACTGTTAGGAGGGTCTTAAAAATCTTTTGTATTAGTCCTGATGCACTGAATTCTGAGTTAAGGAGAAGTTATTGTTGTTTGTTGGCATGTTTGACGGCATCTTGCTTGGCCTTAGTATTTGGACATCCTTCTAGATATCACTGCTGCAACTCTGAAGCTAACAAAGAATTTTTTTCTTTTCTTTTACAGCATGTATTTGTATATCCAGATAACTCTGTGTTTTATCATTCAGACGACAGGAGCTCCATGCACGGACAACATGATCTATTTATCTTTGGCCCCAGAACAGGTACAATTTCCATGTGAAAGGATCAAGAGAAAAGAGAGAGAGAGAGAAAAGAAAAATAAATAAAAAAAGAAAAAAAAGGATCAAGAAGGATATAGTTGATGCCTTAATTGTAGAAATACTTATTGAGTACTTAGCCGATTCCTTGGCTCTCTGTCAAGTCCAAGTAATGCAGCAGGGGAAAAGGTAACATCTTATAGATAGTCTACAGGAAAGGTCAGGTGTTGGGTCTCTTGAGGACAGTACAATGAGAGTGAGGTCAGGGAACTCATACCAGGAATGTCCAAACTAGTCTTGGGAACGAAGGAAGGCTTCCTGGAGAAGATAGTCCCTCAGCTGAGCCTCCAGCTGTGAGCATTAATTATTCAGATGAATGGGGATGTGTGGGGGGCCTAGGTACTCCAAAAAGAGGGAGCAAACCACCCTCAAAAGTCCCTAAATGGGTTAGCTTCCTGGAGATTTCTCACCAGTACCTATGAATAGTTCTGTGGCCATATCTGTATGTTCTTGTGTATTTGAGGATATAATTCCCTTAGACTTGGAAACTTTCATTCCTCTAAGGCAACTGAGTGTTCCCTTACAAGCTTGTCATCTATTCTGGTCTTTCATTTGCTCCTAAAAATACTTTTACTACAGTTTTTCAGTTGAAAAAGCATTCTTCTGAATAAAATAAAATAAGCAGTACAGTCCTTTCGCTTTTACTTGGTTATTGGTTAACAGGATTCTCTCTTGCCTAAGCAGTGGACTTATTCTTCCTTTGTTTCTTTTATTTTCTAAATATAGCCTTTAAAAATCAACCCTCTTTTTTTTCTTTAGCATTTTTCTTAAACCTTGATTCATGATGTGCCTCAATTTTCTGAAAGCTACTTTTTTTTAAAATTTTTTTTTAATTTTTATTTATTTATGATAGTCACAGAGAGAGAGAGAGAGAGAGGCAGAGACACAGGCAGAGGGAGAAGCAGGCTCCATGCACCGGGAGCCTGATGTGGGATTCAATCCCGGGTCTCCAGGATCGCGCCCTGGGCCAAAGGCAGGCGCCAAACCGCTGCGCCACCCAGGGATCCCCTGAAAGCTACTTTTTAAAAAAGATTTATTTATTTATTTATTTGAGAGAAAGAGAGAGGAAAGGAGGGGCAAAGGCAGAGAATCTCAAGTGGACTCTGCACTGAGTGTGGACCTGACACAGGGCTTGATCTCACCACCCATGAGATCATGACCTGAGCTGAAACCAATAGTTGGACTAACCGACTGAGCCACCCAGGCCCCCTGAAAGCTACTTTGATAGGTTGGTTTTTCTCATTTGCTCTCATGTTTGCTTATCCCCTCCCTCTCTTGTGTATTTATATGAGTAAGGATGTTCTTTTCAAACATGAGTCCATCAGATAAGTCCCCCTGGATGACCATACTGCTCTCTTTAAATGCTCTTCCCAACTGTCTTCACTTTAGTCATCATTGAGACTTGAGATTCAAAATGTCATTTATTTAAGAGCTTAACATGTCCCTTGAGCCATGTCTTCCTTTAAGATGTCTGGCTATGAGATTATATGTATGGTTTTGAAACTTACCCTCCTAAGCCCTAAGCAGCAGGCCTAATAACTCCCAGAATTCTCTTCACTGATTATTGCAGCCACCAAGATATCCTTGAAATATAGACTCTGGGAGAAATTGCTTAGCGTGGGTAAGCAGGGCATGGAGTACAAGTTTTCCTCCTATCTTGGGGTTTCATAGAGGTCCCAAAGCCTGAAAATCCCTGGTGACATGATGCCATGTTCTCCTACCTTCCAAAGAAAGAGCCAGGCACTTATGCTGAACATGCAAAGAACATGGTCCAAAGCGAGTTATGTCACACAAGCTCCCCCCACCTCGCACCTTGTGTAAAGCTTGTAGAAGACAAGATGAAAAACATCATTGAGATGTTGAAGCACTTGTAGAGAGGTTTCTTGGTGAGAGGAATCCGAGTGCTGAAGCAGTGCAGGGACGGGTGAGCTTTCCCTCCCTAAACCAGACAGTGCCTACAAAAAAGCCAAACCACACTGAAACAGAAGAAAATACCTTTTAATACTTGGCGTCTCTAGCAAGCTGCTTTTTAGAGATGAGGATGGGGCAGTGTCGAGAATGGTCCACATGTCCTGATGCTGGTGACCCTGCCATGGAGCATATGGAAGGGTTTGGATGGTTTGTCTTGAAAAGGACCTTTTCTCAAGATACCGCTGATTGCTGCAAGGTGACCTCAAAAAAAGGACCACCAGCAACCAAGGGCTTAGAGGAATTATAAGATCTAGCAGAGGAGTTGTAGCCCACATCAGGGAAGCTGTAGGTGAGAGATCCCTGGCAATGTGAGCCCTAAAGTACCCACAGAATTACCCTATGGAGAGAAAGTCAGCATTTTGCATCGCCACATCCAGAGAGCACCAATGACAGATTTCACCGGAAGCAATCAAGTACCAAGTTTTTGCCTCATACCTCCTCTCCTTGCTTCAAGGCTAACTCTGGAGAAGATGAGTACAGATGAGTGAGTGGAGGATAAAAAGTGGGAGAACAAGATGAAGACCTGGAGAGGAAGCAGCCAGGTGTGGTAGAGGCAGCTAGCGGTCCCCTGCCATCAGCATGGCAGGCGGGAAGTGACCAACCACCATGGGGTTAGCTTTTCCAGAGCCAATGCCCTTTGCATGTAGGTGGGGGCATGTGAATGAGTTCTCCCCAGTGCAAAATGCATAAAAATGGTATGCTACATGCTATCCTGTCCCACCTTAACCTTCTGTAGAGTCTTCCTTGTTCCCTCTCCCCCTTTCTATTAGCTGGATACTGATAACCAGGATAAAGCCGACTCTGTAAATGCCTTACTCATGTGCCCTTAGCCTTTAATATCTAAGTGTTTACTGACCTGTATTCCAGTGGTCTGTGCCTAAGTCTCTCAGCCTGAAGGTCTCTAGCTCCTGGAAACTTCTTTGCCCATATGCATATGGAAGCCTGGAAATGCCAGGGAATTGGCACCCCCTTCCTCCAACAATCTGAAACCAAGGACAGTTTGGAGTTGGTGGATAAATACCCCAGCTCCCTTCTCCGTGGCTGAAGTAACACCGAGGCAAATACTCTCCACCGTTTCCCAGCAGGATTCAGCTCTGGTTGCCCCAGTTGTAACTTATGCAACCCTTGTTGTTTTGTTTCCTTTCCCTATCTCACTTCCCTACCCTGTGGTATTGGCTGTGGTTGCCTCTCAAATAAAACCACTTCTTTTTCAATCAAATCCTTATTTCAGGATCTGCTTCTGGGGAAACCCAAACTAAGACCAGGGCAACTTTGGAATCCCCATTACCGAAGCTAGCTGAGCCTCAGAGGCCTCGGATCCTTGAATAACTGGGAGGAGCAGACCCCCCCTCCCCAAGGACACCACAGTGCCCCTCCCTACCTCAGCTAACTACTTCTTATGAGCAAAACCTAAATGCTCATTCTGTTAAGCCACTGATGTTTCAGGATCTATCTGTTACAGGATCTCAACCAACACGCTATGTATGCCCCACTTCCCCTTTGGCAGCTTTCCTAACATAAAGCAGATCCAGATCTGGGAAAGGAGGCAGTTTTAAGTTGGAAGAGATTTTGAAATTTTCATATTACTCTGGCTGGATTTTTTTTTTCATTGTGTTGAAAATTAAACTTAAGATTTATTACCTGAGAGTGGCCAAGGTTTCATCCGGGATTGGGGAAGAACAAATTGAGAGAAAAGATTAAAAAAAAAAAAAAGTTGCTCTCTGCTTGCATCTCACTAAGTTCGGCTCTTTCAATAAACTGGTTATAAGTCACGTATGTTTATTTGATTCAGTGGAAATAGCAATACTGATAGCTCAGTGTGAGCTAACAATCAATAGAAAGGTATTTTTGCTTGGCGAGTGGAACATTGCCATGTTTAGTCATGTTAGGTGTCCATTTGGCCATTCCTTGAAGGATATACGTACATATCCATAAATAAATAAACTTTACTGCATCTGGATATTAGCCTATTATCTTATTTTACTTATATGGAGAGAAAGAAATATTAGTTTTGAACTTTCAGTTTGGAAAAAAATTCTAAGCCTATTTCCTCCTCCTTCCCCCCCCCCCCCCCCCCCCCCCCCCGCCAAGCCTGGTACCTAGATGCTGTGTTTCTAGCTTCTTTGGGCTGAAAGCTTCAGTTGAAACAAGTGCTTTGCTGTCAACCTCCCTTTATCTTCTGGGCACAGTCTCCTGTTTAACACATGGTCCATGGGTTTTTTGTTCCTTCCCCAACCTTTCATCTCATTAAGGCAGGGACCCTGAGGTCATGCCCAGATGTGGCCCTGTGGGGTCCCACTTTCCTGTCAAGGGAATTAAGACAGCAAGTGGCAGCAAGAGGGCAAAGTGGAACAGGTTCTTGGTGCTCATGGAAAAGAAAGAAAGAAAGAAAGAAAGAAAGAAAGAAAGAAAGAAAGAAAGAAAGAAAGAAAGAAGAAAGAAAGAAAGAAAGAAAGAAAGAAAGAAAGAAAGAAAGAAAGAAAGAAAGAAAGAAAGAAAAAAGAAAAAATAGCTATGGTTCATGAATGCAAAATAACAATGGCAAAGTCCAAAATGGAAGCCAACAGTTTCAGCCTTAGTTTTACCCTAAATACTCTTGTATCGCAAAAAGCCACCTTCAAATTAAGTGTGATGTCATTTCATCTACAAGGTGAGATTAAACATCTGAATGTCTTCGGATTAATAAAACTATATTCCATTGGTTGCGTATTTGCTACATGCCAGGTATTGTTCAGAGCACCACGTAGATCCAAACGCATTTTATCCTCCCAACATATTCTGTTAGGCGAGGACTCTGCTTGCATCTGTTTTATCGATGAGAAACTGAGGAATCGAGAGCACAAGAAAATGGTTCCAAGTCACACTGGTCGGAAGTGGGGGGGTCTTGGTTTAAACTGAGACGGGCTGGCTGCTGGGCCTTGGGGTTTAGTCTGGGATTCGCCAGTCCGGCCTGTTGAGCCCACACAGTGCCCGGCTGGGAGCCGGCCCGTCACCCTGGTTTCACCCTCACTACAGTCCCCAGGTGGCCCTCCTGTCAATTTAGGGGGAGGTACAGAGGCTCAGAGGTCCCGAAACCTGCCACGTCTGTGTTTATCCTCTGATCCCCACACTTCCTTAACCTTAAAGTGAACATAGAATTTATTGTGGGAAGTCCAGGGCACCTTTCAGGGCAAAGAAGGACATTATTAGAGGTGACGCTGGCACAGTGGGCACAGGCCAGGACTCCGCAGGCTCCGTGCGCTGCAGGGCCGCGCTGCCCCCTGCCCCCTGCCCCCTGCCCAGCGGGCGACAGTCTACCTGGAGCCCTGGAAGACGTCTTCAGGATGGAGAGACAGAGACAGAGACAGAGAAACAGAGACAGAGAGAGACACAGAGAGATGGAGAGACAGAGACAGAGACAGAGAGAGACAGAGACAGAGAGACAGAGACAGAGAGACAGAGATAGAGAGAGACATAGACAGAGAGACACAGAGACAGAGAGACAGAGACAGACAGAGACAGAGAGAGATACAGAGAGATGAGACAGAGAGACAGAGAGAGACAGAGACAGAGAGACAGAGACAGAGAGACAAAGAGACAGAGATAGACAGAGAGACAAAGAGACAGAGACAGAGAGAGAGAACTGTTACTTTCCCTGGGGTTTTGAGCACTGGTGTCCCCCTCGCCCTCCCCTCTCTCTAAGTTCGTATCCTCTTTGGAAACCCCGCTCTAACGGCTTCCTCTTCCCTAACTTCAAGTCTTTCGAGAAAAAAAAAAAAAAGACCACAATGAGGTTTTATAAATGTATTTTCCTCAAGTGCGAAATGACGATTTTTTTTAAGACTTGGGGAAAATAACAACCTTTCAACTAACCGAATAGAGCTGAGCAAGATGGGAGGAGAGCACTGCGAGGACTAATAATTTAAAGAGAAATTTATAGGTCTGCTGATCTCGTGACTAAGAAGTCATTCGCTGTCTGCAGCTTTGGGGGCAAGGAAACGCACTCAAATCCAGGGGAGACGGGGCTCTGCTCCATGACAGCAGCAAGGCACTTGCCCAAGTCTCATCCCAGATCCGTTTTAGAGGGTGACCTGGCCAGTGTCTGTCCCTTTATAGAGCCTCCGCAGGGCACCAGATTCCTGGCCAGGAAGGCCAAAGCCCTATTGGATCCCCCTGACACCACAGGCCTTTCTTATAGAAACATGGAGCGGGCGTATTCACACGCATCTTGCACCGTTAGACTCACCGAACGATTCACCCTGGGTTTTCTTCAACATGTCTATCTGTCTGTCTATCTATCTACCTATCATCCGTCTATCATCTATCATCCATATATCATCTATCATCTATCTATCTATCATCTATCTAACATCTATCAATCATCTATCATCTGTCTATCTATCATCTATTTATCTATCATCTATCTATCTAATCTATCATCTATCACCTATCTACTTACTATTTTTCTTCAACATGTTTTAGACAGAATTTTTTGGGTTGTTTTTCCAGTCTAAAATGGTCAGACTTTAAGTCTTTCAAATCCATTTAAGAAGTGTGTGCAATCTTGCGTGATTCCTTTCTTTTATTTTCCAACCCTCTTCATTCTTTGCATCTTCTAATATGTATGTATGTACACACATGTATATATGCATATGTGTGAAATGATGGTTTATTGGAGCTTTGGTGAAATAACATCCTTTCATCTCATGGAACAGAGCTGAACAAAATGGGAGGATGTATACATATATGAATATACATATATAGAGACAATCCAGGTGAATACATTTTTACATATATAATTTTATATATAGGCACATATATATACACACAGAGAGAGACCTCTTGAAGTTGTCTTTGATTTTTATTTAAGTATCTGGTAAAACAATTTTGAATAGATCTGTTAATATTTTTTTAACAATAAAACTATTTTGTTTCCCACTGATGCTTTTCCCCACACCACTATGAACATTTTAAAGCATACAACATAGACGGAAGAATTTTAAAGAAGACATACAGGTACCCATCACCTAGATTCTATTCTAGACATTTTACTCTACTGGCAACATTTTATATCTATTCATCTGTCATTCCTCCCATGATTTCCTAATCTACTTTATTTTTGATGCATTTCATGGTATATTTACACATCGACTTTAATAAATACTATTGCTATTACTAATGTTAATGACAACAAAATATTTTAGCTGCATATTGTCATTTGGTCAAGCAAGTCTTCATTCAAAATTACCCTATAGGAAAAGATATCACAGGTCAGATCCCCTTCTGAGGAAAAAATGACAATATTACCATATCTTTTTTGCTGGCAAGGAAATTTAAGGATTGGCATTAAAGCTCTAAAGTAATGTGTATTTTTATTTTAACAATTACTTTTGTAACTATTTGAAAATGTTAACCTTTTGACAAAAAATATTAATAAATGATGACTGCTTACTTGGCCAGTATCATTTAGGATAAGGCATCAGTTGGAAGTAGGACTGGTAAGTATTAGCATGAATCTGATTTTTGTTCTTCTGCCCTTAAATGTTGGAAATATAAGTAACAAATGGTTCTCATTAAATAAGGACCTTTGGTATTTAAAAAATATTTTATTTATTCATGAGAGACACAGGGAGAGAGACAGACACATAGGCAGAGGGAGAAGAAGGCACCCTGTGGGAACCCAATGCGGTACTCGATCCCGGGACCCCGAGGTCACACCCTGAGCCGAAGGCAGACTCTCAACCCCGGAGCCACCCAGGTGTCCTGGTATTGGTTTTATTTAAGGACACCAGGCAATAGTTTTCTTCTCACTGAGATATCTTCCACACTTGCCTGAAATCCACTGTCATGGCTTTGGGGGAGATCCTATAAAAATGCTGATACTCTTCAATGCTTAGAAATTCTCTGCTTTCCTCAGTCCTTCTGGACAATCTGACCAGTATAGGAAGACCAACAGATGCCACATGCCACCAACAGGTGGAGGGTAGAGTTAATCTTGTTACCTGGTATTTTGGTGTCTTGGAAATACTCCAGTTCACCTAAGTGCCCACTAAATCGGGCTTTTACTAGCTCCTGTGTACTTGGTGTCCATATGGACTGGATTCTCACATTCATTTCCTACTTATTTTCACAGTTTCTTTCTTTCTTTATTAAATTTTTATTTATTCATGAGAGACACAGAGAGAGGCAGAGACACAGGCAGAGGGAGAAGCAAGCTCCTTGCAGGGAGCCTGATGTGGGACTCGATCCCAGGACCCCAGGATCATGCCCTGAGCCAAAGGCAGATGCTCAACTACTGAGCTACCCAGGTGCCCCATTTTTCCAGATTCTTAAATCCCAAGGTGGCTTGATAATGTGAGGGAGGGCAGGACTGATTCTTGTCTATCCTTCACTTGTTCCTCTCTAACTATTGGCCAAACCCTTGGTTTCATCAACTCAGTTCACTTTGGAGATGCCACTTTACACAGATATATCACTCAAATTGTGACCCAAGTACTACTATGAACCTGAGGTCAGCTTATGTTTGAACTGCCTGCCATCCTGTACCCCCAGCCATTGGATTAGATTCCCCTGTGTATACATGCTGACGCTAGCTTGAGTGGGGCCTGTGTCTGGGACAGTAGAGATTAAGCTTCTGGTTGCTGCCCCTTTGAGAGCCAAGCCCCATGTCATAACCTAAATGGTCCTGGTTCCTCCCTTCTGTTTTGATACATATGAAGAACTAGACCAACTTAATCTGTTTGGCACACCCAGGGTGTGAGAACATGGATGCTGCAGTCAAGCAGTGCTGCATTCAGATTTTGGCTTTGTCACTTAAACTGTGGCATTTTGCCAGTGTCTTAATCTCCTTAAACTTCAGTTTCTTCATGTGGAAAATGAGGTTACCACAGCACCTTCCTCATTGCATGTTGATGACTTTTTACTAAAATGTTTGAAAAATACCTCATATGTTATGGTACACAGTGAGTTTAAGAAATGGAAGCTTAAAGCAAAAGTTAAAAGTATCAATATTATTCCAGACACTTAAAGCCATTTCCAAAATAAAGTGAGTTCTAAATAAATAGATACATAAATAACTTTAAAATGTATTTTTATTCACTACTATTTTTGACACTTTGCTACACAAACTTTATTCAGACACCTGACAAATTCTGTGAGGATAATACATGGGAGAGTTATGGACTATAAAAGTAGAATAAGTTTCTTTTATTCCTTCCTGTTCTCTTCCTCCTATAGTACACTAACTATTTGCTCAATTCTTTAGCCATTTATCTGTTTGTCCAAAAATATTTTGTGCTGGGCAGTGTGCCAGGATAGGCAGGAAAGCCAAGGTGAGGCATGATGAGACTCACAGTTTATGTTAAGGAGCGGGGTTTTCCCTGAAGGTGACAGAGAGCCATTGAAGAAACTTGATCACTTCTCATGGTCCTTTCCCACCCTTCCCTCCTCCAGGGAGCCTCCCAAGACTCTTTCATAAGCCAAGAGGTCCTGCTCTGTGCACTCCAGAACTCTATGCTTACCCCAAATTTAGCATTTACTAGAATAAACTAAAATGATCTATTTTCCTGTTTGATTTTCCCACCAGAGGGTAGGATCTGTATCTTTATTCCTCCTTGTATCCCCAAGGCCCATCTTAGTACACAGTGCATACTAGATGCTCAATCAATATTCAACCAATAGCTGAGTAGGCTTGACTGGTGGGTAAAGGCTACACTGAATGGCTCTACAGGTGGAGGTCATGATGTATAGAAGAGACAGACAATAAATGATAAATATTATAAGTACAGTAACTGAGTTATTATATGAATAAGAATGAATAGCTGGGTAGGAGAAATTAGGGAAGGATTCCCAAAGGAGGTGATAGACTCCTTGCATCTTGAAGGTGAATGGTGCGGTATAAGATTTCAGACAGAAGAAAGAGCACAGACAAGGCACAGAGGAGTGAAGACTGGCCAGTGTCTTGCCTGGAAGTGGGGAGCAAGGGAGGCATGCTCTGCACCACACCATCGCTGGCTTCCACCTTCGAGGGCCAAATAGTTCTTCAGGTTTCAAACAAATTTCTTATAGGCCCACAGTGTCATTTCTTATAGGACTTAGCTTGCAGGCTGGAAAGGGAGCTGGACCATAAAAAGTGGGGGGAGACCACTGCCCAATTAGCTGCTCTAAAACCACTGTGAGGGTTGAGGGTTCCATGGTTTGCATTCTTAAAAATCTGTTTTTAAGATTGAGTCCAGTCCTTTAGCTTTATTTCTGTTCTCTGTGTTCTCTCAAAGAATTATGGCACTGGTTTGTCATGTGATTTCCTTGAGAACCCTTGGATGAAATTTATCTAGGATTGGCATCATCAACTCAGAGCTGGCACGTGCACTCACACTTCCTTCTAGTAGCTTTGTTATATTGTCATTTTTAAAATTGATTTTATTATCATACTCGTTTTGCATTTTTATCACTTGGGTGGGCCGGCTTTCTGATAATATATGCTAAGGTAGTAGATCTCTGCTTTATATGTTAGAGAAACCCTCTAAATTGTATTAATGTTCACATTTAAATGGATCATTTAGTGGAAAAAAAACCAAAGTGACACAATAGGTGAATAAAGAAGGGATAAAGGGAACAGAAATTGAGAATTAGAAAATTATAAAAAAGGTTATACTTTATGAAAATAAGAAATCTTTGGTTTAAAGAATATTTAAATTTAGATGTCTATGGACTTCAAAATCATAACTATATTTATCTTGTGCTTTCAAATCTGAGTAGAAAAGACAGAAAAAAAGTATTAATTGGCCCTTTCTCCTCAGACTGCCACAGATTCTCATTACATCTTCTGCATCAAGGGGTGGGCTTACCGTTCTATTTCTTGATCTGAAGGCAGTCGAATACATACCCTTCCGGCTGCTCTTGGCTCTCTGCAATTCCAAAACGCCTCTTCAACCAACCATCTCTTTCTCTTTCTCCCTCCCTCTTGTTTTGTCTTTCTCTTTCTCCTTTTCTCTCCCCAAGCATTTGCTTTTCAGGTCAAATTGCTTACGTAGATTGGCTTTAGCGTCATGTATTAGTTAGGGTTCTCCAGAAAAAAGATTTATTGTAGAGAATTGGCTCACACAATTATGGAAGCTGAGAAGTCCCACGGCCTGCTGGCTGCAAGCTGGAGGCCCAGGAAAGCCCATGGTATAATTCCAGTTTGAGTCTGAATGCCGGAGAACCAGGAGAGCCAAAGGTGTACATCCTAGTCCAAGGGCAATGTTCCAGCTCCAGCAGACAGGCAGGAAGCAAAAGGGCTCATTTCTCTTTCCTCTGCCTTTTTGTTCTATTCAGTTCCTCAAGGAATGATGCCCATTCACCTGGAGAAGGCAAGCTACCTTACTGAGTCCACTGATTCAACCGCTAATCTCTGAAACAGCCTCATGGACACAGTCAGAAATCCGGTTTCATATGGGCATCTACTGGTCCAGTCAAGTTGACACATAAAATTAACCATCACATTTCATTAGAGAGAGATGAGTTAAAGAGAGAAGTTGGAATACAAGAGCGTTCTTTGGTCCCAAGTATGAAGAGGAGCAACTTCGGTTACATTAGCCTCTGGTTCCAGTTCCCTGCCACTAGGTGTCACTAAGTAATCTAATTAAATACCAATTTATGACTCCAACAAATGAGAAGACACGGAACGAAATGAGGCAGAAATAAAAATTAAGGTCATGTGGCCTAAATAAAATCCTGTAGCTTATCTACAACAGCTATTTCAAAACAGCGGGATGAGTCCCTGGAACATGAATTGGAAAGTTCATGAATTAACAAGAACACGTAAGAGGGCTTAGTCTTTATGGGGGAAAATGAATAAATTCTTTATAGTTTATGTACTCTTCCTTTTTTCTCTCCTATTAAATTGGACATCCTGCTGCCTTCATTTTCATGAGCATAATTAGATTTTATGTGATCCAAACGTTTTGGCTGGGCCGTCAGCATCTGCTAAGGCAACTGTACTTCCCTTGATCCTTTATTCAGATATTTTAGTGTTAAACTTTGTTACTATCGTTGAGGGTGCTGACCTGAACTACCTAAAAAGCAAACTTGATCAGTGTTAATACCTGTCCTTGGGAAGATCCTATTTATCCATCAGGATTCAAATGAAATGTTTTCAAGTTTGTCAAACCTGGTCCCCAGGGAGCCCTTCCGTTCACTTCATTTTTGCCACAGGACAGCTGCATATTTTTCCATGAGGCATTTTTCTCCTGACCCGGTCATTGTGTGTTTATGTACCTGTCTTCTGCACAGACTGTGAGCTCCCTAAGGATGAGGACCAGCTCCACAAAAACTCGATGCTGCTGCCCTGCCACTTGGCTTCCAGCTCTGCTGTAGAGACCCTCTGTGGCCCTCATGCGGTGCAGAACAAGTCAGGAGGCAATTACTGATTCCTCTGAGCACCCCCCTAGAATTTTCTCCAACATCATTTCAGCAAGAGATAAAACCGATTGTATGTGTTCTGTGTTTTAATACTAAGTGCTTCGAAAGAATAATTAAGGGCTCACTAGATTAATTGGAAAAGAGGTTTTTGTGTTGCTTTGGGTTTGTGGTTTTTTTTTTGGATGATGTCTTCAAATATTTGTCAAAGGAGTTGCTTATTATTCATCCATTACCAATCCATTAACAAACAGTTACACAGCAGAGAAGAGGGGATTGTGTTCTAAGAGATGCTAAGTCAATATTTAACTTAAGGGGATGTTTTTAAGCAAATTACTTCACTTTGCCTAAGAGAAGTAATGAGATTAGGAAACATTTTCCTTAAAGAGGTCAATGGACTTGCAAATCCCAACAAATATGTTAAAATGTTACAAGTCTTTATGCTTAAATTTTCTGTAATATTTTTGATTTTATAAAATTAGCATAAATTAAGAACTGTGTAGTGAAATGCAGTACACATTTATTTAATGCTTTATTATGTGCCTGGTTCTATGCTAAGGAGGAGTACATTTCTGCCTAATTGGTGTCTCCACCCCCAGAAGCTTACACTTGGTGGGGCCTGTAGACAATGGATCTAAATATAATTTGCTAAGAGCCAAGAACCAAGAGATTGTGATTCATCCTCTAAGGGAGGGAGAGATTGTCAGGGAGGTTTCAGATGGTGGCAGGACATTTGAACTCCAATGTTCCCATCCGTGAAGTCAGGAAGCTTTACAGTTTGTACTTCGTGGCTTAGTTAAACTGAAGCAAGCACTAAGGGATTTGAGCAATATTCACAGAAAGTTTTTAAGAGCCCAGAATTGTAAACTTTTATTAACTGGTTGGATGTATCTTTAATCTAATGATAAAAGTTATTAGAGTAAATCAAAATGACTGTTTGCTGTCATTATATGGACATCACCCAGGCCTACTGAGTTTCAAGCTTTGGCATACTTCGAACTCATCTGCGAGGCCCTTAAAATCCAGGGTCCTCCAAGACTTTCTGAACCCAAACCTCCTGGTGTGTGGAGGCAATGTGTTTTTAACAAGGCCTCCTTGTGATGCTGTTCTAAGTGCTACTACATAAGCAATTCGGTAAGCTAGAGGGAAAACTTGGCTTCATGAGGCAGGCTGTGGCTGCTAATATGTTCTGGTTTACTAATGAATGTTCTTCTGAAGGAGAGATAAGGAAATTTAATAGCGATTTAATACACTACTCTTTGTTCCAGGGCTGCATCTTGAACGTTTTTTCACAAATTATAATACCACCAGGGCACCTGGGTGGCCCAGTAGTGGTTGAACATCTGCCTTCAGCCCAGGGCATGACCCCGGAGTCCTGGGATCGAGTCCTGCATCAGGCTCCCCCCAGGGAGCCTGCTTCTCCCTCTTCCTGTGTCTCTGCCTCTCTCTCTGGGTCTCTCATGAATAAATAAATAAAATCTTTTTTAAAAATTGTAAGATCACCAAGACTCCTGTTTTAGAGATGCGGAAACTTAATGTTTAGAGAAGTTAAAGTGGATTAGGGCCACACATCTCGTAAGTGGTGAAACCAGTTAACAAATGTAGGAACCCCTATTCTTTGCCCCTTGAATATATCCAGTTTATCTCAGCCCCAGAAGGATCAACTTTTATTTTTTTAATTTATTTTATTTTTTTTTGAGGGATCAATTTTTAAAAACACATTTCCTGCAAGATAACTATTTAAGTCATTTCCATTAAAGAGAAAAGATAATGATTTTCTCCCTCATGTGCTCTGACCTGGCTGCTGACAACTCAATTTCCAGAGAAGAAGGAGAGTCCCAACTTCTGTAACTGACAGTCTCTTCCACCCCCATCCAGACCTCAGGCTGTTCCGAACATTCCTGAATCAGAAATTAAATATGGAGAAATCTAAGTCAGTTGTGGAAAAATCTAAGCTTAGCACTCACCATGTCTTGTAGTTAGTGCTACGGGGTTCACTTCTGCATGCACCTTAGAGGTGGGACATCACTTTAAAATAATCAATTTACTGATATAACATGTCCATTACGTTTGTACAAATCACTCTTTTTGCAAATGGACAACTGGGATTCAACCAAATGCAAAAATGACAACTGACAAGCTCGATCCTTTTCTTTGACTAGTTAACTCATACCTGAGGGCATTCTTGGATGTAACCAGGATGAGGCTTGGGAGTGCTAATTCTTTCTGACTTCTGGAGAGTGAAGCCTCGGGGCTGAGATAGGTCAGCCTAGACCAACCCCCAAGATGATCCCAGGGACTCAAGGCACAAAATTTCTGATCCTTAAGCTACAGGGGTGTTGAGGGTCTTTCCAGAGATGGGTGGCACTGTCAGTTCTGTTTTATTTTGTTTGTTTTTAATTAAATTGGCAGTTGTGGTTCCTGAGGACCCTGAGGTACCTAAAAGCAGGGCTTTCACTGTCATCCTTTGTTAAAGGAATTCAGTTCAAAAGCTGATATTCTTAAGAACACCCAAGTTCATAGTTAGGGAAAACCAACAGGAGTAATTAACACAACTTTAACATTTGGCAACTGAGTTTTCTTCAAATGAAATTCTTCTTGTCAGACAGATTTACGTGTTTGTGTCATTTTGAAAAAGGAGATAAATATCATCTATTATGGATCAGAAACTTTTTTTTTGCCTTGGCTTTTGCCCATTTTATTTTATTTATTTTATTTTTATTTTTATTGAAGTTCGATTTGCCAACATATATTATAACCCCCAGTGCTCATCCCATCAAGTGCCCATTTTACAATGGGCCAATTTTTGCACGTTCATAAGTGTATGTCTACGCCCCACTTCCAGGAACAGTTTAACGTGTCTATCTTAGAAGATCTGCAGGGCAATGTCCCCTTGCTTCTGGGACAGTGGTCATGAGGGGGTCCCACTGCCTTCTCTAGAGGATGCCAGGAGCACTTCTTTGCTACATCCCTTCCCAGAAACATTTGTTTTTCCGGTTTATAATATGATTCATCATTTTCCTGAAAAGGATAACCAATAGCTCCGGCTTTAACAGTGGTTTTCAGCTTTTTATTTATGGAAGCTGCTATTTGAGTAGCCAGAGAAGCTGATTTAGCTGACACCTAAACAGCCTCCTCTCAACGTGCCGTGCCGGGCAGGATAAACCAGCTGATTGTGTAACAACAAGAAATCCCCCTACACGAGCAGTTCAAGAGCTGGCACAGACAGTGGGAATTTTTCTGGGCAGCTTTCCGGATGGCCTGGCCTGTCTGGTCTGTCTCTATCCCATTGTTTTCTGAAGCTTAACCTCCACACCAATGTCTCACATGCGATGGGTGGTTCACACCATAAGTACAAAATCTGAGAGTTAAGGTAGTGATAGGGCCCAGAGGAAATGTTGTTCCTCATCTGTTCTTTAGGAAATGTCCTTGCATAGGAACAAACTTGGGTTATTGATTTTTACAGAGAGAGCTCAGGAGGGTGGGAATGCATTCAGACACACACACACACACACACACACACACACACACACGTCCTCCCTAATCATGTTCCTTTCTTTGTGTTTGCCTTGAAAAATGGGTCCATTTTTGCACATAGATGTGTGTGCATGTGTGTGTGTGTAACAGGGTGATGGTCCTATTTTATTCAAAGAAATTCTTCTGTTTTCTGCTTATCTAAGTCACAGGGCAAGGAAAGTTTGCCAATCCTTTTGGTTTCTCATGGGTATACTGGGGACGGAGCCTTGTCTTTCCACCTTCTACTTTTATGCTCCCATGGCATGAGATGTGGTTGGTCTGATAGGTCCCTGGGACTAACCAGTCATTCTCCACTTGTTCCCTACTAATATGTTGTGACCAGTATGATTTTATTCGGGCCAGCCTGTGTTGAGGTAGTCGACTGCACATCCCAACTTCCCTTGTGGCTAGAAGTGGCCAATGAGATACAAGCAGAAGTTGTGTGGAGCTCCCCAAGTTCAGCTGGGAGGATTCTTTGTTTTGGTCCCTCTTCCCTTCCTCCTGCCTGGAACATTGATGAGATGTTTAGAGCTGTTATCTTACAAGCTCAAGGTGACCTTGAAAATGGAAGCTATAAGCTGAGGATGTGGAGCTGAAAATAGAAAGATCCTCAGTCCCCAGTGGTTGTGGAGCACATCACCAGTACCGGCTTACCTACCTTCACACTTATTTGAGGAGAAGGAAAGTAAGCTTGTATCTTTTTAGACACTGTTATTTGGATTTTTGTTCAGCGCAAAACCAAGTCTGTTGCAAAAAATATATGTCCCATATCTGAAATAGCTCCACCTTGCCTCTTTTTTTTAAAGATTGATTGATTGATTGATTGATTGATTTATGATAGACATAGAGAGAGAAAGAGAGGCAGAGACACAGGAGGAGGGAGAAGCAGGCTCCATGCTGGGAGCCCGACGTGGGACTCGATCCCTGGACTCCAGGATCGCGCTCTGGGCCAAAGGCAGGCGCTAAACCGCTGAGCCACCCAGGGATTCCCAACCTTGCCACTTTTTCTCCACGTTTTCCCTCCCACCTCATACCTCTCAACCCCCCATTTTTGGTCTGTCTCTGGCTTCTCATCTCCAATTGATAAATCCTATGCTTAATCTGCTTAACACATGAGAAGTGGAAGCGCAGAAGATGCCCCCCAACCTCTGGTGGGTTATTTAGCTTTTGTAAAACCTGGAGTGCCATTTGCTTTTAGGTACCCAAGATGGCAGCAGGAGCTTATCTCTTGATAATCACTTCCATTTCCATAAGGAAGAGCATTTCAAGGGAGATTGAGAAAAGAGAATATTTCCTTTATATCATTTCTAAGGTTGTAATGTTGACGGAAATTCTTCTGTGGGATAAGAGGGGAATGCAAGAAGAAGAGAAAATATCCCCAAAGACATAAATCCTCAGTTTTATCATGTATGTTTAGATTTCCACATCAGTCTTGGTCTGTCTGTCATTTCTACTTCTCCAGGTTTTTAAAGGGAGGAAAGGACTGGAGTGAAGAGATGGGTCACTGGATCCCGTGCCTTTCAGCCCAACGTGCGATCCCGCTTCACTTCTCCTGTGGCTGGTGGCTCTGAGGATAAGCGAGGGGATGCAGGAAGCAGGCATGGGTTCCTCTACTCTGTAAAGGGGCACATCTGGGTAGCAGTGAGGGGGCAAGGGTGCACAGGGGCGGTGTGGGGGCAATGGACTGTGGTCCTGTCTCCTTGCTTGGGCTTTACACTGTGTGAATCCTGGACCCATTTGTATAATCAGGAATAAGGAGCAGAGGGATTCTTTTGTTAGAAATGTGTTTATTTTATAGTGAATCAAGGAAAGGCAGTCATGGTCTGCGATGGCTGTTTGGAACTCGTGATTCAAGGCATGGCTCTTCCCAGACTGCTCGCCCTTTTGTAGAAGGTTAAGCTAACAATGTTTGCTATCTAGAATGGGATAAGTTACCCTTCCCTTATTGCAGTTTCTTATTCTCTCTGCCTCGTGTCTTAAATCTGAAAGAAGAAGATTGAGATCCTTTTGATTGCACCAAAAGTGTGATTCGAACGGAACGGTACCTCATAAGCTTCATTTTCTTTCCCGGTCGGTTGAAAAATGTTCTGCGTTATTTTCTAGAAGGGTCATCAGAGTTGACCATTTTGTCGAGCTTATCTATTTTGAAAACATTTCAACATTCAGAACAGCATGATGAATAATAACTTAGAGCTTGACTCTCAGAGCAGTTTGTGGGTGTGCGTGTGCACACGTGTGTATGCGTCTTCATGTGTGTGCACACGTGTGCTTGCAGGAGTGTGGGTGTGCATGAATGCATACACGTGTGTACATGTGTGTGCACGTGTGTGTATGTGTGTATGGGGGAGTGGGTGTCTCAGGCTTTGCTCTCATCAGTGACCCATGTGGAACCAAGACACATCACATGGGCCACTCTCTGGCTGTGAGAAGTGAATACCTACCTGTATGTTTGAGATTCAGTTCCCATATCGTGACTCTATTTAAAGCTACCCAGGGTTCAGTGATGCCTGTATGTGTTGCCTTGTATTTGCATATCACCTTTTGCTGGAAAACACAGGCTTCTCAAAAAAAAAAAAAATACTCCAGTCTTATCACAAGTGTGGGCGGCAGGTGTTGTTTCTTTCTTCCTCCAGAGGAGGAAAGTGCAGAAGCAGAGAGGAGTTACGTGACTCATGCAGGTTCACTAAAGTCTTGTAAAACTTCACCCCCATTTACTTTCAGTGTAATATGGTATAATGTGTTAAATCAGCAATTGGTTTTTCTTTCAGATAACTTTTTTATTGAAATCTAACTCCCATATCATAAAATCAGTCTTTTAAGTACACAATTTAGTTTTTAACATAGTTACAAAGCTGACTATCTAATTCCAGAACACTGTTGTCAACTTCAAAAAGAAACCCCATCCTCATTAGTGGCCAATCCCTTCCCCCACTTCTCCTTCAGCCCCCAGCAACCACTGATCTTCTTTATGTCTCTGTGGATCTGCCTATTCTGAACATTTCATGAAATTAAATCACACAACATGTGGCCTTTTGTGCCTGGTTTCTTTCACTTAGCAAACTATTTTTGAAGTGAATAATTCATTAACTTTTGGGAAAGTATTATGGATGAATAATATACCATTGGTTGGATGTACCACACTCTGTTTTCCCATTCATTAGTTGATGGACATTTGGGTTGTTTCCACTTTGGGGCCATTTTGAGTAGTGCCTCTGTGAACATGCATGTGTAAGTTTCTGTGTATACATTATTTTCGATTCTCTTGAGTATATACCTGGGTAATTCTGTGCTTAACTTTTTGAGGAATTCTCAAACTGTTTTTGCGGAGAGGCTGCACCATTTGACACTCCCACAGCATTGTATGAGGGCTCTGATTTCTCTGCATCTTTGCCAACACTTGGTATTGTCTCTCATTGTGATTATAGCCACCCTAGTTGTTGTGGTAGCTATTGACTTTTCTTTTTTAAAGATTTAATTAATTTATTTATTCATGAGAATTCCACAGAGAGAGGCAGAGACACAGGCAGAGGGAGAAGCAGACTCCCTGTGGGGAGCCTGATGTGGGACTCGATCCCAGGACCCCAGGATCACGACCTGAGCTGAAGGCAGATGCTCAACCACTGAGCCACTCACGTTCCCCAGCTATTGACTTTTTAAATAAAAACAAAAAGATATGCAGTCAGAGACATTGGGTCACTTTCTAATGCAAGAGAGTGGGTTATGTGGCCCGTGGAATTGGAAACCCCTTTCCTCTCTAGACTTCTATCTTTCATCTAGCGTCTGCACTTAATAGAAGAAAGAGGAAGCTGCTGGAGGCCTCACTTCCATTCTCTCTTCCCAGTACATGGAGGCTTCTCCAATTTTAACTTCCAACTCTCCACAGAAACTCTTCTACTGTTAATACCCAATTTAACATATTTACTATCATATTCTTCTTCAAGTGTTCTGGAATATTCTTTACTCCCTCATTTGATATGTTACTTATAATAATAGTGATGCTAAAAACCACATATACCCATAGTGCTTATTATACATGGTATTATTTATTTCTCATAACAATCCTGTGGTGTATGTTGTTATTGTCCTAGAAGTTTTGGACATGAGAAAATTGAAGATGAAGAGTAGAAGGTCAATTTCCTTGGCACACAGCCAGTGGTGATAGAATAGGACTGACTAGGGAGGGATGCGATGTCAGCCTCATCTATCCTGGGATTTATTTCTTCTGAAAGTCTGGAAGGCTCCCTCACACTGGAAAATCCTAAAAAGTGATTTCTTCTTCTCTCCTCTCTCAAATGCCACAGTAAACCTGGAGGGAATTATAAAGCTAAGTAGGCTTGGGATGACTTAGTTTTATTTAATTATAATTTTAATCATTCCATTAGGCCACTTATGTCTCTGGAGTAAATTCTCCTTCTCAGATATTTTCTGATAATTAGAAAATAAATTTATAACTATTTTCTTCATGATTTTAAGCAAGGTCCTATCAATTGGGCCAAATTAAGTTTGGGGTAATTTCTTAGCTTGGCAGATGAGAAAAATCAAGGCTAACTCCATACAGAAAGTCCAAGTATCATAACTTTCCTCGCTTATGAAACAGAAACCAGTATTGCCCCTTCACACCAGGTGAAGGATGGCTCTTGCTGAAACAAAATAACACCCCCAACCCCCAAACACATACACACTCTATGCTTTGGTTGGTTTGTAAATGGTATTATCAGAATACATCTAGCAACAGTGCTAGAGTGGACTCTGACTTTTTGATGCCAGGCAGCCGTTAGATGGAAAAAGAGAATGCAAATCTCAACATTCCATCAGAAATAGAAGCAGAGGAACCTCTATTTTTGAGGCTCTATTTAAATTAACTAGAATCTCTCTTTGGATATTGAGCTTTTGAGTAATATTATTATTATTATTAATTTTTTTTTTTTTTTTTAGTTTAAAGCACTCAAATGAAAAACCCAGGGAGGGACCAAATATATGAAAACCATAGACATTACCTTTATGCATGGGTGGACCTTGACCACATATTTTCCATTGAGAACCATGGTGCTTTTCCTTCTCATCTTTGGATCCTTCCTACCTGCAAGACTGGACGTCAATCCTCTTCTCAGTGATGGGATATGAGGATAAAATGTTTTTTACACTTCTTCCCTGGAAGAGGAGTGTGTGAGATTTGTATGTGTGTGTGTGTGTGTGTGTGTGTGTGTGTGTTTGAAAATCTTCAGGAAAAGACTAAAGAGTAACTGTGAGAATAAGAGCAAATCACTTTTAATTAACGTACAGTAATAAGCCCACCTCTGAGAACAATTTACCTATATGTTGTCATAAATAACACTCGATTATTAACATAGGCAAACACGACTGCAAAATAAGGGAGTCCATTGAATCTTGTTAAAAAAAAATCATGTAACTCAGGGTTTTACTCAGGTTTCTTCTATTTCTTTTTTAAAAAATGCTCCTCTTTAATTCTAGTTCATGGTAACATTCAGAGGAAATATATTTCTGGGTTGCAAGAATCTCCTGGAGATTTTTTTCTGGATGCGCTCATGCTCTGACACGAATTGTCCATGACTGGAATTTGGATGATTCTTATCACTGGCACAGTTTTAAAATAAATTGTAAAATAAAATAGACCTGAACTGTTTTCTCTTTAAAAAATTAAGTTAGCAAACACTAATGATTGAGCCACTTTGGCTTATATTCAGTTTTGAGATACAAAATTGTATTGTCGTATTTGTTATTGTTGTATTTGTTGCATTGTTGTTAAAATACATTTTAACAATTTGTTAAAATGTTGTATTTTGTATTTTATTGTTGTATTTGTTATTAAAATACACAAAAAATGCCTCACCAGCCAGGATCTGTGTTCTTCCTCATGCTTCTCCACTTGGATGTGTTTCTAGAGCTTCCGGTCTGCACCTTGTCAGTGCTTCAGTAATCTCTGAGGCAGGAAATTCAATCAACACCAAGTCAGAGAACCCCAGCTCTATCCCTTTGTTGTGAGTCCGGGTACATTATTTGACTACTCTGAGATAATTTCTTCATCTATAAAAGTGGGGAAATGCTTGATGTTTATTATTACCATGAGGCCTTTAATCAAATTTTCTATACAAAGCTGTACTATCATAATTCATTTAGAATCAATGGTGACCTGAAAAAATAAATATACCAGTAATTTCCCTCTGGTCATTCCTTTCATGCCCCGTCTCCACATTCACCATTGGTATCAATATTTGTCAGTGTTTAAACAAATTATGATGATTTTTCCCTCGCCAAAGGTTTTTATTATTTTTATGGTTCATCATTGACATTTTCTGCTTCATATCATTTTTGGGATTGGGTAAGTAATGAATGAAATGAGTATCGATACATCCTTACAAAACAAACTGGCCACTTTGTTTCGGGAAAACAGTGCTGGGACACTCAACAGGGTTTCGCAAAGGATCCCTAGGAAAGATGTATGGGCAGAGCTGCTTCAGGAGATCACCAAGAGGTAGATAAAGGGCTGAGGAAAGGTCACAGAAGTCCAATGACCACCTGCTACTGCCCCGGTGAAAATGAGCCATGAACACGGGGCTAATTGCCATGGCGAGAACCCAGTTTCCTTGGATCTATGGGGGCTCTTGACTAGAGCTGAGAGTGCCCGTTAAGAAGCATGGCCACCCTAGGAGCGAGAAGATGCCCTGGGATGAGGCGGTGCTGGACCTGCCTGCTGGCATGGGTCAGAATAGTCAACAAGACTGGGGGAAGGCAACACATGTAGCTCAGCCCAAGCTGACAGTGGAAGGCCTGTAGTGAAAGCTCATTGCCTTGACAAAAGTGATGATGCCACTTAACTCTAGGATAGAATTATTTCTGCCACCTAAAGGAACAACATTCCTTGTGGTCACTAAGATGCTGTAAAGCAGTTTTTAAAAAGATTTTATTTATTTATTCATGAGAGATACAGAGAGAGAGAGAGAGAGGCAGAGACCCAGGCAGAGGAAGAAGCAGGCTCCCTGTGGGGAGCCAGAGGTGGGACTCAATCCTAGGACCCCGGAATCATGATCTGAGCCAAAGGCAGACGCTCAACCACTAAGCCACCCAGGTGTCCCTCAAAATATTTACTAAACATGCTCTGTAGTTCAAACAATGTGGTTGGTGCTGGAGACATAAAAGTAAAAGCATGGTGCCTGCCTTCAGAGACCTGACATTCTAGTGTGGGGAGCCAGAGGTATGAACAACTACAACAGTGGGAGTTGCCACGGTGGAGTCATGGTCAGTATTCCATGGGGGATGTGTTGAAGAAGTGCCTTTACTGTAATTGAAATAGCAAGGCTAGCTGGGAGTTGGGGGAAAATTCCCCATGGGTCTCTCATTTTCTACAAGCTTTGTCAGCAGAGAAACTAATCACCTTTGCTTTTTATTATTATTATATATTTTTTCATACTCTTGAACCCCCCATCACCTATTTCACCCATCTCCTCACCCACCTCCCATCACTGATAACCATCAGTGTGTTCTCTGTAGATAAAAGTCTGTTTCTTGGTTTGTCTCTCTCTCTCTTTTGTTTCCTTTGCTATTTTGTTGTCTCTTAAACTCCACGTATGAGTGAAATCATATGATATTTGTCTTTCTCTGAGTGATTTATTTTGCTTAGCATTTTACTCTTTAACTTTATTCATGCTGTTGCAAATGGCAAGATTTTATTCTGTTTTACAGTTAAATAATATTCTGTGGTGTGTGTGTGTGTGTATATATATATGGTATATTATATATATATAGTATGTGTGTGTATATATATATAGTATACCATATATATATATACACAATGGAATATTATTATTATTATTATGTGATATATATATATACCACATCTTCTATATCCATTCATCTGTCAATGGACCCTGGGGCTGCTTCCTTCATTTGGTTGTGGTAAATAATGTAGCAGTAAACAGGAGTGCGTGTGTCCCCTTGATTTAGTGTTTTTGTATTCTTTGGGTAAATTCCCACTAGTGTGATTACTGGATCTAGGGTAGCTCTATTTTTAACTTTCTGAGGAACCTCCCTACTGTTTTCCACAGTGGCTGCACCAGTTTGCATTCCCACCAATGGTGCACATGGGTTCCTTTTTGTCCACATCCTCTCCTACAGTTGTTGTTGTTGTTGTGTGTGTGTGTGTGTGTGTGTGTGTGTTTGATTTTAGTCATTCTGACAGGTGTGGGGTAATAGCTTATTGTAGTTTTGATTTGCCTTTCCCTGATGATGAGTGATATTGAGCTTTTGATTGAACTACCTTGAATTATCCTTTAAGGATGTTGCATAGCTAGCAAATACCTTGGAGGTTAGAGACAGTTTCTTACCTCCAGGGTAAGAAAGATTTGTTTCTTTTGTAGGATATTAAAAAAAATGTTTCCTTCCAAAGCAAAGGTTGGGCAGGTTTCCTTGCTGTTTTTTGTTTTGTTTTGTTTTGTTTTGTTTTTGTTTTTTTGTTTTTTTTTTTTTAAAGATTGATATTTCCTGAGCTGGAGCTTCCTTCATTGTGATGCAGACCCACTGCATGTGCAGCATCTCCCTGGACCATTCTGTATCATCCTCTAGGATTTGGAGGCCAAGAAAAACCAAAAGAACATGGAGCTCACGCTGCCCACTCTGCCACGAGTCATAAAGCCCTTTGTCTTTGACTTTGGAGTCTTGCCTCTTCTGCAAGAATTGATGCAACTGTGGCAGGCTACCTGGTTAGCTTGAAAATGAGTAAAGTTAGTTCTTGACATGGTGGCTATACGCAAATTATCTATGTTTTCCAACCTTTTCATCTATCCTATAACACTATGCTTTCTGAGTTTTAATTCTCTCATTTGTAAGTTCAGGACGAAAATCCTTACCTCAAAAAAATCATTGCAAGGCTCAAATGGGATGTCATGTAAGTGGTAGAGACTGTTGGCTCTTCTTTCTTTCTCTGACACCGTAGAAACTTTGCAGTGTAGCCATAGTCACCAGAGTAAGGAAAACTATATAGTCCAGCCTCCCTTGCATGTAGTTGTGATCAAGCAATGAAGTTCTGAGCAATGGGATGGGGGCAGAAGTTATAAGTGCAACTTTCAGATGATGTTCTTGAAAGGAAGAGGTCCCTCCTCTGCTCCTTCGCTCATTCCCATTGCCTGGAATGTAGACATAGAGATGAGACCTTTTGGTCCACGTGGATGGGAAAACACACAGCAGAGGAATAAGATAGAGGGAGCCTGGGTCTCTATCTTTCTGGAGAAACCATTCGCATCCTGGACTGCTAGTGTACAGACTGTTAAGTGGAAGAAAAATACATTTCTGTTTTGTTTGAGCCACTGCCATCTGGTACCTCCATCAGAGCAAAGAACCTGTACCCTAATTAGTGGAGGGGTGAGGACAGAGTGATGTGTTAGCTAGAAAGATCCTGCTGGTGATGACGGAGAGGAGAGAATACAGGCAAGGAAATTGGAAGGAGGGAGAGACCACCCAGCTACCCAGTTATGTGTTTCTTTTTCAAAGATTTTGAATGTTGGCAAGTCTTGCCTAGCCTATGGATTTCTACAAGAATTTTGAATTCCATAGACAAATAAATTAGAGACACACTGAGTTAGAGTTAAACATGATTCTTTGTGATAGGTATGACAGGTGTTTTCAGCATTAGAGAATTTTATGCCTCTTTAAAAGAGAGGGCTGAAAATACAATATTCCTCAAACTTATTTGAAAATGAGCCCTTTCATCATAAAACTTTAGCATCCATGGCTATGAACGTTCTAGAGAACATGGGGAAATGTGATCCAGTGCCTATTGGACTTAACAGCATCTATCCTGCCCTGTAGAGATTTTAAATCTGAGATGACATCCAAGTATCAACAGCCCACAAGGCATTTCACAAAGAAGGATGTTTGTTTGGGACAGAACCAAATAAACATGTGGGTGTGCACACATTGCCCCCTCAGCAACTGGAGATACAGCAAGTACCATGCGATACCAATCTTCCTCTGCACAGGCTTAGGCTTTCAGGTTTGTTCCAAGGAATGAATGAATAGGACAAGAATGGAAGAGGATACAAGGCACTGGTCTGATGACACTTGGAAGATCTTCACAAAGCAAGTTCTTGCATAAACCTACATAGCACGAATACTAATACTCACGGCACAAGGTTAGACTGCATGGTGGATGACCCCCTCGCTCAGGGAACTCATGACCCCCTGAGAGGCAGAGTGGATGGAGGCAGGGCAGCGCATGTCAAGTCAGGATCCCGTGGCTCTGGCCTCAGGCATGTTTGGCCTGGCAGGTGGCCTTTTCCATGAGTGACCGAGTCCCACATAGCACTCATGGGATCAAATGGCAGTGTAAGTTGGATCAACCGTTAACATGCTGACTCTCTTCCATGACCAATGGGGGAAAAGTAACTCTATAGAAGAATACGTTGCACAGAATCCTTGGGGGAAACATTTTCTGATCACAATCCCATGCCCAATACCTCTACAGTCTTCTCAACAATACAGCTGATCCTCTGGGCCAGCAAAACTCGGTTTCCTTTCATTATTTTGGTCCATACTGGCAAAGGAGTTCTTAGGTGCGGGGGAAATGCACACAGAGGTGTCATGCCACACATGACGCCGTGACTGTGGTGACAGGGTTCTCTCCAGCCTCCAGAAGCTTTGTGTTTCATTGGATGCTGCACAGCTCTGCAGTGACAAGTGGCAGCCAAGAGTTTTGTCCTTCATAATATCTTCATTAGTAACAGCAGTGATAGATCACCTTGGAGGAAAGAGGGGCCCAGTAAATAGCGCACTGTGTAAGCCACAGTCTTTAGGTAGACACCTTCTATTACTTCCTCCAATTGGACTTGAATTCTGAGCGGTAGGAGTTCTGAACGCTGGAGACGTAGGGAGAAGCTTCCATGTCTTCTCTGCGTGTTGATCACAGAAGACAACCAATCTTCATGCACAGTTTCCTCATTCTCTCCTCTGGGCTGGGTCATTAGCTGCCTAACAACCCCCCAAACAAGTACAAATTGTATCTCCAGGTCTATTCGATGAGAAGGTGACTTCTTTTCAAGGGCCATGGAGAAATTCTCCACAGAAACAAGAGTCTCCTTCAGAAACTAATAGTCAGGGGATCCCTGGGGGGCTCAGTGGTTGAGCATCTGCCTTCGGCCCAGGGGGTGGCCCTGGAGTCCTGGGATCGAGTCTCACATCGGGCTCCCTGCGTGGAGCCTGCTTCTCCCTCTGCCTGGGTCTCTGCCTCTCTGTGTGTGTCTCTCATGAATAAATAAATAAAATCTTAAAAAAAAAAGAAACTAATAGCCAGATTCCTCAATACTCCATGGGTTCTACAGTATGTTGATAAGTGTAGTGAAAAACTTTAGGGTTTCTTGATCAAATCTTAGTTTGGAGAATAGCAGTTTATGTAAAATGAAATCAAGTTTCTTTTTTTATTTCTGGAACCTTTAATAAGATGATACATATTGTGGAATTTCAAAGGAAACAGAAAATAGTTTCCTGAGTTTATTTCGTCCAAGAAATCTTTGCTATGGGCCTACATAGTTGCATGAAACATTGATTTTTTTTTTTTTTTTTTTTTGGAAAAGGCTAATGGAATCAGCTAATCATCAGCTTTCATGTCTAAGGACATACCAACCAAAACCAGAAAAGTGTTCAGAAAATGCCCAGTAACCTGGTGCACTGGCCAAAGTCCACATTTTTGGTCAGGAGGTTAGGCCTAATGATGTTTTAGCAGAGAAATAATTTGATTCTTGGAACTGTGAAGAGCAGAGCAGTAAAGGTTGCTCACTGACCCGTGGCAGAGATGGGCTGTGGGATTTGCACAATCCCTGCCTCCCTGGTGGGAATTCTACTTCCTTCTCCCCTCTTTAAGAACAAAAAATGCAAATGGGAAGGAGAGATGTGATTTCAGAGCTAGAACTCTATCATTTCTAAGATGTGAAATAATAATTCAAAAAGGTGGTGCTTTGCTGTCTGAACATCTATAACTGAGCATCATGCTCCAAAACAGCCACATCAGTGATATCAATGGTCCAGAGGGTCCTGCAGTGGATTTGCTGCTGACGAGCACATGATGCATGTGTGTGCATGGCCAAGTTCACACGCATGCACCCAAATGCTCGACTGGAGAACTGAGAGGAAAAATCAAAGAAAGGAAAAAAACAAAACAAAACAAAAAACACACTTCTCCAAAGTCTTCAGAGCTAGTGAGAATCTCAGAGACTGCAATTTTTTTGAAGCTTCCTCTGTCACATTTTATGGATTTGGGGCTTTCAAATTATCATAGATCATAGACACTAGGATTTGGTCTTGTGGATTTTTGCCCTGTGTGATTGAGAAGTCTTCACCTGATATCTTGGATTTATTGCATTTGGAAAAATGTGACAAGCCGTTAAATGTCCTTTGGGTTACAAGGTCAACCAGGACTAATATTTTGAAAATATAAAATGTGTGTGATAGGCAGCTAAGCACAGTGATTAAGAATATTTATTCTGGGGATCCCTGGATGGCTCAGATCCCTGCCTGCCTTCAGCCCAGGGCGTGGTCCTGGGGTCCCGGGATTGAGTCCCACATTGGGCTCCCTATATGGAGCCTGCTTCTCCCTCTGCCTGTGTCTCTGCCTCTCTCTCTCTGTGTCTCTCATGAATAAATAAATAAAATCTTAAAAAAAAGAATATGTATTCTAGGGGCATCTGGCTGGCTCAGTCAGTATAGCACACAGCTCTTGACCTTGGGGTTGTAAATTTGAGCCCCATGTTGGGTGTAGAGATTACCTAAAAATAAAATCTTAAAAAGAGAGAGAGAGGTGTATTCCAGAGCCAATCTGCCTGAGTTTGAAGCCAAGCTCTGTGCCCTTGGAGCAAGTTGTTTATCTGCTCTATGCTTCAGCTTCCTTGTCAGTAAAATTGGAATGATAATAGTAACCACCTCAGGATACTCAGGATGTCATAGGATGAAATGAATTCATATTTGAAAAGCTCTTAGAATAGTTTAATAAATGTTTGTTACATTTCAAAAAGATTTTTAAATGTGTTTTTCATTTTCTCTCTTATACACCATGATACTCAAATCATTTCAGTCTAGACCTACATTTGTCCCTCAGGCTCCTTCTATCTTCCTCATGAAAGCAAAATTGCTTTCTTTCCACAATTGTGAGCTTAATAAGGAAGACACACCTCAAGGTGCCCTCAAAGCTGGACCTAAGTGACTGTGTGGCGCAGAGGTCACACCCACCCCAACTTGCAGCCAACAGGAGGCCATGAGGGAGAAGTAACACTTTTCTTATTAAATCGCCCATGTGTAGGGTGTTTCTGTTTTGGCAAAGAATGTTATCATTTAGCTAATAAATTCAAAGCAAGATTGATTAGACACCCTAGCTCCCACCAACCAAAACCCATGAGGGACTGGGGTAGCTCACAGAATGCCATTTTATTCATTCATATTGACAAGTGTATCTGTCAGGCAGAGTAGAAATGCTTCCACTGGCGCGATGCAGGCCTTCTCTCCCTGTCAGGCTCGCTGGGAGCCAATCGTCATCCAGACTCACTTTACCTACTCACCATGAACGATCGCTGCTCAAGGCCTGGAAACACATGGAGTCCACACAAGACGCGTTCTTGGTCTGTATGAGGGTCAGAGAGGAATGAGAACATTGATCTGCACTAAAGCAAATCAAGAGCAATGAGATGACACAAGGCTTCATGGCAAAGAGTTAGGGTATGCTGAGGCATCCATCTCATAAGATTATTCACTGTCCCACTGTGACTACAAAGATTTTGGCCTGATAACTAAGATTCCCTATTAGGCGGTTCTTAGATAGGTCCCACCACTTCTTATTTCCCCTTTTTATGCTTTCATGGATGCTTCTTTTCCAGCTCCACCCCCACTGGAAGGATATCTTCCCTCACTGGCTGTGCCCACATGTTTACTCGGGGCACCATTCGGTCTCCTCTTACTGTGTTCACTTAAAGTCCCCTAGATTGCAGCTGCGGAGGGGCAGTTGGAGAAACCCTTTCAAGGTTTCCAGGGAGGACCAACACCTGGTGCCATCTTAGTACTGGGGTACAGAGAGGAATAAGGTGGGCACTTGCCCCGCAGGGCCTGGCAGCCCAAGAAGGGACACGGCCAGGTCAGCACATAGACACCAAGGCTATCCTGGAGTGTAAGCACAGCCAGAGGAGCAGGTGCAAGAACCAGCTGCAGCACCGCAGGAAAGCATGATTAACTCTTCTTGGTCCATGAGCGTGAGAGGAAATGAGGGAAGGCTTCCTACAGGAGGCGATAATTGAGCTGGAACAGTGATCGAGGTGTTCCGGAAAGGGGAAATGCCATAGCTAAGGACAAAGGCATAACCTGGTGTGAGGTGTCTGAGAAACTGTAACGAGTTAGCTATTTGGTGGGGTGAGGGTGTGGGGGGCAGAGGAGAGGAAGGAGTGAGGCGGACCTGAAGAGGTAGGCAGTCGTTTTTGCCATGAGAGGCCTTTTCACAAGGAACACCGGGCTAGTAGTTCGCTAGGCCTGCTGTGACAAAGCACCACAAGCGAGGTGGCTCACCAGAAATTTATCACCTCACAGCTGTGGAGGCTAGAAGTCCAGGAGCGAGGCGTCAGCAGGGTTGGTTACTTCTGAGGGCCAAGAGTGACCAGGTGTTCCAGGCCTCTCTCCTTGCGTCTGGTAGTCTGTTGGCAGTCTGAGGCGATTTCCTTGGCTCGTAGAAGCACCGCCCTGATCTCTGCCTTTGTCTTCACATCCGGTCCACGTGCTCCCCATGTGTACCTGTGTCCACAATTCTTCCATGACACGAATTCTGCCATGTTGAATTGGGGCCTACGTTGTGCCCTTCCTTGCTTATCTCCATAAAGGCCCTCTCTCCAAAGAAGGCCACGTTCTGAGGATTGAACCTAGGGATTTTGGAGGAGGACACAATTCAACCCGTAACAGCCTGCATTTAAAAGACGATGGAAGAGAAAGAACTGCAGGAGGATCAACCAGGAAACTAGGAAGAGAAGGGCAAGAGGTGGGGGTGTCTGCAAAGCTAATGGCTCCTTTAGGGCAAATAAGTGGACGCACCAAATCCCAGCTCTGCCTTTTGCACTTCACTTATGTGCTTCTCATGTTTCTCGTTGAAGGGTCAGGGTAATACGTCTTCGCCACAGGGTTGCTGTGAGGATTAAATGTAATTATGTATAAACTCTATGCACACAATGGGCACACACGCATGCGTGCCTAAATAGTAGTATGAGGAGTGGAGTTAGTGACACCACGGTGGCATCCTGAATGTGCACAGGCTACCTAATGCCAAAAGGGTTCTAGACTGTTATCAATTTACTCCCCAGAGACACTACATCTTTTAAAAGCTGACCCCTTGGGGGGCTGCTCTTGTCTCCCATGATGTGTAGAGCTCATGCCATTCCATATTTGCTTCACGTGGCCAAAAACCTGTGGGAACATACAGGCACACAGAGTATGAATTACGGCCGCGAAACAGGATTTCAAAATATTCCCCTCTTGTGCTTTCTATGGAAATTAAACATCTGATTTGACACCTCATGAATCTTTCTCTCCAGGTTGTTTAGTTTGGATTTCACATGGTGACTGATCTGCCCAGGGGAGCAAAACCAAAAAAAAAAAAAAAAAAAAAGGCCTTGCTCTGTGCGTGCAGCCCACCGGCAGCTCCAGGTCAGCTCTACTTCCTCAACCATGCCCACCACCGAAAAGAGACCAAGACCCTTCATCTGGCGTAGTGTCTGCTTTGTTTTTTTTTTTTTTTCTTTCTCAGATACAGTTGAGAATGAGCTTAGATGCCACAAACGCTCTCTTGAGAGCATATTTTCTATATTTGTGGCACATTCAGATGATGCTTCAAAGGAGCATCTATATCATGACTGAGGGTGTAAAAGCAGCTTAGTTTCCCAGGCCTGCGTCTGGCTCTCAACGTCTTCCAGGCTCTAGGCCTCCCTTGCGCTACTGATATTTTGCTGGTGTGGTTCAAAGCCATGAAAAGGAGCCTTATTCCCTCTGATGAAATTCATTCGAGAATTATTTCTGAAAGACATAAATTTTTGAGCATGTCCGTTATCGAAACATCTGTGAGATACAGCTCTCTGTATATTTATTTTTCTTTCAAAACAACCTCTCCCCGTATTTTCTGTGGGCTCTTATCCTTTTTTGTTGGGAGAGTAGAACCACCCTTCTGCTTTGCTCATCCTCAACCACTCCAGGCATGTTTACAAGCAGCTTGTTTGGACACAAGGAATGTTCCCAGGTGCTGCCAATCATCCCCCATTAGCCACATGACTCCGCTCTCTGTAACACACTGGAGAAGACCAAGATGCATGAGGAGAATCTTTCTTGTTGGCTTCTTCAGGCCTGTGGCCTTCTGAGTCATGGAGCATCAGGCCAAGGAAATGCATCGGTCAGCAGCATTTACCTGTTTCTCCTTTGTCTTGCTCTGTTCCTCTCCCCTGACTCCTCCTCAGTGAGGCCCTCATCCCTCTCATCTGGTTTCTTGTAATGGCCTTGGGATGATCTCTCCTCCATGTCAACATCGTCATTAACTTACGCTCTCAAGGGCCAGCCCTTCTCTTGGGTTTCTGGACCCTCACTGGTCTCCATAGCCCTCAGAATAAAGTCCACACATCCTGACATGTCTCTCAAGGTCCTTCCAATCTGTCCCCAAACCACAATCCGACGCTCTCATTCCTTGACAATCTTCCATATACCATTGCTGTAGCTGGATGGAATTGCTCCTCCATAGGCACCTGTACCATGGCCTGTGTTTTACTCATTCTCTCGTCTGAGTGGAATGCAGATACCTCTCACCCTCAGGCTTGGCTTACCTCCTCCATGAAGGCTTTCATGACACTTACTCTGAAGGGGTGCCCCCCATGGATTCCCGTAGCCCCATCTCTCTGCCTTTCCGAGGCCTCATATTCCTTTCTGTTTGATATTGTGTTTACTTGTGTATCTGCTCAGTTCCTTTCTAGACTGTGAACTTCCCGAAAATACAGATGTGTCTGACTCGTGCCCCCAGAGTATCAGACACAGCTTCTGACACACTTGGCAAGCACCTTATGAATGTTGGGGAGCCAGGCAGCGGGATAGACATGGGGGGCAAGGAAGACTCACGACAGACTCTTCCAGCAACTCAGCAAATTTTTACATATGGTGGCTGCTGAGTTGACTCAGCTGAAATTAATATGGAAACAGGAGTTTAGAGAGCAAATTACTTTCATATGAATTCAGCCTTGCAGCTAATAAATGAAGCAAAAAACCTCAAAAATAGTCATTGCGTATTGTCTAGCCGGGTACAACTTCAACCACACTTTTATAAGCTACACTTCCATGCAGATCTGCTGGATAATTTACCCCCCTGTGACAGCCGTCTTTTGCTTTCTCTCATATATTCTTAGCACAGTCCCCATGGTAATAAAACTTTACTCGGAAAGCAAGACGAGTGTGTGGAGGAGGGAGGGAGGTGAGCAGTGTTTTTCTGTCTGACTTGTCCTGCTGTTGCTTCAAGTTCATTGCTTGCATTTTACCTTGGTCTTGATAAACAAATTGCTATCGACGATCTTGTTTTCTGGAAGCTCTGCTGAAATGCATTTGGCGGTAGCTCCTGGCTCCATGGTGTCCTAGGTTCCAGAAATCTACTCCTATTTGGGACTTCATGATTTTGGCCGAAAAGGGGGCCTCATTTAGTTTGTATTCCCTTCTGTGAACAGCTAGGTTTCCAAGGAGAAAGCTGGCTAACGAGAGCAGCAAACTGAAGCAAGCACCCTGGGTTCTGCGTTATGCATCTGTGTCTCGGTGTATGTGTGCACCTGTGTGTGCATGTGCATGTAGGTATGCGTGCACGCGTGTGTGTGTGTAAAAGAGAGGGGGGAAAACAGAGAGAAAATGAGAAAACAGAGGGCATTTGGCATCCTTTAAATTGGACCATGTCCACCATCATGCCGCCTAACTTTAGAATCTGTCATGGGAAGGCACTAGGTGGAGGTTATTTTAACCTGGTGGTGAGCTCTGAGGAGTGAACACAGTGAAGGAGTAAGAAAATGGTTGGGGATGCTTGCAGTGGGTTGACAGTCTGAGGTGCCCACGCCCAGTCCCACACCAAGTCCCTCCAGCTACACATCTGCTCATGAGGTGGCCCTAATGCTGGGGCAGTAGCAGAAAGGGCAATTGCGATTCTGCTAAAAGCCTGTTCCTCTGCTGCCTGGTAGTAGATGTGTCCTAAAAGCTGCATGAAAGAATTAGCGTTGTCCAAAATTTAGTAGAGTTGCAAAGGATCTTTGTCACATATGCTCACCTAAATGGTGAATATGCCCCTGCCTTATATGAGGAAGCCATCAGCTCTTTGATCAAGTTCCCTGCAAAGTTTAGAAAACACTAAATCTATTTCATTTCAAATGACATGAAGCAATTTCTTTTGTTTGCTAGTTTTGCATGAAGTTTTATAACTGAAGTCTTGAGAAACATCTCTAAGATTAATTGGTGGCAGTGATGGAGGTGTGAGTGTGGCATTCTGTCTAAGTTATTTACAAAAGAGAGTTTTGTACATTTTAAGAACACGATAGCTATAACTAAGCTAATGGTGTTAGCTTAAAATTAGAAGGCTGGAATTAAAGATGCATATGGGAAAGACAGAGCTTATCACTCAGATCTTTTCTGTCTCAAGCACAGAGATCTCAACATTTTAAAATATAAGGACAGAGGGATGCAAAGTGATTCTTCTCTTTAGGTATCATTTTCCCCAAAAAAAGGATTTGCAATGAGGCTAACAACTATGTTCTAAAAAAAAATTAAGCTCTTTCTAAAGAAAAAATATAGTTTTCTAAAAAGTATCATATTGTATTCAATTGCTCTAGCCTTTTGGAATCATTACATATCAAATATCTCATTTTGTCCTTACAAAATTGTCTAAGACAGATTTTTCTCATCCCCATTTGACATCAAGGTAACAGATGCCAGGTAGTAAGAAAGGTAGGGCTAGATTCTAGATGTTTTGATTCCTCGTTTTGTGTTATTTTTGCTAGCTCATAAAAGAAAGGAAAAAGAAATAGTAACAGCTGAAAAGTCCTGGCGGAGGTCCACGTTTCCCAAGTGTGGGTACGATGCTACTGGTTTTAGTGTGTAACGTAGGGGTTCAAGTTCAAATTCTTTCTCTTCTTTTAGATCATTTTCTTTTTTTTTAAGATTTTATTTATTTATCATGAGAGACCCAAGGGACCCAAATTCTTTCTCTTCTTTTAGATCAATTTCTTTTTTTTAAAAAAGATTTTATTTATTTATTCATGAGAGACCCAAATTCTTTCTCTTCTTTTAGATCATTTTCTTTTTTTTTTTTTTTAAGATTTTATTTATTTATTCATGAGAAACCCAGAGAGATGCAGAGACACAGGCAGAGGGAGAAGCAGGCTCCATACAGGGAGCCTGACATGAGACTCGATCCTGGTACCCGGGATCATGCCCTGGGCTGAAGGCAGACGCTCAACCGCTGAGCCACCCAGGTGTCCCTAGATCATTTTCTGGTGATAGTATTGGTAGTCTAGCATGGTGGTAAATAACGTTTTTAAAATTAATGGGATGAGCACTGGGTGTTATTCTATATGTTGGCAAATTGAACACCAATAAAAAATAAATTTATAAAAAAAAAGTCCTTTAATACTTACCATTTACATCGACCTGAATGCAACTGGAGGGTATTATGCTAAGCGGAATAAGTCAATCAGAGAAAGACAGTCATCATACGATCTCACTCATATGTGGAACATAAGAAACAGTGTAGAGGATCTTAGGGGAAGGGAGAAAAAATGGAATGGGAAGAAATCTGAGAGGGAGACAAACCACGAGAGACTCTTAATTACAGGAAACAAAGGGAGGGTTGCTGGAGAGGAGGTGGGGGGCTGGGGTAACTGGGTGACAGGCGTTAAGGAGGGCACGTGGTGTGATGAGCACTGGGTGTTATAGGCACCTGATAAATTACTGAACACTACCTCTGAAACTAATCACATACTGTATGTTGGCTAATTGAATTTAAATGAATAAATAAATAAAAATAAATAAAATCCCTTTGATAAGCTGGTAAAAGAAATTTTAACAAAATAAATTTTTACATAAATAAATGCCAGCTACACTTTGGGACTTACTGGATAATACTAATTGATAATCATAAGTTATTACTAATCAAAGCTTAATTTAGTCTTCAAATTTTTTCCAGATTTTTCTTAGAATTTTCCCTCTCAGTCTATTTTTTTTAAAGATTTAATTTATTTATTCATGAGAGATACAGAAAGAGGCAGAGCCACAGGCAGAGGGAGAAGCAGGCTCCCTGCAGGGAGCCCGATGTGGGACTCGATCTCAGGACCTCAGCCAGGGATCACAACCTGAGCCAAAGGCAAACGCTCACCCACTGAGCCAACCAGGTACCCATTAGTCTATTTTTTAAAAAGATTTAGTTATTTATTTGAGAGAGAGAGAGCAAGTGGAGAGAGGTGCCAGAGGAGGAGAGAGAATCTGAAGCAGACTCAATGCTGAGCGAGGAGCCAAACACAAGCCTCAATCTCAGGACCCTGAGATCTTGACCTGAGTTGAACACAAGTGTCAGACGCCTAACCAACTGAGTCACTCAGGCACACCCTCTTAATCTATTATTGATTCAAATGGATCATTATCTTTCCTAGGGTAGCCTAGGTCTCTTATACCTGAGGTTACTTTAGCTTTAAGATTCTTAAGATACATCAACGTGTTAGATCAGCAAAACTCTGACGTGGTAAGTTTATGGGTCTGTTTTCCTTTTGTTGTTCATTTGGACTTTCTCATTTTTTCACGATGGGAACATATTGTACTTTTATGACAGGAAGATAGTTTCGATACCATTTTAGATAAGTGAAATTATAAAAAGGAAAAAGGAAAAAAGGAAGGAAGGAAAAAAGAAAGATGAGGGGAAAAGAAAGACAAAAAAGAAGGAAAGGTAGGAATGAAGAAAAGAAGGAATAAGGTAAGGAAAGAAAGAAGGAAGAGAGAGAGAGAGGGAGAAAGGAGAAAAGAGAAGAAAAGAAAGAAAACATGAAAAAGACTCTAGCCCAGGCCTTGAGAAGTATCTTGTTGGGTGACTATGATTATCTTGCTAAGACCACAGGACCAGACCACACCTTTGTATTAAAGTCACGTTTCCATAAAGGAACACATGTTCCCACTCTTAGCCATCTTGGGAAGAGGCTAATTCTGGATCTGAACACAAGGTTAAGTTGAGTCTAAACTCTAAGATGTGGAAATGCCTAGAGAGTTCTGATGGCTCATGGTTGAGGTGGTCCCTACCACCGAAGAAGGAGGCTGGCTGTGAATTGGTCTCTATAGAGTCACCACATCTAGTAGCAACTGAAGTCTGGAACCTGTAGAAGCCCCTCACCTGGGCTAGATTGAGGATATACCTGCTACAGGCTTGTGTCTCCAAAGAGCAGTGATGCCACAAGGATGGTGGGCTTTGAGACACAGAGAAGAGGCAAGGTGGGAACCAGCAGGGGGATCCTGGAGGGGACGGGAGGTGGCCTGTTCCTGGGACTGCAGGAGGCTTGCCAGGAAAACCTGCCAGGAGACTCCTGCAGGCAGCTAGTTCCTGGGCCTTAAGCTGGCGAGGGTGAGGGTGGGGCCTCACATTATGTAAAAAGCAAGCATAACATTTTGTCATGCTTCAGACTTGTGCCACCTGGGACATTAAGTGGTGGGGAATAGAAGTGGATAAAAAGACAGGCTAAGGGGGCGTTGGGTGGCTCAGGGGTTGGGCATCTGCCTTTGGCTCGGGTCATGATCCTGGGGTCTAGGGATCAAGTCCCACATCAGGCTCCCTGCATGGAGCCTGCTTCTCCCCCTGCCTGTGTCTCTGCCTCTCTCTCTCTGGGTCTCTCATGAAAAAAAAAAAAAAAAGGATGAAAAGAAATGCATAAAAATGTAGACTAGAAATACATGTAAGTTGTTGAATTATGAGCAATTTCTTTTTCCTTTTCTTTTTTTTTTTTCTGTAATTTCCAAGTCCTGTATACTTTCTTCCACTATCAAAATGGCAGCGTGTTACAAGAGTTATCATTACATTTGGTCTTGGCCTCCTAGGCCCTGTTCAATCTCGATGACATTGCAGCTTCCCCTTGTGTCGCAGTACATGGAATTGCTCCTATTATTCCATTATAGGAATCATCCCTTTGCCTGCTCCCAGGTCCTGCCTCTAACCTGATACCCAGCAAGCTCCAGCTCCTTCTGAGCCCTCCTAGCCCCCGTCTACACAGAAGAACGAGGAAGACTAAAGGACCATACCTGCATACTCAGAAGAGGCAAAGCTGATTGTTAATTTGTAGAACAATCAGGAAGTATCTGTTGACTGTGCCTTCAACGGATCTGGAAACATCTTAACTCACACAGCATATTTTAAGGATTCGGTAAATATTTGTTGAACGAAGAGTGTAATCAATCAATATATTCATTCTCTACTTCTATCTACATGGCAGATATTTACTTAGAACTTAAATATTGATTTCTTAGTAATAACCATTCATCCTTAGTATTTTTCCGACTGAGGCTCACCAAAAAAGCTTCTTGGGAGACACGTCCTATATTATAGATTTATGCTCTCCAATACAGTAGGTAGTGGTCACGTTGAAATGTGAGTAGAATGCATTAACATGCTGTAAATGTAAAATATGCACTGGATTTTGAGTGATCTTATTAAGAATGTTTTAAATTTTGGTTTCATATTGAAGTGATAGTACTTCAGATATGTTAAGTTGAATATATTATTAAAATTATTGTCACTGGCTTTTTAAAATCTTTTTAAAAATATGGTTGTTAGAGAAGTTTAATATAGTTCATAACATTTCTATTGGGTAGTAGAGCACAAACATCTTTAAAGGGAGGAGGATTTACCATGTAGCTTTAATGTGATTTTATTATTGTACCGAACATCTTTCTCGTTCTTCTGCTATAGGTTCTACTGTAAACCCTCATTTCTTTTTTAGACAGTAGTGTAATGATTGCTCAGCGAAAAGAAGTAATAAGGCCACGCGGCAATGCCATATATGTTGACTATAGAACATGACATAGGTTAGAAGTTCAGGCACTAAAAGTCAAAGAATTTTGTTTAGGGAGCCTGGGTAGTGAGCCCATGGGAGCAGAGAACACCGAGTATGTGAATTGTCCTGAACCTCTGAATGTATCTCCGGAAGGGAGGGACTGTTATTAAGAAAGATTATTGCGACCTGGTGTTGTGGGATGTTGCCTTTGCAGGTGTGAATTCAACCTCTGGTGTCTGAAAATCCTACAGATCTCTATTCAGGTAAGATGGACCATCTGTAGTTGAGGTACTTCTCGGAAATCTCAATCTTAACCTACTGTCAAAATCTTGATAAAAATGAATGATTTTTGCACACCGACTAAGAAAATGCTACCCATCTATCCGATAACATTCTGACCAACAACCGTAATGCGTTTGCATCACATAAGCTCCCCGCCCCATCCAAATGTCCTCACTTAACCCCAGTTACGTACTGTGATCTCGGTTCTTCTATGCAAGACGTGGTATAAGAAATGGCCATGTGAGATACATGTGGAATGATTTTGTAGAACAGATATTGTCCATGTCAGAGTCTCTGCAGTTAGAATCCATAGGAATAATTTGCTCCTCGATTTTAAAGGAGCAAAATAGAAAAGCTGTTCTCACCTTAAAAACTCATCTTTCCTTCTACTAGGTAAAGAGGTCCCTGGACACTGCTCTTTTACCTTGGGTAATCATAAGCTCAGAATCAATTAGTGCTTAATTGTGGTAATAGTTTAATTCTGGTTCTTGACAAAATTATCTTTCTCTAGCTTCCTCTTGCTCTTTTTTTTTCTTTTATTCGAAATATGCTGGGTACATAATTGTAGTGGTGGCTCTTGCAGGGCTGGGGTTTGTGTTCAGCTACCCCGGCATGAGAAGTAATCCTCACTCACCCTCTACCCCTAATCCAAGTGCACATGATCCCAGGGAAAGCTTTCACGCTGTCCTCAGTCGGGGTTTTGCTGTGTATTGATTTTTTCTGATGGGATATGTAGGGTGACATCAGAAGCCAGCCTGAGTAAAGATATAATGTATTAAGGGGAGTCTAAATATACTCTAGCCCTCAAAGAAAAACTCTCTCTAGACCTAGTGAAACAAACAAGAAAGAATTATGAAGTGAGAAAAGTGACAGTTATAAAACCTTGAATTAAAGTCTCAGTGGTATAGCAGAGTTGTGTCCTATTACTTTATATAAATCCTTACTGATCCACAAGGCCCTGTGTGATTGATTTTTAGTCTATCTCTCCAGCATCAACCTGCCTCTCTTCTGCTTATTCGCTGCCTTTATGTTCCTCAACTGCACCAACCTCATCCCTGCCTCAGGGCCTTTGCACTGGCTGTGCCTTCTACCTGAAACACTCTCACCATCTCTTTATATTTCTGGCTCTTTGTTATTATTTAAATTTTGGCTCAAACAACATGTAGCGAACGAGACCTTTACAGACCAACCCATCTGAAGAAGCCCTTGTACCTTCACTTGCTCTCTATCACATCACCTTGTTTTATTCATTGTCCTCATCACTAAAATCATCCTTGGTTGTCCCCTCTTTAGAATGAAAGCTACCTGAGATTAGAGATGTTGTTAGTCTCATTCACATCTCTGTCCTCAGCACCCAGGAGTGCTAGGCATATAGAAGGTTCTCAACAAATATTTGTTGTTAATTCCTTCGTTTACTCATTCATTAGTGTCTTGGGCCTGGTCCCCCCATGAAGCAGACTTTCAGATGGATAGTTTCTTGACAGGAGCCTTTGGGATCAACACGTGAGAGCAGAGAAGGATGTAGGATTGGAGACAGGGCACTGCTGGCCTGGGAAGCAGTCAGAGCAAAGCTTCAGTCAATCCCATAGGAAACTGGAGTCGGGATAGTCGCTCAGGGTTGGCCCACCTTGAGGCAAGAGCGATGGTTCTCTCTTCCTCTGGAAGGGGAACAGAACCTTGGGCCCCTGAGGTCTCTTCAGTCAGGGCAATTCCCGGGGTGAGCCTCAGCTGTGAGCCACCAACACTCAATCCTGAAGATTCTGAAGGGTGGTGGGGAATCCGGGCTGCACACCCCATCACCCCTATACCCCAGCACCTCCCGCGAACCGAGAATACATCTAAATGCTGGCGACCCAGCAGCAAACTGAGGGAACACAGATCCTTGGGCTCACAGAGCTTACACGTTAGTGGATGGATGATTTGGTCAATGTGTCACCTGTATCTACACGGCGTCCTCACTCCAACAGCACACTTTTAGAATTAGAAACAGTTGAAGGACCATGGCTCTTCAAGGACATAATAAAGAGGGCTGACCCCTGAGTCCTTTGATGGAACCTAGCATAGCCTGTCAGGGTTAGACTCCTTGTTGCAGAGGGAGGTCCCAGGGCCCCAGGACATCGCACGCTCTCCAGACACAAAACCTACCTTTAAAAAAAAAAATCCCTCTTGTATCTTCTTTTCATCTGTCCTTTACCCAAACTTTTGATTTATGTATCTAGTCTGTCTACCTACAGACGATCTACATGTATTCAGACATCCTGGGCCTTGGAGTTCTTTTCTTGCGTTTCTGTAATTTGCTTAAGTTCTCTCTTTTTTTTTTTTTTTCTGAGAAACTCATTTTAGAACCCGCGAGCTCCAGAACCCCAGTTCTGAGAGATGCTGTGGGGGAAAAGGGAGGAGGAATCTCAGCTCAAACGTGTCCACGTTTTGGAGAATCATGACGTACGTCTGGACAGTCCTGCAGAAAACAAGTGTGTTTGCATTTGGACTGCTGTTTCTCAAATTTATTTTACCACAGTTGCTTGCCCCCCTAACTTTTTGTTGTTTGGGGCCGTGGTGGTGTGTTCATTCAGTAACACATCAGTCGATACCCCTGCATCAGTGAAGGGCGTCGTTGAGCGATGCTCTCCTGGCCTCTGTCCCTGCAGCCTCCTTTCCTAGCCTCTGCCCCTCCGCGCCATCCCATCGTGCTGCAGGATGATGCCCGGTGCCAAAGGCGGAGGTGACTGCTGAGCTACCCAGTGCCCTTTTCACTTCCCGGGCTAGCCATCTCCATCCCCACTGCACCATGACATGAGAGCTGTTGCATGACAAGAACTTTCATATGAGGGTAGAGAACGCTTTGGGCCATGGCATCTGGAAGGCATCAGGGACAATGAGGATTCAAAGCAAAGGACCGATTCGATCTAGAAAGGTGGAGGTTGGGGGGCAAGGTAGGATGTTGTCTAATTTGGCATTTGGAAATCAGAGAGCACAAGGTCGTTCGGCAGGAGATGCAGACAACCCGGGGGAAGGTGACAAGTGAGACGGAGGGAAGCCTGTCCCATCCATGTGCCTAATGTCAGGCAGTGATGCTTTCACTTCTCTCCCCAGCGGTTCTAACTGGGAGCCTGAACAGGGCGGACGGTTAGGGCCCTACATCTCCCGCCAGCGGAGGAGCTGTCCAGTCCCTCCCCGGTGCTGTCCGCCAAGGGCCTGCTGTGTTCCTTTCATTTTCTGAGAACCCGAGGCTGGCTTTGCCACCCCCCTTCCCACGTGGCCGCCCTGCACTCTGAATACCCACGTGAGACCCTGGCAGCTATTTTAGGGACGTTGGGTGAGTTGGCCTTCCTGGGTAATTTGGGGCTTCTCCTATTCTTAAAATTAGCTGCTGTTTGCAACTTTTAGGGTGCAGTGCCCACCGGTAATGAAGTTCTGATGACGGCGAAGAATGGAAGCATTCTGGGAAAGCAAAGCTCTGCAGAGGTTACCCAGGCACTGGCATTGCAAGCATGACTGGTCGCACGCTCATCTGGCCCACACCGGCCAGGCCCCATGACCGCCCCCGAGCATAAATGCATTGGCTTCGAGGGATGCTATCAGTGTACAAACTGTTGTCAACAAGCAACAGTCTCCCATCAGCAGGGAAAATCCTGAGGCAATCCCCACGCACGCATCCAAGCCAACGTGAGAAAGTCATTTCCAAAGTGGGAAATGTCTATTTCGTGTCGTTGTTCCCAGACAAGGCCCCTGCTTGTATAACATCAGATGACAAATGATGCAGCTGCTCTTCCTCTATTGGATGCATGCACAGAACAGCCGAAGAGGAGCAGTTGCTACATTCACCAGACGTAATCCCTATCCAATGGGCTTGGAGAACGGCTTTCTTTTTTATGTGTCATAAGCCAGATGACATGGGAAAGTCATTTTAAAAATAGTCTCTGCATGGTAATGAATAAGTTCATTCGTCTCCAGAGGCCAAGTGTTCATTTCAATTAAAAAAAAAAAAAGACAAAGCCATCACTGCCTTGCATGTGGTGTTAGGAAAAGGTGTGGCACTTGGATGTGAGGGCTGAGAGTTAGAGTTCTAGAAAAATAAGGCATTTTGAGTAATACATGAAGAAGATGTAAAGAACCTACTGGCTCTTTACTTAGTAAATACAAACGTGGGAGAATCACACTCTCTGTTTCTTTTTTTTTTTTTTTCTGTTTTCTATTTTCTGGATGACTTGGATCATTCAGATAAAATCCATAGATTAGAAAACTAAGGACCAAATTGTCCCTGCTCTCCCCATGTGGACCCTTGAAATAGCCCAGGGCTCCAGCCAGCGTTCTTGTGGCTTTCTTATTGTGAATGAGCACTTCTTGGTTCCTGTTATTGCTGACTCTTCTAGGTCAGGGACATGTTCATAATAAACTTCCATCCTATAGCTCATGTAACACATTTATTAACATATTAAATTAGCCCTGATGTATGGGAATTCCAGCAACTGGTTTCCTATCTTGTTCCTCCCTGCTTGGGTCGCTGTGTTGGTGGTTGGCTGATCACTAATGACTTCTTTTGGGACTGAGATTTAGTTTTTCCCTCCTACTCATTTTAGATATAGAGGAACTTCCCCAAAACTCAGGTTGCCTGACAGAAGCCCACAACCTCCTGTTGGGTCTCTCTAGGATCTCCATCTGTGATCTAATACTTTGGTCTCCTCTGATTCTCTTCCAAGCTTGTAGGGCCTGCTGGTCTGTCTGGTCAAGCTTGTAGGGCCTGCTGGTCTGTCTGGTCCATCCACCAAGCCTCACTTTCAAAGACCAAGACTGTAGGACACAAATACTTCCTTTGTTGTAATTATTATTCCTAAATATTCTTTTAGCTTTAGATATCACCTTACTACTTTCAGCGTTTATTTATTCAGCCAAAAACATGAATGATTTCTATTTTGTGCCAGGAACTGAAGCAGGTACCAAAAAAATAATAACACATGGTTCTTTCCTTGAATAAACTCAGTCTAAGGTAACATTCTCAAATAAGCATATCTTCTATTTGCACAACACTTTAGTGTTCGCAAAGAATTTGCACATGTGATTTCTTGATCATTATGCTTTAAGCTACAGATTAATTGACTTTTCATATTCAAGACCACAACTATTCCAAAGGAATCATGAAACTAGCTTTCCCATGATGTAATTCAAATTTGTACTGGAGAGAAACCTTATAAAAGTAATGAATGTGGGAAAGCCTTCAGCCAGAATCATCACCTTTTCCAAGATGCAAGACTTTGTACAGGGGAGAAATGCTATAAATGTTTCATTGCCTGAGCAAACTGGTTTCTTGACCTATATTAGCTGGTCGATTTTCTATTTAAAGAGGCCTCCTTTCAGGGCCATTTGGGGTTTTAGTACCAGGTTCATCTATTTTGAATTGAGAGAATGCAATGTATGCTTTTGAATATGATTTATATGAGTAGCTTAGCACTATCAAAATTATTAAACTTGGAGAAAGTCTAATGGGATCACCTCATTTTATTTTTTGCACATTTTGGTGAAGTCCAGCAGATTGAATATTCAGTATAATCAGATAAGGCATAGCTATACTACGGGAGAGTAAGAGAACACCTAAAAATGTTTTGCTGTCTATTTGGTCAACTGAAAAACACACATTTGAGAATTTCAAGCAATGAGGATCAGTAACACCCAGGCCCAAATCCAAAAATGTGTGATGGCAGCATCACTTTATGGAGCCGCACTTTTTAAATTCAAATACTCCAGGGCTCTTATTTACTTTTAGGTAATTTGCTGTAATTATAGGGTAAGTTGCCCGCCAGGTGCAGGTTAGTGCCATATATGTATATATATAGCCTTGAGCTCAGCAGGTGGATGAGAAGGAGAAAAACAGGGAAACCAGGATCAAAACATCTACTGCATTTGGCAACCTGGGTATGCTCAGACCCCTGAGACGACTTTGAAATTGGTTCTTCAAAAGCTAGAGAGATATAATTGCCTTCTGAATAGATGCACAGAGCAACTTGGGTTATCAATCATAATCTTAAATTGCATTGTTTTGATTTGTATGTTAAAGTGCAAAATTTTGAAGTCACCCAGTAAGTTATTTCAGAGTTCCATCTACTCCTTTGTGATTCAGTCTTTAAAGTAAGAGTTAGAATAAATGCTTATGAACTAGCCTACACTTTAGCAAGTACCTTAAGAGAAGGGGCCTCTGTGAAAGCATATTCTTTGGTAAAAGAATTAAGAATCAGATACTGAATGCCGGGAGTTTCGATGTAAAAATGCTCTTCCTCCACCCCCGCCCCCAAAATAAAGCTGTTTCAAAGGAACGTCTAGGGATGTGACCAGAGTGCTGTGCTAATCGCATATGGCAATTCTGTACCAGAATATGTGTTTAATTGCACACAGCATGTTCCTAGGCACTCTTCTCTCTTCCCTTCTGTCTTATTATTACAATCTTAAAATAAAGGGATGAGTTTAAGAAACTAACCTTAATGATTCTTTCCTATATCTCAGCCATTGAAATTTATATTAAAATATATTGTCTTTCTAATCATTATAGGGATTGTGTCATGGAGGCATGATATTCTCATTTTATGTGTTGGCTCTTGTGGCAAGTGCTGCAGTAAACATAGCAGTGTTGGCTTTTCTACCCACCAGCAAAAACCATTAGAAAATGCAATTAAAACACACACACAGGGATCCCTGGGTGGTGCAGCAGTTTAGCGCCTGCCTTTGGCCCAGGGCGCGATCCTGGAGACCCGGGATCGAATCTCATCGGGCTCCGGTGCATGGAGCCTGCTTCTCCCTCTGTCTCTCTCTCTCTCTCCTGTGTGTGACTATCATAAATAAATAAAAATTAAAAAAACTTTAAAGAATGGAAAGGAGAGAAACTAAGAAGATAACCTCTAGTCAAGACCAACTAATTAACTGTACATAGCTCAGAAGGGCCTCAGCACCTGTGAATTCATGGCCCCAGTTTCTATGTGAGCTTTCTCCATTTAAAACACACACACACACATACACACACACACACACACACACACACCCCTCCAATGCACAAGAGCCATACAACTATAAAGTACTCAAGAATCAACTAAAATATACAGGAACTTTATAGAAAAAAACTATAAAGTTATGCTGAAGGAAGTGAAAGGATGGATAAATGGGAAAAGAATTACAAATGTGGGATCCCTGGGTGGCGCAGCTGTTTAGCGCCTGCCTTTGGCCCAGAGCGCGATCCTGGAGACCCGGGATCGAATCCCACGTCAGGCTCCCGGTGCATGGAGCCTGCTTCTCCCTCTGCCTGTGTCTCTGCCCCCCTCTCTCTCTTTCTCTCTCTGTGTGACTATCATAAATAAATAAAATCTTTAAAAAAAAAAAAAGAATTACAAATGTAAGAACTCAATATTATAAGGATAAAAGTTCTCAAATGTGTCTTCAAAAATAATGCATTCCCAATCAAAATTCCCATGACATATGTAATAGAAGAGTATATGTGCAAAAATTGTGAAGACGATTTTATGGATATTATGAGGTATTATGAAGTATTATAATGAGAATAATGTGATATTTATAATTATAAATTATATTTATAATTGAATAAATAGAACCATGTAACAGACTAGAGGGCCCAGGTGTGTGTGTGTGTGTGTGTGTGTGTGTGTGTGTGTGTATGTTTTAATTTTGTTAGGAAAACAATAGAGTTTCAACTCTCTGTGGAAGAGATGAACAGCTCAGTAATGGTGTTGGGATAACTGATCATGCATTCACAAAAATAAATTCTTGATAGGCTGAGGAACTGTTTATATGTGTATGTGGCTATGCACATGTGAGCTACACACATTTACCCTCAAAGGTATTTAAACGTGTGTACAGGGAGGCTTGTACAAGGAGACTCATTATATGATCACTTTAATAATAAAATTATTATTTCCAGAATCATGAAACAAACTATGGCACACCCAAACATGGAATGTCATGCAATATATAAAAGAATGAAGTGCACTCATATGTAATCACATTGAAAGATCTCAGAGTCAGAGAAATTACTGCCTGTGTGCTCTTCTAGGATTTTTTTTAATAATAAATTTATTTTTTATTGGTGTTCAATTTGCCAACATACAGAATAACACCCAGTGCTCATCCCGTCAAGTGCTCCCCTCAGTGCCCGTCACCCGTTCACCCCCACCCCCCGCCCTCCTCCCTTTCCACCACCCCTAGTTCGTTTCCCAGAGTTAGGAGTCTTCATGTTCTGTCCCCCTTTCTGATATTTCCCACCCATTTCTTCTCCCTTCCCTTCTATTCCCTTTCACTATTATTTATATTCCCCAAATGAATGAGACCATATAATGTTTGTCCTTCTCCGATTGACTTATTCACTCAACATAATACCCTCCAGGTCCCTCCACATCGAAGCAAATGGTGGGTATTTGTCATTTCTAATGGCTGAGGAATATTCCATTGTATACATAAACCACATCTTCTTTATCCATTCATCTTTCGATGGACACCGAGGCTCCTTTCACAGTTTGGCTATTGTGGACATTGCTGCTAGAAACTTTTATGATTTCAGGTTTCACATTTAGGTCTATAATCCATTTTATTTTTGTCTATGGTGTTAAAAGGTGGTTCACTTTCATTTTTTTACATGTAGCTGTCCAGTTTTCCCAGCAGCATTTATTGGAGAGACTATCTTTTCCTCATTGTATATTCTTGTCTCTTTTATCATAGATTAATTGACCACATAATCACTGCTTTATTTTTGGGCTCTCTATTCCGTCTCATTGATCTATGTGTCTGTTTTTGTGCCAGTACCATACTATTTTGATTACTATGGCTTTGTAATATATCTTGAAAACTGGAATTGTGTCACCTCCAGTTCTGTTCCTCTTTCTCAAGATTGCTTTGGCTATTTGGGGTCATCTGTGGTTGTTGGGAATGCAACTTGGTGCAGCAACCACTGTGGAAAACAATATGGCAGTTCCTCAAAAAATTAAAAAATAAATACCATATGATCCAATAATTCCACTATTGAGTACCCAAAGCAAATGAAAACATTAATTTAAAAATATATAGCTACCCCTACGCTTATTGCAGTAGTATTTACAATATCCAAGATATGGAAGCAACCTAAGTAACAATAAGTAAATAAATAAATAAATAAGGAAGATATGATATATATGTATATACATACATATATTATTCCATATATATTTAGATTATTACACGGCCATAGAAAGGATGAGATTCATGCCAATTGAGATAAACATGGATGGACCTAGAGGGTAGTATGCTAAGCGAAATAAGTCAGACTGAGAAAGACAAATACCATATGATCTCACTCAAAAGTGGAATCTAAAAAAAAAAAAAAAAAAAAAGAAAACAAATGAATTTTTTAAAAAGCAGAATCAGATCCATAAATACAGAGAATTAACTGATGCTTGCCAGAGAGAAAGGGAGTGGGAGATGGGCAAAATGGGTGAAGAGGAGTGGAAGCTACTGGCTTCCAGTTATGGAATGTAGAAATTACTTGGGAATAAAAGGCACCGCATAATGAGAGTGAAGCACAAGCTGTACAAAATGCTTAACGGAGGGATCCCTGGGTGGTGCAGCGGTTTGGTGCCTGCCTTTGGCCCAGGGCGTGATCCTGGAGACCCGGGATCGAATCCCACGTCGGGCTCCCGGTGCATGGAGCCTGCTTCTCCCTCTGCCTGTGTCTCTGCCTCTCTCTCTCTGTGTGTGACTATCATAAATAAATAAAAATTTAAAAAAAAATGCTTAACGGAAAAAAAAAAGGAAGAAAATGCTTAATGTTCTATAATTTATATAAATCAATTTATTATATATCCATATACATCCATAGGAAGCAAGTAAATGTTTTAATATATATTATATGATTGTTTTAATATTTATTAATATATATTTTATATGTATAAATAATTGATAATGGACTACAATGTTTTCTTTCCTTTGGGGAGTGTACTGATCAGGGTTTTCAAGGCTGGCTGGCAGAAAATCACTTTGTGCATCAACTATTACAAAAGGAGGCTATATTGTTTGTTCTCACATTTCCCAGGCAGTGTAAAGAGAGGAGTGGAACTTAACACTCTCAGAAGAACTTTTGGAAATTAGAAGGTCAAGACATTGAGGACCAATGAATGAAATGAGTCACGGAGGCTAAAATCCACTCATTTTCCATTACTCTGCGGCTGAATATTTTGGAAATATAAATACGAGGGAGAAGAAGAAAGTCTAAGCATTTAATCATATTCCTGAAAGGACCATAGATTGCTTTGGTATAATCATTCACAATCTATTTCCCTATGGTAATAGGACATATATTACTCTGATGTTTAGAAAGAAATGCCAATTTCCATCTAAAGGTGTGATCACACAAGTACACACAAGTGTACTGTTTAGGTGGTACACAAAAGTATACAGAGTGGTTATAGAAACCCTCTTTTGTTCCCCCAAAAGTGTCAACTAATGCTTCACCCAATGCATGCGGTCAGAACATTTTTTTGATTGACTGGAACGACGTCTTTAGGTTAACTTCAAGAGTTAAGATTCAGGAATTATCTCTCCATCTATATAATTAGTAAAAAGGAGCTTGAACCCACCCCCCCCCCAACCCCCACAGGCGTACATCAGAGAAATGCTGATCCTGTAGAGTTCTCCTACTTGAATAATAGGGTCTGCTATATATAGTGATAAACACAGTTAGGAACTTCAGATGTCCTGTTGAATATTTATATGTCGTATACATCTCACTATTAAACACATTCACTCAAAGGGAGAATTTGTCAGCTCTGCTGGGTAAGGTTCGGGAAGCCGATCCTTGAAAGGGGAAGAGTAAGAAAAATTGTAGCTCTGGCATTCCAGGTAAATAAGCTCCTAGCAGTTGAAAACCACTGAAGTCGTACCCCGAAATACAGATCTGTCTGGAAGACTTAACTGCTGGGTTGAGAAATGAACAAATACTCAAATACACTTAATCCTTCTCAAAAGACACCCGGTTTCAACAGCCATCTTTGGATCTTGTAGCAAGAAACCTTTAAAAAATTCAAGAGGTGCTTCTTGGTGTTAAATGAAAAATAATCCCGTAGCCTGCACGCTGTGAATGTCTCGTTTGTTTTCTTGCAATAAAACAGCAAGGGGGGGGGGGGATTTGTTTTCAAACAGATCTCTCTCCCTTCTTGCCTTCAGGATATCTAATGCTTGGTTTATTTCCCCATCAATTTATCAGGTCACAGAACGCTCCCTAATTCCCACATTAAAGGGAGAGGACAAACTAATTTTTGCCACATACATTCTCTGCCTTATTCGTTGTCAAGCTTGTTTTTCGGCAAATAGTCTTAAGGGCTTGGCTGCCCAGGACTGTGCAGAACCCTCAGCTCCCCAGACGCAGGCTGCTAGGAACTTTTTCTGCCTCCCCTTTGAATCCTGCATGACAAAGTGTTCCCTTTCCCAGAGAGTCCCTACAATGGATAGGCCTTGCCATGTCCACTTGAACTTTTAATAAGTAGCTAAGATGAAAATGTTAAATGCAGAGCTCTTGCTTGTCCTCACCCCCATCAAGCCTGCTCTTCCTCCCACACCAACCACCCTCCTTCCAGAGATTACCCAGGCCAATATCCTAGGAGTCCTGCTTGATCCTTGTCCCTCTCAAGCCCCATATCCCGTTATTAGGAAATCTTGTCACCAAATTGACCCCTGCCCTCATCCCTTCCCACCAGCTCCCCTGCACGTCTGAGCCTCTACTGCCTCTCACCTGGGCCAGTTCACTGACCTCCTCGCTGGTCTCCAGGTTCCCACTCTCTCCACCTCTCGGAGTCTATTCTCCAAACAACTGCTGGAGAACCTCTTCTAAAATGTAAATCTGATGATGCCATTTCCCTGCTGAAATCCCTCCAACAGCTGCTCATTGCACCTAGCACAAAACTCACAGGCCTTCCTTTGGAAACCAATATTTTGTATGAGCTGGCTCTTGGCTTTTCCACGTCTAGATTGCTTCCCCTGCATGCTCTTCTGTAGTGGCATTGCCCTCCCAGAGGCAGAGCGAGCGTGTCGGCCCCAGGGCGCTCATATGGCTCACTTCCTCACTTCATTCAAATATTACCTCCCCTGGGCGCCTGCGTGGTAAGGTCACTTAAGCTTCGGGCTCTTGGTGTTGGCTCAGGTCAGGATCTCTGGGGTGTGAGATCTATCCATCCATCTAGCCCCATGTCCAGCTCTGTGCTCAGTGTGGAGTCGGCGTGAGATTCTCTCCCTCTCCCTCGACCCCTCCCTCACCAAAACCCATAAATACATCTTAAAAAAAAAGACTCCTCATTTCCAAAATGGGGGGGAAAGTAATTCGATTGAATTAATGAATGAAAGCAATACTTAATTGACCATGTTTACAAAAATAAAATGAAAAGTATTGATTCATAGCAAGCCATGTTTCTGGTTCTGATGTTTAGTTTCATCTGGTGAAGGCTATTTTTCTTTTCAATGATGTGTTTGGAAGTTTGAGATGTTATAATCTAGTATTTAGTAAAAATTATTCACATATTCGAGTGCATTCTGGGTGCTCAGAGACTGTGCTAGTTTGCCTAGTACTTTTTTGCCACTACTAGGACACTCTTGTGATGAGGGTGGTATGACTTAGAGAGTTTGTTTCCAGCCCAAAGGTCACAGTGATCACATATAGTGGTGCTTGGATTTGAACCCAGGCATTCTCTGGAAGTAAGGCTTACTAGGGACTTTGATAAAAAGAAAAAGTCAATGAGATGGACACCAAATGGCCACTTTGAGCACTTATGTGAGTGCTAGGGGACTCTCAGATGCTCGTGTCACTCTTATTGTCTCCCACCCGTTGCCCTTTCCATCCTGAGCAGGTGGGCCATGGTGCCAAGCCAAGCCCAGCATCACCCTTTTCCAACCAAACTGCCTTCATAGCAACGTTGCTACACATTTTATGATTCGGATAGGATTGCAGCAACTTTTTATCAAACAATTCTTTCTTGGCCTCACACTCTGGTAGAGCTTTGCTTTAAATGTAAAGACGTTTATGGGCTCATCCCAAATAATCCAGTGTTGTCAACTCCCTTCTGCACCAAACATTACTGTTGAACATATTCTTCTGCATAAACTCTCTTGGCCTATGTGGTTGCTCCTCATATGCATCCCTTCCCATCGGACTCCCCCCCACCAAAAAAAAAAAAAAAAAAAAAAAAAAAAAAACAGTCGTGTAAGTGGAGAAAAGGCATCCTTTGAATTAGGATGATTTTCCAGTTCCTGCTGCTCAGAGTGGGCAGAGCTCTGTCTATGCTCCTGTCATCAGGAGTAGTTCTCAACCTCCAAGCGTCTTCCCAAAAGCCAGGGCCACCACTCCCTTCTCGCTACTGCCCTTACATCCCAAGTCTTGACTTTCCCAAATCAATCATCCCCATCCCTCTCCTTCCACTCTGCCTTCTTTGCCCCTTACTTTTCAGTTTTCCACTTTATTTTCAACCTCTCACATCTGATATCACCAAATGATGTGAGAGGTTGGAAATTTAGTTTCGACCTTCTCAAATTTAGTCACATGTTCTCCGAACATCATTGTGTTTTGCACTGAAACAAGGTCCTCTTTCAGCAATGAACTATCCCCATTACGACTTGTATTTATACAGCATTTCATGGTTCTGGAAGCCTGTTCGCATATCCAATGGAACCAAGCCTTCCGAGCAATACTGTGAAATAGATATCACCATCCTAAATGGAGGGAAAAGGAAGTGGAGTCACAGAGCCTTGTCCCTTGCTCCATCCTACCCAGAAACGTGGACATGGGAGTAGAATAAGGCTGTTTTGTCATCCCTCCACAGAACACCGATTGTGAGTCTACTACAGTAGAATGTGGCGGGATTTGTGCTATCTGTTCTGATAACTACTATGTACATTTAAATTAATTAAAATGAAACACAATTGAAAATTCAGTTCTTTGGTCACATCAGCTGCGATTTACGTGATCGGTAAACACACCTGGGAAGCGGATACTGTACCGGACAGAGCAGATGTTGAGCATTTCCATCATTGGGCGGATGTTCAATTGGACGGTGCTGCCTAGGTCCCTGTCAGACTGTTGGTGCTGAGAGAAGAGTAGAACTTCCACTATCCTGGCTTTCCAGCTGCATTTGCACTGGCGAGGGTGTACACTTGTTCCCGGGAGATCTGGAACCATCCCATCATAGTGGACAGCTAGTTCATTGTTCCCCTAACGGGACAGATCATCAGAATGACAGATTCCTGACCCATTAATTCCTGAATGAATCCAGAGTGCTGGGAGGTGGATTATTACCTCCTGATCTACTAGTTGCAAACCCTTTTATTGATAAGTCAAAGAATCCCGAAAAGGCGAGCTGACCTCAGGACACTGTGGACGTTACCCATCGCAATTCTCCCCTTGCAAAAATTGAAGTCTGGAGTAACCAAGTCACCCTTTCAAAGTCACCTGGTTGTTAGCAGACTCAAGAACAAAACATGAATTTTATTTATTTAACTTCCAGATCCTCTGTGCAGGCTCTCCTTCCTCAGCCCCACTATTTCATTGAGCATTTGTTGTCTACCAAAGCCTGTCCTGGAGGATGGTCAGAGAAGGGAGTCAGAGAGCAATGTCCTCCTCTCTCTGCCCAAGCCTTTCCTGCTGCATTTATTAAAAATGGAGCTGCTGTTTTCCTAAGGCTCTGCCAAAGAGGAGCAGCCTTGTGAGGCTCCCGAGACAGCTGGCCAACAGGATTACCCAGCCTCGCCTTGGATAATGAGACGCTGTCTCATACCATACCTCACACAACTTGTTCCAGAATGTGTGTCTGCTAAGAACACCTGCCCCATGGCCCTCCCTCCATCAGCCACCATGTAGAGCCCTGGTCTCCTTCCCACAGGAGTTCGAAATAAGTCAGTGCTGGGCAGCCAGAGAAAGCTCTAGAGCTTCTTGCCTACAAAGTCATAAAGCAACAGCTGGGTGTAAAAATATAACCCCTGTCACTTTTCCAAATAGCATGAGACCTGGCCTGGAGGGGCCCGTGGAAGTTTCTCGGGCATGTTGTAATTCACAGCTGCTGCCTGGAGTGAGTTTGTCCTCCCCGAGGTTTTAGGGTGGCGGAGGGCTGCGGTCTTTCTCCAAGCCCTGCTTTGCTTCCCCGGGACATCTGCGCCCTCCAGTCTTCAGAGTGACCGGCTGTGAAGTGCAGTGGCCCTGGGGGGCCAGGGCATCCTGGAGCGCCGTCAAGGCTCCTAGAAGGAGCACCGGGACCTCTGGGGCAGCAGCAAAGCCAAGAGCCGAGCTCCCGGCCTGACAGTCCTGCATGCGTGGAAGCAGCAGCTCGCTGAAGTGGGTGCTGCTGCCTGGTTCGGTGCAGGATCCAGAGTCCGAGTGTCCCAGGCAGGGAAGTAGCCTGTGGGAATCCGGCCGCCCTGGCGTCCAGTCCCTCCTGCCAGTAGCGGAATTGTTTTGATTCCTGTCTCATGCAGAGGCATGAGGGGGTGAAGTGGGCCATGAGTCTCCTTCGTGCAAAGCAGAACTGGCTGGTTAGGTGCAAAAGCCCAACAGCTATGCGTGTCCACCTGCACCCTGGGCAGCCGAGGAGCAGATGCAGCAAGGACTCTGTTGTCAGGTTCAGCCGGGACCTCGGGGCCGGGGGCCCCCCCAGAGCCTGGATCCCGCTGAGCCTTCTGATCAGCAGAGCTGCCACCATCTGCTGAGGCTGCCGCCTTTGCCCCCGGGCTCCGGCTCCGGGGCCCAGCAGACGGCCGGGCATCATTAGCCGGCTTGTGCACCAGGTCACCCTGCTGGGACGGGTCACCTTGTGTCTTGAGGGGGGGGGGTTGTTCCTCCCTGTTCCCAATTCCCATCCTGAGAAAGGAAACTTGAATTTTGGTCCTCCGAGGAAAGGATGACAGTATGCAATCCATCAGGCCTTGCTGGGAGCCAAGCGGCTTCGCTAAATGAAAAAAGAAGGGGGACACGCTGAGGGGCCCTCTTCTTCTTTCAGTCCCCTGGGATCGGACTGGGGGAGCCCTGCCTGCGTGCAGCCCATTTAAATGAAAACACCTCAAAGGTGCTTCCCTCCTCCCTGGTGCTGTGCAAATTAACGGAGATGCCAGATGCTGACCATTCTGGCTAAAATGCAGTGGAAATGAGAGGCACTGGCGTGAATGGGGAATCAAAGGAAGAGGCTCAGCATGCTGGTCAGTGGCCGCAAGGTCCACGCAGGGAGCCACGCAGAGGCGCAGAGAACAAAGCTACAAGCGCACACTCTGCCCCCCAATCCCTAATTTTTTCCCATCAGGCATCTGTTTCACAGCCCCAGACAGTGGCACAGACTTTGTTGCACAGTTTCCCCCCACCACAGACCATTTCCCCCTAATCTACCCAATACTGTGAGCCCTGCACCCCGCCACCTTCTCTAGGGGCCTTGTCAGGCTCTGATCTCCTCCCCTGCAGGAGGCCCTGGGCCCGGCCTCTTGACCTTCCTGCTGAACCCCCTTCCCCCCTCTTTCTTATCTTGCTTCCTGAGGGGCTTTCCCCTGAGTGACAGTGACCTAGTTCCGGACCTCACTCTACACAAGTTCGGGCAGGAATTCTTTTTATGAGTCAAATCTCAATGTAATCGATATTCTCTTCTGAGATAACTCAATTAATTCTCTTAATAAAGGAACCCACGTTTTTGGAGGGGGCTGTAATTATGGATTCGGATGCATTTTAATTTGGAGGAAGAGTGAGGGTTGTGAGAGCACAGAGATGCATGACAGAGAATCTTCTAGATTTCGCTCCTGTAGGGAATTTGTGCGGATGCTGCCCTCGGGTCAGCGGACGGCTCCAAACTGTGCACACGGAGGGGAGATCGTCTCATCAAGTGCGGAGATTTGAGTTTAAGGATCTTAAAGCTTTTTAGATCACGGATCCGTTTTAGAAATATCACAAAAGGCCATGAGGGTGCAGCCGTCTCTGTGCACTTCTCAGAGGCGCTCGGCTGCAGGGGCAACTGCAGGGCGTTGGGCCCGAGGCCTCTACACCTGCTCTCCGGGTCTTCACCTCCTGCACCGGTTCGGTCAACCTCCTCTGGCTCCCTCCCTGTGGTTATTTCAGACCTTGAGCAGCGCACTCGAAGTTTCCACCCGGCCACTGAACCATTTAACCTCACCTTGGACATGGCTGAGAGACTGGGGCTTCGTAGATGGTCCCCTTCTTGGAGCCCTGCCCTGGCCTCCTGTTGCCAAGGCCTGTCCTCTCCTCCTGTCCCGCCTTCCGGGGAATCTGGGGAAGAGATGACCCTTCTCCACTCTGGTCACCCCTCTGCCTGCTTCCTGTGGGCCTGGGGCCTCCCTCTGTGACTGCTCCTCCCTTGCATCCTACTCCCCTCTTGCCCAACTTACGGCTCAGGCCTCACCTGTGCCCACATCCATGCCTCCTTCCCTTGGTCGGAGGAAAGGAAGGCTTACACATGCTGCTCAAGCTGCCTCAACTCCCAAGCACTCTTGAAACTCTGCGCTGTGCTTCTGACCCTCCCGAGAGACCCTCTGGGGAAAGGTCACCATTGACCTTGGAGGTTTCAAATGGCAAGAATTGGGGGGTGGGGAGGGCTGGAAGGTTGTGGCTTGCCTTGACCTTGTGCGGCTTTTGAAACTGCAGCCCCACTGAGATCAGGGTGGGTACAGCTAGCTCGCCCTGCAAATTCCCGCTAAACCCAAGCAGGCAGGTCGGGGTTCAAGTACCGCCTCACACTATGGTGATACTTTGGGGAGGCATCTTTAGGGAGGTTCCTTATCACGGTTTTAGTGACAAACTATTACAGCTACACGGCCGGCGAGCTGCTAGTGGGGTCACAACCAGGATTCACACTGAGCGGGCAGGGGCAGGGCTAATTCTTTTCTGGGTATTAATTCTTAGAGCAACTCTGTAAGATAGTGAGGAGGAGGAAGGGGAGGGGGAGGGGGAGAGGGAGAGGGAGAAGGAAGAGGGGGAGGGTATATAAAAAAATGAAGAAAGAAAATTAAAAAAAATGAAGAAATGGAGGCGGAGAGAAGGAAAGCAATTTACTGCTTCAGCCACACAGCTAGTGAGAGGGAGACGTCACATTCTTAGGCACCGTCCCGTGCTCTCTGTCTCTAGCCCCTGTTCACTCAGAGTTGTACACGAGATACAAGCCCCTGTGCCAGTTAGGCATGTCTTCATGAGTGTCCCCTAATGCAAACCCGTTCTGTGTCCCAGATGATTTGCATTACATCCCTCCCTCTTGTGTGGCTCCCAATCTTGGTGAGTGGACCAAACCCCCTTTCCGGAAACCTAAGAGGGCATCTACCTTTCTTTCTCTCCCTGGTCCTCTCTCTTCCCAGTACCCAGCTCCCCTACTGTCTGCCTCCCTCGTGTTTCACCCGCCAGCCTCCTGGTTCCTTTGGCTGCAGCTCCAGTGCTCATCACCTCTTCTCACCATCATACTGGTTTCCCGACTTGCCACTGCTGCCGTGGGTCTGGCTCCCCTCTCCTTGACCTTTTATCCTTCTTCCAGAGGAGTTTTCAAAACACAAACAGGATCAAGTCCTTATTAATCCCCTCCAAATAAGACACAGACAGGTCACATCACCTGCTCAAGTTCTCAAAGGTAAGAGTCAGAGCCTGACTCCAAGTCCAGGGAGTCTGGGTGAAAAACCTTCCCTCTTAACCCTTCAGCCCAAGTCAGCCAGGCCTCCCAGAGAAGCAGGGGGAGGTCACCAGGGTTTCCCTGGCTGCCTGCTTTCTCTGCCAAGGGCTTGCTCAAAGCTTCCACACCGATGCTCTCCTTGTACCTGATTCCAGCTCATCATCAGTTAGAATCAAATAACCACAAAATCATACGTCAATCCACCGGTTTTTATTGACCTCTTTCTTGTCCAAGTCTATACACATTCAGGGATACTCACACCAGAATCACTGCAACAGATTTTCCCCAAATCCAACAAACTAAATGTCATTTTTGAAAAGAAAAATATGTGAAAATATGCACTCTCTAATGAGATTAATATCTGACTCTTAATTTTTTTTTTTTTTTTTGTACTGAAGGCATCACGGATCACTTATGGGTCATTTTGTAAAAGTAAAGTAAGAAAAAGGTGTGTGTGGATTCACTAAATAGTTTTAAGGTTGGACTGACGCTGCAATTCAAAGAGGCTTTGTGAAATATTTGCATTTGTGGTCACCTTTTATATGGGTTTATGAGGTTTCATTTGCTCTTGCAGTAATACTGTGTGAAGTAGGAATTTTCCTGCCTATTTTATGAGGCTCAAAATATTCACCCAATGTGCCTCAAGTCACCCTGTGGGATGGTGGTGGAGGCAAGATTCAAATCCAACCTTCTCATATTAATATCCAAGCTGTTCGCGGTGCCTAGGTTCTCAGGGATCTGAAAAAACATTTTGTTAATCTTTTTATTTAAATTCAGTTTAGTTAACATAGAGTGTATTATTAGTTTCAGGGGAGGAATTCAGTGATTCATCAGTTGCATGTAACGTCCAGCACTCATCACATGCCCGCCTTGATGCCCATCACCCCGCGCCCCTCCAGCGACCCCCGGTTTAATCCCTGTAGTCTCTTATGGTTTGCCTCCCTTTCTGTTTTTATCTTGTTTTATTTTTCCTTCCTTTCCCCTATGTTCATCTGTTTTGTTTCTTAAATTCCACATATGAGTGAGATCATATGGTATTTGTCTTTCTCTGTCTTATTTTGCTCATCTAGTTCTATCCACATCATCGCAAAAGGCAAGATTTCGTTCTTTTTGATGGCTGAGTAGTATTCCTTTGTATCCATGTACCATATCTTGATTCATTCCTCTGTTGATGGACATGTGGGCTCTTTCCATATTTTGCCTATTGTGAAAATATTTTTTGTGAAAATATTTTTTAAATAAACATTTGATTTTGAGGTAATTGTCAACTTAGAGAAAAATTGCAAAGATGGTACAGAGAGTTCCCGTGTACCCTTCACCCCTTTTCCCCAATACTAGTGTCTCACGTTGTAATAGTACAATTATCAAAACTAAGAAGTTCTCATTTGTACATTACTATTAATGAAACTCCAGTCCTTATTCAAATTGCACCTTCTTTTTATAATATCACGTTTTCTGTCCCAGGATCCCTGGATCTGTAATCCAGGACCCTACATTACATTCAGTCATCATGCTTCCTGGGTTGCCTCTAATTATTGACACTTTCTCAGTCATTCCTTGATAGTTTAAAGAAGTACTGACTGGTCAGACATTCTGCAGATGTTGAAAATAATTTTTTGATACTCAAAAATGTCACATTTTTGCTTACAGCACTTTATTCTATACCTACTTGATTTTTGTAGGCCTATTTCAAAAGGTTTCCAGTGCTTTTGCCTGGAAATGATTGCATATATCTTCTTGACATTATTAGGGACCCAGAACTTGTTTCAATGCTGTTTTTACCTCGCAAATCATTGCAGTGCATACCCTCAGATGAATTTAGTGCCTATGCTCATATTCCCAGATAATTGGATCCTTGAGGTCTAAAATGGTAACTAAGCTGAAATCATTGCAGAGAAGACGATGAATTACACGCAAAATTAAGAGGCCACTTCACAGAGAGATGGACTAGTAGCTAAACTAAATGGATTTAAATTTTTAAGAAACAAAAGTTTGCCATAGCAGAAATCAATTTAAATGAATGTTAGATGTAATAGAACACGCTGACTTGTCTCAGGGTTGATCGTTCTTTATCATCAATTACTTTGGGCTTGAGGAATATTTAAGACCCCGTTCTGGTATTTTCAGCTTATAAAATGAAATCGTAAAGATGACGACTCATACCTAGTACCTGGCACATGGTAGGTGCTCCATAAATGTGAATTTCTTTGCAGAGAACACTTACTGAGTGCTTATTTCATGACAGGCCCTCTTCTTTTTTTTTTTTTTTGTACTTGACAGGCCCTCTTCTAGTGCTTTACACACATGGGCTCATTAAATCCTTACCACCACCCACTTTACAGTTTAGGAACTGAGATTCAGAGAGGTTGAGTTGCCTGGTTACACAGATGAGTGCTATGGTTGGGATTTGAACCCAGGCAGTCTGGCCACCGTAGCCACTCCTTTAACCGTGGTTTTCCGCTGCTCCTTTTTTATATACGCAGACCAATCCGAGACATTAGCCTTGCACCTGAGTGAACTTTCAAAATGACCAAATTGAAAATAATTTATCCTTTTCTGTTGGAACTTTCTAAAGTACATTGCTTGTCTTTCTTGCATAGATATCATATTTCCTTAGTATCAGAGGATTATGAGTGTAAACACCAAATCCTGTATTTTGCTCAACTATTTTCTTTTCCCTACACAGAGCAGCCCCATACTGATAAAGGGTTGATGAGTTATTTTCCCTGTCTTTCTGATTTATCAGTTTCCTTTATCACTCTTGGCTCTCCATCACTTCTGGCTTCTTCCAGTCGCATGACTCTCACAGGATCTGTTCTTTCTCTTTGCAATCACCTGCTTCCAGTTTGCTCTTAGAATTACATCTAATGTCAAAGTAAAGCTACTGAGGGGTGCCCTCAGGCTCTTTCCCATGAACTTAGGGCATGGGAGAGCATGGGATTTGTGACATGTATTTCCATTGCTGTCATATCACTTAGATGGCTTCTTTGCTTGTTGCTTTGGCTCTACTCCTCACCCTTGAGCTCACTTCTGGATAAGTGAACAAATATATCGCACATCTTAAACATCAGGTCTTAATAAAATAGATAATAAATTACTAATGGTTGTTTTATACCCCCAACCAAGTTACTAAACACCATGCCAGTGGTGGCAAATAAATTAAATAAATAAGCAAGCAAGCAAAGAAGCAGTTTATTATCTAAATGATAACGCAAATGTGATCAATTATATCATTTAAAGCCCCATGGCCTTCGTCATCAGACTTGGGGCATGGTGGTTTTTCTTTGGATTAATAGAGAAATTCTCCCCCTTGACCAATGTTGTAACATTCATGGCATTTGAGGTCTCAGGGGTGGAGTGTGGATGGTTTCTCGGCAGGTATCTGGTGCCCTCTGGGACACATAGAGGTGGTGATCTCTGATGGATTTCCATTTTTCATCCTGACACTGAAATCCTTACCAAAAATGAGACCAATCATGAGGTTTCTTTCTTTTTGCCTTCCCTGATACTGAAATTATTCCAATTCAGCATCAGGATGGATGGAGTTTTTACTCCTGGCTCTCTAGTGGAAACAGAAGAGTCCTCCACCTGGACAGGGTTGGGGCCAAATTGAGGAAAGAACTTCTTCTCAGCTGTTATTTTGGACTCAGCTGTGTTTGGGAAAGGGTGGCTGGAATCAAGCAAGGTATGTTTTTGACTCCCAAATCTTCCATGGTCTTTGGTATTGATCATGTCTGTTACATCCCAGAGCATCCACATGGAGGAGGAAGCTCAACCAGGTATCACTAGGGAAACTCCACAGAGGCAAATGGTTTCCATCACCCAGAATCTTTCCCACCTGAGCCTCAACAAGTGGGCACTCAACAAGCAACTAGGGTGCTCCTACTTCAGAGTGGAGACTGTGCAGGGGCAGGGGGTACTTGGTTCTCTGTTTGGAAATACAACACTCACAGCTCATCGGGTATTGATCTCATGAGTGGTGACTATTTTATTCTTCCATAAATGGGACTGAAGAGCTCCCTGGAGTCTTAGCTCATCCATCATAAATAATAAATACTCCTATTTATTATGTGGTCAGTGACTTTGCAGTCCGAGATGTCATCAAAGTTTATCAATTAACAAATATTTTGTAGAATTAAGAAAGGATTGCCCATTTCAGTTCCTTAAAGCTATATATTTTCTATCCTTTAACCACACCTAAAGTCCTCCCAAATTCGATAAACCCATGTTCAGATTTTCTAACCACACTTAACTAATTTATTTCCAAGTCTGCCACCATGTTTTTGTGAACCGCATGATTGAAGAGGTGTTCAGCTTTGATGCTAAGTGACAGTCAAGGCAGTTTCTTAATGGATGAATTATTAATATTCAAGATGCATGGGGTTACCAGGAGACTTTCCGGCACGACTTTTAAAAGCAATAACAAATGTAACTAGGGCTTTCCAGATATGGCACCATGGTCCAACTTATTACCCATCAACTGCCCCTGGTTTTTTGTGTGATAGAACACAGCCATGAAATCTGGGCTCTATTTTTGAGGTAGCTCTCCAACACCAGTAATTGCTAAGAATAGCAGTGACCATGTATTAATAACCAATTAAGGCATTAGTCTGTGCTCACTGCCTGCTTCTAACTTCTTCCTCAGGCAGCCCAGAGAACAGTGCTGTATTTGAATAACAACGAAAGGGAAAGGTTCTGCTAACATATATATAAAAATACATATATATATTTGCTACTATAATTTATAAATATGTATGTATATATAATTTTTACATATAATTATAATTTTATATAATTTTTTTCCCCCAGCAACGGACCCTGGGTAGCAAAATGAGTTTTTCTTACAAGGCCCCAGAATAGATAGCTGGCTTTCAAATGTTCGCTTTCATGGTGATATCTGAATAAGGAATATGGCTGGTCAATTACGATGGATATGATGGTGACTTTCTAAGAGCATTTGGCTGAAAAAAAATCTATTCTCTGGTTAATAAATGAATAAACACTTATATAAAACATTACCCTATGTTTGTTGTCTTTTATGATCTCCTCCCATTTTTGAGGATTTTTCTTCTCTTATTAATCTCTGACACTCACATGCTTCTTACCTTTCTTCTGGTGCCAAAGGAGACTTAACTTCACTATCAAATACTCTACTCTGCTTAGTCCTGTGTCAGTCAGGTTTTCCCTGGAAGGTTGTATCCAGGGTGACCAGCGCAGTGTTTGGGTTTGACTGTCCCCCTTTTAATAGAGGGGAGAAATCATTTCAGTCAGCAGATTACAACTGAGGCCCTAGCAGTGGGCAAGAGGGAAGTAAGAATTTCTTCCCTTCATTTGTAACTGCCATGGGCTACATTGGATCAAGGTCTTTTCCAAAAGAAAGATGAAGGAGAAAGAGAGGAGTGGAAGAAAGGAGAGATTAGTCATCGCCACCATGTTTTGAGGGTCTACTTGAAATCAGGATCTTCGCACACATTAGCTCATTTAATTCCACAACATGTTTACTTTAAAGATGGAACATGTGAGGCTCGAGAGTCTAAGCCACTTGTACCCAGACACTCAACTTGTAAATCGCAGGGTCTGAATTTGAAACCAAGTGTGTGTGAGTCAACACTCAGTTGCCTTCCACCTTTCCCTGCTGGCTCCCCCAAGGTGAGAGTGAGTGAACCTGGCTCCTGAAGGGCCCTCACCCCTGCTCTCCTCCCCATGGAATCTCAGCGGTCAAGGGGAGCTCCACCAATGAGGATCCAGGTTGTCAGTGAGGACACTGGACTCCCAGCTGCTACTTTCCTCTGGGGAGGCGGGCCACTTCCAAACAGGGCACGCTCTTCTACCTGGAAGGTGCGGACGTTAGCTATAAAGATGACTTTGTTGCCCCCTGCCAATCAGACTTTTTTTTTTAAGATTTATTTACTGATTTTAGGGAGGAGGAGGAGGAAAGGCAGAGGAGAGGGAGAGGGGGAAACTCTAGGAGACTCCCCGTTGGTCGTGGAACCCAGTGTGGGGCTCTATCTCGAGCCTGCGATCGCGACCTGGGCCGAAACCAAGAGTCGGTCACTTGACCAACTGTGCCGGCCAGGCGCCCCAATCGGACAGTTTTAATAAGCATTTTGGGGCACATAACAAGGCTAATAAGTCACCATTAGTCCAGCTGCAGTTCTCAAGCTTGTATGTGAGGTGGCTTGATGATGGCAACCAACCAAAAACAGCCACTTCCCCTGAGTATGAACTGTGATCTCAGGCCTCATGTCACTTCTCATGACTGTGAGCACTCTCAGACATTATGTCTCCATCTTACAGATAAGAATACTGAGGCTCAGGCGGTGAAAGAACAACGCCAGACAGCAAGCACGTTGCTGAGAAGTCACGAGAAGACAGGTCTGCGGGCACCCACCCCACAGGCCAACCACGGCCCTTTCCTGTCCCTGCTGGGTCGGAAGGACGCCTGGCAAAGCTGCCCTGAGCACCCACGCTCGGGTCCCATCACATTCCCATCCACGATCGAACCGAATAATTGGAACCTGTCCCATTCTTACCCTAGGTTTGATTGCAAACTCTCTGGCCCTCACTGTAAGCTTTCCATGGCTCCCCATTGCCCCAAAATCCAACATCCAAATGCTTTCGGTGCAAATGTTAAGGCCTCCACAACCCACCTGCCCACTCTTCCATCTCATCTCTGACCACCTTGTCACTAAACCCGTGCTTTAGTTTCGGGGTGCGTGGGGGGCTTGGTGGGCCAAGTACCTGCCTTCGGCTCGGGTCATGATCCCAGGGTCCTGGGCCTGAGCCCCTCATCGGGCTCCCTGCTCAGGGGGGCGTCTGCTTCTCCCTCTCTCTCTGCCCCTCCCCTGACCACTCATGTTCTCCCTCCCTCTCTCTCTGCCCCCCCAAATAAATACATAACATCTTTTTTTAAAAAAAGATGTTATTTATTTATTCATGAGAGACACACAGAGAGAGGCAGAGACAAGGCAGAGGGAGAAGCAGGCTCCACACAGGGAGCCTAATGTGGGACTCGATCCCGGGACCCAAGGATCATGCCCTGGGCCAAGGCAGGCGCTAAACCACTGAGCCACCCAGGGATTCCCAATAAATAAAATCTTAAACAAAACCCCCCCCTGTTTTACTTTCTTGATGAGACCCCAGGCTGCCTGAGCTCGCCCCAGTTCTGTCCATCCTAAAAGCTGCCACTAACCTTCCCGTTGAACCCAGCTCCAATTCCACTTCCTAGTTCATCTGGAAAATTCAGATGGAAGTACTGGCTCCTAATCCCACACTCTGGTAGTAGCTATTGTCAGGCTAGTTCACTTGCCAGTTGGTGGGCATGACTTGCAGGCCTGCCTGCTTCAGGGCTTTGATATGCTACTTGAAACTCTGCATGTTTTTTAACTTTTTAGTTTCACCCCCATTAGCGAGGCAGTCGGGCTGATGCCCCTTGGTAACACCTGGGCAGCCACCCAGGGCCTGGGCCCGGGCATCTCGACGGCAACGCAGTGGAGCCGGAGCCACCCAGGTGCGCTTGTGCAAGGACGTGGTGGTGTCAGCCCAGGTGAGAGCCCGGTTCTGGCATTGACAGGCTGCCAACCTTCATTTAACCTGAAAGGGTGAGAGGGAAGGCAAGATGAAGCGAGACAGGATGGAACCCTGAAGACCGAAAATGAAATTTGACTTGGAAACGAGTCATGGTTTTCTGTGAATTTTGTTTATGGCCCATTTGCACATTGCTCTCTGTCGTGTTTGCGTGTGCAGCTCAGAGGGTGGGGAAACGATGGAACTTTGGATTAAAAGAATTCCTTTAAACCCTGGTAATGCTGATGAACTGCCTCCCTGGGGGATTAAAAAAAAAAAATCTTACCTTCAGGAGCAGCCAGGGGCAACCAGACACCCCGGGGGACACTGTAACTATCAACAAACCGGGCCAGACGCTTCTTCTAAAGTTTGTTTGTTTGTTCACCTGCTTGTGAGTCAGCGGTAGAGAGAGTGGCCCCAGGACTCCAGGGTGGCCACCTTACTTGCCTGTGACTCTGTGACCCCAAAGCTCTTTTCATCTTGTCTAAACCATTGAGGGGAGGAGGACAGCAGCAGACTCTTCCAAAAAAGGGGGAGAAAATATGTCCTTCCCAAAGCCTGTTTGTCCACTTCATGTTCCTTTCAGCCTTCTCTTCCAGAAAGTGAGAGAATACAAGCCCTCATGCACAAGAATGCTAATCACAATCGTCACCCAAAGTCACAAATCTTTCGCGACAAGGCCCAAGCTGTCAGATATTACCCCTAAAGCCCCATGTTTCATTTTGGTACAAATTCCTTCCCTGTTCCTTTTGACAAATGCCTCAATTTTCATCTCAAAGTTGCTCTTAGAATGAACATGTAATTATCTGGTCTTGTTTACAGCAACAAAGGTCAGGTTCTTTAGCAGATATTAATAACCACTGTGCTAAGAGCACTCTTCAGCTCCCGCCACACGCTGAGCTTTGCCCTCGTTTCAACCCTGGGAAATTTTCCCGGCGCCCATTCTGTACCCTACCCACTTTTTGTGCCTGCAAAGCCACAGTGATGACCACACCGAGCCAAATCTCCTCTTATGAAACCCAATCATTATGCATTAAAGAGACATCACCTTGCTCCACTAGGGTTAACAGAGTCCGTTGGAGAGACACAAAAACACTTATTTGATTTCTTTGAACCTCCCAAGGCTTGAGAGCTTGAAGAGCGTGACAAAGAAGTTACACTGATTCATGAAGAAGATCATAGTGGTTGTGTCATTTCTGAGGCCAGGTTCAAGCCAGCAAAGTGGAAAACTGCCATGATTCCCACACACACACACAAAAAGAAAGCACAGTACGGTACCAAAAAATGTTTTGCCTCAACTCTTTGGCTACTTTAGATCTAAAATGGGACCAGGTATTCAATTTTATATCTACCTCTATGTTTATAAAGCCATAATAATAGCTGACATCATGTCATATTCTAGACAACTGTTCAAAATATTAATTATTTAATATTCATAACAATCCTAGGAGGCTGCTACTGCTATTGTCCCCATTCTACAGATGGGGAAGCCGGGGTGCAGAGTTATGTACCTGCCCCAGGCTATGCAGCTAATAAATGGTGGGAACGGAATGGGAACCCTGGCAGTCGGATGTAGATGCTAAGGGTTTAATCACTCTGTGCTTCTGAGCATCTAACCTAGTCCATGACTGCCAGGGTCTAAGCCAGAGGACTCTAGCAAGGAGTAAATTCTGGCCAAGTTTTACTTCCTTTGGGGTCCTTACTCCATGTAGGAGCGCACAGAGTGTGATTGCTCCGACATTAGGGCAAGGATCTACACCGCAGCAAGCCTGAGAGGCCTGTTCTGGTCTCACCTTTAAGAAGAGACTTAATTCTCTCCAAGAAAAGGGAGACAAAAAAGTATTATTTATCTATCACCTCACAATAACTACGTGAGGTAGGATTTATCATAGAATTATCTTTTACAGATGAACAACTCAGGAAAGCTAGTAAGTTACTTAAGGGCCATATAGTTAGGAAGACACAAAAGAGGGGGTAAAGCTCCGTCTACTTTGTCACTCTTTGTTCCTAAAGTAGCATGGTTGAAAACATTTTAATGAGTATTACAGGAAACAATGACAAAATAAGAAAGGGAAAAAAGGAAGGAGGAACGGGGGAGGAAGGGAGGAAAGTTTCTATGTTTAAAAAAGTTTGGGAAACCTTTGGTTAATCAAAATTATTCTTACCTGCAGGACTTCTCAGAGCCTTTAATACATTAGTGTGCATTGAAAGGATATAGTATGAAGAACTTATTTCACACTACAATTCTGTGTGTGTGTGAACAAAATTCCTTGAAGTACATTTTGAGAAATGCTACCCTAGTGATTTGAAGACCTTCTAGGCAAAATATGTGATCCAGGAAATGCTTCTGTTTCATTATCTTCTTTAGGGCAAAGGCCAGGGCATACAGAATGGGAGATTCAATCTATTTGAGCTTGGATTTTTATTATTAGGACTGGGTCAGGATCATAAATCCCATTTAGTGCAAGGGTAGCCCGAGGTGAAAGAGTACTTTAAGGCCGACAAATGTATTAAACTCTGTATTTCATTTGTAGCTCACATTGTGCCCTTAACATCTCTTCTCCACCGTTGTTAACTATTTGTGTGTATTTGTGTGTGTGATTCTACGTGACAACTGCCCATGGAGGTTTCAAACTACTGCGTGTCTTGAATTACGTCCTGTTTTTACTTTGCCAGTTTGTTGACTATATTGCTTCTCTGCCCAGAAGAAGCATGCGTGTATTTAATTGCCTAATTTGAGCCAGACATTTCTTAAATTTTTAAAATAAATGATCCAGTAGAATTATAAAGCTGCTTCAACTGACAACCTATTAGGGTTTTATGGTGATCGAATAAGATAACGCATGCAAATACTTATTATTATTATCCCATAAAAATGGTAATGTGAATTCTTGTTACTTCAAACTTGTAAGAGTTTCTACCATCAACCAGAAGTCAGAAGTTGGATTTAAAAATTGCCCCATTCCTTGACAGCTCTTTGGCCTTCAAGCCCTGTTGGCATGCTCAACAACAACGAGCAACGGGTCCGATATTTGAAAGTGGCTTCTCCATACCAGTTTGAAAACCTGAGTCCATCCATTCCCATATTTAGCTCATTGCTAGCCTTTTTGGTCTGCCTCTTACCTTCCCCTCTTTTGTTCTCCTTATATTTGTATTTGGTCTTCCTGCCTGGATTTCCAGCTCCTGGAAGCCCAGGGACCGTGAACTATCATCTTTGTATCTCTCTGTTCCAGTGTCTATTCCTGTGTAGCCATTTCATCCCCACACTTAGTGGCTTAAGACAACCATTTCATTATGCTTCGTGCTCTCTGTGAGTCTGGAATTTGGGGAGCGCTCAGTGGGGCAACTCTTACTCTGGGTGTGGCACGCAGCTATAGTCAGATGGCAGCTACCAAGACAGAGAACTTGCATACTACAGCAGCTGGGGGTGGGGGGGCTGGCTGGGCTTCACATCGTGGTCTCCCCACATGACTAGTGGAGTTTCCTCCCAGCATGACAACCCCAGGCCAGAAGCCAGGGCAGCTAAGAGTTTTAAGAGAGAGAATTCCGGTGAGAAAGGTAGAAGTCATCTCCTCTGTTACCACCTAGTTTTAGAAGGTTGATTGTGTTACTTCCACCATTGTCTGTTGGTCACAAAGGCCCACGTGATATTGTGGTGGAGGAAATAGAGACCACATTTCCCAATAGGAGTGTTAAAGTCATTTTAAGAAGGGCGTGTGGGATGGAAGTTAATTTTGTGGTCAAGTTGGAAAACACATCTCCCACACCATCAGAATTTTTGACATGGTGCTGTGCAAAAGGTGGGTGCTCAGCAAATGCTGGAAAAAATTGATAACATAAAAGCATCCTGCCTAAAAATGTGGTTTAAGTGGAAGACCAACCCAACAATTTTAGTTTAAAAGGCTCTACTACATACCCCGCCCGCTCTGTGAGACAGGTACTCATGCAATTTCAAGAGCTTTAAGATAGCACTAGCTCCGATCGGCCATGTTCACAACTGTCTCTGCAGGCTGGCTCTGGGTAGTAGTGTTTACATTATTTGTGGAAGAGTCTGTGTCCTTTTCTGCTTGATCTGTTTATAATAGAAGTTGAGAATTAGCTGATCTCCACTCTTCAGCCTGCCCCATGTCTCGAGATATTTTTCAGAGTCCTACAGACCATGTTAATAAAGAGTTCACATGTGTTAATTGTAACTCTCATTGGTTCTGGACAAAAGGAGAGTCAAATAGCTCTGCAGAGATGGTGAGATGATTTATTACTCCAGTGCATTCCCCCTTTGGGATAGAGATAGGCGAGAGTGGTGTTTGTCCAACTAATTGGAAGATGGCACTCAAAAAGATATCATTAAATAGACAAAACACCTCTACTTAGAAGAGAGTCACAGGACTTTCTGCAATGGAAGGAGTCTTGGAAATTCTCAGTGAACAATCTCACTTAAAGAAGAGGAAATGGAGTTATTTGATGTGACTGAATTTGCAAAGTGGTCAGTGCTGCTCTAATGTCGTCTGTAAGTTCTCCTGATGGTGAGCAAAACAACTTAAGGCTAAAAAATCTTTTAAAAAATCAAAAAAGAAGACTTGAATTGTGGAAACTGTGATTCCAATGGTATTTCAAAATGATTTACAAAAGTGAGCATTATGCAAGAAAGGGGGCACTATGAGCTTATGTAGAGACAAAAAATGTCGCAGGTATCTTCATGAGACCTTTGAGTGCCTTTAATAAAATATTCATTTACTGTAAATATTTTAGGGATCGTCAAGGAGGTATCTCCCAACTGCACCCTTTGTTCAAAAGAATTTCTCAGGTCTTGTACATTATAGAAAAATCTTTGAGAAACACTGAAATATCTTCCCCAAAAGGCTAGGATAGATGAAGATTTCAGTATCTGGGGGTGCAACAGCCAATATACAGGCTAAGAGCTGTGCGAAGGTCTCCCAAAGTTCAAAAGAACACCTGAGCAGCTACCTTAGTTGACATCCCTTTCAAATAATATTTTGCCCATTTTTTCCCTTATGAATATAATGAATAGGATACTCAACTAAACCCATAGAAGCACACCATCTATCCTGAATTAGATGAGCTATTTGGTAAAAATACATGTGTTCTAGAGCTTAGTGTTAAGAAACCACTTAGAGAAATTCTGACCCTGCAGTTAAATTCCTCCTGTGTTTGCTGAGTTGTAGAACATACTACAACTACTCAAGTAAAATCAGACTCTTCCCAGCAGAGGACTGAACATTCAAAAGTGACCACAAAGATGAACCACGTGAAGAAATTCACCATTTTGCTGTAACACAAATTTGAACCTCATGTGCTATCAGGCTGCAGATATGAGCAGATGATTTAAGTAGAGGACGAGCCCCATAACCACCAGACCCCTGCAACTCAACACACACTTTTTACGGTTAATAACTTTACATATAGTTGATTATGTATTTTATAAGGGTAGATCAATCAGCTAGGAGCATGTTCAATTGCGAGCAGCAGGAAACCTTTATAATTATGGATTAAATAAAATAATTACTTTTGCTGACATAACAAGAAGTCCAGAGGCAGCATCCTGGTGCCAATAGAGTAGCGTAAAGATTTTATCGGGAATCTGGTTTCTTCTCTTGACTTGTCTCATTACCCTTTGCAAGTAGATTCTTCCTATGGTCACAAAATGGCCCCTGCATCTGCAGTCACTGTACCTGCATTACAGGTGAGCAAAAAGAGAAAGGGGAGAAGGTGAAGAAGCCAATGCCATTTAAGTTTATTCCTGATTCAATTATGTTTTTCTGAAAAGCTCTACCATCGATTTCATCTTCCGTGTCATTGGTCATCACTTTGTCATGTAGCCATCAATGTCTGGAGAGTGACCTAAAAGAAGTAGATAAAATCAAGGTTTTCTTGTTTTGTTTTCAGCTGGAAATATGACTGCCACCAAACCATGTTGGTGCTTGGTAGAGAGTCCCTTTCTGGTGTTGACAGAAGGTTGTGGCTGTTCAGACCCTTCTTTGATGGTCACAGTAGGTCTCTGGTGCCCATTAGACCCGTGTGATGCCTGAGCTCTGCTGAGTGCCTCCGCCAGCATCTCTCACTCGGTCCTAACGGGACAGTCCTGGTGGCCTATAGGTTTTCAGCTCTCTGACCACTCAGGCCCCTTCTAGCAATGCGTGTTCCCATAGGGTTGAGAGCCAGAGCTCACAGAGATGCAACTTTGGTTGTGTCTCCCTGGTAATTCTAGTCCTTCCGAGTGCTTCTAGGAGCCTGAGTGATTAGCTCTTCATCGTTTACGAGGTGCCTAGCTCGAGGTGCTGTGCTAAGGACTATATTGATGCAGAAATAGAAATAAAAGACAGCACTTCTGTTCTTCTGCCCTCACCTCACCCCTCCCGGCGCCTCCTCTGCCCTCCCTCCACGTCTGCTTCTGCAGCTGTCTCTGCACAGATGACAACCCCCGGGGAGAATGTCAGAGGTGTGACATGGAGAAAGAAGGGGGGAGCAGTGGGGAAAATTTGTGCTCTCTTCTTCAATCAGCACTGAAAATCTTTAAAGCTATTGCAGATCTTTCTCGATCCTGAAGTTGCAGCAAGATGGCCATCACCATTGAGTGGGACCCACGCGTTCTCTTTAATGGCCTTGTAAAAGGGAGAGAGGGTAAGAGAGCATCCGTTCCAATGGTTCTTTCCTACTTTTGCTGCTTTGCTTCTTTCTCCATTCCCTTCACCAGGGAGATAACTGTGTGGGAAATTGTGGAAGTAAGCAATGTGAATTCTAGATACAGCTCATCACCACCTTCCCATAAGCTCGGGGCAGTTGCGCACGAAATCTCTGGGTCTCTGTATTGGTTAGCCACTGCTGATTAACAAAATGAGCCCCAATCTTAGAGGCCAGACACGACAAATACTTACTGTCTCATAGTCTCGGTGGCTCAAGAATGAGGGTGAGGCCTAACTGGGTGGCTCTGGCTTAAGATCTGTAGTGAGGTTCCATCTGGTTATGGGGCAGAGCTGTACTCTCACTGGAGGAGGCTTGACTGGGGACTTCTCTGCTTCCAAACTCACTCACGTGGTTGATGGCAGGCTTCAGATCTTTGGGCTGGTAGACTGAGGGTCCAAGTCACCCCGCCACCCACCCCGGCTTCACTACCTCAGGTCCTTGCCTGGTGGCCCTCTCTATGGGGCAGTTCACAACGTGGCAGCTTGCTTCCCCTCAGAGCAAAGGCTCTGAGAGAGACAGCGAGTGAAAGAGAGTGAGCAAGAGAGAAGTCACGGTCTTTCCGTAGCCTAATCTTGGAAGCGACATCCCATCGTTCCTATCGTGTTCTATTGTTAGAAGCCAGTCACTGGGTCAAGCTCCTACTCAACAGCAGGGAATTTCACAGGAACATGAATAGAAGGGGCAGGGATCATGGGGACCATCTTAGAAGTTGCTTCCCTCTGTCTCTCTCCCCTTTGTGGAGCGTCCTACAAGCTATGCAAGCCCGTAATTTCGTGGTTCTAAGAATACACTTTGAGGCTTTGAGTCAGCCCCTGGACTGAGTGTTGTGCAATCCGGGAGTGTTTCTTTTACCCTGACATCTTCGGGCCCATCACGGGGCCTGGCCCAGAGTGGGTGTTCAGTTGACAAATATTTATCAGCCATCTACTATGTGCCATGCCCAGTAGCAGGTGCGAGGAATAGAGCAACGACCAAGATCGATGAAGGCTTTCCTTTCATCATGGAACCTACATTCCAGTGGGAGAAGACAGACAAGTCAACCAATAAATGAGTAAGATACCATCACACAGATAGAGATTACTAATGCATCAAACTGGAAAAAAAAAAAAAGTCTTTGCTGTCTATACTACAGACATCATTTAAATGACCTTTAATTACTCTATGAGGAGCTATATACAAGTCTGTAAGAAGGAGCTGAACATTCCAGAAAAACTGTTTTCAATAAAAAGTGGAGAGGAAAAAAATAGATTCATTATTGCTCGTTGTCTAAGATCCAGAGATTGAAACAAAACCACAATTTATTAGCGACTCTCTTCAAATTGCTGTTGTTGTTACCATTTTTAATAATAATAGCCAGTGTGGTTGACCTTTTGGGGGAACCGGGCCCTCTCACAGATTCTTGGAGGAAGTGAGTATTGGTTTTATTTTCCTGGAGGGCTTTGTGGCGGGATGTGTCCAAATCCTACATGAATGCGTAGCTTTTTTGAGTTGGTAAAATGAGAACAAAAGGCTGCGAGTGCGGCCTGCGGAATCAGCTTGTGTGGGTGGGGTGGGGGTGGGGGCTGCAGCATGGCTTGGTAGGGGGATGATTTCTGAACGGAGTAGGAGCTGACATAACCATACGGGGTCCGGCAGGAACGGGTGGGGGGTGGTGGTGGTGAAGAAGTGGTCTCCTCCGGGACAAGAAGGCAGTGTGCCTATGAGGGAATATGAGGAAGGCCTGGCATCAGAAAGGAGATTGTGGGATTCCCAGGCTTCTCTCTCGGGCAGCTGGTTGATGACAGTTGTCATGAAGACAACAAAACAGGAAAAAATTCTGTAGGATAATCAGGGGTTCCCGAGCCCCTTTGCTTATGGCTCACTTAGGTGAGTAAAATACCTGGAGCCCATCTCCTCCAGCCACTAGGCCCTGGTTTTCTCCTTTATTATGTTTTTTTTTTTTTTTTTAAGCTCTATTTAAAAAATGACTTAATGCCAAAATCAGGCCATGAAAATGTTAGTACTTCTTATATGTTAACATTTTGCAAATTAGCACTTTCGGCACACAAATGCCCACACAAGTATCCGCACTCATTTGGACAGAACACCCAAAGTCTAAACCTGAGGTCATTTGTGACCGGGAGACCCCAGCCAATGGCTCTCCTGCCTGCCTCCTGGGGGGGGGGGGGCACCCACCCACCACCTCCAGGCCAGGATCTGCCCTCAAACACAGGGGTTCTTTCATTTTCCATTCCACAAAGGTGTTCCTCTGATAGAGTCAAGTCCAAAGCAGCAAGTTCCCTCTTTGCCCCCAACTGCCCCCTACCCCCCTACCCCCCACCCCCCACACTCCCCAAGGGACTGGGCTCTCAGGGGGCATATGAGGAAACCTGATGACGTCTTTTCAAGGCATAAACTTAGAGCAGCCACCTGGTGGCTAGAGTCCCTTATCTTGACTGTCTTAGCCCTTGGACAGTTTTGGGACCTTTCAGAGCACGGTTTACGTTCCTCGAAGCTGCCTAGCCGACGGTCTTGATCACAGTGCTTCTGTTCATTGGTTGGTTTGGTTTTAATTGGTAAAGTTAACTAGCCCTGGAGTTATCTTCATGGGGAGTTTTCGAATTGCTGACTATTTAATAGTAACAGGAGTATTGGGGTGTTCTAATTATTCTTGTGCTAGTTTGGGTAAGTTGTGCCTTTCAAGAAAGATGTCCAAGTTTTATCCAAATTGTCAACTTTTTGGCATTGTATTATTTACAATACCCTTGTTACCTTTTCAACGACTGCAGGTTCTGGAGCAATATTCAATGTGTCATTCTTGATATCAGTTACTCATTCTTTTAGTCTTTTTCCTTGGATTGATTTTGCCGAAAAGCCAGCTTCTTGCCTTCTTGCTTCTATTATATGTTTATTTTCTATTTATTTCATTTACTCCCGTCTTACCTGCTTTGGATTTATTTTGTTGTTCTTTTTTCTGACTGCCTGAGAAGGATAGTTAGCCCCTTTCTTGCTGGGCTTTGTTTTTTATTCCCATTTTAGGCCATTTACTTTTGTGAATTACTGTTTTAACTGCAGTGTGCATGGCGTAGTGTGTAATGTTTCGTTATCACTTGGTCCCAAATATTTTTTGATTTTATTATAATTTATTCTCTGACTCATAGACAGTTTATAAATGCATTTTTAAATCTCCAAATAATATGAAAATTTTATATTTATCTTTTGTTACTGCTTTTTCAGTATAACTTTATAGAGGTCCTAGCACTAACTACAATTTCAATCTTCCGGTGCCAAGTATATAATCAATTTTGCATGATGCTCTATGAAGAAAGTGTTCTACACGGTTTTGAGACCAGTGTTTTAAATATGTCCAGTAGGTTGACTTTTTGTCGGTCGTGTTTTGGAATTCTGAATATTTTACCGATTTTGTCTGCTTATTCTAGGTATTATGGAGAAAATGTGTTTAAAAAATTCTCCCTGTGGTTGTGAATTGGCCCATTTTTTTCTATTGTTGTGTTCATTTTAGACGTGTTATAAATGTATACAAATAGAAATCCTCGTATCTTTCTGGCAAGTTAAACTTTTAATCATTTTAAAGTGACTACCTTTTATTAAGTAATCTGTTCTTTCTTTTTAAATGTGGCTATACCAGCTTTCTTTTACCTAATGCTTCCATGGTAGGTCTTTTTCCTCTCTTACTTTCAGCTCTTCAATATCCTCATGTTTTCAGTGTGTTTTTATAGGCTGCCTCTATTTGAGTATGATGTTGTTCATAATTCCTTCTGAGAATCCATTTCTTTTGACTGGAGCATTTGCTCTGTTTATGCTTAATGCAATTATTGGATTTGAAGTTACGCACTTTTTAATTCAATCAATTTTATCATTTTTCTTCTGCCTCCCAAAATAACTTTAAAATGTGCTTTAGTTTAGATGGGTGTGTGGTACATTCTCTGAGTTTCTGCTTGCCTGAAAATAACTTTCTTTTACCTTCTTCCTTTTTTTTTTTTTTTTTTAGATTTTATTTATTGATTCAAGAGAGACCCAGAGAGAGAGGCAGAGACACAGGCAGAGGGAGAAGCAGGCTCCATGTGGGGAGCCCCATGTGGGGCTCGATCCTGGGACTCCAGGATCAGACCCTGGGCCAAAGGCAGATGCTCAAATGCTGAGCCCCCCAGGCGCCCCTATTTTATCTTCTTTTCGTAGGATATTTTCAAGGGACAGAAGTTCTGAGTTGGTAACTGTGTTCTGCAATACTGCACTTATTTTTCTTCCTTCTGGCTTCCATGTTTGCTGTTTGGACACCAGCTGTTAATCTGGTTGTTGCTCCTCTGAAGAGGATCTCCCTTTCTCTCACTGACTGTTGTTTAGCTTTGGCTTTCTGCAATTTCACTGTCTAGATTTGGGTTTCTTTTTATTTTTCCTACTTGGCATTCATTAGACTCCTTATTGTGAATTGGTATCTTTCATCAGTCGTGGGCTATTCTAACTCATTATCCCTAAATTGCCTCTGCCAGGTTTCTGTCTTTTCTCTTCCAATTAAAAATATGTTAAAAACACCATCTCAAGTGTCCTTTGTCTCTCACTTTCCTTTCTATATTTTCCTTTTTTTTTTTTTTTTTTGTCACTCATGGGTAATTTCTTCTTACCTGTCATCTCTTCAGCTGTTTAATTTGCTTCTAAACCTGTCCACTAAGTTTAAAATTTTTATGGTTGTATTTTTTTAATTCTAGAATTTCTTTTTCTGTCTTGTCAAAATTTATAGTTTCTGTCCCCCCCCCCCCAAGTTTTATGCCCATCCTTCATCTCTTTGAATATACCGAACATTGGTTTATAGTCTATGTCTGGTAATTTCAATATCTGGGGTCCCTGAGTCTGTTTCTGTTTTTTGTTATTTTTGCCTGGCTCTTGCTTGTGCTAGCTTTTCTACCATTATTTCTTCCCATGTATGTGAGAAATTACTTGTAGAAAAAATTGGGGCCATAGAGTGGACTAATAGGATGGTGTATATCAATTACACTCAGATGAAAATATAAATTTTTATATATATAACAAAATAAAATGATTGTTAAGATTAAGCAAGCTTCCTTCCAAACAACTCAGCAACATAATCCACTAATTTGCTGATTGTCGATTAATGTAGACCAACTGCTGTATTACTGGCAACACAAATACTGTGCCTATTACTCATTAACAATCTTTTAAGATGCCATGTTCTTGGCTTGCTTAATGCCAGCCAGAAATAAATTTCCAGAAATAGCATTTTAATCCATGATACTCTTTCACTCTCAGCCAGGAGGATGTAACACGGAAAGAAAGTATAGCCTGAGATAAAATACAAGCCTATAAGGGCACTGATGTGATACAATAGGTATATCCCAGTTCTTTTCCCCACTAATCGTATTTGAACACAACCATTTAAACACTTGCTGAGCATAAGAATCAAGAAAGACCCATCTTCCATCTAGGTTGCAGCTATGAATAAAGCAACGCCAAATCCTAAGGACTCTAAAGTTACCCTTGTCGGGCTGGGAACTTCCACAATGAAAACTGGGAAAATAAAAGCAGTTGTTAAAGCTATATAAAAAAGTATGAGGGTGCAACAGCAAAGGCGGCAGGAAGAAGGGAGACCTCTGAGGGAATCGGACGTGCTGAGTCGGCCAGCAGCTGAAGCTGTGACTTGGGTGTCCTAACACAGAAGCATGAGTGTCCTAACACAGTGGCTTCTCAGCTCTGTGGCTCTGCAAGACAAGGAACCACAGGCCAGGCAACTCAGATGGATCCAGGGAGAATATGAAGAGAGAAATAAAGTGAAGGGAAGCATGTGAAAAAGGCAAGGAAGGCCAACAGACCTGTAAAAAGAAAAACAACCAAATAAGGTTCTCACCCACATATTCACCTATGAAAGCACTTGAAGCATCATTAGTCTCTCACATGCTGTTATTGTGTGGCCATTTTAATACACTTTATAGTACAATGTTTAATATGCCAGTACACACAGAAGTGAGTTTACATTGCCGCCGGAACTTTGGTTTGGATGTTTCCTATTTTGAGAGTGTAGCTTCTCTCTAATTGAGGCCCTGAGGATATTTATGCATCTTATTTTGTGAGAAAATGATATGACTTCTTTGCCTGGGCTTTTGTGTCACTTTGGATTTTCTTTTGAAGTGTAGAGGAACTGCCAAGTGGAGTCACCACTGCATGACCTTGGAAGGAAAGGATGTTTTTGAGAACAGAATTCGCCATGTAACCGTCTTTGGCCAAAGAAATCCCCTTAAATGTATATTGTGCAAGAACTTTTCTGGGCTCTGCTTCAAACTAAATTGGCTTGGATTTTCATGGGGTGCACTGACAAGTGTTTAAGGCTAGACAATAAATCAGACCCTTGTGTCACTAGAGGAGCTATCCAGCACCACGAAAATAGTCTCTCCTACCCCACCCCGGAGGGAGCTGTTTTTCCAAACACATGGTGCTCACTGTTAAAAGAGGTCACTTGGGGCGCCCGGGTGGCTCAGTGGTTGAGCGTCTGCCTTCAGCTCAGGTCGTGACCCCGGGGTCCTGAGATTGAGTCCCACATCGGGCTCCCCACAGGGAGCCTGCTTCTCCCTCTGTGTCTCTGCCTCTCTCTCTCTGTTTCTCATGAATAAATAATTAAAATCTTTTAAAAAAATTAAAAAATAAGTACAAGATGTCACATATTGAAACGGGAAGTCAATAATATGAAAACTGACCCATTCCCTTTGGCATTAACTTTTCCCGCATCCCAACCTGTACAACATTGTAAAACACAACCATACCACAATCAAATGTAATGTTTCTTCCTTTTGAATGAGTCTCCCTTTGTTCTTTGCTTCCATAGCACAAGTTCCTTCTTAAGACATTATGCCTCATGTACCCCAAACGTTTGCAGGCTATGCCAAAAAGTGAATACAAATCAGGTCATTTTAGTATTTATGAAATAAGTTTCCTGGTCCTGCCCACAGCTACTGGTATATGCTCATCAACTTCCTCTCTGCCTTTTCCCCTCCCATCGCCACACATTCTTTGAGTTCCCAACTTTCTCATATGCTCCCTGAGCAAGTTGGCCCTTCTGATCCCTACGTGGCATGGTTTTCTTTCCTTCCCCCCATCCCAATCCCTCTTGTCCTCTCCCCTTAAAGCCTTTTAAGAACTTTTTATTTATTATTATTATTATTTATATTATTTTTACCAATGTTAATGGTGCCTATTGTGACCAGCAACATCCAGGCCAAGGGCATGAGTTCCTGCAGCTCCTGAAGGCAACAATCCAAATATTCCAGGGTTGGCTTGTTCACCAGGTATTTGCCAAGCACCCACGGTTTTCCAGACACCATGCAGGCTCTCTGGCACCCTCCACATATCTGTGCCCTACACTGCCACCCAGACCTCTAAGTGTCATTACGTGGGCCAAGACTTCTGGAAAGGTCTTTACAAAACCAGTTTATTTCACTTTTACTTACCTCACTAAGAAGAGATTCAAAACCAGCTCAGTAGCCAAGGCAGAGAAGAAAAGCATTCTACTCAACTGGTCTTATCCCTTTCTTCTTTATCAGGAGCTCTTTTATGCAGGCTAATAAGGAAACACAAACATTTTTCTTTCTCTTTCCTAGAAATTGTAAGTCCATGCACATTCACTCATGCTGTCAGAGAGGTCATAAACCCACCAGTTTCATGAATAGCTGAGCTCTCAAGCCTCCTGAGTTAGCTATGACATTCTACTCTGATACTCTGTTAACATACTTAAATGTATTTCTTAGGTTCCCTAGTACGTTAACAATAGCTTAAGAACTTGTCAACATTATAGTCTTTTTCACGCGTTACCTAAAATAGTGATACCTTAGATAGCTAACAATGATACTTGTTAGAATTGAATTGATAATTTTTAAAAAATATCTTATTTATTTATTCTTGAGAGACACAGAGAGAGAAAGAGAGAGAGAGGCAGAGACACGGGCAGAGGGAGAAGCAGGCTCCATGCAGGGAGCCTGATGTGGGACTCGATCCCAGGACCCCAGGATCACACCCGGCTGAAGGAGGTGCTCAACTGCTGAGCCACCTGGGCTGCCCTAGAATTGATTTGACAATGACCTTTCATGCATGATCCTAGTAAATCCCAAGGGATATGACGGTCACATTTACAAAGTCACATTTAAAGAAGACACAAGTCAGTCTGCATAACTCGAGAAAATGTATATCTTCACTATTGGTAAAATATTAGAGTTTTGTATCACGTATTCACTGCCCAGAAATTTCTCAGAAGTGCTATCTTGGTGATCTTTCCTTCTCATCAAAGTTGCACAGCCATAACAATTACAAAAACTCAACAAGCAAACAAAACAAAACCTCCCCTACTCTCTTTGTGTATTTCTTTTCCCATCTAGCCCTTGGGTACCACATTCCTGACTTGTGATACTTCACTCTTTGCAATCACTTTTCCCATCTTTCACTGGGACTATATAGTGGAAGTATGATTCAAATGAGAATCACTTTTTAAATGAGACTCATCAACCTAGGAAAAAAAAAAAGGATAGTTCAAGAGCTGACTTGGAAATAAGTCAATGTTAATGATACAGTAATAATTTTTCCATGTTAAACATACAACTTCCTTGTTTTTATCTATTTATTATTTTTAAAACTTAATAGCAAAGTTGGAACCAAAAGATCTATTTTTAGATATCGGTAACAATTTTCTCCAAAGAAGAAAATTTCTGACACAAAATACGAATGGTCGGAAAATATTTTTCTGCAGTATTCTGATAAGTTATTTTTGTGATATTTTTGCCTTTTTAAGCTCTTGTGAATTCAATCAGCGGAGAATTAACAGAGGGAAACTAAGAACAAATTTCAAACACCACATTCAACTAGTGTTTAGAAAAACAAAATGAAATGAGGGGCATTCCACTTGCTCTGATCATCTATTACTGTGTAAAAAACCACTGCAAAATTTACTAGCTTCGAATAGTAACCATTTTATTCTCCCTCATGATTTTGTGGTTTGCCTGGGCTCAGCTTGGCAGTTCTTTTGCTCCAGGTGATTTAGGTTGTGGTTACAGTCATTGGGGGCCTCAATTATCTGCAGTGTCCAAGCTTGCTCACACACGTCTGGTGCCTCAGCAGGCCTGGGGTAAAGGATGATGCTTTCCATCTATCTTTTCCTCTGAGTTGGGATGTAACATTTGGTGCCATGGGTTACACATGTTATCCTGTGGGCAAGGAGTTTGGAGGAAATGCTTTGGTTAAACAAATTTAAGGAGATTTGTTAAAAGCCAAACCTCATTAGACCTTTAACATGCAAAGTGGGATTGAATGTGTTTTGTTTCCTTAACTTATTTGAACATCAAACTTTTTGTCTTAAAACCACCCCCAGGGCCTAAAGTTCCACCAAACACTCAATGGGAAAATGATTTTCTAAAGAATAGTGTGCTGTGAAGATCATATGACTACCCAGCGCCTTTATGCTCCATGATTTTGAAAAATATTTATAGTGTAAAATAGACCCTTAAAGCATAGTCGTTACAGGAATCATGATCATGGCCAATAGCATTTATTGAGCATTTACTACGTGCTGGGTATTGTGCTAGTACTTTATATTCATTTGCTTATGCTCTGAGTGGTTTGCACCCCATCTAATCCTACTAATAATCACACAAAATAGATATTATTATGATCTCCATTTTACAGATGAGGAAACTGAGTCAGGGTTAGACACACAATTTGGAGGTACAACTCTGACTTGAGCCTCTTTGTATGACTCTGTAGTCTGGGTGCTTAACGACTGTTCTAGTCTGCCTTCTCTTCTGCATCTCAAGTCAAGTTTTCAGTTTTGAAAATTAGTGATTCACTTTAGTCTGAGATTCTGTACCTCTAGAGAAAACTAATGTTTATCAAGCACTTACAACTAGCCTTTGTGCTTTTAAATATATTTATTAGGTGATTTATACTGACCATAACCATAGGAAAGAAGTATTGAACATTTTGTGAGAAAACAGAAAAAGAAGCCCTCTTTTTGCTCTGATAGTAAATATTTTGCCAACAGAGGATAAGCATCTCATAAACCACTTCAAATGATTTCTCAGGAACCCACTCAGTTCTGAAATACAAACTATCATCCTTCATCTCCCTCTAAAGAGTTGCTTCCCTGAATCACCCAGAGCATTCAGAAACGATTTTAGCTTAAATAAATCCTTTCTCCAACCTATCGAATATCTACTTGAGTCCTAGGGAAAATTATATGGAATAACATGTTTGGAATCCACACTTGTTAAATTCTATATCCAAGAGATAATGTATATCTTTATAATGTAAATATAAATTATATATAGATGTGGAAATTAATAGCACAGCTTGAATCTCTACTTTTTCACACAATGTCATTTCAATAGAGCAAAATTGCAAAAATACCCGCAGAAACCTACTTTTGATGTCGTTTCAAGATGGCAGCCTGAGCACAAATTTACAACCCAGGCCTGTGAGAGTCCACTGAAATAGAAATACAGACACACAAAGAAGGAGAAAGAGCAACAGCAAAGTACTCTGGATGAGGATGTGGAGAACAGTGGTCATTAGTGAATGAGAAATCTAAACAAATGTCGGGCTGACGTTAAGCAGATGGAAGCCTCTAAGCAAATGAAAGAGCACAGAGCTCCCTACAGAAGCCCCAACAGTGAGGTGAGGCAGGAGCTCTTCCACCGGCAGCAAAGTTGGAACAACCTCAAGGTGGGAGCTGGTAGGGATGAGGCAAATACGGGGCTGATGACAAGGCCTGTGGTCTTTCCATGGTAAGGTCTCTGTAGGAAAAACTATTTTACCTCCCCCCTCAGTCTCCACCCAGAGAGGGCAATCAGCCCAGAAACAGAACCTAGAAATTTTTTTTAAAAAATGGACTGTGAACTAAGGTCACCTTGGTTCAACGTCTGCTTCTGCCGCTGACTGACTGGGTGACGTTAAGCAGGTTGTGTGAGCTCTCTGTGCCTCCATTTCCTTGTACGAATGGGGCATAGTCGCGGTGCCTAACTTAGAGGAGACGGTGAGTGAGTAGTAAAGGAAATTGCTCTACGTGATGTTCTTGAAACAGGGCTGGCCCATGACCAATTAGCTATCATCGTTATCATCATTACCTCAGAACAGATCTCTTGAATAAACCATGGGAGAACATCTGGGGCTTATGGTTTGGGAATTGGAGTCCTAAAGTAGAGCCCTCCTGCATCCGGAATTTGGGGGGACCAGCCCCGGCTTCTGGCTCCAGAACAGTGCTGTTAGTGAACCGCTCTACCCCCACTACACAGGGCTTCTAGCTGGACTTGCCACATGGGAGAGGGAAAGCCTTTCAGGAAACAGACCTATTGATATAATAAAGATTAAAGCAAACCTACCCCAACTACCCCATCCTTTGTTTTACATAGAGGTAGAAAACCAAGGATCACTACACAGACTGTACCAGCATCTTTATTTTTATTCATTCATTCTTCTATTCATTTGCCCATTGATTGACTGATAGGAATCAAAATAATTTATTTTATTTTTATTTTTTCCAGCCCTAGTGGCATATAATTGACATATAACATCATGTACATTTAAGGTGTACAACACGGTGGCTTGGTATATGCGTGTATTATGAAATCATTATCACAATAAGGTTAGTTAACACATCCATCACCTCACATACACATAGCAGAAACTGATTCCAGAGGAATTAGAGAGAATTCAGGGAGCAGAAGAGAAGTCAAAAATGGCAAGAATATACTCCCATTAGAGTTCTCAGAGAGACTTGAGATGATTTTGCACTACTGAATGTGTGTGTGTGTCTGTATGTGTGTTTGTATGCCACTTAAAAAAAGAAATCAGAGCAACAATTAAAAAAAAAGCTCTTTGGTATTAAAAACATAATTTCTAAAAAAAAAAATACAGGGACAAAAACCATAATTTTTGAAAATAAATTCCAAAGAATTTTGGAATTCTTGGAAAAAAAATTTCCAAAGAAAGTGCTAAGGTAAAATCATGGAGACTTCCCAGGATTTAAAGCATCATGACAACATGGAAAACTAAAAGGGGAACAAACGAAAAGCCTTAGAGAGCGAATTAATGAGGGTTCCCCATAAAACTAATGGATTCTCAGAAAAAAGAAGTCAAAATGGTTGGTACATGCGTTACCAAGGATTATATTGGACACTATGTCCCATGGCTAAGGAAGGATTTAATGATTCGGATTGAAATGCTGTGTGAACGCCAAACAAGGGGAATGAAGTCCACGCTGTTCACATCATTAGGGAATTTCGGGATACTAAGGCCTAAGAGAAGATCCTAAAATAAAAACCCATCGAGAATAATTATGTTAACAGCAAGGAGTGACGCTGGATGCTAAAAGACAATGAGGCCAGGGACCATCGGTCACTTTCTTGTAATAGGTAGGGATGCTGATTGCATGGCCTTTGTTCCCAAGCCACACCAGCCCAGGCACAAAAGTAAGATCATAAGGGTAACAACAAAAGTATAATTTTCTTCTAGTTTGGCCCTCTTAAGTAAGGACTAGCAGGCCTCCAAGTCCCTCTCTAAGATCTTAGGATTTCCTCAGTGGGGCATACAAACCAGTCACATTGGCTCCAAGAGGCAGCCACGCGTTCCTCACCACCACCACCCTCTCCATGCACCCCTTTGGTGAGGTGTCCTGTTAATGCCAACACCGATGTCTGCCGCAAGTCTGTCGCTGAGAAGTGACTCAGTGAGGCAAGCTGTCGTGGCACTTTGCTCACAGTCTGCATCAACAGTCTCCCTGGACTTGAATCCCAACTCACCCCGGACCGAAAGGATAACCTTGACCTCACTAGGCCTCAGGTTTAACATCTGTAAATTGGGAATAATAACAGTATTTATCCCACAGTGCTTTTGATGATGCAATGAGACAATCCCATTTGGGAACTTAGCACAGTGCCTGGCCCATAGTTGGCATTTGATGAAGCTTCAGGAGAGAGCAAAAACCAAGAAATCACACTCATTGTGCCACTGAGGCCTGCCAGTGTGCCTCCCCAAAGTGCTGGCTGCCGGCGCATGGCACCATCTCCTATTTGAACAGAAGCTGCTGTTGCCTTGGGTAACATCTCACTCAGGAGAGCAGTCAACATAATTCCCTTGATTTGTGACTTCGCCTCCTTTCTACTTGAGGCACCCATTCTGAGCAGTAATAGAAATTCAGTGAATTTAGAGCCCCACTCTCACTCCCCAGGTGGTGTGTATGTTTCCAGGGGATTACGTGTCACCTCTGTGTTGTCTGGGGGTAAGAGGAGTTAGCACCCAGTCCTTGCTTCTTCCGCTGTAATGTACTTTGGCTCCTCTGGAATCCTCCTCAACGTCAATGACATTAGCTGCTTTGTCTCCCCTGACTCAAATCCTAAGGCCTTTCCGACCTAGCTCTCTGACAGCTTCTTGTGTGCCGCGCTAAAGCCTCAGAGATCTTCTGGGGTTGTCTCTGGCCCTTCATCATCACTGGCTTCACCCACCATGAGTTCAGAGGAAATCGGTCTACGGATGGCCTGGCCACCCAGGCAGGTCTCGTGACTCAAGCTCTGAGAATGGGCACAGAGGCCTGGGCTTGGTTCCAGATTCCCTTGACTTGTCTGGATTGTTCTGTCTACTTTCTCCTCTTTTGAGGACTCTGCCTGGGAGTTAAGAGGAAAAAGATGCAGTCCCCTTTGAGTAACAACCAACATCCGCTTCCACTGCTTCCTTCCAGGTATCCTCCTCACCCAAGCTGGGAGGATGGTCATCTTGTTGGAGAGAAAGAAGAGACAGGAAAAGCCAAGGTCATGCATTATGCACTCTTTGCTCAGAGGCCCTTGAGGGCCCACTGCTTTCAGCTCTTCAGCTATGACAATCCCTGATGACAGTGCAGACAAGGGCAAGGAAATGCAAAGATACAGAGAGATATTTAGGAGAGCCAAAACGTTATCTGCCATCATCCTGATAACTCCTAGAAGAGTCCCAGGGAACATCTATTGAGAACCTGCTAGATGCCAGTCATTCTCTAAGCACTCCATACATACTAACTCGCTTAATCCTCATAACTGAGGAGGCAGGTATGGTTTTATTCCCACTTTCCAGATGGAAAAAAAATGAAGGATGGGTGAATTAAATAATTTTCCCAAGGTCAGTGAGGCTGCCCATGAAAAAAGTGGAATTCCAACCCCAGATACTGTGGTTCCAGGGCTGCAGCCTCCACCCACTTCCATCTTCCTCTCCTAGACTGTGAACCAAACAGCCCCTGTGGTTGTCTCGGTTCCTTATTGCAGCATAGGGATGACTCCAGGCCTCTGGGCGATGATAGTGGGTAGATGATAGTGGGGGCAGCATCATACAGAGTTGCTCCCCATGCAAGTTCACTGTCTCCGAAGCCAGGGGGCCTCCTGCGCCCCTCTCGCTTTGGCTGGAGTTACTACCTGAATCCCTCTTAAATGGCAAGTCACTGTTCCCCTGTGGGTCACCACAGTCCTCTAGACTTCTTCATCAGGGTAGGTGGAGATGTCTATTTAGAAAAGCAAAACAGGGCCTGACTGAAAATACAAGCTCAGCTTAAACCACCACTCCACTGTTACAGCTGTGAGACTTGGAGAAATCTCTTCATCGCCTCTGAGCCTTAGTGACTTCATGTCTAAAATGGAGATAATACTTACGGTACAGTCATTAAATACATGAAGAGCTTAGCATGATGTCTAGCATGTAGAAGCCACAAAGTAGATATTTATTTGGTTCCTTCGATTTGCAATAAGCATGTAGATGCATTCTTTAAGTTTTTATTTTAATTCAATTAGTTTATATACAGTGTAATGTTGGTTGCAGGTGTACAATATAGTGATTCAACATTTGCACACAACACCCAGTGCTCATCACAGATGCACTTCTTAAATCTCATCACCTATTAACCCTTCCCCCCCCCCCCCCCCCGCCGCCTCCCCTCTGGTGACCATTGGTTTGTTCTCTGTAATTAAGAAACTGTTTCGTGGTTTGCCTCTCCGTTTTTTCCCTTTTGCTCGTTTGTTTTGTTTCTTAAATCTTACATATGAGTGAAATCATATGGTGTTTGTCTTTCTGTGATTTGTTCCAATTTGCATTATACTCTTTAAATCCATCCACGTTGTTACAAATGGTGAGATTTCATCCTTTTGTATGGCGCAGTAATATTCCGTTATATATACCACATCTTCTTTATCCATTCTAACCTATGGAGGCATAAACCTACTTCAGTTGCTCTGTGTGAAACTCTCCTTGAGGTCCTCTTTCCTAGGGTCAAAACCATCATCTGATTTTGTGCATCACAATCAGTGTACTGAAGGATCCACTCTTACCAAAGGTTTTCTTCCTCAACAAATGACCACTCTATATGACCGCTCTATATCTCTTGGATTATAACCAGTGTTAAGTCAATTAATTTTTTTCCCTGAAGGTACTAAACATATAATCTTAAGCAAATGTGCTTAATACTAATGTTAATTGCCACCATTTGAAAATTACTCACTAGGTGCCAAGTACTGTGCTAAAGTTGATCTAATCTTTATGGTCTTTTGAGGAAGGGATCCTTGTCCCCATCTAATAGAACAGATGGTTGAGATTTGGAGAGGTTAAGTAACTTGTCCAAGGTCACAGAGCACATGGCAGGGCTGACCTCTAAACAGTGTTATCTCTGTCTGAATCCAAAGCCCATGCTCTTCACTACTATTTTAAAATGATAATAGTAATAACCATAGAACATAATGAGAAACTGAGCTCCTATATTCCTTTTGCTTTCCAACAAATTGTATATTCATCTAAGTCACATGTTCCATTAAGCCTTGTAACATAATGGCAATGGCAATAAAATAGAGCTTGTCTTCGTAGAACTGCTAGTAAGAGCAAGGAAAAGAAAGCCCCATGAGAATATTCTATTATCTAAACATGTACAAAATCTTCTGGAGGACATTGAAGGCAAATTATTAAAGTCTGGTGTGCTGGTTTTATTTAAATCTTCCACGAGTACATTCACAGGGCCTCTCTCCTGTAGTTAAAAGGGATAGTCCCCGGGTGACATCTAAGTTAAAAAGTCAAATTTTTCAATTTGAGTATTAGGTGCCGATTTATTTCTCCATCCGTGTTTGCTGTAATCCTTTTGGCCAATTTCCCTTGGGACTTCGGTTAGCAAACTTACTGGAGGCGGGGTGTCCTTTGGAAATTAAAAAAATAACAAACAAACTAGATTCAACAGATAAGTGACACATCACTGTTCAGAAACCTTTATGGCTCTGACAGAGAATCCAACACCCACATCCTTTCATAGACCTGATTAACGAGAAATTTTCTCTAAGCAGATGGAGCATGAAAATTGCTGCCCCTTGGAATCAGTTGTCTAACCGAGTTTAATATTTTCATTTGGTTTTCCACTGTTATTATTATTATTGCCATTTTAACTTCTGCATTATAGCCACAGCATATGCCTCTGGGTACAAGAGGAAGAAAAAATTCAATTTTAGTGTTTGTCTTATTTGTGCTTTACTTGAAGCAATTTGGTTTGCCACATGGAGTGAATAAAGCTGTCATGTTATTTTTTTTCAAAAAGAACACAATAACTATAATGGACTATGCATTCATCACTGAGTAGATTAATTTTTTTCTTCCAGTGAATGGCATTTAAAAAAAAGGGGGGGATAATTTCCAATTGAATTGTGTCTGGTGAATCACGATGCACATTTCAAACCTAGGCACATACCAGGTCCCAGCTTTTCTGCTAGTGTTTTCCCAACACACAATCTTTTTTTGAAGAGTATTCCACAGAATGTAATAAAAACATATTTTCTGGCTTCCGTGTAGTAATTTTCTGCAGGAAAATGTAGATTAAAATATAACCTTCGGCTCCCAGAAAGTACTGTCTCTGTTGAATATCTGGCTTTCTTTTTTTGGGAGGGGGGACTTGAATTCTCTCTTCCTTTCTTCTCTTTTTACGTTGTCTCCTTTACATGCTCAGCTAGCATCCAAACATTGCCAAAGCCCTCCTTGCGTGTGAGAGATGCTAGCTGGGTGCATAGGCCTTCAGACATGCCCGGCCCTGGCCGGAGGCTCACGGTGGTGGGCCCTGCGGAGCCCTGTTGCACGATGGGTGGAAGATCTCCCTAGGAAGCAGTTCATTGCCAGGCAGCAGAGTCGAGGGGGATGTAGGCTTGTTTCAAGACAATGAGAAGGGGTCGGAGGAGAGGGTCACATGGGCAAGACATGACGATTGAGTTCATTCCCTCCCCATTGAGTCCCCTTGGGAGTGAGAACTATGAACAAAGACTTTAAGAGCTATTTACCAGAAATATCTTTAGACATCGGAAGCCCAAAGAACCACTCTTGGTAACCTAGGTAACAGATGCGGATGCTAATAATTAGCATTTATTGAGCTCTTCCTAATTATGACACACCTAACGTGCATCCTCTCAACCACACGTTGTCGTCATCCTCACAGTGGCCCTCTGATACGGCCTTAATTGTCTCCATTTTACAGATGAGGAAGCTGAGGCCAAGGGGGGGGGGGACATGTAACTGGCCTGTGGCCATGGGGCTATAAAGTGACACCTTCAGGATTTGAAACCCAAGCTCTCTAATCTCACCATCTCCCGTCTGGACCATATGGCCAGTGCTGTTTGCCACCAAGTGCAACTGGAGGACACTAGGGCATGGAACAGAAGCTGTGGGCCTCCACGTGCCCCGGAAGGTGGGAGGTCGCTGGGCACTAAGGCACCCTCACTCAAGGTGGGAGGCCGGTGCCTTGCTACTCCCACCAGAAGCTTCTTGTTGGCTTTCTGACAACCTCTTAACTGCTGAGTAAGGGGAGGAGACCGGTTCCCTGCAGACGCTGCCCTTGATGACCGCTTGGGGGACACGCATGAAATAACTGCTGGGTTTCCCAGAATAATTAGGGGGAGAGGCAGAGGCGCTGGAAGTTCCTGTAGAGTGAACTGGTGACAGGCTACAATGTTTGATGCCCCTTGGGCTGGTGAGGACTAGGGAAACGGCTCATGCAAAGAACCCCCCAAATCAGGATTGGGCTGGTAATGAAACAAGGGACACGGCCTCTTGTTTTTGTCTTTGGATGCCCTTTCATTCCAGTTTGCGGCTTCTGGGAGAGTGAGAACAAGTCTGGAGGGCTGTTCTCCTCCCTCTGAGCTTGCTCAGGAATGGACTCCTTCTGCCTCTCCCCCCAACCCCCGCCAAACCTCAATTATTATCCAGAAAGTATTGCCGAGCACAGGCCCTTTAGCGAATGAGAAAGCACTTGGTCACCAGTCGTATTTGTCATATCTGGAACACCTGCTCTCTACAAGAGGCACCGCACAGGGACTGGGGATCCAGAGATGACTAAGCTGGGATTCCCTGCTCTCAGTCAGTTTCACTGTCCTAGAGACAGAGGACCGGCCTATAACTGGTCACGCAGGGGACACAAGAAAACAGCATGAAATGGAGACGAAGTAGCAAAAGTTGAGGAGGCTTTAGGCATGGAACACCATTCTCGTGGGGGTGGGGGCTTTGCCCATATCTTCAATCCCGTCAAGGTTAAGTGCATGTTTTGGGTAGGTGCTATTTTACATGATTCTTCCTGGCTTCCCCACTCTGTTCCTCCACTTATTCATCTTTCTTGGGCTCTCTCTACAGTCGCTTCCTCTCTCCCCTTCCAAATCCCTTCTCAGACACCCACTGAAATTGCTGAGCTCCTACTCGGAACCACCTTCACATCAAGCTACTAACGACATGTTCTTGCCAACCATTACTCTTTAGTCCATCTGTCTTCTTGTCTGCTCAGAAGAGTCCAAAAGTATTTCTAGATCCTTAACAGTCTCTAAGCCACATGGGGGAAATGCATTTAAACTGGTTAATAAGACCACAGACTAAGGGCAAAGCGCTAAGATTGACTTTTATGTACCCAATTACCGCCTTAGATGTCAACTGTACACCAGGGGGTTTTTAATGAGTTATGTAAGGGAGAACGTCTTTGAAATGGTTTGGCCTTTCCTCCTTCCTTTATAAGCCGGCATCTATCTTACTCTGCTGGAAGGAACAGCTGAAAAATGCAGAAGAGAGCAACAGCAACAAGGAAAAACTTCACGAGAGTGGGGAATTGGCTGTGTTGCTCACTGCTCCATTTCCACCACCTATCACGCAGTGGTACTAGATAAATATTTGCTGAGAGGGGAAGGAGAGGGGGGATATTGAGATAAACATTGGACTTGGCTTCTCCTAGATGAACTCTAAGATCCCTCCTGAACTGAGATTTTATGACCCAATAAGAGTGAGAACTTAAATCTGAAAACCTATGTAAACTCATTATGTTGCATTGTTTCCTACCCCACCCTCTCTGTATTTGCAAGTCATTACAGTGGTATGGCCCAATATTGAGATCAAGGAAGGGAGAAGAGAGTCAAGGCAATGGAAAGAATTTCAAAAGCCTATTTATTTTATCCCCAGTTGGCAACTAAATCATCCCATAAAAGGACGTACAATGACATAATGGAAAGTATGCAGGCTTTGGAGTCAAACAGAGCTGGGTTTGAATTCCTGTTCTGCTGCTCACAGACTGCGTGACCTTGGACGACGTAACATCTTTGGGCCTGGTTCTTCTTTTATAAAAGACACACCGTAAGAAAATATTTTAGGGGGTTTTGCCCCTTGCACAGACTGACACATAGAAGGACCTCAAAAATGCTAGTTTTCTCTTCAGGAATCTATATGCACGTGATTATTTTTTAAAATATATGACTTAGGGCGCCTGAGTGGCTCAGTCAGTGAAGCATCTGTCTTCAGCTCAGGTCATGATCCTGGAGTCCAGGGATCAACCCTACATTGGGCTCTTCACTCAGTGGGAAGCCTGCTTCTCCCTCTGCTGCTGCCCCTACTCACTCATGCTCTCTTGCTCTCAAATAAGTAAAATCTTAAAAAAAAGATGCATCTCAATTTCCTTTAGGATACCAGCATCTTACAGGCTTCCTAGCCACTGAAGTCTACAGATTTTGTAACTGTGCTGACATGAAAGGCCTTTTACTCACTTAAAAAAAAATGTTTAACCTATGGTTGGACTATCAGTTGAAAAATATCACTACTGCCAAGTCCCCGTTTATACAGTAACTCTTCATAACCCTAAAGACCATTGTCAAGTCCTTTGTGTGTCTATTATAAGACCCAACCCGTGCATTGCCTCTTTGTCAGGAGTTTTCAAAGAAAAGAATTCTTTTAAACACTTAGTATATGACTAGGTCTTAACCTGCGTTAAGACAGGACTTGTTTTCACTTTGACAAGGTAAAACCCACAACATTAATGACAATTCTAACTCTGGAAGATGTAGATCAAAGCTAGAGGAAAAGAAAACCTATATTATCTCCTTCCACTAAATGAAGGTTAATCTCTCTTCAAAGACCTTTAAATTTAAAACAGTTGCTATACAGCCAATGGGCTTGCAAGGTGACTGAAGACAAACGAAACTTGACCTCTGATAGGAAGTGTTTAAAAATGAAAAGAAGGTTCTGGAGCAAACTCTCTTAGGCCAGAGACTGAGTCTTAATCCTTCATGATTCTCAGGGATCGGGATCATGTGTAGTACCAGGTTATGACTTGAAGTAATCTCAAGCTGAATTGAAGTAAGAGTTGTTACCTCCATAAAAATGGTAACAGAAATACTTTAAGTAGAAAAACAGAAAATATAAAAATTGAAACCTAATAATATTAATATTATAATAATTATTTTTAAAGTGGCCCTATTTCCTTAAGATGCCTGTTGTCCTTGTAAGGCAAAGAATAGCATTTTATATATTTTTTAAGCGACTGAAAAATATTTCAAAGGCCATTAGTTCTTGGTCATAAATTACTATCTTTTCCTGGGATCCAATTAAAAATATTCAGTAAGGAGACGTCTGGGGGGCTCAATCCATTAAGCGTCATTCTTGGTTCCCACTCAGGTCATATCTCAGGGTTGTGAGATCGAGCCCCACATCGGGCTCCATGCTCAGCGTGGAGTCTGCTGAGATTTTCTCTTTCTCTCTCCCTCCCCCTGCTCACGCACGTGCTCTCTCTCACAAATGAATGAATGAATGAATGAATGAATGAATGAATAAATGAATAAAATCTTTACAAAAATACTCAGTAAGGAGATTTATATAAACATTGATTTATCTACATGGGACAGATTCATTCCCGGACCCTACTGCCACCAGCCAACAGGGCCATTCCACCACATTGACTCCAGGCTGCCATTTGCCTTCATGGCTGACAGTCATTCCTACACATGCAGCAATGCACAGGTTTCCTGAATGTGTGAAGGAAACTTATCTAAGGCATGCGATAATCCAAATACATCAAAGTCTTCTGTCTTGCAACCTAAGAATGCTAAGAACTGCTGCATGGGGCTGTGGTATAGAGTAAATAAAATAATGAATGTGTCCCTCAACATATGCTTGGGACCATGACATTGGGCACCAAATTAATATTCTTAGTGGCTATAGGAACAATAGTTGTAAGTGGAATAGGTTCATCAATCAGGCCAGCCTGAGTTCAAATCCCAGCTCAGCCACTTGACAGCTATGTAATTTGGTGCAAGTTGCTAAATGTCTCTGAGCTTCAGCTTTTCCATTGACAAAACCTGGACACGTATGGCACCTACCTCAAAGCACTTTTGAGAGGATTGAACTTAATAATCCACTTAAAGAATTTGGCACAATGTATGTTTCTTCTCACATGTTCAACAAATGTCTATTATCATTGCCATCATTATTATTAATGATAATTCATCAATTAATTTTCTCTGTACTTTTATCTAGGGAAAAATGGTAAATTAATTAAATACCTAGAAAATGAATCTCAAGCCTTGAATCCAAAGAAATATTGAATATAGCAACTGCAAATGGATAAAGGGGTTTGTATATTGGGGACCAGTTGGAGCTTTCTTAGGATACTGATCCTTCTTTTTTCCTAAGACCTTGATATATCTTAGAGAGGTGGTGGAAATAAACCTAAGAACTTAAAAAAAATACCCACTTTTGGTCAGGATATGCTCTCTTTTTCATTTTGAGGATCACTTACCTAGTTATAAGAATAATAATTAGTTTATTTTTAGGAATTTCACTTATTATTTATTTTAATTTTTTGTTTTTAAGAATTTTAACTAAGCACAAAAAATTGGAAAAGTTGTTTAAAATGCTAATTAAAATAGACCAAAACAAAAACATTTGGTTTTAGAGGAAATATATTTACTGTGTCATTTTGAAGATGAGGGCACTGAAATGAAGACGTGCCTGGGGTTGTCCAGGTGAGTAGGCATGGGGCTCAGGCTAGGTTTCATTATTACTCTTCAAAGCACTCTGTTACAACTCGACAAAAATAAGTCAAGGTGCTGATTAACCAAGCCTGGGCTCTCTATCAGCCAGGGAAATTGAAGTATTTTGCTGCAATCCACCACTGACTTTTTCAGTATGTGAAAATCTTATCATGTTCTGCTTGGAATGATCCATCTTTGGCGTATGTCATAGCCATGCATTGATTTTGTCAACTTAATGTGAAGAAAATTAGTTTAATTAATTATTGAATGAACCAGAGTTTCCTTGTAACCCCATGAAACCTGCCCTAGAACATGCATCTACTTTTCCTTCTACTGTAACTCATTTGTATGACTAGTGATGAGACTTGGCTCCACAGCCCTCAAGAGCTCCTTAGGTTTTCCCATCATATATTTCATCTCTAGAGCTGTCAGACATTTTACAAAATCATTCATATTACTCCTCAGAGATTGAGAACTGATTAATATAGGGCATTAATGACATTTTAGGGTCCCAGGCTCCACTTTATCCTATGGTTGTGAAAGGCTACTATTTAATTGCACTTGTGCCATTCTCAGAGAGATTTCCTCTTTGTGGGGGCAAGATGGCTGCAACAACCCCAGAACACACATTTCCTCTTAAAAATGCAGACCAAAATAGCATGCCAATCTCTTCCAAAAGTCATGAGAAATATTTCAATAGTAAATTAATGGCATTGGTTTGGTCACATGTCTATCTCTAAGCCAGTCACTATGGACAGAGAAATATGAGCCTTTGTGTGGCCAAGCTTAGCTCAGACACCATTCCTGGGGTGAGGTCAAAAGCAACTTCACCAGGACCATATATAGTGAGAGTGGCTGGATCCTCAGGTAACCACTGGGGATAAACTGGATTCTGATCTAACAAATGTCTGCTATTCAGGGGAAATTCTCTGAGCTATGGGATGATAGGATAGTAAGACTAGAACCCTTTAGTTGAGAAAGATGGAACCTAATGGAACTTCTTAAAACTGTCATGCATTTATGCAAATGGACAACAAACCCTTAATTATTGTAATAAGAATACCACCTTTGAAATTCTGAAAGTTATTTTAGTAGTGCAAAGTGCTACTTTATGTCATAGGCAGTATCTTTGTGGGATTCTTTATCACCAAGAGGCTGTACTTATTAAAATATTAACTCAAAAGATTCGGGGTTGGGGGTGGGGTAGTCTAAGTTAGTAATGTAGAAAAGGGCTAAGACATCCCCAATTTCTATAACTCCTTTTGAAAACTGACCTTAATGATCCTCTAGAGCAATCCATATATTCTCCTGAGGCCTAGATAGTTGACCAAGCTCAATAATCTAGTTCAACTCAACAAGCAAAATGGAAATGGTTTCACACGCAGTTTGAAGTCCCGGAAAAAGTTTAAGGAGTAAGCAAAGCAGAAAGCTGCAACCAGGCTATGAAGAAAAAGAACATGTGTTCCACTGCTTCATTTCTGTATCCAACAGAGAGAAGAAAACGCAGCTGTAATCCACATAAGTGAATCCAGAGAGTAAGAAAAAACAGGTTTTAAAATTCAAAGATATTTTGCTTGAGACCAAAAGCAAACCAAGTAAACACATGATAGTAGGTTAGAGCTAAAAACATTTGACTTCAAATGTTTTGTTTTCTATTTCTTCAAATGTTTTGTTCTCAATTTATAACTCACATATAAAATATATTATTAAATTATATTATTACATATAAAATATTATATATCTTCGCACATAGTCTCATAGTTGATCATTGAGTACTCGGCAAGCAAGGGCACTTTTGCTTTCTTCTCCTCTTGCTTCCTGAAAACAAAGGTCTGAGAAGTTGCTGATTCTTACGATGAAGCTTATTTCATCAAAAAAGGTCGAAATTCTTAAGAATGTAAATGTGTCCTTTGAGCAGGCTTTCATTCCCTTTTCTTTTTTTTCCTGGGGTATTATTGTGCTTTCCTGGTGATTTAGCCACTGAGGAATGATGAAAAGAATTATCTGTTTCAGTGATTTGTGGCTTATTATAGGCACTGGGGACAAAGTTGAAATAAAGGATCACGATGAGATTTGATTGTTCTTCATGTTTTGTCACAGATAGGAATAAAGGCATGCCTTGGGAAAGAAACTGTGTAGAAACAGAACGTCTTGCTGTAGGTTATGCAAAACCATAGACAATGTGCTTTATAGAAAAGAAACGTCTTTAGAGATATCAGGTATGCTTCCTAATTATGGCAATATAATTTGAAATAAAATCTTTTAAAAAAACGTGAACCTTACATTTCTAGAAGTTTGGGATCTGTGAACCCAAGATAATTTTTTTTTTTTTAATGGGCTTGGGGTCAGAGTGGGCAGTTGCCTAATTTATTCCTTAGCTATGCCCATTGATAAGATCAAAGGCGTGACCATATGAGTAAAATCTTATAATATTTGCTCAGTCACTGAATAACTCATTCTATGGGACTCATTCTATGTGTCGGAAATACAACACTGAATAGGACAAAGACTTTGTCTGGTGGGAAGACTCCTGGGAAGACAGAAATTACATAAAGATATTTAAATTATGATTGAAGTAAGTGACACAGAAGGAACGCATGATGGAAATGCCCAATACCAAAGTGGTCCAGGACCCAAGGAGTGATATCTGGTCACATCTTGAAGGGAGAGTGGAGGCAGTAGGTGGAGGCAGTCAGGGATAGGACTAGTGGCAAGAAGAGACAGAGGACACTACATCTCTGGAGTTTCTGAGATGGGAAGAAATATGAGGTGTTCAGTGAGCTAAAAGAAGACCCACAGGAAGAAGGCAGGTGTGGATGAGGGTTCAAACTGGAGAAGAAAATGGAGTCAGAGACCATAGAGTCATGAAGGCCTATCTGGAACTTTATAAACAATGGAAATTCATGGGAGAAGGTTTTTTTTGTTGTTGTTTTGTTTTGTTTTGTTTTGTTTTAATTCATGTCCCTGTCCTATTTTTAAAAATTTTGAACGATCTCCTTTTCCACAGTTTAGGGAACCAAGCAGAGAGGTACAACCACAGAGATAGGGAGACTACTCGCATCTGTTGTTGTGATCCAGAAAGCCGGTGATAGTGACTTTGCCCACCAGGGATGGCAAAGCTGGTAGAGAGAAATAGAAGGATTTGAAAAGTATGTAGGAGCCAGAACCAATAATATAATGGGTAAAGTGAGTGAACACGACTCTCGCGTTTCTGGACTGCTTAGAAGTAGGGAGGATGGACCTTGATATGGGGACCTCCCAAGGCAGAGAATGTTTTAGGAGAGATTAACTTCAGTTCTGGAAATGTCTGTGTCACATCCAAGCAGAGACATGGAGTTGACAGTTAGGTACTTGGGCCTGAAATATAGCAGAAATGTCTAAACTAGATCTATTTGCAAGTTTCTGTAATAAATACTTTCAGATGTTTCCTAGTTTCCGGTCACTATCTAAGCACTTTATAGACACTAAACTGTCTTACTCTTCCTTACAACTCTCCAAGGTGAGTGCCACTGTTAAACCTCTTTTACCAGGATTATTCAAGCCACCCAGCTTGAAGATGCAGAGTCAGGATTTGAACCCAGGGTATCTGGCTCCAGAGTCCACACATCTAACCATGAGGCTGAGGGGCTGAGCCCAGAAATCGAATGGGCGAGTGAGACTGTAGAGTACTAAGAGGGGAGAAGGGAGCCCTGTGGAGCTCACACCATTAAAGGTCAGAGGAGGAGAGTGAATTGGCAAAGGTGACAGGTGACTTGTACAAATCCATTAGACCCATTTGTCCCAAAGTGTTCTCCCAGCAAGGCCTCACACGCTGTCAGCAGAACCGAGATGACACTTATCTCCATTAGCCCGGACACCCTCACCACCGGATACAAGGTCTCAGGGATTTATCCTCCTCGAAAATCCAGGCCAGAACTACCACGCCGGGCTTTGCACAACTGGTGTTCCTCCAAGGCGGACTCTTTTGCCAATAACTTGACTTGTATTATTTTTAGTGAAATATCATGTAGCAAGCTGCTCCTAAAATATTTCCAGTCTGGAGTGCTGGCAAGGAAAAAAAAAATCAAAAAAGAAGAAAGCCGGGAGCGGAGAGCAAGAGTGGGAAAAGAATCGGAATAATGAAAGGTGGAGTGTGGATCACACACCCAAAACTATAGCAGACAGGACGTAATCTTGTAAGTGAGAAGGCTGGAAAGTCCTCACTGGTTGATCTTAATCAATGAACTGCCACCCACTCCTGCCTGCGTCTTCCCAAACTAAGCAATTAGCCAGTTCCTCCTTAGTGATCCTGTTAGGTGGTTTTCACCGGTTGTACGATTACACACGGCCTCGGCACCAGGAAGCCTTGGAAAGTCCTATCTGAAGGCACAGGCTTTGGATTTGAACCAGTGCAGGGGGTGTGAGCTCAGGCTCTGGTAAATACAGGACTTGAGGGAGTGAACTAAGCTGTGGTCTCAGTTTCCTCATCTGAGAAAGGGGGGTGATGCGAAAGCCTACTTCACAGAGTTCTTAGGACACATGTGAAATGGTCCCTGACCAGTAGGATAGGAAATACTCGAGAAGCGTCCATTAATCTTATTTTAATTACTATTAGAGGGGTTGGTGCTCTTCAGATACTTTCAGTAACAGAAAACTATGGTCTTTCCAAGGGCGCCCATGCACCTTATTAACAGTAAGTCATGGTCATAGCCAGTCAAGGAGGATTTTTAGCTGAATTTGAGGATTACTGATGGAAGGACTCTCAACTACTGTTTGCATGTAGCAGCATTCAGAGAAGCAGATATGGTGTGTGTGTGTGTGTGTGTGTGTGTGTGTGTGTGTAGAGAGAGAGAGAGAGAGCCATGTGTCATAGAGATTAGACTTCACACAATTGCGAGATGTGCTTCAGCAGTCTGTGGGCATCCATTGCCCCCCTGTCTGGCCCTGGAGCTTGAAGCCACAGTCAGGTGAGTGAGCAAGAGAAGACAGACATAGAACCAGGGAGAATCAGGACAGGTGGAAACCCAACAGTAGGACCTGGAGGCCGCAGGGAGGGACTGAGACTCCCTCTAGTTTCCGTTATCTCTGGCCTTAATGATTTGGCCATCCTGCAGAAATGGGGATCCTTAGTCCAGGAAGGAAACACACAAATGGCTCAGGGAAGCTGAAGAAGGTTCTGGAAGAAGGAGGGAAGTAGTGAGCTCATCCGCTATCTCATGCCAACGAGATGAGCGACTCAACAACAATGTGTGTGAACGACAGGATGGTAGCTGCTTCATTTTGCCCGCTAAGTAATAGCCCGCTGGACTCTCCTTTGTAGGCCACCCCAGGGGGAAGTGCCCAGGAAAGGGAATTCTGGGGAATGCATTTCAGCCCCGCCAAGTGCTGACCACATTACAAAACCTCTCACCTCTCGCCATGGATATTTTACTAACCAGATACGTGCTCAGCACTCTGCTGACTACTTTCTTTTCCTTCATTCATCTCTTTTCACCCCAAACCCTGCAAGTCTAGCTATCATGGTTGAGGAAACGGAGGAAAAAATTCTTTTTGAGTAGTTTGGCCACAGTCAAATGAGATTTATTTATAAGTGAGGAAACATACAGTTAAGTTTGGGAGTTGGTGTCTGCACTAACCAGATTTTCTGTATCATTAGAATTCCTCTCCAAAACAGCTTAGCTAATGACTGCGACAGATAATCATCATGCAGTTCCTGTCCTGGCTCTTGTTAAAAATAAGAAAGCAAGACAGGCCCAAGGCACTGATGTACCTAGTGATCAGATGACACTCTTGGAATCTCAATGAAAGCGAAATAATTTTCAGGTACTGTTTATATATAAATATTATTCTCTTTAAAATTAAGTGGGTATCAACACCAAATGGAATTATTCCTTAGGCTCAATTTATTTCCTTTCAAAAGCTTTACCTTAATTTTAGTTACATTCTAAATGTAAGTCATAGCTAGTCTACCATTTCTTGTATGCGGCATGCAGTCTGCATCAATTTGCACTGAATCTAATAAGAATTAAAATGGAAATCTTCATTGTCATTTAGCTAAGAGTAATCAGTATCTGAAGTTGAAATTCTTGCAGGCAATCATGGGATCACATCCACATAGGCAAAATCCCAATTTACCAGTTACAAGCTGGTTATAGAGAAAACATAGGGTAACTGCTGAGTAAGCACAGATCCTCCTATAGAGAGCTATAAACTCTGGGCACAGGTAAAAAAGTAGCTGGCTGAAATCACTAGGGACTGCAACGAGGCCAACAGATTCTTTTTTTTTTTTAAGATTTATTTGAGAAGGAGCTGGGGGAGGGGCAGAGGGAGAAGGAAAGAGAGACTCTCCAGCAGACTCTCCGCTGAACGAGGAGCCCATGCAAGGCCAGATCTCATGACCCTGAGCTCATGACCTGAGCCAAAATCAAGAGTCAGATGCTTAACCGAGTCACTCAAGTGCCCCAAGGCAACTGGATTCTTACAGGAACTCCATGCTCAAAGGAATGGAGTAAATAGAGTGGTTTCCATTATTGTCTTCAGCCTGGGACCAGGTATAGTCAGCAGCGATTTAGCGACAGTAGGGGCATGGGTGGAAAAACCACAGTCTTTTTGTCCTGGAGACTCAAGAGAACAAATATGAGGAAACTCACCACCAAAGGGACCGGGGAAGCCCTGTAAGGAAAATGGTCAGAGAGGGCTCACCAAATTCTGTCTGCTGTTACCTCAGTCACTCTTGAACCATTCATGTACAGAACAGACTCAAAACAGCTCTGCTAAGACAAAAGGTATGAACTGGATTTAGACCTGCTAGCCTGAGTTTTAAGATCTAGTACAACCCAAGATACTGTGTGGCTAAAATAATATGAACATTATTTATTGATACATATTGTAGGGCTAGATAACTCTAGTAGCTTAGCTCAAGATAGAGAATGACCAGCGACTTCCATATGACAAACTATGGTAGAGGAAATCAAGTGCGAGGAAGATGGAAGAAACACTCTTGAGTTGGCCTTGAAGCCAAGCTTTGGAAATGTCATCTAAATGTGGAATTCAAAGAAATCCTGCATCTCATGGGCTCCCTCATGTGCTTCCTCCTGCAAAAAGTCTTTTTCTGATTACTGCATACAGATTAATACATCACCTCTGAAATCCATGCTATTTCTTTTTTTTTAAGATTTATTTATTTATATTAGAGAGAGAGAGAGAGAGAGCTGAGGGAGAGGGTGAGGAAGAGAATCTCAAGCACACTCCTCACTGAGCAAGAGCTGGATGTGGGGTTCAGTGTCATGACCAGAAGATCACGACCTGAGTAGAAACCAAGAGTCAGATGTTTAACCAGCTGGGCCACCCAGGCGCCCCAAATCCTTGCTATTCCTGATCATTCATGAGGCATGACTCTGATACTGTCCTATAACAAAATTACTTTCATGTAAGTATCACCCCAAGTTGTGTGTGGGCTCAGCGGGAAATTGTGCCATGAGCGATTAGTGGTGTCTGCCACAGGCAAGGAGATCATGTCACGTATACTCCACGTCCCCCCTTTTGAGCCCTCTGAAGAGTTTTACAGATATTATCGAACACTCACAGTAACACTCTGAAGTAGATATTATTTTCCCCATTAGAGAAAACTGGAAAATAATAACTCAGATGAGTTTCTGAGAGGTTGCCTAAGGTTACTCAGAGTCCCTCCCGCCCTGTGATAAATGATGGAATTAGGCTTCAGCACCTGAACTTTTCCCACCATAGTGCTACGATTCTCTTTGTAACACTATCTCCCACCTACTCAGTTCCTGGCAAGTGCTTAGCACAAAATAGTTTCTTGGTAAGCATTTTTACAGACTTAATAAATGGATGACATGTCAACTTGGCACGCAGCAGCCTAAAATAAGGAGGTTATTTTTTAGACAGCTGTGAAACTGAGGGCAAGTCTGAATCACAATAACAGAATGTTTTAACTGGAAGCCATATTTGAAAATAAAGTGTTATCATGTCTGCAGTGCACAGAGGGTTGTGGCCAGATAAGCACGTCCTCGAGCGATTAACAGAAGTATCCTTTCCAGTAAACACAGGACAACGACATTAAAATCCATATGATAATTCATCTATAATCTTTTCATGGCAAAAGTTGTCATCAAATGAAATTTTAACCATATCACTTTGTGCTTAAAACTCTTAATTAGGCTGCCATGCATATCAAAGACCACAGCTGAGCCCTAAATATTCTTCATGATCCGATCAATCTTTATCTTTAGCCCCATCTCTACATTTGCTCACCTGACTAGCCTCACCTCAGTCGTACCAGGTTACTTAAACCATTTATATGACATGTACTTTTACATCTTCTCCCTCTTCTTATACAACATTCTTTCGGGATCCCTGGGTGGCGCAGTGGTTTGGCGCCTGCCTTTGGCCCAGGGCGCGATCCTGGAGACCCGGGATCGAATCCCACGTCGGGCTCCCGGTGCATGGAGCCTGCTTCTCCCTCTGCCTGTGTCTCTGCTGCTTCTCTCTGTGTCTCTCATGAATAAATAAATAAAATCTTAAAAAAAAAAATTCTTTCTCCCTGAACTGCCCATTACTCTTCTTTGTTCTGAAAGAACAAATTCCATTAATTCCATTAATTTAAAGTGTTACCTCTTTTTGCAACTCCTCTCTGATCCTCAGAACCTAAAGATCCCTTGTTCTTGCTCAGAATGGAAGCCTGGATTCATCACAGCATCTTCTTCACTTTAATTGTTGATTGAACTTTCATTCTCTTCGACCTAACCAAAAGCCTTTGAAGACACAGATCACATCTTATTTTACAACTGTATCATCCAGGATCGTGTCTGGCACACACACAGCAGGAGCTTAATAATTATTTTTTGAAAGAATGGATGTCAGTTCTATTCCTAGATGACATATGGGTATAAAGGAGAAGAGGAAGGAAAAGGTCAACTATTTGTCATGTGAGGGCAGGGAAGGCCAGTTTTTCCAGGAGATACAGTAGTTTATCTCCCAGTTTTTATCGGTCAGTCTGGTAGGGACTGCAGCTAGTAGTCACCTAATTTCATTTCCCAGTCCTACTCGCAGTTTAGTTGGTCATGAGATGAATGATGGTGAATGGAATCTATGCAGAAATGACATAAGCCACCTTTCAGCATGGCTGACAAAAATCTCCCATGTGCAGTAATACATTCTCATTGTCTTCCTCCTGTCTCCTGTTGGACGGTGCTGGGGTGACTTTGAAACTTCAATACAGTGGAGTCACAAGATGGAAATGGCCCGGGTCACTGAGTCACCACTTGGGTGAGAGCTAACGCATAGCCATTCAATTAGAAACAGCCACACTGGAAGTGCAATCACTGAGATTTGGCAGTTATTTATTATAGGAGCTTATGCCATTTATCATGACTAATAAAGTCAAATATGAATTCTATTTGTGCCAGCGTTGCTCTTATACAAAATACTACAAACATCTGAAAATGGAGCTTTTAAGGCCTTGAGGGAGACTCATTTAATTAAGTAGCACTTATTAAATCTTCTCACTGCAAAGAGAAACTGGAAGTTGCAGAGGAAAACATTTCAGAATCAAGCAGACCGGATGAACCCCCACAGGGGACCTGAGATGTGGTGTGTGTGGTATCAGAGATGCACCTACAGAGTAGTTTTGAGCTAGCCCCTGTACCTTACTTTTAGGGTCTGTGTATGTATAGAATCTGCAGAAAGGCAGCTGGCTTGGCTCTTTTAGTGACTAGCTAGGGAAAAAGCAAAGTTAAGACTGTAATTAGATGAGTCTTGAGGCTTTTGTAGGCCAAGATAAAGTATGTATGCAAGGGGCTGGGGCCCAGGGGGGCCTTTACTTTCCTTCAACATGCCCCTTTCCTGATTCCTCCTTCTCCCAACTCCATCTCTTTCCTGACAAGTGATGATGTTTCTGCCACCAAAGTCATGCTCTGCCTGTTGAAGCGGTAGCCAAAGTGTAACTCTAGAGATGTGGTTGCCTGTAAACAAGAAAGTGGAGCAAACCAGTGCTAAGTGGTAAGTGCACTTATATAAGCAAAACAACCAAGACCGTTCAGGTATCATTACCCAAGGGATGACTTTCCTGTGACACTGTAGAGGACATTCGATTCAACTCTATTTTACTGGCGTAGAACCTTAAAATAGAATGCGACAAAACAGGGTAATGCAAAGCTGAATGGATATAGTAGGAACTGAGGAATTACTGGGTTCGGTGAGATCCATGGCTTGATACCAATAGAGCCCCAACTAGAGGCATCACTAAATTCTCAAGAGTTGATCTCAAAAGGTTAATGCAGAGGATGTCTCTTGGGGTGACCTCCCAGTTCTCTGTGATTCTCCTTTATTGAGGAACAGTTCTGTGTCAGCCGTGGAGAGACACAATTCTGATCCCCTGCTGTGAAGGAAGTAACTGATTGGGTGGCCCCAGCTGCTGCTGAGTCACACACAAGACCACTCTTCCTGTGGGCTGCTCCCAGCCAATGACTGAGTACGTCAGGGATAGTAAGTCAGCTGCTTCTTTTTTATATTTTTTGAGATTTTATTTATTTATTTTTGAGAAAGGCAGAGACATAGGCAGAGGGAGAAGTGGGCTCCCTGAGGAGACTTGATCCCAGGACCGGGGGGAACCATGACCTGAACCAAAGGCAGATGCTCAACCCCTGAGCCACCCAGGAGCCCCTAAGTCAGCTGCTTCTTGCAACGTTGCAAGAATTTCCTGATTCTGGACTTTGGCTCAAGGATTCCCATCAGCTTGGCCAAAACTTTCCTAATGTTGTAGTCTTAGATTTTGCAGTTTAACCTTGCTTCCTTCTCTCCTTCACAGGGATTAGACCTGCATTATGATGTCCTCTGCTCCTCCCCTTTATGCTCCACAGGTTTTTCCACAGTAAGTCCCTTGCATCCACTTCTCAGAGGGCCCAAGCCAGTGCAAGATCACTTCTACGGGGGGCTTTCCAAGAACCAAAGCTGTGTTCTAGGATCCTGCCAGAATTGCCATGGGACCAGACAACTGACCAAACTTGGGGCCATGGGATACTCAGCCCCAGGAATTTGGGGGTTAGAGAAAGCTGGGGTACCTCGAACTCAAGCATACTGAAGAGCTTCTTGGAGAAAAGGCTCATGAGCTTAAGTGTTGAGATCCTGAAGATGCCTTCATGCCTTCCTCTCTTATATTTTTATTTTTAATCATTCCTTTATGTCTTTGTGATTTTCCAATTTCATTCCACTGAACTCTTTCTTTTTCCTTTTGCTTGTCTAAGTCAATTTCTGTTACTTTCAAGTGGGCAATGGCTATAGTAAGGCACAGACCAGATTTTTCATGCCTTTTATGGCACTGCAGAGTTCATCCAGAGCCTTTCCTAACCCATTTATGGATTTTTCTGATGTGTTGAAATAGCCATTTTTATTTAATTAATCACTCATTTCTGTCAAACATCTGGTCAATTTAGTGAAGGGGAAAATAGACAAGTAGTTGTTTGCTTTAACTAATTACCAAACCAGTTTAAATGGCTGATTCCTTCATTCTACATAGATCCACTTCCCAGCCATACCATCCTCCCCCACCAAAAAATGAGAAAACAAGGATTCAATTTCATAACAATTTGTTTCTATGTAATGTACTAGTTCAGGTCTACCACAGTGAGAATGGGGATGTGTGGCATCTGCCCATTTTTCAGGACCAGCAGGATAAAATAGAGAAAGGATAATCAAAAAGGAAGGATTTCCAGGGGAAAAAAAGTGCTGCAAGCACAAAGGTCCTAACCCATTTATGCCTCTGATGGCATCTCTATGGTGTTGAGTTTTGTCCTCTGCATGAAGTTGGCTTTATTTTTAAATTGTAAAAATCTTTATTTCTCAGGATGCTAAACATAAATCTAAAACCCCCGAAGTAAAGTTAAAAAAAAAAAAAACTGAAAAAACAAAACATGACTCACAAAAAGGACATTTTGATAGTTAGAAGTTATGGGAAAAGATTTGTCAGGCATCATTTGCTAAATCGCACACATAAAGAGAAGGTGCTCAGAAACTATAAAAAGAAGGAATCTTGTCCTACATTAGGCACATAGGAAGGAAGTTCAAAGAGTAAGATTACCTAAAGCAACATACGATTTTCTGTCTAGATCTTAGAGAGATTTTTACTTTCGGATGTTGAATAGCTATTAAAATGGGAAAGATCTTAGATGAGGGAGGAAACACTGCAAGAAGTCACAAAGTGAAGCAAAAACAGAAGATGCCTACAGATTGCATTCTTCGAAAACACTTTACACCTACCCTCGGCTCTCTGTCTGGCAACATCAGCGTGTTTCTAAATGCCCCCGAGACACACCTAGGAGGACTGCATCAAACCGCAAGTCACAAAATGGCACTAAATCAGATCACTTGTTCATTGTCAACCTAGGAATCCAAATTAGAGCTGAGACTGGAAGCTCAGATTTCTACAAACTCTTTGAGGCCCGTGTGATAAAAACAGGCCACACCACCTCTGAAAGTACAGCTGCTTGATATGTGTTCAGTTTTATGAGAAACGTTTGCATTTCTTTGCTTGACTTTCTGAGTAATTCAGAAACAAATGGCAGAAGTTTTAAGGATTGTTTTTATTTTTTATTTTTTTTAGATTTTATTTATTTATTCATGAGAGACAGAAAGGCAGAGGGAGAAGCAGGCTCCATGCAGGGAGCCTGATGTGGGACTCGATCCTGGGACTCCAGGATCATGCCCTGAGCTGAAGGCAGGCGCTAAACAGCTGAGCCACCCAGGGATCCCAGGATTGTTTTTAAAGGCTCCAGAAATCTATCCATCTCCCTCCCTCCCTCCTTCCCTTCCTCCCTCTCTTCCTTCCTGTCAAATACCAGTCCACTGACTGCACTTAATGAGGAAAAGTAAAAAAAAAGTCCTATGTATGATACACATCCAGAGACATGGACGCTTTGTCAAATAAAAGGATGTGGTCTAGATTTTCAATCAAAACAATTAGGCAATAAGCTGAGAATCTGTCTGGCTTCAAGAGTTCCCCCAGGAGTTTACAAATGTGTTTTCAAACACCAGACAAGCTGTTCGTTTCTAGTTTGAGCGGCAAAGTGTAGATATACACATCATCACTTGCGATGGCGGCCCAAGGCTCTTCTAGGTAATCTCAAAAGCTTTTCATTTGGTTCGGAAACAGAGAGGAAGAGATAATTAGTCATCATCTGCTTAATCTCCAGTGACAGAGATTGGCCTGATGTCCCCATTTACTTCTGTCTTAATCCAATTGTGCTGTAGAACATCGAAGCAGAGATCAAAGCCTATCTTCCCCTTGGAGACCCAGGGACACGTTTTCCTCCACAGAGATTTGGAGCAAGGTGAGCTGTGTCCGTGGCATCTACAGGTAGCCAGGAGCCGGCCCTGACTCTGCCGGGACTCTACTCCATAGGGATGGATAAGGTCTGAATCACAAAGCCTCCCTTCCCAACCTGCTGAATACTGGGAAGTCCGAACTGCTCGGTGAACCCTGGTGATTTCCGGGGGATGCTTCTGTGTTCTAAAAATTCAGCGTGGTTTGTATTTGCCACTCACTCACTTTGAGTTCTTTTCTCCTTATAGGGCCTCATCTCCTCCTGCCGGTGGGCCCCATGGTCTCTGCTCCCAATATTCCTTTACCAATTTCCTGACAAAGACAAAACCAGAAATCTTCCTGGAGATAATCAATAATTTATAATACATTTAGAGGCAGTCTGAGCCAACTTTTAGAGTGCCTATGATCCACGCTCTATGTGATTTAACCTACGTCTTGCTACTACTTTATGAGTCCTGGACTCTTATTAACAAAAGCCTATAGATGAACTAACTGAGGCACAGAGAAGGTTAAAACTTTTTTTTGTTAAAGTCACATTTAGTAAATCCAGAGCTGGGATTTGAGTCCAGGCCATCTGATTGAAAAAGCTGGGCTCTTCACCACCGTACTGAATATCCTTTCTACCTCCTAACGAAGTAAACAAAATCTACAAAGATGCACCTTTATCCATGTTAAAACAACATGCTGCATTATCTTCTCAAAACCTTGGCCTTATTGGAGCTCAAATTTCTCCATTCCAAAGTCTTTACTCTCCGCTTGCACAACTGACAGAAAACCACAGGGTTGATCTGCCCCAAAGATAACGTCTCCAGCTCTTTGTGAAATGTAAATTATTCTGCTTGAGAATCCTTGCTCTGGTCTAGTTATACTGGTTTTTTAGCTTCTGTCCTCTCCGACTAAAGATCAGTGACCTCTCCCTGCACAAAAGAAAGCTATCGTGTCATAAGGCAACTGTCCCACTCCATTCGAGTGGATTTGGTTTCAGGTTTTTAAGCCCCTTCTTGAGCATCCTTCTTTGGTGGGGATGCTCAAGGTCAGTGCAAGCAGCCACTGATAAGATACATGCTTTCCCTGACTCGGGGAACCCCATCTATTTGAACTCTGACTGGTTTTACCTTCTGTCCCAGGAGTGCATTCTTGCTCTGCCCCTCCTCCCATTCTGACCACTCCCATCCCTTCAGATGGAAACAGTATGCAAATGATTCCCAAGCCTAGGTCTTGAGTTAAACCTCTTCTGTGAATTCCTCTTCTATATATTAATCTGCCTTTTGGATGTCTCTACATAGATGCCCCATGGTCACCTTGAATTTAGCACAACCACCACCTCAGGTCATTGCACTAGCTCTCTGCCCAGAGTGATCTTCTACTAGACATCTCAGGCTCTCTCCCTCACAGCCTTCCCTGACCATCCTCTTTAAAATAGTGGCTTCCTTCCACCCACACTCTCTCAGTCTGTATCTGTCCCTCTCCACTAGAATGTAAGTTCCAGCAGAGCATTGCCTTTTGTCTGCTCTGGTCAGTGTTGGAACATTGCTTGGCATGCTATGGTCACTTGATACATCCTGGAAGGAAGAAGGGAAGGAAGGAAGGAAGGAAGGAAGGAAGGTAGGAAGGAAGGAAGGAAGGGAGAACAAATCATCTCCTTTGTTCCTATCAAAGTTCCTCCCAGTCCCAGCCACTCTGTTTCCAACGTAACAATCTCAAATGCACATCTTGTCATGTGGGTCATCATTTTAAAGGAATCCTTCAAATCCCTCCTATATCCACAAATAGTTAGCATGGTACTGGCTTTACACTTTACCATTCACCATCCTCACCAGGCTCATTTCTGACCACTCTCCCATAAGCATCCTGTGCTCTACCCAGCATTTCCCAAGTAGATGTGCCGTGAACAAATGGCCCTGTGGACAGTGCAATCTGGACAGCTTGTCACACTGTTGAAAGATAAACTGAGGCATAATAAATTTTTTAGGAGTTTATTTGTGCAAAAATCAATTTGATTCAATGCCAAATTAGTAGTTAGGAGTGCTCTACCAACAGGAGCCAGGGGCAAGGTTTTTATCAATAAGATGTGGAAACAAAGCAAGGAAGTTATTTGATTGGCTCTGGCTTACATTACTTGGGAAAGCCAAGGTGGTTGGTTGCAATTGATTGTTCTTCTTACCCTAGAGGCATTTATATGAATTGCCTGAGGCTTTGGATAGGCTACTAGGGCATCAGAGCCACCCCAGGCCACTGCCTCCTTGTTTGATTCCCCTGACAGTGCTATATCTTGACAGTAACAAGGCACAAAGCATACTGGCATATGAAGGAAGTCATGTCATTAATAAACAGATCAATGGAATATTACTCAGCCATTAGAAATGACAAATACCCACCATTTGCTTCAACGTGGATGAAACTGGAGGATATTATGCTGAGTGAAGTAAGTCAGTCGTAGAAGGACACACATTATATGGTCTCATTCATTTGGGGAATATAAATAATAGTGAAAGGGAATAGAAGGGAAGAGAGAAGAAATGTTTGGGAAATACCAGAATGGGAGACAGAACATAAAGACTCCCAACTCTGGGAAACGAACTAGGGGTGATGGAAGGGGAGGAGGGTGGGGGGGTGGGGGTGAATGGGTGACAGGCACTGTGTGGAGCACTTGACGGGATGAGCACTGGGTGTTATTCTGTATGTTGGCAAATTGAACACCAATAATAAATAAATTTTATTATTAAAAAATAAACACATCAAGAATTTATTTATTTATGTATTTATTTATTTAGAAAGATTTTATTTATTTATTCATGAGAGACACAGAGAGAGAGGCAGAGACAGAAGCAGAGGGAGCAAGCTCCCTGCAGGGAGCCCAATGTGGGACTTGATCCGGGGACTCCGGGATCACACCCTGGGCCCAAGGTAGACCCTCAACCTCTGAGCCACCTGGGTGTCCCACGAGCATGCACTTAAAAAGGGAAAGCTGTTTAGGAACCCCAAGTTTGTTCAGTCCAAGCTCCTCAAACTTTTTTTGTGCAAGGAACAACGAGGAACCAGGTTCCCTGGAACACAGTTTGGGAAACACTGCAGTCTACACCTGCTTCCAGTTTCCTGTGCAGCCCAGGCTCCCTCATCTTCCCATGCTTTACTTTTATAGTTCCTGTGTCTACGAGGCCCATCCCTCTTCTGATGCTTCCAGAATTCCTATAAGCCCTTCCTCTAAAGCTCAGTGTAGGGTCACTTCCTCTGAAAAGCCCCCGCCAGGAGAATTCATCCTCCTCTTCTGCTTTCCAGCTCTACGGATCACTCCCCTCTGTCCCAGCACTCACCTTATTATTCCGGCTTATATTCTGACTCCTCCATTGGACTGCGATCACCAGGGATCTGGGGTCATTCACCTACGTCCCCTCCGTCCCCAGGGCACAGGACACTGTCAGTGTGATGAAGGAAAAGTCTGTTCAGGGGACGCAACATTGATATCTACGTCCCTGGTACAAACATGAGGAAGAGGGAAGATGATGAGGAGTGTGCAAAGAAATACCGACTCTGATTCAATAATGTGAAGAGTGCTTTATGTCTTTTTGCGGGAAAGCATCCAGGGAAGAAAAGGCGTAGCCCATCGGGAGGTGGTCTGGTCTGGACCTCCGCACCCTGCCTAAAATGCATTCACCACTCTGAAAGCGACTTAATGGGTCTCAAATTCCTAGAATCAATAACTTTCTTTGTTGCCACTGCCTGCCTCTGCAGATGGGAAATAAACAGCCCATCTCCAGCCCACTTAAAACACAGATGCCTCCCAAACCACAGGTTTGCCCTGGAAACTTGTCACTGTCATGCCAGCTGCCTGGGTTTTTACTTTCCAGATTCCATCCACAGACAGGGTGTAGCTTTCTTGTTGTAGGAAAAAAAAATAGCCTAAGGACACAAGCAATAAATAAATAAATAAATAAATAAATAAATAAATAAATAAATAAACATGTGATCCTTTCCAATTTAATGATGAAAAATGTGACATTTATTTCTCAGTTCATATAAAAAGAGAAGTCAAGGAGTTTGGGTCATCCGACTTCATGGCATCCAGCATCTGTTACGGTGCATGAAACATAGCAAGTGCTCAGAAATGTATGATAAATTAATTTCTGTAAAATGTGTCAGATTCAAAGATTTCAACAGATGCATAAAGCAAGGATACCAACCAGTGACCTTGCGAGGCCGTCTAAACGAGAACTCGTCCTGGCCCTCAGTCAATGAAGACTGAGTAGATCAGTGCTTCCAACTTTGTGAGTCTCCTATCGGACCGGGAGGACCAAGAAAGGGGTGGAAGCCACGTGGAGGGGGGGAGGGGTGGGGATCACTAAATCAAGTGTCTTGCCCTTCAGCTGATGGATCAACCAGCTTACCAAACTATCGGCCCGGAAACTATGTGTTTCCACGCACAATGCTTAGCGGGGCCTCCTGCTTCTCTTAGCGATGCCTCTTCCAGGGTTCTCTGCAAGGTGCACACAAAGAGAGTAATTATTTCTAGGTCTTCCAAAGCAGCTTTGTCACTGTGTCATCTAAAGAACGAGCTGGGAGGCAGTGATATCTCATCAGTGGGTTTCTTTTGAAAATTTTTCAATCAATTTCAAATGACTGAGGCTAACTCTGCTCTTCCCTTCCTGGTGTTGCCCAGGAAACAATTCTCTCCTATAATTGTACCCAGATCAATTTTCTGCTCTTCTCTTCCCTGATCTGTGCCCAGGAGGACCCACTCCTATGACTGCATCACCTAGGCTCCTCTGCCTTCTGACTGCCAGTTTTGTTTAGCAGGCGACAGGCACCAGAGGGACATCAAAAAGTGGGAGAGGAAAGCAGTCACACGTTTCTTCCTGCCCCTCCCAGCTGGGGGGCTGTGAGTGTGGCAGTGGTCACAGGCTGTTATGACTGCAACTCTTTGCACAGCTCCAGTGTGTGGCCGGCCCACCATTCCTTGTTGATCCCCTTAAATCTACCCCCCCACACACACACCTATGCAATAGTTTCTTCCGTAAATTATTTTCAGCTTAACACTGAGTGTGCCTTCTGACTGATACACCATGTTAAAGAGTTCCATTTTTATCCTAAAGTATATCAGGAAACCATTGAAATGTTTTAAGCATTGGGGGAAGAATGTGGGAAAAAAAAGTCATAATTACATTTGAATTTCAAAAAAATCTAACTCTGGCTATGGTTTGGGATGTAGATTGGAAAAAGATGAGAGTGCATATGGGTAGGTCAGTAAGGAGATTATCGTACGGTCCAGAGGAGGAATAGCACTGGGATGGGATGTTGGACTGGGACGTTGGTGAAGGTAAAGAGGGAGAAATCAAGAGATGTTTGAATGCAAAATAATAGAAGCTAGTGGTGGATTCGATAAGGAGAGAGGGAAGGAGGTGAGATATTGAAATGTCAAAAGTAATTCCTTGCTTGGCTGTTGATCATGCTACGTGATAAGAAATGTAAATGGGAGGCCAGGTTTCTAGGATAATGCTCATGATTTTGATCTAAGGCCCGTTCATTTTGAGTTGTCGTTATGATATCTCAGTAGACAAATAAATGCACAAGTCTAATAACTCAGAGCAGAGATCTAGACTTGAGATTGTATTTGAGAGTTGTCTCTACATAGCTGTGGATTAACCCTGTGAATTATGACCCCTGGGAATGAAAAATGGCTCCATGTTCCGGACAGAAATATTACGGATACTTCTTAAGAGACCCTACAAATGAAGACAAATGAACAGATATGTGAAGTGAAACTACCAGTTGGGTTTTTTTTTTTTTTATTGTTCAGATCAGATGCATGCATTTAAATACAAATATTAAAAATTTAAAATAATAAAAAGGGCTATTTTTTTATTAAGTACGTCTTATGTCATTTTTTTATTTCCCGAGTCTGATGCAAAACGTCTTAATGCCTCATGAGAGGATGCATGCTAAGTGAACAAACTGATATACTTATGCTCTCAAAAAACATTTTTTTTTACCCTGAAGTGCTAGTGCTAGTGAAGTGAAGTGCTTATATGGCAGACATTTAAGTTAGGTTGTCATGGTAACTAACTGCAGAGAATTGTGGTCATATTTGCTCTATTATCTGTGCCATGTCCTAGCAGGATGGCCGAGGTTCCTATCTGCCTCACCCATGCTCAGTTCAAGACAGCGTTTTCTTGATCCAGAATCCTTTCTTCAGCAATTCCCAGAGAAACTTTCCTAGATTCTGTGGCCTCTAAGAATATTTACTGAAAAATGATCATACCGTAGGATCTCATCTTCATCCATCTTATAATTAAAAGGCTCAAATGCTCTATCTGTCCATGTAGAACAAAAATATCCATTTTTTTGTCAATGTAAACAAATGGGGCTACCTCTGGCCCAACACAAGACATCGTCTTGTTATAAAGGTACACGCGCTACATACAGAGACATAACGTGTACTGAATGAAACCTCACGTAAGACAATGCTGACTTTTGCCACTTGCAGTCTGCCCTAAGGTTTTCTGTTCTATCCTACTTAAGTTCTTAGAATGCTGATTAAGGCCCACCCGCTTGACCTCATAATTCAGTCTGGGGTTGAGCCTCCAGGTTGCAAAGTGTCCTCTCAATCCTGGTCCCTCCATCAATTTTATGGTTCTCCGCCTCACCATTAATGCATCCTTGGCCTCTCACAATGAAAGGAGAATGACTGGCGGCATAAGCAGCTCTACGAGCATGGACTCAGGTATGTGTGTGTGCGTGTGCACACATACGCAGGTCTCTGTCACAGGCCCACGGAACTTGTGCTGTCTGTTTTTTGGCAGTTGGTTTTGTTGTATCAGTCAGGCTCTTTTAAGAGGAATTCTTGCCTGGGCTTAATTACAAGAGAAGCTGTGTTTCTGCTGAGCCAGGGGTGTACGTTTAACTTTAAGGACAGGGGGACACCTGGTTGGCTCAGCGATTGTGCACCTGCCTTCAGCCCAGGGCGTGATCCTGGAGTCCCGGGATCGAGTCCCGCATCGGGCTCCCTGCATGGAGCCTGCTTCTCTGTCTGCCTATGTCTCTGCCTCTTTCTCTCACTGTGTGTCTCTCATGAATTAACAAAAAAAAAAAAAAAATTTAACCTTAAGGACAAAGCACATTGTGAGGATGACCAGGTTCCCAGGTTCTTGCTGGCTGCCAGAAACTTTGAAGGTAAACACAAATGTGCAATTCTCTTCCTTCTGGAGCCAAGTTCCATCCTTATCCTCATTTCCCTTCATCCCTACCCCCATGCTATTTTGTATTTTATATATCTTTGAAAGCCACCCAGATTTCTTTTCCCTCGGAAACATCGCCGCAGATCAAGGGACAGGGGGTGCAAAGAAGAACAGGAAGTGAAGCAATGAGGTGGTTGAAAACAAGCTCTGGAGTCAGGTGGCCCGAGGTTAATTCCTGCCTCCTTCCCTCACTAGCAGGGACCTGAAAGAGCACATCACTTGACCCCTCTGTGGGTTGGTTTTCTCATCAACTCAACAAAGGAAATAAGGACATCTCTCTCAGGTGCTTATTGTGAAGATTACAATTATAATGCGTGTGGAACCCTTAGCAGAGCTTGTGTACAGTGAGTGTTCAAGTACGTACATAAGGGTAGCGATTGCAAAAACTCAACGTTTCTGGGTCTGTTCATGACTGTTTCTGGACACACACACGTGATCGCGTGCATACATCCCAGTTCCTTTATAGGAACACTGACAGCCTTCTAGGGATCCGAAGCTGGTGGAATGTGGAGGCAGAGTGGTGTTTTCGTGACAACCTAGTTCCCTCAGAAGGTTCACACAAAACTTTTGCTAACTAGCTACATGAGCCTGCTCCGCCCACCTTTGCAGAGTATCACAGGCCGCACAGCTCAAACCACAGACATTTATTTTGTCATCGTTGCAGAGGTTAGAAGTCCCAGATCAAGGTGGCAGCAAAGTGCCCCCCTGGTGAGACCTCTTTTCCTGCCTGGTAGACAGTGGCCCTCTCACTGTGTCTTCACACGGCCTCTTCACACTGTGGGTGCACAGAACCAGATCTCTGGAGTCCCTTTCTTTTCTTCTAAGGACACTAGGTCTCTGGAACCTTATGACCTCATTGAACCTGAATGACCTCCTTAAAGGCCCTGTGTCCAAATACAGTCACTTTAGGTCAACACAGGAACCTGGGGGTGGGCAGGGGAGGGGGGGACCCAATTCAGTCCATGGTAGTAGTGTTGGTAAAAGGGAATATGGGACCTCGAGAGCAGAGAGAAAGAAATAACAAATCAAACAAACAACCAGAGAATGAGATTTTTTTTTTTTTCCAAGCATGGAAAGGGGAGGAGAAAGGAGAGGGGAGTCACCTGGGGGAGGTCCTCCTCCACCAGAAAGAACAATCCTCCACTGTTGACACTGCTGCAGAGGCTCCGGTGGGAAAGCCCTGGCTCTGCTCCACTTGAGAGTCACGGCTTCTGACCATGTGAACAAGGCCAGGCGTCTCATGAGGGGAGGCATTTTCTCAGGCCTTATGTAACTGCTCCGAGGCAGGCCAGAAACACTGGGCAGGACACCTACTTAACGGCGCTGTTGCTTTGGGATCATTGAGGTGTTTGGAACATTCTCGAATGGCCCCTCACCACCTTGTCATCTTCTCTTGATCCCTCAGTCAACAGCACAGGCATTGTTCTCGGATTTCATTTGCAAAGCTCTCTAGGGAATGTCCCTTAGATGAAATGACATTGGGAAAGAGGTGAGGACTCTGAGCTGATCTCTTGCCCACCCTGACACAACTACGGAAGGGGGTGTGAGGGTGTGTGCACAAGTAACAGGGCTTGAAAACCAGTCGTGTTTTATGATAAGACCCTCATACTACTCCACGTACTTAAAATGAGTCAGGACGAGAGCCGAGATGAAAACTCTGACCTCAAAAGAGTCTTACATCCAAACCCCGGCCAAAGCTAAGATGACCTGGGAGTGACATGGGACAATGGCTGGATCTTTATTTCCTTCGACCTCACATGGCAATTGAGCTAGTTGTTTCTACCTTCACCAACAATGAAAAACATAGAAAAGATGAAGCTGGAGGAGAAACGACAAGGGGAGGGGGATGAGGAAGGGCAGGAGAGGAAGGAGGAGGAGAGGGTGGAGTGGAAAAGGAGTAACAAAAGGAGGTGTAGGCCGGGGAGGGGCGAGGAGGGGACAAGAAAGGGGGAGGGAGGCGGGCGGGGAGGGCTGGTAAAAGGGCTGTGGACCGGAATCAGGTGTCTGAGCTCTGGGTTCCATTGTCACCCTGAACTTACAGTCTTTGAACTGAAGTGTGAATGTCTGGTCCCCAGGGGGCCTGGGTTTCTTTCCCTGCGTACTTAGGGGATCATCCATATCGGTGGTTTTGAAAGTTTTGTTGTTGCTCTTTTTTTTTTTTAAGATTTTATTTATTCATGAGAGACACAGAGAGAGAGAGAGAGAGGCAGAGACACAGGCAGAGGGAGAAGCAGGTTCCCTGCAGGGAGCCCAATGGGGGACTCGATTCCGGGTCTCCAGGATCATGCCCTGGGCGGAAGGCAGATGCTCAACGGCTGAGCCCAACTCAGGCACCTGTTGTCGCTGTTTTTGTAGTCATTCTCTTAATCTTTTTTTTTTTTTTTTTCCCAATGAAGTTCTTTTTACTAAACAAAAGGTTATGGATCCCCGACACGGAGTTTGGACAAAGGCAGAACCGGTGCACCCATGGAAGAGGGTGCAGAGGTCTCTGCTCAGGTGGCTCCTGCTCTGGGCACCCCAGAAAGCACTGGCGGAAATCGGGGAGCAAGGACCTGAGCCCTCTCCAGCTTGACGCTTCGACCCTTGTCCCGCTCCCTTCCCAATTCCATGACCCTGTCGCTGCGATGCCCCCTAGGGCCCCTGGGGATGGCTGAATGAATGAAGTCCTCCTGGTGCTTCGAGGAAGGAGAGCCCTTGACAGGAATTGTCAGCCCACGCTGGACTGACTTTTACTCTCTACACAACGGAAAGTTGTAAATGTTGCCCAAAATTTTCACAGATAAAGATTTGCGTCCTACATGTACGGTGCCCCCAGAAAAGGAGCTGCCTCTGTGTCATCACACTTGGTGGCAGGACGCCCATTTCCGCTCAGGCTCAGGCTGCTCCACGCCAATGTGCTCACCTGGCTCACCACCGTGGAAAAGACTCACACGGAAACATCTGGCCTCGAATTATTGCTGGAACGAACCTGGGAACCATCCCACCACCAGCATCACCGCCACCAGCAGCACCACTACCACCGGCCATCGCCAGCACAACTGCCACCAGCACCATCAGCACCACCGCCGCCACCACCACCACCGCCACCAGCACCAGCACCACCACCACCACCATCTCCACTGCCACCAGTACCACTGCCACCAGCACCACCACCACCACTTTCACCAGCACCAGCACCACCAGCACCACCACCGCCACTGCCACCAGCACCACCACCATGCACATGCACAGCCTCTGCAAAGTCTAATCTGAACTCAGAATGTTGCAAGAGCCCACCTGAGAGTTGTGTGACCAAACCTCAGTCCAAGAGCCAAAGCATTTAACCCGCTGGCATCCAACAGTTCAGAAAATGAACTGAATTTAGAACGCCAAGGAAGCACTGAAGTTCTTTCCTTTCTGTTTGGGTCCAGAGGCCCTTCTGGACATCACAGCATTCAACAAAGCAACATAACTGACAAGCAGCAATGGCCAAAGTGAATTCAGTTTTGCAAATGAGCGAGGCTCTTTGCTTCTCCATGGATTTGCCCTGCAGCTGCCACTCACTGACAAGCGACAGAACCAGGCTGTGTCACACATTTGAGGGATGACTTCAGGACTCCCCACATTTGGCTGCTCCTGGTCTCAGACCATCAGAAATAGTCGACTTTGGCCACTTTTTTTTTTTCTATAAACTACCCCAGATTAAAACCTCTTTTGCCCCCAACAGTTTGTTCCCAGAACAAGGTATTTCCAAGTAAAAGGCAATTATGTGAAATCTACCATCAGGCCACAGAAAACAGAGTAAACATTTAATATATTTAAACAATCATGCCTGTATTTCTGCTTTGTTAGCTTAAAGCAACTCACGGACTCCAAGTATGTATCCCTTCGGTGCCAACATCAGGCAGCTGCAAATGTGCAGAAAGAGCACCTAGAAGCCAATTCCAAGATTTCAGGAAAGCTCACAGAAAGAGCATGCTTCTCCATGATAAGACTGCAGAGGCTAACTAGCACATCTGGGGTCTGTACTTCAGGCTGGAGTTATATCATCCACACGGAGTAGATATTCTTTTTAAAAATCTTATGCTGATCCACAGTTTTGATTAGCAGTTATCTAAATCTCCAATTAAAAAAAAAGATATAACATTTTTTTTCACACCAAATGTCATTTGGTAGATTTTATATTTCCCAACATGGGATCCAGGAGATGACAATAGCTAAAGGAGTCCTTGAGGGTGAAAATATTGGAAACTACTTAGAAGTTATTCTCAGGAAATAATTGAGAAAAATGTAGCCACAAAACAATTTATCACAGCCCCACCTGTGAGAAGGGAAATTCAAAGCCACAGAAAAGACCAGTAACAGAAGATTTATCAATAAATGATGACACACGTACATAGTGCAAATACCAAGCACTCCTTAAAGGTTGCTGCAAATGCGAATTTATCAAAATGGGAAAAAATGTTCATAATGTATCACTAAGTGAGAGATAACAGGTTGCAAAGCAGTTTAATGATGAGTGTAAACCGAAGGAAGGGGTTGTCTCTAGATGGTAGGATTGTGTGGGTTTTATAATTTTCATTTGATTATCTATAATTTCTAAGTTTTCTCTGTGCCTTTGTAATAAAAAATGAAGTGAAAGATAAATAAATATATAAATGTTTATATATTTTATATTTTATATCTTGATATAATATATCATGACCAGGAGAGATGGGGCAAATCATGATGCTAACCAACAGAAAGATTCATAGTTATCAAAAATGTAAATAAAATAGAATAAAAGACTGTTGAAATAAATACATAGTGAGCTTGAGAAAATCCAAAGCATGGAATCTGGCTAACCTGTGTCTTTGCTCCTCTTGTCTAGAATTTTCTCCTCACTGCCCACTCCTACTCCCAAGTGCAGGAAGCTTTCTTTGACTTCCCTATGGCCCTGCTTTTGAAAATTCCTTTGCACTAATTTTCAGAATTACATTAACCATTTTGTCACACCTTTCCTAAGGTGGCCACGTTTAGTTTTGTACTAATGTTAGCCTTTTTTCCCTAGTTCTTTCCTTTTTTCCCTCTTATTCTCCAACTGGCTTGAAGACCCTTTAAGTATCCTTATAGTTTTGTTTTGTTTTTCTAGTGTGCCCTATCTCCCTACTTGGATCTCATCACAATATGGACCATAATCAATATGGATGTGCCCTGCACGTCATCAGCATTCGATAAACACCTACATGACCTTTTCCTTTTTTTACCAGACCGTAAATGTCTTGTGGGATGGGCCATGCCCTGCTTATCTTTGCACCTCCTTTAGTGTCTTATGATAACTTATACAAATAATAGAGCTCAATAAATGTTGATGAACAAAATGAATGACCAAATTATGAGGTCTGACTCTGGCTTCTTTTATGTTCACTAGACAATTCCAAGCCATTTCTGTCTCCCTTTGGCTCAGAATTTCTCAAAGGAGGGGCAACTTTGCTCCCCAAGAGACATCTGGCCATGGCTGGAGACTTTTCTGAATGTTCTGACTGCGGGGAGGGGAGATGTTACTGGCATCTCACCGCTGACGGCCAAACACGATGCTGAACACCCTACAATGCTGGGGACAAACTCCCTCAACAAAGAGTTATCCAACCCAAAATGTCAATAGTGCCAAGGCTGAGAAGCCTCCCTTTTGCTGTGTGTGTCCCTCTGAAAGTCATCGTTACACCACACTCATTTCCCCCTCCTCTTTCCCTGCCCAAACGCACACATGCATAGCTTTGAGGGAGTCTCCAAGATTAAAACTAGAAATCTGCAAGCCTGGTTTTGTCATCTGTTTACTGAAGGATAAGACCTGCCCCACCTACCTTTCAGCATTATTGTGTGGGTAATATAAAAGAATAAATCTTTAAATGCTTTTAGAGGCAGATGGAATATATTAAGAGGCTCTGCCAAGATACATACTGAGGGGGAAATGGGATATTTAGTAGAACATGAAACTCATTCCCTCACCAATAGACACATGTACTTTCTATTCCAAGTCATCCAATAAGTATTAATTAAGCACTATTTATATAGAATAAAAAATGCTACTAGTTTTTTGATAGAAATCATGTGATTTTATAACATGAAAGTAAAATTGAAATCGTTTCTGGGCTCTAGGCAACTAGAAATATTTTTGTTAAGCTGGAAAATGCTTTTTTTATTTCTCTATATGGGCATGAAGCAGGGTTGCAGAGAGTGTGGCTGAGTTAAACCCAGAACTTCTTACCATGCCCATTTAATCAGACAGTGGTCATTTTTGTTGAAGGTTTTGCTGGTCATATTTATGTGAACTTTGCCTCTTTTGGTTTGGCTACCAATATCTAAAGCTCTTGGATTCTTAATCTTATAGATCATAATGTGTTGAGAGATCAATTCCAAGGAACTGACCAAAGAAAACATCAGAATCTCCTGAATGAAGGGAGTTCTCAGAACTTAAGAACTTAAATCTCAAACAGAATATAATAACGTTGAAAGGCCTGAGAAATTGTTTTAAAATAAACTACATGCTCTTTGGTCAGTCTCCAAAGTGTTGATTTGCTCTGTCACGATGGTCTAAAACATGCATGATTGTGTCTCAAGAAGCCTACTGCTCACTTGATCCTATAACTACAGAACCGTGATTTAATGCACATGCTTAAGAGATGTGTTAGGCTTTCCAATTTTTCCTATATTTACGGCCACAGGGTTTTACAAATTGGGCCCCTGTGAGAACATGAGCCAGTTGGGAGGTTCTGGAGGAAGAATAGATGTTTTAAAATGACTATGAAAAGATAAAATGCCAAACACACTTAAGATAATTTTGAGTCAAAAAGTGTAGTTGCGTGAATTGATAACTTTGTCATCTGCTCAATGAATATTTATAGAATGACTTTTATGTAAATAGAGAACAAGTAAGGTGTTGTGTTGGAGACAAAGAAGTAAAGAGCTTGGAATCTGTCTCGGAACATACATGCATGAAATTATGTCATCCAAGATATGTCATCAGACAATGAATGGGATATGTCGAGTAAGCAACAAAGTCAATAATTTCTATAGGTAAGAAGAGAGATATCATGAGATATAGAGTGACAAGAAAGGATTCATGAGGAATAAGGGACTTGGCCTTGAGTGACAGGTAGACTGGTCAGGTGAATAGGAAAGAAAGAAAAAACATTTTTGGGAAGAGCACTAAGAGAGGAAAGATACAGAGGTGGAAATTCACTGATGCATTCAAAATAAGCATCATTAATGTCATTTCTATATCCAAGATGCTATGCTAACTTCCATGGATACAAAACTGAGTTAACCACACACTAGACCTTCATAGAGTACCCAGTCTAAGTTGAGGACAACAAATATCACTACTATAATACAGAGATCTCTGAGGTGAGATACAAACCCTCCAGGGAATGTGCAAGATGATCTGTGGGGAGGAAAACAACATATTTTCTAATTATGTTTATTCTTAATGTAATCATTTTAATTTGCATATATTCTAGATGTATAAAAATGTACCTCTATAGTAGTGTGTTTACATAATTTATAAATAACTACGTATGTATTAGGGATGGGTGCTTAAAAACATTTCCTGATAATAGTGCAAGATCAAAAACTAGTGGAGTCCTGCTGTGGTGGTGTACTTGTCACACCAGAAGTGCAAACAAATCCCATGGGAATCCAAACCCTGGAGGTTGGACAATATCCACAGGGGACTGGAGGTGGTGGTGGGGGGAACGAAGGCAGGGAGACTGGCACAAGATAGGCTAGAGGGGGGCAGATCTGGGACAACATTTGGAAGTCCTGAGTAACCTGATCTCAGAAGAACAGATGGATGTTGTAGATGGGCTGTGGGGGCTAAAATCGGCTATGCAAGGGCAAATTCTCATCTGCAGAAGAGTAATATGTCACCCAAGGACTCTACAGAAATTCTAGCTGGAGAAGAGTTAGTCTATAAAAAGGCCAACATTGTCTGTTTTTCACAGGTTTGCTGATCCTGAACCAGGTATAGAAGCCTCAGTCTTTATAGTAAGGGAAACACTCATGGTTCATACCCTTCAGAGGCTTATAATCCACAAACTAATATGTTCTGTTCAAGAGACAAGACTTTCTTTAAGAAACTACATAGGGTTGGGATCCCTGGGTGGCTTAGCAGTTTGGCTCCTGCCTTTGGCCCAGAGTGCAATCCTGGAGTCCCGGGATCGAGTCTCGCGTGGTCCTCCCAGGATGGAGCCTGCTTCTCCCTCTGCCTGTGTCTCTGCCTCTCTCTCTCTCTCTCTCTCTCTCTGTGTGTGTGTCTATCATAAATAAATAAATAAATCTTAAAAAAAAAACAAAAAGAAACTACATAGGGCTGAACTCTTAGCCTGTTACTTTCCAATTAGCCAGGGTCTGAACAGAAGACACTTCCAAGGTGAAATCATCTCTGCTGTTTACTAATGTCCCCTTGACTTTCCAGAGCAAAGACTACAGACACATCAATCCCCATTCCTTATACTTGAGTTAGGTAAGCTCTCTAATGGAATTTGACATCCCCCCCATATCTGTGGATTAGCCCTAAAGTGTATGTGGATGAAAATCAATTTACAAAATATTGCATGCAAGCCCAGAGGAGACACTGATAAATACCTTTATTCTGTTAGCGTAGAATATGGGAAGTGCTAGCAATTAACCCTGGAGACAGAGACAGAGCCTGCAGTTTGAGATGCCATTGCATGCAGAGTACCACGGTGTTAGAGTAATTAGCTATACTAATATACTTCTGGGTGTTAAGACACAGAAAGAAATCAGTGTCACTTGCATCTGCTGGTTTGCACGGCTACTAATGTATTAAGTGCGCTGTACTCATTATCATTTAATTCCAACCAGAACCTCCAAACCTCATAAGCACAATGAGAATACAGATTATCATCAAGGAGAGAGTTGTTTTACCTGCTACTCTGCAATGAAATTCTTTTGGCTGTTAGTAAGGAAAAGAAATCCCTATTTGGAGAGCTTTCAGCTGGTAAGTACCTGTGGCCTCAGTAAGCAAAAAGTTAACAGAGAGGAAACTCCAAATTCTTCTAGAATGAATCCTTGAATTTCCATGGCCTACGATGTAAAGAAACTATTCCCTAGGAAAAAGGAAATGTTAATAAATCCTTGGTCATCACCATAACATAGGTGAAACTCTTCCACGGGGAAATACAAGAATTCTACTAAGATTCTTCTCTATCGCACAATGGAGAACACTCTGAAAGTCACTAGAGGTTCCTGTAAGAATAGAAGTGGCTCCAACAGACCGACTCCATTCCTCAATGTCAAACTGGAATGAGCTGGTAAAGAAAACATTGGAGAAGATGGAAAAGAGCACAAACTAGACTTCAGAGCTGATTCCATAAAATGGAACCCAATAATTAGAACAACAAAAAAAATTACACCATGGAGGATTATTTACCCCCCCCCCCCAAAAAAAAAAGATCCATTGTCTTTCAGGTTTAACTCATTAGGACTCTCTGGACAGGAAAGGTATATATTTATGTTTAAAAAAAATTAAAAAAATAAACTTAAATGCTTTTTCTATATTGAAGAGTTGGAAAGAGACATTTATGCTTTCTCTCAATTCAAATATTACTTTTGCTTCATTTATCACCTGTCTGAAATTTCTTGAATGCCTTTCTCTAAATGATAACATAAGAATCCATTAGTGTGTCTCAAAGACAGCTGGACCACCCTAATAACCTACTAAGGGACTTAAAAGTTATATTTAATCAACTGTAATTTCATCTGGAAAAGTTCTAAGTTCTTACTAGAGTACATAATAAAAAACAGGCTAGAATTTGGCACTTTCTTAGTGGGGCTTTGATACTCAAATTTCCTCTTTTATTCTAGCCTCAAAGCAGTTTCTCAGGCTTCAGGATGCTGATCTAGGTTTGGGGCTGCAATTATCTAAGCTAATTGTGCAATTACCAGCTATTTGAGAAGGTTACAGTATTCGATTCAATATATAACATTGTCATAATTTACGCTGTAGATGTGATTTACATTTCACCCATGAGTGGATAGATGAATTGATAGTTGAGCATAGAGATAAATGAATAAATGCCATGAGAAGCACGATAGTTTGTGCACTTCACAAAAAATAAACACCTGTAAACTCATTGTGTACATACCAATGATAGCAATTGTTAATGCGTACTCAGCCACAAATAAACAATCAGCTTCATTTTCTTATTCGGATAAAATTCAATCCTCACTTTAAATGAAACATATCTGAACATAGTGTGGTTTAAAATTTCCAGAAATATATCCCTCAAAAACTATGGTACAGATCATTTTATTATAACGAGTCCATATCTTTTTATTGCCCTATCTTTAGTGAATGAAAATGTCATGTCCTTCAGCTATGGCATGAGACAAAAAATCCAGGGCTGCCTATTAATAGTAAATGTGTACTGTCCATGGAATTTACGAGCTGGAAATATCTGTAGAGATAATCTAGTCAAACGTCCCACCCAAGGGAGAAATGCCCAGTGGAACATCCTGGAGAGGAGAGTGGTGTCAGCAAGATGGTGACATAAGGTTTTCCCTGACTTCCCCAACCCTACCCTTCCCTTCCCCCTCTCCAGCCCCCACTCCCAGAAGAACAGCTAACAACTATTCAAAACAAGACACCACGGAGAGAATCCTAGAACAAAGGGGTGAGGTGGAAGCTCCTCCCACAGACCCTATTAGAAGGGTAGGAGAAACAGCTGTATGTTGATCAAATTGCCCAAGCCAGCACAGCACTACGTGGAGATGTCTCCCCTGAGCCTCTGGTCCTTCTGGTGGAAAAGGAGAACCTAGGGGGACCACCAGCCCTTCCCGGTATTGTGGATCATTTTGTAGGAGCCCCTACTCTCATCTCACACCATGAGGCTTGCTGGGGAATCTGCGGGCCTCAACCACTGGGAATCTATGACAGAGAAGGAGGAGGGGCAATTTCAAAATGGGTAAAGAACCTGAATAGACGTTTCGCTAGAGAAGGGATCCAAAAGGCCAACACGTACATGAAAAGATGCTCCATATCACTAGCCATTAGGCGGATGCAAATTCAAACCACACAGATATAAAAAAAAAAAAAACCCACAAAGATATAACCCCTCATGCCAATTAGAATGGACATCATAAAAAAATAGACAATTTTATAATGTTAGTGGGGATGTGGAGAAAAGAGACCCCCGGTGCACAGTTAGTGGGAATGTAAATTGGTGCAGCCACTCCAGAAAACAGTATGGAGAGTCTTCAAAAAACTAAAAATAGGGCCATCCTATGATCCAGCAATTCTGCTTCTGAGAATATATCCAAAGAAAACCAAAATACTAAGTTAAAGGGCTATCGGCACCACTATGGTCATGGCAGCATTGTTTACAGTAGGCAAGACACGGAAACAGCCTAAGTGTCCATCAGTAAATGAAAGGATAAAGAAGTTGTGGTACGTCTACGCAATAGAATATAATTCAGCCACAAAAATACAAGGGAATCCTACCATTTGTGGAAACATGGATGGACCTTGAAGATATTCTGCTAAATGAAATAAATCAGATAAAGAGAGACAAATACACTATAATCTTACTCACATATGGAATTTAAAGGAAAAACAAACTCATAGAAAAAGAGATCAGACTTGCAGTTACCAGAGGCACAGGGTGGGAAGAGGGGAAGAGGAAGGTGGTCAAAAGGTACCAACTTCCACTTATAAGAAAAATAAGCACTGGGATGTCACGTACAACATGATGACTACGGCTAACACTGCTGTACGATAGGTAGGAAAGGTGTCAAGAGACTAAAGTCTATGAGTTCTCAACATGAAGAGAACATTTTTTTTCCTTTTCTCTTTTTTTTTTCTCTCTTTTCTTTTTGTTCTATCTATATGACAAGATGGATGTTAGCCAGGCCTGTTGTGGTAGTCATTGAAAAATAAATGTAAATCAAACCATCATGCTGTAGTCCTTAAACTTATACAGTGATGTATGTCAATTATTTCTCAAATAATTGGAAAAAAAATAAAAATAAAGGTGATTAGGAAAAACAAACAAACAATCCCAATCATCCTGGACAGTTGATTTTCCTCTCAGTCTAAACCTGCCAGCACCCCGGAAATATGTTAGCAGGGCAGCTCTTGCATTCAGGGCACCTCTGTTTCCTCAGAATTCTCTTTTGGAGGCGATGTGCATTCTTGTAACTTCTTGGTCACCCACCCGGCTACGAGATCAGTGACACTGTTCTTTAAAGGGTTCAGGTTCAATTCTAGTGACTGCCACTTTCAAGTGATGTCCATCCATTAGGTGAGAACCAGAACAAGATGGAAGCATCAAAGAACATCCTGGATATCTAAGTTATTATCCAAATATATTTGAAAAACTCCACAGGCATGTTGCATCTAACACAATGAGCTTTAACAGGGATAAGGCAAGGCTGTAACACGGTTCAATAAACTGGTAACATTAAAAATGGTAGAAGAGACTTGACTTAGCGGAAAAGTATAAAAAACCTTTTTCCGTTCAGACTTCAAATGCTAAGGCTGCACCTAATTAAAAATAATTAATGAGACACTGCATGTGAGTCAGTAGGGTGACATGGCCAAAAAAGCCCGAACAATCTTCGCCTGATATTAATAGAAATATAATTTTCTTGAAGGAGAGAAATGAGATTATTACCTGCTGTTGTTTTTTTTTTTAATCATAGCCAAAATGCCTTCTTGGACTCTGCCTTGTGGGTCTTCTGGAAAAACTGAATGTATCTAGAAGAGAGTGATCGGGGTGGTAAAGGATCTGGAAATCATATCAGATAATGCAAAGAGAACTGTAAGTCAAATATGACTTTATAAATACTTCAGGAGAGAAAAGCTTTTTATAGCATTTGATCATTGATTCAACATTTACTGAGGGCCAAGTATGGGCTGGGTACTGAGGTGCCACATAAGGAACAGCCTACCCGGAAGGAGGTTAAGATCTGTAGCTTTCACACTTGTCAAGCCCGTTTCCTCCAGTACGTTGGCGGGTTCAGAGCCATAACACCAATACATAAGATGATCATATAATCTCTTTTCCAAATTAGGGCATTTTTGAAAGTGAAAAGGGTGCTATTAATTGCATTGAGACAACAGGTGTAAAAAGGACTGTCCAGACGAACTAGGACATCTGGTCGCCCTATTAATAAGCCTCTCGAGCAGAGGGAAGCCCAGGCCTTCTTACAATAGTAAATCATCTTTGATGCTGAGGATGTAGACTGCATGCCCGTTGGTTTGTCAACCCAGCTCCTCCCTATTTTTTCCATTCCAGAAATGTGATTCTTAGTCACTCTTGATTCATCCACAAGTGGGCACCAGACCCAATCAGAGTGTGTCCCTGAGATATTTTTAGAACTGGCCCTCTTGAATGGTGACAACTACAAGATATAAAACTTAAGTGCCATTAGTGAGGAAGTGGTCTATGTAGAGAGACTGAAATCAACTCAGAGGAGCAAGCGCAGAAGAGTGCCCGCAGAGCCTGACTCCCTAGCATCTGTTTTCCTCATGCTCTCTCTCCTGCATGTCAGTGCTCCCTGTGATCTGGTTGTTCGGACTTTTCTTTGTGAGAGATACACCGATGTTCTCCTAAAGTCTCTCTCTTTTCACTTTAGCTAGTTTGAGTTGGGTTTAAGGTCCTTTCAACTGAAATCGCAATGACGAATCCAAGTTGCGAAGAAATAATTTAAGTGGAAAAGATGGCTCCCATGAAGCTTGTCATTTGCCTCTCACCTGTAGGTCTGGCCTTGTCATAGTTGCCAGGACAGAAGGTGTTTAAGCAATTCTGAGGCTTAACATCAATTCTCCCTTGCTCTTCACCCAACCCCAGCCTTGAGCATATATTTGAAAAATGTGCTCTCACCTGGCTTGAGACCCCCCGTCGTCTTTGCCACTAACGGATGTTATGGGGTGTCTTTCTTGGTCCTTGTGCCTGAGTCTCCAATCTGGTAACTTGTACCAAACACAGTCTCTCCCATGTCAGGGTGCCTGCCGTGACTTATCCATTTTCTTTGCTGGGGATTAATCCCTTCAGCTATGGATGTGGCCCCGTTATCTGCAAAGGATGCGTATTACTTCTCATTGTCTGTGCCCTCTCTGATGCATTACCATTGCTGACTGTGTACTCTTTCTTGAATTTGTCTTTTCTTTTGACTTCTATGACATCGATTTCTTCCCATTGTTGCCCCACTGTTCTTTTTTTTTTTTTAATTTTTATTTATTTATGATAGTCACAGAGAGAGAGAGAGAGGCGCAGAGACACAGGCAGAGGGAGAAGCAGGCTCCATGCACCGGGAGCCCGATGTGGGATTCGATCCTGGGTCTCCAGGATCGCGCCCTGGGCCAAAGGCAGGCGCTTAACCGCTGCGCCACCCAGGGATCCCTTGCCCCACTGTTCTAAGTACTTCTCAATGTTTTCTGAAATCATCTCTATTTTGTCCATTATGGAAATGTTACAGATCTTGGAGGAACCATCTATTCCTTCTTCCTAGACTTCTATTCCTATTCTTCCTAGACAATTGAGTTGAATCTCATGGTATCAACTGCCATCAATTGAGATGACTCTCAATTCGATTCTGCCAGGCTGTGTTTTCCTGAGCTCCTGGTTCATTTGTTTTTCTTTTTTAATACTTTAATTATTCTTTCGTGAGAGACACAGACAGAGGCAGACCTAGGTAGAGGGAGAACCAGGCTCCCCGCAGGGAGCCCGATGCAGGATTTGATCCAAGGACCCCGGGATCATGATTTGAGCCAAAGGCAGATGCTCAACCACTCAGTCACCCAGGCATCCCTTGAGCTCCTGATTCATAAGTGCAGCTGTCTGTTGGACATATTCTGTGAGTGACGCATTAGCACCCAAAATTGAATCCATCTTTTCCACAAAACTAATCCATTTCTGATATTCTCAGTTTCTTCAAATAGCATTACTATTTACCTCAGCACCTGAAAAAGAAACTTGAGAGACTATTCTGAGTCCTTCCACTTCCTGGCACCACATTTTAATTCATTATGCTCTATTTATTCTATTCCCACTAGTTCTTGAAGCTGTCCCTTTCTGTGAGTTCTCACTGCCAATGCCTGACGGTTTTATTCCTTTAACTATTACAGTGGTATCCTAAGTGGTTTTTCTTTAACCAGCCCCACCTCCTTCAAATAACCTTCTTTCATGCTGCCTTCCTAATATTTATGAAATATTCTCAAATCCAAAATTTTCCAATGACTATTACCTATAAAACAAAGTACTTGAATAAGGCATATATGTGAAGTCACTCTTGATGTCTCCTAGCCACACTCCTCAGACCCTTATTCCAACACTTCATCAATCATATTTGGAAGGCCAGCCCCCTAAACAGTTTGTCTTTTTCTTAATGTTTTACTCCCTGTTATCCTTCTATGGAGGTCATGAGAAGCCATTCAGCTCTGCCTGTTTTTTTTGGAATGTTGACTCTTAGTTTATTCCCTCTTGAAACCCATGTCATGAGAAGCTCAAGTCACGTAGAGAGGCCACATAAAGACATGCAGTACCAGCTAAGCCCAGCCCAGGTGTCAAACATGTTAACGAAGAACCTTCCACATGATTCTGGCCCCAGGTGTCTAACTCACCCCAGCTGAGGCCCCAGACATCGTGAAGCAGAGATAAATCATCCCTGCTGTGCCCTATCTGAATTTCTGACCCATAGAATCAATGAGCATATTAAGAGTGTTGTCATTTCACATCACTAAGTTTGGGGTAGCTTGTTACATTGCAACAGATAACTTAAATACCCAATTATAATATCATCTAGTTCTCTGGAATATCTAATGCTAGAATAGTTCTCGGTATCCTCCACCATTTGTCCCCTGTTATAGCTGCATAGTGTTGTAATTGTTGTCTTCATGATATGTGTGTTTTATTTTATTTTATTTTTTGCCCAGTGCCTAGCACACAGAAGATTTACAATGGATATTGTTGATGAGGTCCCTGAACCTTCTTCCTATCTAGTTACTCATTACCACATTGTAGGCACCCAGTGAGACCTTTTCCTACTCTATATTTTATTCTCAGTCGCTGATAGTTGCTGATTGGATCACCTTTGCCTCTCAAAATAAGTCCTTCAGCAACCATAGCCCCAGAAGTTCACCCAGACCCTTGTCTACTACAGAAATCCGTCTAATTTCAATTCAGTGTCTCCCTAGTGAGCTCTAAGTAATTATGGAAAGCTTGGCAGGGGTCCTAAGAAATGCCATGGATCCATGTCTAATGGCATAAGGAAAAGTGGGGGGAGAAACACATTCATTTCCTGAATACCGACTGTGTGTCAGGATCCTTGCTAGAAGGGCTCCATGTAGCTGACCTAATCCTCTCAGCAACCCTTCAAATAGACATTTCAATTTTCATTTTATAGATGAAGAAGCTGAGTTTCAGTGAAGTTCAGTGATCTACACAGAGCCACTTAGCAGACAGAACGGGAGAGCAACCCCAGCTTGCTTGCTCCGAAGCGGATGTACCTCCTACATGTCATACATAAATTTTGGAAGAATCTCCTCTTCAGAGGAGCTCTTGCCCCGGGAGAGAGCTGATGGATACAATATCACAAGTTGGATTTTCTTTCATTGACTTTAACCAAAAGGGGACTTACCCTCTGATAAAATGCTACTTAGCACAGAAACAACTCAAGAGGTGTAATCAATCAATAATATTTCAGGATGCATATGTTTACTCAAGGGCAGGTCTGAGTGGGAAGGGGGTCAGGGAAGGGAGTGGAAGGAAGTGAGAGTACACAGAAGGCCCGAGGGAGAGGAAGGAGTTGTCTGAAGGTGAAGTCAGGAGGAAACTGCAGGAGGGAAGCCTGGAATCTAAGACAAAAGGCCTTTCCCTCCAGCCTTGGGTGGGGTTGTGTCCTGGGGAAGATCAGAGGATCTAGGACATCCTTTTGTATAATACAGACAGGAAGCTGAAAACTTCTTTTACCTCTAAGCAGAGGAGCTTTAAAACTCTGCTAAACCAAAGAGGGCAAAGAAATGTCCCCAAATGAAACTTGGTTGGTAGGACTCTATTTTTCAATTTTCATTAATGTTAATTTTTTATCATTCTTTTTACTTATGCATAAATTGATTTTTTTTATTTGCATAGTTGTCAAAAGACTCATGCACAGCAAACTTGGGATCAGGATCAATTTCTATTTCTTTTCCGTTAAAATCAATCTATTTTAGTGAAGGACAGTTGATTAATATTTTAGAAAAAGAAAAAAAGACTCATTTTCCCAGGCATCATTGATTCGTGTCGGAGCCAAAGAATTACCAAAGGCCAGCCTCTATTTTTCCTGCTGAGTAAGTCCTGGGATTTTGGGTTAAGCGATTACGGTGATGTCATTTAAAAAATCAAACGTAAGTGCATTTTGACAACCTGCAGTGTGAACGTGTCCCCTACCTGCAGACAGAGAAGCAGCCTACGTGCATGTGCACGAGAAACTAGGAAACAAGATCATGTGTTTGAAATCTGGTTTCCTAAGCAAGAAGTTCGGAGGTTGCTTGATAAGACCTGGTTATATAGAATTAGTGGGTTTTCTTCTAAGTGGGGGCTCACCCCTCTCTATGTCCCTTCTGAATTCAAGATACAGTTATGCCGGTGCTCCTGCTGGGGCTTGGAGTGTGAGCGAGTGAAGGTATGCTCCATTTTAAGAAACACGCACAAACCCTAGATTTCCATAGAGGTGTGAGGGGAAAGCATTATGGAAGCAGAGAGGAGAGGGTGTCCACAAACAATACGGAGTGCAATGAAAATAATAACTGAGAGCTTGATGGAGCGCTGTCTATGGTTCTGGGCATTGGTCTCTATGCTATACGTGCATTACCCTTTAGTCTTAATAATGGAGGGAGATACTTTAGGACTCTCTACTTGTAGTTAGGAAAATGAGTCCCAAAGATTCTTCATTTTTCCAAAATCTTAAGGATAATGAAGTGGGAAGCTGGGAGAGTAAAGGGATTGCTGAGGTACACTTAACTCTGATTAAATCCAGCTCTGGCTTTTCAGTCTCTGCCGAGGCAACAAAAAAGGTTCTAGGCCTTCTCTGTCCTTATCTTCCTCAGCCTGTTAACAGGTGAGAAAACTAAGGCACAGAGGATACCGTGGGGAATGAAATAATTGAAAAATCCTTGCCTTTTGGAGCTTTCCCTCCAGTGGGAGAGGCAGATCCTAAGATAAAATATATAGGATGGAAGAGAGTGTAGGAAGTGCTAAGGTGAAAGATAAAGCTGGGCAAAGAGAAGGGGCGTGTTGGGGGTGGGGGGAACCCTTAGACAGACTGGTCAGGGAAGACCCAAACAGGAAGAGGACATCTCAGTATGCCCTTTATTTATTTTTTTTCTTTTTAAGATTTTATTTATTTATTCATGAGAGACACACAGAGAGAGGCAGAGACATAGGCAGAGGGAGAAGCAGCTCCCTGCACGGAGCCCGATGTGGGACTGGATCCTGGGACCCCGGGCACTTGGACACCTATACGAATCCAAATGTCAGGAAAGAGGACAGGGGGTGGTATGAAATCAGGGCACCTGTATGGACTTTAAAACCGTGTGACTGGATGAGACCAGCAAGAGGGAGGGAGCAGGGAAAGAGACCAGACTTACACACAGGTTGATCTCACTCGTCTCCAACATTAGGGCAGTGATGAAGAACCCAGAAGGGGGTGTGACCGGAGGTGCCAGGAGGTAAATGGGAAGTAGACACGCACGAAGTCCTGGTTTCCAGGTGAAGCAGGTGTTCAGGAGAGATGTGTGCACGAGGCTGATGCACCAAACAAGGGCCTTGACCTGTGGATTTAGCTAGGCAGAGGCTGTTGTTGATCGCATTAGGATGAGTTTTCTTCGGGTAGATCGAGAGATCTCCTGGGTGGTGTGAGAGCCCGACTGGAAAGGACTCCAGGGAGTAGGAGGAGAGAAACAGGGGGTAACAAGCATGGGCTTCCTTGGAAGGAGCAGGCGAGGAGGGAAAAGAGAAGTGGAGTCGCTGCTGGAGGGGAGGGGAGGGGAGGGAAGGGGAGCGGAGGGGAGGGGAGGGGAGGGGGCAAGAGAAACTTGGTGATGCTGTTTCAGCCGGCTGCTGGGAGAAACCTGGTGGAGGGGGGATGCGGGGGATGCGAGAAGACAGGCCGCCTGCCCGACGTGAGTGGGGAGGGGAGAGGAGAGGAGTGCCCCAGAGGAGCGCTCAGCGATGGGCACCTGCCGTAAGAGGGCAGGAGGTGGAGCACAGGGACAAGTCGGGGGTTCCTGCTGGGCGCCTCCCTGGGCATTCTCCTCCGCTGGCTTCAGGCTTCTGAAAATCCGGAAGGTAGTGGGAAGCAAGGTGAGTTAGTGGAGTGCAAATGGGAAGGGATGGGGGGGGTCTGCGGAGAGCGGAGAAGGTATACGGTATTCAATGCTCGGGAGATTAGGGGTGTGGATAGACTAGCAACACCCCGAAGGCAGCGTTAAAGACCCACGTTAAAGACCCATGAGTAGCTTGTGACCACAGATTCCAGGTGAAGCCAGGCAGCAAGAGTGTGTGCTCCCCCCACACCCTGCCAGGCCATCAGGGCAGGTGCAGAGCCACCAAGGGCAGTGTCCCCCGAGTAATGGGAGAAAGAAGCCAAAGTCGGGGGCCTTCCTGGAATGGGAGGTAGGAGCCCAGACCTAACCTGTTCTAGACTCTCACTGTGAAGCAGGGCTCGGAAATGATGTGATGGGGATCCCCGGGGGGCTCAGTGGTTTAGTGCTGCCTTTGGCCCTGGGCCTGGTCTTGGGGTCCTGGGATCGAGTCCTGCATCGGGGTCCCTGCGTGGGGCCTGCTTCTCCTCTGCCTGTGTCTCTGCCTCTCTCTCCTTCTCTGTGTGTGTCTCTCATGAATAAATAAATAAAATCTTTAAAAAAAAGGAAATGATGCGATGTTTGGAGGCACCATAGGCCCGGGAAACTCAAGCTCTGTCTTCACACGTGGGTGATGCTAGCATGTGATTCCACACCAGCGGTCCAAGGCGGGAAAAGAAGATGGGTGCAGAAGAGACAGGGGGTCACGGGAGGGGTCACGTCCTGCAGGCGGTAATGGGGCATCGATCGCAGAGCCCAAGGGCAACACAGAGGGGCACAGGTGTAATAGACCTGGAGGGAAGATTGGAGGGAGGAGGTCCAATCTGGTTTTCCAAACCATCATAAGATGAAGTCACCAGTTGAGAAGGGGGCACAGGTGGGAAGTCAGAGGAGCCAGGAGAAGGAAGCATCTAGAAGAATAGCTGAGTGTACTTCCTAGGGAAGCAGGGTAGGATTACTAGCCATTGTCAAGTGCCCATTTGAGATTTTTATTCCGCATTTAAAGTTAAAGCAATCAACCTAAAATCACAGGTAAGGGGCGCCTGGGTGGCTCAGTCAGTTGAGCATCTGCCTTTGGCTCCGATCATGATCCCGGGGTGCAGGGATCCAGCCCTGCATGGGGCTCCTCGCTTCTCTCTCCCTCAGCCCCACCCCCTGCCCGTGCTCTCTGTCTCTATCTCTCTGTCAAATAAATAAGTAAATAGGATCTTTAAAAAAATAAATAAATAAAAGTGAAAGGAGTCGGTCTGGTTCTGGGATTTTCTTCAGCAAGCAGTTCTCGGGAGGCAGGGAGAGGGGTTCACCAGGGAAACCTGCTAGTCGACAGCTTCGTCCAGGAGGATCCTATCTCTAGAACCCGGGAGGGCGGCAGAAAGTGTGACCTTCCGTGTGCTATTCTGACTGTGGTTCCCTTTAAATGAGTTTCTATTTGAAGAGCCTGGTTGTCAATAGTGCTTAATTTAATCAGCTTCTGGAAGGTGAAAAGGAAATTGGAAATCTTTGGGAGTCCTGAAACAAGTTTTCATTAGAAACTCAGACTAATGGGCTCAGGGTGTCGTAGAGCAAAGGTGGATAGCTTACTATCTATTCCAAAAGACAGTTATGACCCTGCAGGACAAATTATTAGACTTGGTTTGTCTGGGTCTGATCAGGATATGCTGGTAGCTCATCTCTGAATCTCTCCTTTACCCCACTCCCCTCCCCCAAGCTATCATTTCTAGGTCTGGCCTGCAGAATCATCCCTGAGACCAGTCCTGATGTTAGTACAAGGAGATTTCAGGAGCTCTGTTTCAGAACTCAATGGACCTTCACCTCCTTTTTGTGGCATGTTAGGCCTTTTATAATATGACTTTCCACCTACTTCCCTAGATTCATTTCCCATCACTCCACCTACCTATACCAGGCTGCTTGTAGATCTCTGATGATTCATATTTCCAAGGAATTGTCCCTTCTCACCTCGACTACACTTCATTGCCTTGTGCCCTGGCAAAGCTGCTCCTATTCCCCCAAGCCTCCTCAGTATCACCTCCTCAGGCTTTCTCTGGTTCCCTTAGCTTTCCCATCAGCACTTAATATCCAGCCCTTTAAGCACCTATACATTGCGCTTGATTTACGTATTTGCCTACCGCAGTACTGAGGGCCTGTGTCACACTGACCCCGTAGGCCTAGCACGTAGCCCAATGCCTTACCTGTCATAAGCCCTTTGTTTAATAAACAGCATCAGGTCTGTCTCGCAGAGAGAAAAAGAACAGTTCTCGAGACAGAACTACTTTTTTCCTGAGATCAAGACCTAAACTAAATGTGTCGAGGTCTGCAGCATGTGGCAGTGAGTGTGATGGAGCTGCCGCGTCCTGGGGCTCGCGGCAGAGGACTCCGGATTGGAAGCTCAGCTCTACCACTTATTAACCAAGTGCCTCTCTGGGCCTCGGGTTCCTCAGACATTCAGTGATGAGCGAGAGAATCAAGGTCAGGGGGTCACTGTAAAATCAGACGAGACAGAGCTTGCAATGTGCTTAGCTCCGTGTTTCCAGTGCCTGGCACACGGTGGGCAATAAGCGGTCGTTATCATGATCATTATCATGAGCTATAATTATCTGGAAGCTAGATTCTTGCTGATTTGTCTATGCCTGAACGCTCGTCTTGAAGTCCTAAGTATTTTAATTCCTCATTGGATGCACGTCTGCATGGCATTCCCCTCTCGCTCTCCCCACACTCCCACCAAACTACCACCCACCCGACTCCCGGGTGTCTGGTCTTCCAGGGTCAGGTCTCTGGCACCGGGTCGTCAGCCTCTAAACACTGCCTTCCCGAGGTTCCCCATCGCCACGCTCCACCTGCAGGCCTCTGCGGACCAGCCATCCCCGGTGGGGTCCTCCTCTCCAGCTCCTTCCCGGTGGGGTCCCCCAATCCAGCTCCTTCCTGATGGGGTCCTCCTCTCCAGCTCCTTCCTGGTAGGATCCTCCTCTGCAGCTCCTTCCTGGTGGGGTCCCCTTCTCCAGCTCCTTCCCGGTGGGGTCCTCCTCTCCAGCTCCTTCCTGGTAGGATCTTCCTCTGCAGCTCCTTCCTGGTGGGGTCCCCCTCTCCAGCTCCTTCCTGGTAGGATCCTCCTCTGCAGCTCCTTCCTGGTGGGGTCCCCCTCTCCAGATCCTTCCTGGTGGGGTCCTCCTCTCCAGCTCCTTCCTGGTGGGGTCCTCCTCTGCAGCTCCTTCCTTGTGGGGTCCCCCTCTCCAGATCCTTCCCGGTAGGATCCTCCTCTGCAGCTCGTTCCTGGTGGGGTTTTCCTCTCCAGCTCCTTCCTGGTGGGATCCTCCACTCCATCTCCTTCCTGGTGGGGTTTTCCTCTCCAGCTCCTTCCTGGTGGGATCCTCCTCTCCAGCTCCTTCCTGGTGGGGTACGCTTCTTCAGCTCCTTCCTGATAGGGTCCCTGTCTCCAGCTCCTTCCTGGTGAGGTCCTCTTCTCCAGCTCCTCCTGGTGGGGTCCTCCTCTCCAGCTCCTTCCTGGTGGGGTCCTCTTCTCCAGCTCCTCCTGGTGGGGTCCTCCTCTCCTTCCTGGGCTTCGGTCTCTAGCTGTCAGTACACGAGGCTCACCCTTTTGCCTCCTCTTTTGTCCCTGCCACCATCCCGGATACCTGCCCCACCTCAGCTTTTCCGGTTGCCTCTGGGTCTGCACCGAAGAGCCTTCTCTTTTTCCGTATCTGGTCAAAATGTGCATTTTATGTCCTCTGTACATGCTTGTGGTGGATGGTAATGATCAGCCCTACAACAGCACACGAAAGAGGGCGCTGACCTACTTAGGTTCTTTTGCTCTAAGGATCCCCGATACCTCGTGCAGCCTCCGAAAGCGCACAGATTTACCAGGTGGTTGGCAGTTCTAACCAGATCACACATCTTAGGTCCCACTACGGGTTGTGGCTCTCACCCAAAGCCATCGCTGTGGCCCGATCATTGCATCCTACCCGGAACTCTGAGGCTAAAGCCTTCTGGTGACCGTCGACGGTGGTTTAAGAGGCTATGGCTTTGAATTTTATTCAAATGAATTTCCCAACCAGAGGCTTCAGGCCCTATGCAATAGTCTGATTAAAACTCTCTAGCTAACTACCAAATAATCTGAAGAAATTAGTGGATTGGCAGCAGATGTCAGTATTTGGAAATAAGGAGAATCCCATTTCTAAACGTTTCCCAAGGCTCACAGTTAGAAATGACCTTGGCCAATCCGTTTAACCCAGAGTCTCGGTTGATTGAAATGGCAGATTTAGCAGAGAGAGAGAGAGAGAGAGAGAAAGGGGGAAATAGAGAGAAAGAGAGGGAGAGACATTGAGATGAGGGAGAGAAAGAGAGCAAAAGATGCCCCTGGAACCAAATATTTCTGGATGAACAAATCACCCTTAAAACAGAGCCCCCATCCATTGGCAAAACAAGGCACTTACTTCCGTATCACCAGGTGAGCGAAACTTCATCTACAAGACGGGTTTTCCTGGGTATTGACTCTCCTAGGAAGTTAGCACGTTGCATCCATTTGCATGGACCTCTAAGAACTCAACCCATATGTAATGATTATGTTCTACGTGTACAGTTATGTTTTATGAAAGAAGCCGCATGTTTAGACCCAAGGGCTTCTGAAATGAACCAAAGATACATTTCCCACAAAACCAAAGGGAGGTGCTTCCTTCCATTTATTTCCTAAGTCGAGAAGTCATAAGGCAATAACATTAGCCCACTCATCTTATTAGTGGTTAGTTAATGTGACACCAGAGAGGAGGAGAGGACTGGAGGGAGAAGGGCCACTGTTTATAGCATTTTGAGGGATGGCTCTTGGGATCAGGATTCCTTCCCTCCATGTGAAGACAAAGCAGCAGAGATGAAAGGGACTAGATGTCCTTCCCAGACTTGCCGAAGATGCCATCCAGACACTCTGGATGAGGTGGAGGGAGGAAGAGGCCAGCCTTCTCCCAGGGCTTCGGTGGAAAGCCTCCCCAGGGACTGGAGTGGAGCTTCACTACACATCTGTATCCCAGCCACCCACTCCCACGTGAAGCTGCTATTCCCCAGCGCCTGTTGCTAAATATAGGGCCTGCATTTCAGACTGACAGGAGAGCTCCTGCTGTGTACACCCGAGCTGAATGCTCACTTCACACACTCCTAATATGGTAAAAGCCCTGCAGCCTATGAGCCTGTGAGCCCTGGAGAGAGACCAGCTCTGGGCCCCGCACGCTCCTGAAGCTTAACCCTTCCGTGCAAGGCAGGGTGGAAGGCGGACCGACCGCTGGTCACTGCGAATTCTCCAAGTGCTCACTGTCACACGTCATGTCCACGTGATCTGGAAACCAGGATCCAGTCCCACCTCCAAATAGCAGCGTTTGTGGACAATGAGCATTGAGATCAACGACACAGGGCAAACCCAACTGCCTGAGCTCTGTGGGTCACGGAAATGAAATGGGAAAAGGAAAAGAAAGGAAAAAAGAACCCGTGTTTTCAGGAAGAGGGGAAAGGCAGGCGCCAATAGGGCAGCCCCGATTCCCCCCACGTTCCCTCAGACTGTGTGTCTGCAGCTGCTGCCCCAGGCGGAGAGGCCGACAGGTGTCCCTGCCAGCTTTTCACAACAGGCCCAAGAAGCGAGCAGAGAATGCAGGGCCCTCGGAGCTTCAGAGGCTTGCAAGAGCCAGAGGGCCACGGCCCCTGCAGGAATAAGGAGGAAGAGGCAGCCAGTGGTTAGACACCTCATGCTCCTAATAACTTGCTAACGTATTAGAGTGTTGGTGTTTTCTCCTTGGGGGAAGGAAAGGGAAACCACAGTAGCAGCTTCCCACTGAGAGGAGGGCTGTGAGGGCTGCCAAGTCCCTTTTCAAGAGGGGATGATGTATAATGAAAGCAAGTCAAGTTGCAAGACATCTTCACCGTGCTAACGGTTGCTGTGCTTCTCGGGGTTCCTCTGGCTTCCATAATTTGGTAGGATTGTGCGTCTCCAAGAGGCTAGGGAGGGTAAGGACTCTTTTGAACAGTACAGAGTATTTACCCCCTCAAGGTCAGATGGGGGCTGGATCTGCTGCTCACATGTCTGCAGTGATGAGGTCAGTAGCTGGCCAACAGCGCATGCTTATTTACCTTTTGGATCCTTACGTTATAAAAACTGCTTAGCCCCTTTTTCTTTCTCAAGACCCGAGTGCTCCAAGAAGCACCTTACATGAGGTCCCCAAATTAGAAGTGAGATCTTTTTTGGGCTTATTTGGGACAAAAGGCATATGGATCAACATTCTGCAAGATCCCATCTTCTCCCAGTGAGCTATGTCTCTGTACAAGGTATGAGTTTCCGGGCTCCCAGCACTACCCAGATATGTGTCGTTTTGTGTATCTCTGCCTCTCCAAGGGGGCCAAGGACCTCACCCTGTGTGTGTGCCCAAAGGTGACTTCCAACCGGGATGGTTAGTTGGGAGCTCTGCAAAGTCTCAGGTCACAGAGGGGTCCTCCTGCTGAGGGGTGAACTCCAGGCAGTTGTGGAGGAAAGTCCCCCCTCCTGACATAGGTAAGACCTCTCCTGACACAGGTGAGGACCCACCTTACTGGCTTTTTGCCAGGGAATGAATAGAGAGAGGTGCTACCGATAGCTTTAGCTTGGCTTCCACGTGGCTGTCTGTCCACTGTCTATCCTTTGCCTCATCTCCCCCTGGGGGATCCCAGTCTGGCCCTTTCAGGTCCTGTCCCACATAAATCTCTCTGTGCTCCATGGAGGAGTAGGGTGGGCCAGAGCTTCTGCTATCCCCACCCCCTGCCCTCAGCAACCCCCACCCTGGTTTTCTTTGCAAGCTTTGTTTTTGCACAAACTCATAAGTGGGGGCGGGGGGCTGCTCAGTTCCCCTCAGAACCTTTGCTTTTGATCCTAATTAAACCCCATGAGTAACTGGTTCCTGATGCAAAAACCAGTTAGTTGTAGGATGTTTGAAGGACAGAAACAAACCAACCTGCACTTAACTATTTCTTTCCTTTATAGTTTTGGATCTAATAATCCTAATTTTCTTTGTATCAATGTAGACCCTTCAGTGCTAGGAAAAGTGTCAGGAAATATGGAGAAGGAAGAAAAGCATAAAAATTAATATATAAGATCTTACCTCATACCAATTGAAACATCTATAGACTTTATTACTCAAGAAAGAAATGATAGCCATTTGGCAGAAAAGGAACACTGGGAGAAAGCTAACAAAGCATTACTCCATTTTCAATAAAACTTAGGTTAAAAAGTCTTGGTCAGAACTTGTATCATGGCCCATATTTGCAACTGAATTAATAAAAAGAAAGAGAAAGAGCGGAAGGTGGACTTCCTTCTCGAGAATTCTTGCAGTGGTCACAGTTCACTTCATTAATTTGAAACCTGAACTCTAGCCCACGTCCCCCTCCCCACCAAGGATGGGTTGATCCTGCTCTGATGCTTTGTGTCTCAATAGTCATCAGGCCCAAGAAAATGTCGACTGTGAACCTAACTTGCTCATACTCACAAGGGGTTTATTTTGGGCATTAATATTAACCAATAAGGGGATCCCTGGGTGGCGCAGCGCTTTGGCGCCTGTCTTTGGCCCAGGGCGCGATCCTAGAAGACCCGGGATCGAATCCCACGTCGGGCTCCCGGTGCATGGAGCCTGCTTCTCCCTCTGCCTGTGTCTCTGCCTCTCTCTCTCTCTGTGAGACTATCATATATAAATAAAAATTTAAAAAAAAATATTAACCAATAGGATTTACTTGCATCATCCAACAATCATATTTCTGACTTCTGCAGCATGTCATTCTCTGTTCTTGCTAATGGAGATACTGCAGGGATCAAGGCCAAGTTCCTACCTTTGGAACTTTTAGTGGAAGAAACAGACCAAAAGGGGGGGAAAAACCCATCTGATTGTCATCATCATTCTGAAGGAAAGAAACAGTGATTTGGTGAGTATGAAGTGTCAGCAGCAGGAGCACTACTTAGAAAGCGTGGTTCAAAGAGAAAGACCTCTCCACAAAGAGACGTGTTAAGACAGGTCTGGAAGTGCTAAGGTGTTGACAGAAGAACCAGCTTAGGATGTCTGAGGGACAGTAACAAAACCAGTGTGTGGCTGGAACCCAGTAAAACAGAAAGAAAGAGAAGAGAAATGAGATTGGCCAGCAGGGAGGGCTCAGACAAAGCCATGGAGAAGTTGAGATTTTTACTCTTATTTCAGTGCAAAAGCACAGAAGGGATTTTTGCAGGGAAGGAATGTGATCTGATGTCCAGGGTCAATGTCTAACAATTTCTATAAATTGTTAGTGCTCTAACAATTAATAACCACAGCTTTTATCATCAAAGAGATGACAATGGGGATACCCAGCTACCGGCTGTGTGTCTCTGCACGTCATCTTAGCAACTCAAGAGACTCTACAGTTTCAGTGCCTTGAAGGTTGAAACTTCTGCATCACCAGGAGTGGAGTCATTTCAGGAGTAGATGCACATCCCAGAACATGCCAGGCAGGAACGCTCTTTTTTTTTTTTTTTTTTTTACCCCCCTTCTAAGTCAGGAACAGCAGGATCTTCCTCTCTGATTATAGTCAAGAGTGTAAATAGCTCTGCCCCCTACCTAGATAGATGAGCTACCCACCAAATTGTGGAGAAGAACTATCACCCTGACCTTGGTACCAGGTTCTACGTTCTAGGTTTGCACAAAGAGCTAGACAGGGACCGACGAGAACATTTCCTGTTTCAGACAACAGGCCTGGGAGCAGACTGCCAATAAAACAGCACATAAGGAATAGAAGGATTTCAGCAGCTGTGCTTTGCATGGACCTTCTTCCCTCTGCCTTTGGCTACCATGTTGATGACTTTTTATATATATATGGTTTCTGACACCATTGCTCATCAGCACTTAAGTAAAAATATCTACACTCCATTCTTACCTGCCCCCCATCCAACCTGACTTCTGATGACTTGGCAGGTGAAGGGACAGGAGACCAATTATACTTAATATGGAATGCACTGAAGATTTATTTTTGCAAGTGGAGATCCTCTCTTCAAGTTTGACCACCTGAATTTTCCAGAGCTACAAATAGAGGTGACATGATTTCCATGCTACAGTAAGGCCTGCAGGATCCTGATAAAACATAATATTGATGAGAGGTGTTTTTTTGTTTTGTTTTGTTTTTGTTTTTTCCACAGTGCCTTCCTTACTCTCAGGCTACAGAAAGGGATAGTTGGAAGCACTGGGGAAGCATATCCAACCAACAGAAGCATCAATCCCAGGTCTAATTAGTAATGCTATTCAGCTTTAAGATGAGCTGACATGCCCTTTGGAGGGCTTTGGGTTGGTAAAGCCTGTGGATCAATGTCAGTTTAAAGGTGGTTTTTCTCTGTTCGCCCATGGAGCACGACAAAGGAAAGGATTCTTCTTCCCAGGAACCAGTGGGGAGATCTGTCTCTTCAATGTGGGTGAAGTTGTAGACAACTATCATTTTTCACAATAAACATTAGCTGAACCATTACATTTTTGAAATACAGATTTATTGGGTAGGTTTGTGTGAATGTATGCCTTTGGCCAAATTCTCAAGGGCTGTCTTTTTTTTCATGAGGGAAAAAAAAAAAAAGAAACCCTCTCAGTCGCGGCCAAGGAAACTATTTCAGCTAAGAAAGGAACTGCTATGGCCTGTAATGTAACCCATGAAATAATCGTAGCCAGAGCCAGCAAATGCAGCCAGTGGAAAGGCTTCAGCAAGAACCAGGCCGTGACAAGGGGCCCCAACAGCCCTGCTCTCACCTTAATGGCTTTTACTATGGAAAAGTGGCCTTAGGATGCCTTTCAAGCCTTCCATCTCTTTATGAAAGAAGGTATCGGGAAGGAATAAGAAAATTATAGACGGGCTCTAAACATGGAATCAAAGGGGGGAGGTTCTTATGAGTTTACTTAGAAAGGAAATATGAAGATTATTTTGAAATGCTCTTTTATTTTACCAGACACACGGAGGACTTGGGGGAGGGAAGAGACCATGGCCAGGACCCAGGACCAGAGCAAGTCTTTGCAGACCAATCCCTGGAAATGGATTAAACGAAAAGATGGGATGGAATTAGGTCACCTTAACCCTTTGATTAGGGAGCCCATTTACTGGGGGTGGCACCGCTGCCCATTTGGCTGTTACAGCTGAAGGAAGGAAGAAAGAATGGGTCTCCACAGGCCAAGCATCTAGTAAGCAGGTACGTGGGAGGTAGGGTCGTGGGCGCCAGTTCTGCACGTGCCCTCCTCGGCCCCCCGTCTCTGCCCCTCTCTGTTCTGTTCTGCACCCCGGGGACTAACTGTCCCTGCTCCCCGACAGCTGGCCTCTGGGTGGGTTTGCGACCAGACGTGAGAGCGGGCTGCTGGCTGGGGGCCCCTCTGCTCACTCCGTTCCACTCATGATCGCGGACACGCAGCATCCTGTCGGGGCACGGGCTCCCGGGCTCCGTCCTCAGTGGGCTCTGGGAAGCGACTCCCCTTCTCCTTGCCCTGCAGCCTGGAAGCGATCCTGGCTTTCTGCTGGGCTAATCTCTGGATGCCCGCCATCCACGGTCCGCTCCCTCCCTCTCCCCCACCTCCCCTGGGGGGCTCCTTCTTTACATCCTCTTCACTTAAACCACTTGAGTGGAACTGTATCTCCTGCCAGGACACAGGCCTGCATAGTCCCGAATACGTTTTCTCAAAAAAGAACCACAACTGTATTCTCAGGCAAAGGGTCGCGGGACCCCACCGGTGCCTCATTTAGGTTCAGCCCCTTAATGCCAAAAACCATGGGACGTCACTGCAGGACCCGGCCTGCAGTTCATCATCTTCTTTGGGCATTTTCAGCACGAGGCTCATGTGCTTTAATATACACATTACAGGTCTGGGCTGGAGCCCCCAGAGATCCCCCGTGAGAGCTGCATTACGGGGGAACCCAGCCAGAAGGTGCGGGAAGGCGGAGGTATTACGGCTCAGAAACAGCCCCAATTTATAAAGGAACAGAAACCCTTTGCCTTTGTTTTTTCTTCCTGGCTATGCAGGTAGTCAAGATAAGAGAAAGACGAAAGGGAGAGGTAGGGGAGGACAGAAAAGCAAAGGGGATAGGAGGGAGGGTAGAGGAGGGAGGAGGAAAAAAAAGAGAGAGAAAGAGAAAGCTATTAATTCTTTCTTAAATTTCAGCCAGGACTAAATAAAGTTGCTTTTTCAGAAAACCGAACACTTTTTTCTTACAGAATTAATGCCAAGAGTTTTGCTTGGAAAGAAAGGGCCAGCCTACAAGATGCCTGATGCACAACCGTGAGCTTTGGGAGGCTTTTTCCAAACACCCCTGCTAAGGGAGCCGGCTCCCCCCGGCCGCCTAGGCTGCGAGCTGGCCCCCCGGGGCACCTGCCACCCCGGCAGAGGACTCCTGGGCTCCTCTGAGGGCGCCCCTGCCCCCAGCCCATGGGCTCCCCTTGGGCCGGCCGTGCCCAATGCCAGCCCCGGTGCCAGATGGACAGGCCGTGCCAGGACCAAAGTGAACGCGGGAATCCAGCGAGTCTGGAAACCAGGGTGGCCGTGGCTCCTGGCAGCCGGTGACCGGGTGGTGGGGACCCAGCGAACACCGGCGATTTCCTCTTGTCTCCGCAGGCCTGAATTGGGGACACTGACTTATTCAGAGGTGATCCTCTCCAAAAGTGACTTTTTCTTTTCTTTTTTTTTTTGTGAAAACCCGATTCAGGGCTTGATTCACATGTTGTTAGCAGCAGAGAATGCAGTGTCTCTCTTCTCTTCCTTGGGGCTGTGTCTTCCTATGAAAATAAGGAAGAAAAACCTCCAGATGGAGAGCCGCACATTGCCAGCAGATTTAGAAAACCCCCCTGGAATCTGTGTTGGCGATGCAGTTTGGTGCACACTGACGAGTTAAAGCCACAATCTTCCATCTTACTGCTTTACTTAAGTTTTTAAAGATTTTATTTATTCATGAGAGACACAGAGAGAGAGAGGTAGAGACACAGGCCGAGGGAGAAGCAGGCTCCATGCAGGGAGCCCGACGTGGGACTCAATCCCAGGACCCCGGGGTCACGGCCTGGGCCAAAGACAGATGCCCAACCGCTGAGCCACCCAGGTGTCCCCATCTTACTGCTTTAATTTCAGGTTTCGGAGATGCCTCGCTCTGCTGTTCAAAGAGTTTGATTAAAAATTTGGGAGGAGGGGGGCACCTGGGTGGCTCAGTGATGGAGCCTATGCCTTTGGCTCAGGTCCTGACCCCACGGTCCTGGGATCGAGTCCCACATCGGGTTCCCTGCACAGAGCCTGCTTTTCCCTCTGCCTCTCTCTGTGTACCTCTCATAAATTAATAAATAAAATCTTTTAAAAAAATTTGGGGGAGGCCCATGGGCCTGATTCCATCATCTCTGACAGAGCACTCAGATGGAGCAGAGCCACGGAAGGCTGACAGTGGCCATCCATGGCGCTGCGGTGAAGCAAAGGCCTCTGGAGCCTCCTGGCACTGACCATGAATGTTCTAGTCTGCTGGCATGTCTCACGTCGTCGTGAATCTCAATCATTAACCTAGAGGCTAAGTCTCAGTCATTAAAGCACCAGCATTCTGGTCAGAAGACACACCCCACCCCCACCCCCCCCGCCCAGATCCCCAACCTTTACTTTTGCTCTTGCTTCCCTGGGTAGCCAGCTCCAGTCTCTGGTAATTCTCTCTCTAAGTCCAGATTGAGCAAACAACTCTCAGCAGTTCCTCGATGGCAGTTCCTCTGAGGCAGAATGTGAATCCAGCATTTTATAACGAGGAGGGGCTGTCCTTCGGATCATCATCCAAACATTAGGATCCTCTAAGTCTAGGTGCAGGCCTCCCAACATCCTTAGGAGGCAGAGAGGGGCCTGATGGTGCTGAATAAGATGGAAAAGACTGAAAAAAACAAAAAAATAATAGAAGGAAAGAAAGAAAGAAAGAAAGAAAGAAAGAAAGAAAGAAAGAAAGAAAGAAAGAAAGAAAGATGGAAAAGACTGACCTGTGTGTCCCATAGGAAGGAGCATGGGTCACATGAGGGCAGTCAGCACACCAAACAAGCCGCCTTCTCCATACATATTTCTCTGGTTGCCAAGAGGGGTTTCCAGCCTGGACAGTGGCCCTGTGGAGGGTCGCCCGGTGGGGTTTCGGGAAGCTTAGGGATGAATAAAGAGGTGGGGCGAAGTGCACCACAACGTGGGATGGGGCCGCGGCAGGTAGAGAGCCCTGAACGGGCCGTCTGGACCCCAACCCCAGCTCACGCACCAGCCCCATCACAGCCTTACTCAACCCTAGATAAGTGTTGGGATCAACCGAGAGCCTTTGAAAAATACAGATCCCTGGGCACAACCCCCAGAATCATTATAGAGTCAAATGGGAACCTCCGTTTATAAAAAGTGGGGGAGAACCTACAATTTAGGACAGTCAAAAAAAAGTTGGGGAGAACCTTAAAGTGCAAGGCTAATGCAGAGAAACCAGGGGGTTCTGAGCCAAAGAGGTAGAGGTAGGTGGCGGAGGAGAGCCAAGCGCCCCCCTGCTCGGGCTCCGGTGCTCTAATTTGCTCCAGGGCAGACTGGGGTGTCATTCCACAGCTGCTTTGAGAGCCTGGTCAGCAGCTAGGCTGGAGAAACCACCTCACTAAGGCCCCAGGCATCTCCCTTCGATCCTTTTGTTAAGTCCGTACCCACAAGCAAAGATGAAAAGATTCCTCCCAAATCCCTCCCCTCTTGTCTACTTGTCTATGAACTTTGTCTCTACTTATTTCTCCTCCTCACGGGAGAAAGGAGGGCAGCTCTTTGCTTATGTGTCAGTGGCCTGTATTAGACTTGGCAATGGTCATGGTTTTTCCGCACAGCATCGCTGCCTCATCCAGTGGGGTTGTGCAGTGCAATACCTGGACGGCTGTAGATGAGGACGTTGAGGAGGCCATGACTAGACAAGCATGCCACTGAGATGGAAGTGCAAATGACTGAACACACACACACACACACACACACACACACAGGGTCAGTAAGCCACCAGCATGGCACAGAATGGAAAATATCAGCAACAACGAAACCAAGAGAATGACCCGTTTTAACCTAGACAGTGATCAAATGGTTCCATGTACACTGTGATTTTAGTAGCTGCTTCTTCAGCCCTAGAAATTATGCTTCCCTTTGAAGAGCTGATGTAGCACTCCAAATGATACATTCAGTACTGAATTCGGTGTTCTGTGTCTCTGTAGGATGGTAATAGAGACTGGATACATGTCCTAGTGTCTAATTCTCCAGTTACATAATTAGTAACTGTACATCATGGGGAAGAAAAAAAAGAAAGAAAAAGTCCTGCTACAAGATAAGATCTCCCAGGAGGCAAAGCTGAAGGTGTTAATGCTTATTAATGTTTTTTTTTTAATAATACGTAGGCCTCTTTCGCCCCATGTCATTATTAATTCTCTTTCTTGCTCTGTTACATAACCATTGTTATTATTATCGTTGTTAAGAGAAGGTTGTTCCAGAAATTTGAGAATGAGAGAATGGGAGGGAGGAGGGACGTGATACTGGCATCATCTCCAAACTCCCACCCTCTGCCTCCCCTGAGAAGCTTCCAGAGGCTTGTGTCCTATCTCTAATTTTCATGAGACACCCCCACCCCCACCCCATGCATGTCACATTTCACTTTTGGGTGCCTAACCCTGCGCGGGGCAGGACGGGACAGGGCAGGGCAGGTGAGGGAAGAAAGCAGATTTGGTTAGCTGAAAGGCACGAAATCTGTAACGGGATGCACGGGCCAAGTTCCTTTCCTTTTCCTTTTGGTTCTTCAGTTCGATGATTATTATTTCTCATCCACACACCCAATAGGGCTTTTTCCAGAACGTGTAATCTTACGGTTTCCCTAGTGGCCCATCCTTTAGGTCCGTCCTCATTCTCGGAGTTCGTCTTCAGCTCGCTGAGCCCTTCAGGAGACCAGCAGGCCTCTGCTCACAGTCCTGGTTTGGACCACAAGTGGGGCCTCCTGCAAATGTGATCCCCCTGAAACAAAGAGAAGCTCCTCCTTTGGAGAAATGCATCTCTGCAGAGCTAATGGTCGAGCTAATGATCAGTTGTTTTCCGAGGGGGGCATGTCATCTGCTCTCTGGAAGGTTCCAGAGCTGCCCTCTCCTCTGAGTGGTGGCGTCACCCCCTCCTTTCGGTCTCCCCTCACTCCAGACACACGTACTCTTGCTTCCCAGCCTTTTCCCTGCCGGGGATGTCCTTTTTCTTTAGCATGCACAGAAGATGAGAATAGTATCATCTACTGACATGTCTCTTAAAGTTTGAGAAGCAGTGTTGGCAACTGCAACCACAACAAACAGTCCACATCCAGGGCGCGCACTTCTGCCTCGAACACAGGAATTCAGGCCAATTCAAATATTTCCGAAACACCTCTCAGAGCCAAATGCTCAGCTCCGTGCACCGAAGGGGCAAACACTCCAGTCCTCTTCTCGAGGAGCTGTTTTTAAACAGCCCTCCCCATTAGTGTTTTGGGTAGGTTTACATAAGATCAACACTTCACAGATGCTTAGTTACTTCTAGGTCTAGTCTAGGAGATTTTTGGCTACTCACAAAGGTTAACACTCAATCCTGTAGTTCTGTTGTTGGGTGCAGCCGGTATCGATGATAATGACTATTTAATAGAACCAAACAATGCACAGGTAGCTTTTATGACTGTGGTGTCCAATGCAACACAACAAGTGGATAAATGTAAAATTACACGATTTCAAAGAGATTAAAACATCCTGTCATTGCTAAGGAAAAGATCGTTTAGAACTCTCCCTGGGTGTCATAGAGTGAGCTGCACTTTGCCGAAGAAATTTCCAAACATCTCTACTATGATAACATTCCTTCCAGATTTTCTAAGACAGTTCCAATTTCTATTAATTCGCCCTCTTGTTGCCAGCCATAAATATCCCCATGCTAGTCATGTGGGTACCACGTATTTTTGGCTTATAATCAGCGTAATTAAAGCTCACTGCTAATGTTAGTGCACATCCAGGCTTCTGAGACATAAAAAGAGGTCCTAGGTCACTCTCAAACTTTGAGGCTAAATGTATATTATACTAAAAAAAAAAAAAAAAAAAAGCCAAATCAGGATTACAAAAGCTGTAGTTTGATTTAAATAAGGGCATTTGATTTTTCTTAAAGATTTTATTTATTTATTCATGAGAACACAGAGAAAGAGAGAGAGAGAGAGGCAGAGACACAGGCAGAGGGAGAAGCAGGCTCCCTGCAGGGAGCCCGATGCGGAACTCGATCCCGGGTGTCCAGGGTCACGCCCTGGGCTGAAGGCGGCGCTAAACCACTGAGCCACCTGGGTTTCCCAAGGGCTTCTTTAACCACCACCCCCCCAAGTATAATGTAATATAATTGTGCTATTCATAAGATATAAATATAATTCTGTGCACACACATACCCTACGTATGGTGTGGATACCCGTCTTGAACTTGAGTCCCTTTATCTCTGGCTAGCGGTTTATTTGGAGATGATGGTAAACACCCAAATGGCAGGTGCTTCATGATGTTGATACTCTTGGAGAAGGAAAAATAATCTTTCCTCTATCCTTCTAAGTTTTGACTGGGACTCATATAACAAAAGACAGATGAATAAGAGAAAAAATAAACTGGGGTTTATTCACAGTGTATCTCATATGTCCACGGGAGAAGCCTAAGAACTAGAATAGCTTAAGGAGGTGGCTTAGAATTTAGGTTTATTCAATCTTCAGCTAAACCAAAGAAAGGACAGTGTGGGGGAGATAAGGTGTGGAAAGGTGACCAGCTACGTAAACATGGTACGCCTGGGTAAGGGTCATTGTGCAGATGCCTGCTGGTGACTTCTCCACTGATAAGCCTTTTATGATTTAGAGTCATCCTTCTCTTCCTAGTACAAAAGGGAGACACCCTTACAAATGGACATTTCCTTTGTAAGTATATGTTTGCCTTCAGAAAGGGCAACTCTTGTTCTGTTTTCAAAGCTTTTCCTATGTCTGCTGTTTCCTAAAATAAACAGCTCAAAATAATCCCTATGCCAAGAGGCATATTTGGGGGTGGCCTATTCCGGTGTCCTACGATACTAAATACACTTCTGGCCTCCTGGTGCTGGGCCATAGGGTGAGTGCTAATTAAGCAGCCCTGAAAATAAGCCCAGGGCCCAACCCAGGTAAACCGATCCTGAGCCAAAGTGAAGAAAGCAAGCGAATCCACAGAGTTGGGGGTGCGAGCACTACATGAGCTCCGTCCTCCTCCCTGCCTGGCTTGGGTGCTCACAGTATGGGAAAAGAAGGGAAAAGCCTTGAGGCCCGGGAATCATTTCACAGGCCGATACGTTTTTGAAACTAACTGTGGGGTTGTTGGAGCCTCCAACTCTGGGCTCTCTTTCCCACAAAGGCCTTCAGGGGAGCAGCATGGAAAGCTCCAAACAGGATCAGCTTTCCAAAGCGGTCTAAGCTTCCCACCTGCGGTCCAGGGGTAAACGAGGAGCTGCTTCCTGCCGACCCCACGGGAGACACACTGTTGATGGGCAAAATGAAACCTTCCCATGGAACAATTACTCACCAAGCCCAGCTGTGGGCAAGACACCGGAGGTGAATTTTGGGGAAGATTTAAAACAGGGGAATGGGGAGTTTTTACATATATGCATATCTGTATTTGAAATTTCTGTCCTCACAGGTCCTGTTCCTGAGGCATCAGCACTAAAGTTGTGATCAAAGGCTCCGTACTAAATTAAGGAAAGGAAATGTACGTAGCCAACAGCTATAAATAAGACATTGGAATCCCCGCAGGGTCCTTCTCTTGCATCACCTTGTCCTTGTGAACAGGGATTGGCGCTGGTTTCCTGAAACATCCTTCCTAGAGGTTGGAAGCAGCCCCTCCCCTACACTCTGTCCCCCGAGCAGCTGTCCAGGGGCTCGGGCACTTCATGAGGCCAAGCGCTGGGTGGGCTCTACATGTGATCCCTAACCCGACATTTATTTTAGGGACTAAAGAGTGGAGAGGGTAGGAAGCAAGGGTACTCAGACTTTAAATATTATCTCCGATCCATTGCACCAGGCAGCACTGAAAAACCCATTGCAGTGCAGAGCAAATACAATTGCTAGGTGTTTAACAATTAAAACAGCTTGCATGGAGCTCTCATTATGTGCCAGCCAAGCTTAAATACTCCCTATCCATGATATTATTTTATCTGCTCCACGGCTGACAGGTTTATACTATTTTCCCCCTTTTTGCAAAAGAAGCAGCCGGGGCTTAGAAAGGACAGGTGATTCATCCAAGGTCACACAGTCAGACTGCTGGATCTAGAAGCCCTAACTCTGAACACCAAGATGACAGACAGGGAAACCCGAGCTTCTAAACTTTTCAGAGCATGTACCACTCATTCCAGTCATCAGAGATTTAATATAATCTAAAATATTGCACCAATTTTCATGTCAGCTTTTCTAATCCCACTAGGACCACAAATTCCTTGAAGTCAATGTCTGGGATTTTCTACTTCTTTGTGTTCAAAGCGCCTACCATAGCATTTTGCACAAAACAGGCAATTAAAAAAATGTGCACATTAATAAATCGAAAATCTGAGAGTTAAATTACTAATTTTCCAATGAGTTGAAGGGGAAAAGAAAAAAAAGAAAAACGAGCCCACTAATTTAAAGAATGCTTGAGGATTTGCCTTCCCTGTTTCCCAGGATGTGGGTCATTTTTAAAAGACGAATTCCAGATCTGTCTTGAGTTCCTAAGGAGGGGAGTATCACAGGGAGGTTAACTTTCTGAAATGGCTACAAGAGGAGTGAAGGAGGCAGTGGGAGCCTCCGCTGGCGCTCCAGGGTGTCAGCAGCAGGCCGCACACCTGCAGAGAGGCCTCCCCTGAGCCATGCGCTCCTCTGGAGGCCTTAGAGCCTGCAGCGGCCCAACGGCAGGAGTCACAGCTCAGCGCCCCGTGCACATCCTTTAAGCAGAGCCCCTGGGGGTGGATGCACCAGAGGACCGAGGTGCCCGAATGCTTCTAGACCCCCATATGCAAGGAGAGAGAAGCGCTCCGACAGCACAGCCTGACAGAGTCAGGCCAAGGGGCCACGCTGCCTCCCTCCCGAAGAGGGCCGGGTTGTCTACACCACCGAGCCCTGATGAGCAGGGCCCCCCCAAGTGTGCAGGCCTGTGCACAATCACACCCACTCCCCTAAGCGCACCCCACTGCCTCTCGGTTCTCCTCCCCCCAAGTGCACAGCCCGCTGCTCCTACCCAGTGCTGGGCGCCAGGCCACCTCTCCCTCAACAGCGAGAAGTTAACAGCAAGATGTTAAAGAGAGTGACATCCCCTCTCCCCCTGGTCCTCTGATCACGCAGTATCTGTCGCCTGCCTGGATGTCCTTCTTTCTCCTTCAGATGCACAAGGAGGAGGCATCCTTTCGGGATGGGAGGGTCTTTCTTTTCAACCTTTGTCTGGCGCCACTTTTGGGCTGTGATCTGGGGCCAAAGGCAGAGCCCAGCCTTTGCAGCCGGTTCCCTCCCAGACATGGGTCTCAGCCAGCAGGGGCCCGGCCAGCGGCGCACATCTGTGCTCTGGCCCCGGGAGGGGAGGGGAAGGCTGCCTTCCCAAAGGCTCCCCCCAGGGGCTCCCTGCCCCTCTCCTGTGATGCCAAAGCCTGCCACCGAGCTCCAGTTTCTCCCACAGTAACCAGATATGCTGCCTTGAGGGGCCTGGTGCTGGCTCTGCTGTTTTAAAAATGAAAATATTTGCTTCCAACTGCAGTTACCATCTGTTTGCAACCTTTCCTCCTGTCCACATGCCAGCTTGAAACCGCCGCTGTGGCCTTTGGGTCTCATGGACTTTCCCGACAGACTAACCTCTGGCTTCCTCCTGGAATTTCTGGAATAACCAAGACGGATCATCATGAGCCGTCTGTCACTACAAGCCCCCGTCCACTTTTTTACAGGGCTGCCCGTTGCATGTGACATCCAGGCCTCCGCGGTGAGGGCCAAGCACAAGAGAAAATAAGGATCAGAAATTAAAACGTGGAAATTTTTGCAAACCCACAGAGTTCATTATACCTTCCAGAATGCAAGAGGATGGATCGAAAAAAGAAATTGTTCATGTTATCAAAGAAAACAAATTTAAAAAAAATAAAACAGGACTTCAAAGATATTTTGGGATAATGATAGCATGCTGGAAGAGAAAGAACCTGACTTAAAAAAGGGTAAAACAGGGGATCCCTGGGTGGCGCAGAGGTTTGGCGCCTGCCTTTGGCCCAGGGCGCGATCCTGGAGACCCGGGATCGAATCCCACGTCGGGCTCCCGGTGCATGGAGCCTGCTTCTCCCTCTGCCTATGTCTCTGCCTCTCTCTCTCTCTCTCTGTGACTATCATAAATAAATAAAAAAATTAAAAAAAAATAAATAAAAAAAAATAAAAAAGGGTAAAACCCGCAGGAATTTTAAAACATCTGAGGATGTGTAATACTTAACAACACTATCGTGAAGAATAAATGAGATACTAAGAAACGGCAATTATATTGGCTGGGTTATTAACAAAGCAGGTTAGCTTAAAAGCAGGAATCAGGGCACCTGGGTTGGCTTAGCCGGTTAAACATCTGCCTTTGGCTCAGGTCATGTTCTCAGGGTCCTGGGATCGAGTCCCTCATCGGGCTCCCTGCTCAGCAAGGAGTCTGCTTCTCCCCCTCCCTCTCCCTCTGCCCCTTCCAGCTTGTTCTCTCCTTCTCTCTCAGTTCTGGGTAAAAGGTATCTTAGCAATCAGAACTGTAGGAGACACTTTTTTAATCCAGTACTAGGGTTAGATAGAAGCCCATGCTTGCCCAACCAGTTGTCTATACTTGTTATTCATCATTTCCTGGTTACCGAGAAATGTATTAAAATATGGGTGGGCTCTGGAAAACACAGCAAGCTGGGATCTCTATCCTATGTCACCAGGGAGGACTTAGAAATCTAGATTGGATGAGATAGGGATGGGAGAGAGTGAAGGAAGAGACGAATCCAGCTAACCCCTCAGTTGCAGCTGAACAGTCAGATGTCTGGTATGAAGCATTCGGATGTGATCACGCATCCCAGCGCAGAGGGGTCTGTGGTGAGGAATCAGGAATCAGACAACAATCAAGTCTTGCAGGAAGTGGCACCACATTTCTATGCATACAGAGTTACAATAACATCTAGGAGTTGCAGGTATTCCTGTTAATAACAATAACACATCTGCCAGTCTCTGTGCTGAGAGTTTCACGTTTTATTTCCCTGAATCCTTAAAACCAGCCAGTAAGACAAGTACTATTTTTATCTCCTATTTTTAGAGGGAGAAGTTGAAGTTCAAGAATGGTAACCCCACTGGTAACTGCCAGAGTAGGGATATGATCTGCAGTTCAGGGTGTTTTGTCCTGCGAGTCTGATTCTCCAATATTCACTGGACTCTGTCCTCACCAGATACCTCCCCTAAAGCAGGAATGGCCCTTATAGGCCTTTGTCAATGGTGGTAATTCATTGACCAGTGATGGTTCAGGAACTCAGACCAGTCAGCCTCTAACATTTCCCTTCAGTAATTATTGATCCAAAAAAAAAAAAAAAAAAGCATACAACTGTAACTGGTCTAAGCAAACAAATGGGAAGGACTTGGATTCCAAAGAGTAAGGAGAAATGCGCTCTCTCTCTCTCTCTCTCTCTCTCTCGCTTTCACTCTTTCTCCCACCCCTCCTTTTCCCACTTTCCCAAAGAGAATAGAAAAGCATATGGCACCAACTGTGACATGAAGCCACCAAACTACCAAGCAGAGAATTCACCTTAGGATGAGGTCTTCTTCATAGATGGCTGTATGGACGAGTAGAAGGAATCCGGGTTGTTGATGACATAATTAAATGGTAGGGATCAACAAATCTTGAAGCTGCCCTACCTCTGGATTTCATTTTATAGGCCAATAAATGTCCTTACTGTTTAAATACTTGGGGTTGAGTAACCATTCTCTACAACTGAAAACATCCTAACTAATCCCTACCCCATGAGTCTTTCTCAGAGAAGAAGGGGAAGGGTCCACTCATGGGTGATCTCACTCATGTGAGGGAATTTCTAATGTACCCTGTTCATACACAAAGAGGGTGAAGCCTGACATGGAGGGCGAAGCCTGACATGTTGGACCTCATAGCCATTAAGTGTCAAGGCTGAAATATGCACCTAGGAGGGTCTGACACCAAAACGTGCTTTCCAATAAGCACAGTGAGAATCTTGGCCAATGATGAAAGGTGCAACCAGAGTCCAGTCCCGTGCGGAAGTTAGGCAAGGACACACTGAGGATAAAGCCTAACAAGAAATTTGGTTTTTCCTGCAGAATGCCAGTCTCAGCAAGGAACGGGTGTGCTGGCGTCGGAAGCCCCCTGCATGGGCCACTCACTGTGGCAGGAGAAGGGAGAGGCTGTAGTGAGTATAGAGAGGCTAATCCCTGATACACTGAATGCCGGGTGGAAGACCAAAGCATCACTTTTAGGCTCTATTGGGTGGTGTGTGTGAAGCTACTGATATGCCTTCCTGCCCTAGTCAGGACTGGCTTGACCACCAAGTGGAAACACTTAGAAGAGACAGAAGCTGCTAAAGAAGAAGAAGAAGAAGAAGAAGAAGAAGAAGAAGAAGAAGAAGAAGAAGAAGAAGAAGAAAAGAGAGAAAGAAAGAAAGAAAGAAAGAAAGAAAGAAAGAAAGAGAAAGAAAAGAAAAAGAAAAAAGAAAAAAAAGAAAGACAAAAGGGAAGGGGAGGGAATCCACGGATATTAGGAACATGGTCATTATGTAATTGACAAAGTGGACTCCCCGCCAGATTGGTGGTTTATCTGGATGTCTCTGCTCATTCTGGTCAGTGCTGCACGATATGCAAGTTTCTCCTATCTGTAGTGTATTTTCATGTTATTATTTCCCTAAAATTGGTAACTATTCTGTCCTAAGTTCTTGCTCCGACGTTTGCATCTGAAAACTCTAAGCACGGTGGTGCCTGGCGGCCTTTCCTGATCTCTACCCGTTCCAGAGCTGGCATATATATATCTGCTGACCTTGAATACGACACTGTTTTAGGGAGTGCCATTCACGTGGTTCTTCTCAGATGGTAGAGTGCACAACTTGAACAACCATACCCAGTGTCCTGCGTGGTCCTCTAACTCCTTGTCCACCATTTGTCTAAGAGTTTCTTAATTGTATCTGGGCCCGTTTTCACTATAGGAGATACGTCAACTGATTTTGCCACCATTGTTCAAGTAGCCATCATAAGGCAAAATGCTCTGGTTTGGGTTTCAAACAAGATGTGGGTTAGAATTTTGGGTCTGCTACTTACTAGCTAGTTGGCCGTGGCCAAGTCAATCAACTGAACCATCTATAAAATGAAGTGAATAGTAGCTACTTCATGGTATCAATGGAGGAGTATGTATTAAATAAAACATTTCAATGTGTATTTTTGTTGTTATAATTATGCTTATTGTTTATATTGTCAGAGTCCCGAGCATGGTGTTTGCAACAGGGCAGATTCTCAATAAATGTTAATTTTCTTCTCAAATTTCTATCTCAACCTGTGTCCCTTCTCCTCAGGGGATGAACCCAGCCCAGCGGACACCTAAATTCTCAGTGAAGAGTACCCTCTCCTGACTATTTTCCAAACTGGGTGGGGAGTATTGTGCAGAGGATGTCCCTTGAGTAGTTCTGGGTTGAAGGAAGAGGGAGATAGATAAATTCTTCAGTCCAACATCTGCAAAGTACTGTATATTCTCTCTGCTTTTGAAGATCCTCATTGTTTGCTGGCATGTTAAAGGCTTTGAAAAATCTCACTGCGAAGACCTTATTTCATTGTTTTACCAGGTATTTTTCAAATCAGTTAGACTATGGATTCTCTTTTACATCAGACAAGTTAATATCTCACTTTTGTGCCCCACAGGACATGTGTTGGGACACACTCATTTAGGGGCAGAAGCTAAAAAAGCTGGAGAGCACCAGGAAGAAGGGGTGTGACCCGAAAGATGACACTCACCAAGGGATCCTGGGGCAAAATTCTCCTGCAAAGTTCTAGAAGGGTCTAGACTTGTGACTTGATAGATGTAGATTATTCCCTCAGGGCAGAGAGGGAGGAGTATATGGGAGCAGAAGAATGAAAGGCAGCAAAAGCACATTCATGAGAGTGTAAGAACTTAGCACTACTGGTTCAAGCCCTTACTGAACAGCTACTATGTGAGCATCGTGTGATGCAAAGGTGAAAAATGTTGTCCCTTGTTGAAGAAAGAAAGGAAAAGGGAGGAAACAGGAAAAGTAGGAAAAGGAATAAAATAGATTAGAAAGGGAAAGAAGACACGTGTGAGAAAAACCTCATCAAGATTTCCGGATGGCAAACATTCCAGTCTTCTCGCTTCACACAAGCTGCCCAATTAGCCTCTCTTTTAGTACGTGACGATGCCAAGCAAAAGGATTGATTGTCTTTTTTTTTTTTTTAAGTGAATTCTGCAAAAGGTTAAAATTCTGTTGAGGGGGAAGAAATCAACAACAAATGCACGCATTAGGACAATTCAGTCATTAAAGTGGGCAGCAAATTAGCTAAGGGCAACAATGAAATGCGACCATCTCGATTAATATTTATGAAGCATCTCTGCAGCAAATATGAAGGCTGAGGCTCTGAAACGGCGTAAGAATAAACCTAAGACCAGAGAGAAGGCAGTTTTTTCAAGTGTGCCTTCAGAATATGCATCTTGTTCTATCATTTCATTTGCCAAAAAAAAAAAAAAAATTGTCAACAAATTGTCTTCGGTGAAGGAAGATGGGAAAACAAAAGTGGAAAATTAAAAGCTTCATTCAGAGGCAAGCTCAGCATCTGGGAGGCAAATTTCAGAAACTCTGAAATACAAATGTTGTTCTTGGAATATCGGAGCTCATTATTGCTTCCTGCTTGTCCTGCCTCCCCCCCACCACTCTGTCCTGCATGTCATCTCTGCCCCCCCCACCCCAGCCTCCCTCAACCCTTAAAAAACCCAGGTCCCAGATGTAGAGACTCACCCCCTAAATATTCTCCTCCCTTATGAGGCCTTTTGTCGGGGTTTAGCCCCTTCTTTCTGCACGCACTCACGTACTCATTCATTCTTTTACTCATTCTTTGCCAGCCCTGCAGTGCAGCAAGGGCTGTGTAGGTGTGGGGCACTCAGAGGATCTGCTACTCCTTCCAACTTCAACGAAATGAGGTTTATTTTCTCTTCCCAGTAACCACAGATTTTGTAGGTTTTCATTTTGCATCTTGAGAGAACTTCTCTGATGGTTTTACTACCTCAGGAAAAATGCAAACACACTGGTGAACCATGTTTAACAACTACTCTAGCTGATTTCATTTACTCTCCTGTTTCACGCCTGGGTGGCTCAGGGTTGAGCATCTACTCTCAGCTCATGGCCTGATCCTGGAGTCTTGGGATCGAGTCCCACGTCGGGCTCCCTGCATGGAGCCTGCTTCTCCCTCTGCCTAGGTCTCTGCCTCTCTCTCTGTGTCTCTCATGAATAAATAAATAAAATCTTAAAAAAAAAAAAAACAGCAAAGAAAGAGATGAATAAGATTTTTTCAGATAGTAGAAAAGATTATGGAAAAAATGTTTTCAAAGGGTGTGTGTTAGAAGTCCTTAAAGATGGGGGAAGAATGAAAGCTAACCTAGGGCAGCAGACCAGGAAGGGCTTCATGAGGAAAGGCCACTCAACAGGACCTGAAGAACGGGAAGGGGTTAGCCGTGTGTAGTCACTCCAAGCAGAGGATGGCAAGTACCAGGTTACACACAGGGAAGCAAAGATGGGTGGAACTGACTCTAACTGACTCTGACAAGGGGGTGAGATGTCGCATTGACCTCCTAGAGCTTTGCCGCAACAAAGCATCACAAAGTGAGTGGCTTAAAATAACAGATTTATTGCCTCACAGGTCCTAGAGGCTAACAGCCCAAAATTAAGATGTCACCAGGGCTGGTTCCTTCTGGGGACTATGAAGGGGGATCTGTTTCATGCCCCTCTCGTGGCTTCTGGTGGCTTGCTGTCAATATTGGGCATTCCTTGTCTTGTAGATTTATCACTCCAGTCCTCTACCTTCACATGACCTCGTCCTTGCCTCTGTTCACCCAATCCCCCTTGTTATGAGGACACCCGTCTTCCTGGATTAGGACTTACCTAGTGACCTCCTTTAACTTGATGACTTCTGTAGAGACGCTATTTCCAAATAAGATCACAGTTGGAGGTAGGGTGGGCTTGGGAAGTCAACAGACCTTTTGGGAGCTACACAATTCAACCCATAACAGCAGGACACAGAAAGTTTAGATTTTATTTTTAAGCACCAATGTGAAATGCTGGGTACATGGCAAACAATAAAGGTTGGCAAGTATCATTATTATGCAGAGAAGTTCTTAAAAATGCAAAAAGTTAACAGAATGAGGTTTTTAAAAAGGGAATTGGATTGTGTCACTATACTGGCTGAAATCCCTCCAATGCCCCCACCTCCTTCAAACTCTGAGGAATTCCAAGTCTTTACAAGGCCCACAAATCCCATAGGATCTGGGTCTGCTGTGATCTCCAGCCCTGTCTCCCACCAGAGACTACTAGCCCCTATCTTTTCCTCCCACTCTATCTACACTGGTCTTTCTGTGTGTCCCCAATCGCCCCAGGCAGGCTCCCCTACCCACAACTCAGAGCCTCTTTGTGTTTATTGCCTCAGCATGGAATGCTTGCCCACCAGATATGGTCCCTGATGTCAGACAGGCCTCCCTTCTAATACCTCTCTTAGAATAATGCCCTCATCAATTCAATGTCTGTCTCCTACTTCACTGAACTTTTCCTCTTAGCTTTTTTTCTTTTTAAAAAGATTTTTATTTATTTATTTGAGAGAGAGAGAGAGAGAGAGAGAGAGAGAACATGATCGGGGTGGGGTGGGGGGGAGGAGCAGAGGGAGGAGGGAGAAGCAGACTCCTGCTGAACAGGGAGCCTGACGCCAGGGGCGATCCCAGGACCCTTAGATCATGACCTGAGCCGAAGGCAGATGCTTAACTGACAGGTGCCCCTCCTCTTAGCTTTTATAACTTTTTAGACTTATTACACACACATGTGTCTGTCCTTGTCACCAGAATGTGAGCTCTGTTGGGAAAGGGAAATGTATATTCTAATATGTTCGCTACTAGAGTCACAGCCCCCAGAACAGCACCTGCCACCTAATAGACGTTCAATATGTTTACTGAATAAATGAATCAAGGGTGCTGATAAAACCAGGTGTCCCTATCCTATTCAAGTACGATCTTCTCTCTCTTTTGGATTGTGTCTGCAATCCACAAATGTCCCACTACTTCTTTGTTTCACCAATGAACCATCTTGGTCCCCGATAAATTTGTCTGTGTTCATTGTTGAACACTCAGCAATGCATATTTAAAGGACAGATTTTTATCTTGGGGACATGGAGTTAACAGCTATGTTTCCATCTCATTTTATATTCTTCATTTACTTGCGGTTACATAAATCTGGGTTCTGTAGGGATGGGAGGTGAGATGCCTTTAAAATGAACCCCGGAATGCCTGCAGATGCCCCCTTCTCTATCCTGCAGTGGTGGTGGGGGGCTTCCTAAGTTCCATCGAGCAATTAAGTCAAACGATTATCAAGGATCTGAAACATTTCCCTCTGAAGAGTAGGAGTAAATTAGACAGAAGCCAAATTAGAAACCGGAATATTTATCGTACTACAAAATGTGACTTCAGATGCACTGAACCACACAAGAAAATCAATCAATTTGCTCTGGAATCCTATCTTCTCGTGTTGCTTTGTTTCCTAATCCCAAAGAGTATAACACAAGTTGATCATGTACCTTACGAAACTGATTTGAAAAGAAAAGACTTTTGTCTATTTCCAAAATTTGCATCAGTCTTTAGTAGAAGAAAATCTGCCACTGCTAACGATATTCAAAAGAATGTGCTGTAAGTCCTTAAATTAATTCCAAAGAGACAGTCCAAACATATTTTAGACAAGGCGTCATCCCTGAAATAAATGAATAGCTTCCCAATCTGACCACTCAATTAAATGCACAAATTTTGCTGAGATAATTTTAAATTCAGGCATACTTTGTAACAAATGTATAACATATCGGGGTGCCTGGGTGGCTCAGTAGGTTGAGTGTCCGAGTCTTGATTTTGGCTCAGGTCAGCATCTCAAGGTCATGAGATGGAGTCCTGTGTCCAGCTCTACATTCAGTGGGGAGTCTGCTTGACATTCTCTCTCCTCTCTCTGCCTCTATCCCTCCCCTCCCCCAAACCCCCACCCCCTGTGCTTGAGAAGTCTCTCTCTCTCTCTAAAACAAATGAAGAAATAAAATCTTTAAAAAAAATGTAAACACACTCAGTTTGTGGTATACCAAGTTTTCTAGTGTGCATCTCGGTTAATTAAAAAATGGTTCACTACATTTTTTACAAATTATTTATGATTATAAATATCTATGAATATAAATTTATGATTATAAATTATTATTTATATATTATTTATACATTCTTCAGGGGAAAAAAATTAACTAATTTGAAAATTCATGGTGCTGGTCACATCTTTTAAATTATACAAATAGTTAAAAGTTACTGTACTATTCTTTTAGTCCATTAATTTCATTGAGGCTCCTACTTTAAAGAGAAGCCTTCCTTACGAGGATTCTTATTCAAAAGACATTCCTGATCAAATGCCATAAGTAATAAAACTATTATCAAGAAGGAGGGGTAACAGAGAGGGAAGAGAGGAGGAGGAAGAAAGGGGAAAAAAAAAACGCAAACATTTCTGGGTGACAAGGAGATTTCCAAATTCCAGCAAAAAGCCCAGTAATTTCAATGAATTAACACTCAATGCAAAAATTTTAATAGTATTTAGTAGTATTTAGTAGTATCATGCCCTTAGAGTTTCATGCCCAGCCTTGATTGACAGTAAATAAAGATGTGCCTGTCTTTGGAGCTGTTACTATATTTGTGGTTTAAAATTAGTGGCCAATTTACCCAGACTGGCCGGGGGCTTCCATCGATCACTGCTTTTTTTCACGTAGCCTCAATGGACAACTTCAAATAACCTATCAGCTAATTCAGTCAGAAGAAGGGCATTGGTAATGCCTCCAGGCTCATTCCCTGTAATCTGAGTAAAAGTCACGAGGGGATATTATAACTAATAGCACCCCGGGAGAGTAATGGAGAAGGACTGGCTTGGAAGGTTCTCGGCTACATGGAATGTGTTCCTTCGTTACTTGGCTGAGGCCTGTTTGGTCTTCATTCCGTGCAACACAGACTTCTCATCATGGACCGAGGCATGTTCCAAGGGAAGATGATAATTAGTAATAGTGGGAGAGCTTCATGCTGAGGTCAGAGGCACTTTGGTGAAGGCAAACAACACAGAGGTTTCCACTTACTAGAGAACAAGTCAGAGGGCTTGGTTCTAGTTAAAACAGAGAATGATTCTCATTCCGAATCATTTTCAGAAACATAAATTTTTCCAGAAACCTAGAGGTAGTTATGGAATGAAAGTGCCTCTAGGGAAAATGCAAACAGAAAAGCTTGAATGTATTCTCTGGAAGTTCCCCAGAGCTTTTCTTTATACCCCAGACGTTTCTGGTGAACGGGCCTTATGAGACAAGGGTGTTGTTTTGAAAATTAACCTTGTCTCTTTTGGAACATTGAGAAAAATACTTAACGTATTTCCCCCTCTTCCACTCCTGCCTACTTTCCAAGCAAAATTTACTCTTGAAATATCTTATCTCCCAATTAGCTAAACCTTTTAATTTTGTTCATCTCAAAACTATTTAAATGAATGATTCAAGATTTCAGAAATTTCAAAACTTCACAGCCAAGTTTATTTATTAATCGTTTATACCCCCATGTATTTATTGAGCCCCTGCTGGGCACTGGAGATGCAGCAATGCAAGGACCAACCAGCTCCTTTCTCTTACGAAGCTTACTTTGAAGTTGGGAATGTAGAAGGGTTTCCAAAAATGAATAAAAGAATAATAAACAAACAAACAAACAAACAAACAAACAAAAAATATATATATCAGATGGGTTTTGTGCTTCCTGAGAATCAATATAGGGCATTCTGAGAGAGAGAAAGGGACATGTGGTGATTCTAGATTGAGTGGTCAAGGAAGTCCTCTCTGAAAAGGCAGGAGTAGATCTGAGTATCAAATGACAGGAAGGAACCAGCTATGCAAAACTCAGGAAGGAAGAACATTTTGGGCAGAGAGAAGAGCCAATCAATGCACAGGCCCTAGAGCAGAATGAGTGTGGTCTGTTCTAGGAACAGGAGGATGGCCAGGGCGGGTAAGTGGGTTGGCATAGAGTAACCCCAGCCCAGAAATGAGCTCTCGCTGTACCCTTGATTAAATTGGTAAACACCAAGGTAGGTAGTAAATTCTGATCTGAGTTCTGTCCCCTTCCAATATAATCTGCATGTCACTGCAAAGTAACCTAAAATATCATGTTAAGTAATTGAACTATCATGTCCAAAAATCATCTTATAGATCATCTGCCTACAAGAAAAAAAAAAAAAAGTCCAAATTCTTTAGCTTGACATTCACAAACCTCCAAAAACTTATGCTAATCACTCTATACAACTTCATGTCCCTCTGCTCACTTTTTTTTTCCCCCTCTGCTCCTCTAATAAAAACTCTCTCTTCTTCAGCCAGGCCTTCCCCTCCAACACTCCTTGTATTTTAATCTCAATTTTTTTCTCCTGCCATTCCCCCTGGTCCAGCATGACCAGCTACCTCCTCCCAACAAAGTTCCATCAATTTCTGTTAGTTAGAAGTCTTTTGGTAACTACCATAAGGAAATCCAACACAAAGTGGCTGACATAAAAAGAGGAAGTTTCTGGCTCAAGTAAATTAAATGAACAAAGTGAAACAAACTTGAGGCAGAGTTTTATCCAGAGGCCAATGTTACTACTTTGAGATGATTTCGACTCTGTATGGCCCCATGTGCTGGCTTCATTCTCAGGCTGGCTTCCTTCAGATGCCAAAACTGGCTGTCACAGTTCTAAGGTTGAATAAGGTTTCCCCCAAAGTCATGTATGTATACCTGGAACCTGTGAATGCGGCCTTCTTTGGAAATATGGTCTTTGCAGATGCAATCAAGTTAACGTGAGGTCATACTGGGTGTACGGTGGGCCCGAAACCAATGACCTTCTAGGAAGCAAAAAATTCGGACCCACAGAGAAGCAGAGCAGACTCTCTGTGAAGACAGCAGCAGAGATTGGATTGATGAGGCTACAAGCTAGGGAATGCCAGGGACTGTACCAACCACTGGAAGCTAAGAACATACAAGGAAGGACTCTTCTCTAGAGCCTTCAGAAGGAGCACTGCCCTGCCAACACCTTGATTTTGGACTTCTGGCCTAGATTTCTGTTGTTTTAAGCCACTCAATTTGTGGTGATTTATAGGAGCAGCCCAAGAAAACTAACACAGGCCCCTTCTCCATCTTTGTCTTGCAGGGGAGGAGGGAAAGATATACCTGATAGTCCCCATGGAAAAGAGAAGCTTCTTTTCAGAAGCCTCGGCAACTTTTCCTCATGCTTCCCATGTCCAGGTTGGAGTCAATCACTGCAACCAGTCCTGCTTGGAACTAAGAGATCGTCTCTCCCATTTAAAACAGGAGGCAAAATGGTGGGACTTATTTCCTTTGTCATGAAAAGAGGGAAATAAATCCTAGAAAAGGAACCAACTCTACTATTGGTAGCAATTTAGATGGTTTTGGCTGCAAGTTACAGAAAACCTGCCTCTAGCTGGCTTAAACGTTGAAGAAATGTACTCTCTTGTAGAATAAGAGAACTAGAGGCAGATCAAGCTGTGGGCAGTACAAACAGGGCTCCCATTCTGGATCTTCTTACTCTCCAGACTTCACCTTCTTCTATGTGCCAGCCTTGTCTTCATGCCAGGGTCACTCATGATCTCAAAATGACTGCCCGAAGCAACTAGGGCAACCAACATCCTTTTTCTGTGCAGTGGGAGAGAATAAAAATCGTATTCCCAATTATGAAACAGAAATCCTTCCTTTTAGACTGAGTGGACCCACTTAGCTCTCATGCTTACCCCTAGGCCAGCATTAATGGCTACAGAAATGCCATCCACTGGTTGGCTTAAGCCTGGTTCTTTGAACAAATCAATGGGAGAGGGGAGGAAAGCGAGGGTGAGATTACCAAAATGGTTTAGCATTAGACTAATCAGAATTCTCCCTTGGAGCTAAAGATAGAATTTACTTACCCTGATGCTATGGTGGAGGGGATTCTGAAAAATATGAGAAGGATGAACGGATGCTGGTTAGGCAACCAAAGTTGCCCACCCCAGCATCCTCTCAAGTGTAAATCAGATCTTCCTACCTCCGTGAAGCCTCCCCTCCCGCATCACTCTAACCAGAAGCAAACTTCCTCTCTGATTTCTTCAGCATTATGGCTCACACTGACATTGCCCACTTAGCATAGAGTTTTAATAGTATTTTTGCATACACATTTCTAATCTCCCGAATTCTTAAAATTAGAGTATGTGTATATCGCAGTATGTCTAGTATATCACCTTACCCAGAATAGTTTATCCTCACAAAAATCTGTCACTTATTTGAGTGACTGCTGATATAAACATGGAGAACCAGGCAGCCTTTAAATTTAGCAATAGGGGTCTAGGCCCGGCTCACAAATTCAATCCTTCCTCCTTCTTAATAGAAATTTACCCTGGCTCATTATCGCAAGAGTCTTTTATGCAGACATCTTGGTGATTTTCAGCCTTGGAATTCATCTGCATTTAATAAAATGGTGAGACTTTGAACCTAATTAAATAGTGAGAAGCCCTGGTAATACATGACTTGGCTAATATTTTGAGTAACAATCTGAGTGAGGTACAAATGCTAGAGTGATAATACAAGCTTCCTTACAGAAGCTGAGTAAGATAAAGGAAGGAAGATCTCTTCAGTTGTGCAAAAATGTTTTAGTCCCTTTTCCCATTTCAATAACGTAAATCACAATTGTGTTTATCCATTCAAACTATAAGTTTTTCAGCATCCTCTGAGTCTAATCCAGTAACCATACGTACAAGTTTTCAGAATTCTGTTGCTTCACACTATGTCACTAAATCTCTATTACCTTTAAAAACAATCGTACCATGTTCAGTAGCCACATTTTTCCTAGAAGGGTTTCTTATCTAAAATCTCAACGATCTAGCATGGATTTGGATTATTGATTCATTAAGGGGAATGTGACCACTTTGAAGATGTCTTGAAGACATCTGAAATTCTCTCTACAAGTGAATTCTAGTATTTCTGATGGTTGTTATTGTTACCTTAGTGAATAATGTAATGTCCTGGTCCCGTTCCATAACCAGTAGTAATAAAAGTGGTCAATAATGTGTTTCAAGGTGAATTCCTCTTTCAAAGAGTGAAAGTAAATCATTAAATCTTTTCCTTAAAAATAGAGTTGGGTGGCTCTGTCGGTTGGGCATCTATCTGCATTTGGCTCTGGTTGTGGTCCTGGAGTCCTGGGGTTGAGCCCAGCATCAGGCTCCTCACTCGGTGTGGAAACTGCTTCTCCCTCTCCCTCTGCCTGCCACTCCCCCTGCTTGTTCTCTCTTTCCCTCTCTCTCTTTCAAATAAATAAATAAGATACTTAAAAAAAATAGAAAGAGTTGAGAGTAGAATATCTATAGACAAAACACCTGATTTTCCCCCTCAGAGGGAAATGGGAGCAAGAAAATTAGATATATACACTCCCAGCGACCTTCCTGTAGGTTGCTGGGGATAACAAAGCCTGCCTGACCTGAGTGCTAAAGATGCATCACCGTTAATTTACCACCTTGAGTAAGCTTTGGTCTCATTTTTACAAAGAACTAAGGAGAAGGTGAGCTTTAACAGTGATTCAAATCTCCAGAAACATTTAATGTCCGCTGACTATTGTTCAAGCCACTAGACAGAGTAAGGAAAAACACTACTGGACAGTTCAACACCCAAATTTTAGTTCTGTGTGCTTCCAGGCCTACCCTCTATACCCTCTCACTTTCTAATGAGATATGCATTTAACTCTTCTACAGACCCATTTTGAGAACTATGGATGGGCTGGAGGTGAGAGCAGGAAGGCAGGTGGAGAGAGGGCATTTCAAACATAACAGCATAAAAATGGTTTTGATGTGGCTTGATGGAAAGCATTTCCAAGGCATAAAAATTCTTTTACAGCTTTATTTATTGATTTATTTTAGAGAGGGAGAGGGAGGGACAGGGAGGGAGAAAGCACGTTGCGCATGAGAGGCAGAAGGAGAGGGAGAGGCAGAGAACCTCAAGCCAACTCCCTACTGAGCACAGAGCCCAGAGGCTGGGGCTCAATCTCACAACCCTAAGGTCATGACCTGAGCTGAAACCAAGGGTCGCACACTCAATCGACTGCGCACCCAGGCACCCCCATAACATTTTTTTCAATTCCCAATTTCCCAATTTGGGCCTGAGCACCAGGCACTGGCGAGTTACTTAGCTCACAGACACCAGGAAACCAGCGAGTGATGAACCAGGGGGGCATCAGCCCCTCTGAGCCCAGGTGCAGCTCCACTCCATATCGTGTGACCTTGAGAAGTTACCTAACTTTTCCCTAAGCTCCAATTTTCACATCTGTAAAATGACAGTGATCATAGCCCTTCCTCACTCTGTGGGGTGGTGGCGAAGATTAAACCATCTACTCCTATGAAGCAGCTAGCACAGGGTCTGGGACACGTGAAGACTTCGTGAGTGTGAGCTGCTGTCACAATTACTGGGGGCAGCCGGCCTGTTGGAGGCTCCCTCTCAACGCTCTGGCCCAGAGCTGTCAGCCCCCCGTGCAATTACCCGGACAGAAGCGTCTGCTCCCCTCATTTCTTATCTCTTCATTCCCCGATGCTGCTTCTAGAATAATTTATGTCACAAGAGGTGAAAACAATCATGTCTTTATTTACATAACATTAACCTTATTTTCCTTCTTCCCTCAGAAATGTTCCCTGTTATCAAATTAGTCCAGTTTGAAGATGACATCCACTAGAGCTAATCAAACCGAACAGTTTCTGTTCCTTGGTATTATCCTCGATTCTCATCCATTAGGGTAACAGCTTGCATGACTTTCACAGGAGCTGGGCACACTCACGCTGCAGATTGTCAACCCTTGGTGGCTGCAGTCGAGCCGGTTTACCGAATGCTAATAGTTGTGTGTGTGACATGGCCTGGTTTTCTCACGCCTGCCACTCCTTCACTGCAGAGAATCACACTGCAGAGAGGCCCCTCTTGCTCAATCCAAAATCTAGTTCTATCTCAGTTGTCTGCTGGGCTCTCTAGTGCTAACCTCCAACACACTACATTTCTGAATACAGATAGCAAAGGATGACCATTTACTGTCTTAGCCCTCGAGTACCAACCTAGTGCTCACGCACGGCATCCTCAACCGGTGGAGTGCCCTTTGAGATTTGTCGATGTGTCTGAAACATTGTCTGAAACATACGCCTGGTGTGTCTCGTACGTCTAGATGTCCTTTGTGTTTGTGACGTTACTCATGCTCTTGTTTCTCTTGCATACAAATGTCCCCTAGGAGGCAGGTGTAGAAGCAAATGCCCTTGCTTCCTCCCCTGCTTTCGAGGCTGCATCCCAATAATTCTAAGAATGCCTGCATGACAAATGATAACTGCATTATTAACATACCTCCAGCCAACGATAGAAAACAGCCATGATACCAAATAGACATTTGGTATTTTGGACTAAAGTTTCAGATGTTCCAAATCACATCTTCAGATCTCACTTTTTATGTCTCTTGGGTTCTGGTCAGAGCATGTAATTTGTACATACCACTCAAGTGGTAGAAAACTGATTGATGACACGCAGCCCTACCGAGTTGTGGGGCCTTTAAAAATGTGTTTATATTCTGTTGAATTTTATATTCTGCTGAGAAAAAAAATGTTTATAAATTTTTAAAACCAATTGCTGATTCCTGCTACTTAATGATTATTACTCTTAGAAAAAAGATGTTTCCCCACTTTCCTTCTTTCTTGAGTGTGAATATGATACATACTCGTTAAAAGAATTCAAACGAGTACAAAAATGTACAAATGTGATAGTAGAGACCACTTGAAACTCCTCTCTCTGAAGATAGCCACCATTTACATTTTGCTGAATATCCTTAGCGGTATCTCTCTATGAATATGTACATGAAGATGTAATTCTCCATAATGTCCTAGAACCTGGCTTTTCCAGTCAGCAATATGTTTGGACATTTTCCCATGCCCATAAATATAGCTCTGCATTTGTGTTTCTCATTATGTCCTCCCTTCCCTTCCAGATAAGAATGTAAGTGTATGTAAGTGGGATGGTGTGGAAACAGGTAAAGGGTGGAGGGGGAGACATTAGTCTCCATCATCATAGTTCATGATGACATAGTATCCACTGTACTGACAGGTCATAGCTTTTTACCTCATCCCCTCGTGATTGATGTTCGTTCCCAATATTTCACAATTATAAATTTTTTGAGCTCTTTTCTCCCAACAACTTTATTTTTTTAAAACCTATTTGTAGATACCGCTTTATCTTAAGCCTGACTCTTGTCTGAAACACCTTGCAGTCAAGAAAAATTAGGACAGTGTTAGTTCTGTTCAATTCTGAATGTTTCGTTGGATGCCTGTGATTTACTTTTCTCAAAGTGAGTCTCCTGTTTCTTGATAACATGTAAAGTATCCTATACACAAGAAAATCTTAATTAGACTATGAAGAATTGGTTTCAACTGGTTTTCTTACTTAGCAAACAATTCAAGATTTACTTGCTAATAGAAAATTGCTGGTTTATGTGCCAGTTTTTGTTCATGGTAGTTCTGACAAGTCACCCAAGAACATGCAGTTTCATCCCCATAAAAAGTCTCCTTTTCACAAGTCATTGGGCTCAAGCTGTCTCAGTGCACGTGGTCATTCACCTTGTATGACAGTCCTCAAAAGTAAACTGGGAAAGGTTGAGAAGCTTACCTATGTTATAGGGCCATTCTAACTAGATCAAAATTCATTTCCAGAAAGTAAGACAAAAAGATCCAAATCAGAATATTAGCATTTCAACTTCTTATGCTTGGGAAGATTCATTCTTCTGGAAAATACTATGCTTGCACAATCATTCATTCATTTATTCAACCAATAAACTGTGATGTGCATAGTGCCCTGCAGGCACATGGTCCCAATATCCATTGATGGCTCAGGGCTGGGCAAGTATCAGGACTTTGCTGGTATCTCGACCTGCACTTGAGCCAAGTATATTCCCCTTTTACAGCCCAGCTCCTTCCAGCTAAGTCTACAAGCTGAGTAGCCACTCTGCACACACCTAAGTTGGAGTTAGGAGGCCAGACTCTGACACTTGACCCCTAAACTCGAGGCCCATGTATACCTCAGGGTGGCCACCTTCACATCCAACATGAGCAATACTGGATCAATCTCACAATTTTTGCAAATGCCAAATCATGTGTCTGAAAGACTCTGGCACACCGTAGGCCTTTATTTATTTTTTTAAAGGTTTATTTTTTTAATTTATTCATAAGAGACACACAGAGAGGCAGAGACACAGGCAGAGGGAGAAGCAGGCTCCCCTGTGAAAGAGCCCAAGACCCCGGCCAGGATCATGACCTGAGCCACAAGCAGAGACACTCAACCACTGAGCCACCCAGGCGCCCCGACAGTAGGCCTTTAAAAAGCGTTATATAGAGCTACCATCTTCAGTGTCAAAGTAGAAAAAGAATATTTTCTATTTGCTCCCTCTCATGACTCAAGTTAAAATAAGAAAAACCAAAACATGTTAGTAAATCCATCCTCATCTGTGGAAGCTAACAGAGAATTTTTTTTAATATTTTTTTTATTTATTTATGACAGTCACACACACAGAGAGAGAGAGAGAGGCAGAGACACAGGCAGAGGGAGAAACAGGCTCCATGCACCGGGAGCCTGACGTGGGATTCGATCCCGGGTCTCCAGGATCGCGCCCTGGGCCAAAGGTAGGCGCCAAACCGCTGCGCCACCCAGGGATCCCGCTAACAGAGAATTAAAAATTACTTTTTTAGTTAAAAGCCAGGCTCCTCTTTTCCTTTTCCCAACCTATTAAACATCTTGAAAAAAAAAATATATATATATGTTGAAAAACAAAAGCCAGTCACCTTTACTTAGAAGCTGCAGGTGGTGGCTGCCTTTGGTTCCTGATCCTTATCTCTACCCTGGTTCCCACTCGGGTTTCAAGCTCTAAGTCTACTAATTGCTGGTCCTTTGTTCTGAAGGACCACCTTACAGATCAATGGAAGAGAAACTGTAATAGGAGACTTGATTTTATCTTGTCCCCACAGATAATCAGAAAATCGGTTCACCTAGAGGTTAGTATGACTATCTCAGGCAGAAGCAGATATTAAAGCTGCGAGGACAGTTGGCTAATGATTGTGTCACTGTGTGTCTCATTCCACAGCCCCAGGGAACGCGAGAAGCAGCAGCAAGTTTGTTTTGACTCGGAGTCCTCTTATTATCCACCCACCGAAGACCTCTCCTTAGTTCCCTGTTTCTGTTTCTCCAGTTATTTCTGACTATTTAAGTTTATTTATTTCTCCCCCATCTGTGGATGAAGTCCTTTCCTAACCATAGCCCCTCTCATTCCAACAGAACGTGGTCTAGAGGGGAAATTGTTCTCATCTGTAGAAGCACACAGTCTTAAAAAGAGGGGAAAAAAATCTTTGTAAATCTTTGGGATTTTTACTCCTAACCTCTCATTCTTCAGATGAGCGAAGAGCATTAGAATAAGAATGAAAATCAGGTCCTAGGACCTCTGCAACACTTAAAAAAAAAGATTATATTTATTTATTTGAGAAAGAAAGTGAGAGAGGGTGTGCACATGTGCAGTGAGGGAGGCACAGAGGGAGAAGCAGACTCCCCGCTGAGCAGCCCAGACCCCCCGCTCCCCTGGTCTCCATCTCAGGACCTTGGCATCAGGACTGGAGCTGAAGGCACCCATTTAACCCACCGAACCACCCAGGTTCCCCTCCAGAACACTTTCCAAATTTGCTACAGCTACGAAATAACTAAGTTACCCTTAGTCAGTTTTTAGATTAGGTGAGCTCAAAAAAAAAAAAAAAAAAAATAGGCGGGCTCAATATTTTTCTTTTCTCCAGGGAAGAAAAGAAGGAAGAGCTCCTCTGTGTCTCCCGTGGTCTGTCCCACATGGTTCTAGACAGTCTGTCCAGGCTGGAGGAGTCGCGCCCCTCGAGCAGCTGGACCCTTTTATTGATGGCTGTGTCCACAGCTGATTAAAAAGTAGAAAAATTCAATCAAGTGGCTGATTGTCCTGAGCCTCTTTCCCCCTCCCACGCAAAAAAGTCTAAAGCTACCATCTTCACTTTCAAAGCAAGAAAGATCTGTGTGGTTCTTGCCCTTCATGACCAGTAATAGGAGAACATATGTGGCAATAAAAGTCTCCCCTGCAGTGTTTTGACAACGAGCATCTTTGTCCAATATATTCCCTTCACCAGACATTAGAATCTATTCTATCTGAATTCTCAAGACAGTTTTTTTTGCCTCTATTAGAGTATTGTATATTTAAGAAACACATTATTTTAAAATGATGGTTTTCATTAAAAATTATCATTTATCTTTTCCTGTATTTACTTTTGTTGCAGTAAATTGTGACATTTTTTTCTCTTCCTATCATAGCAAGACAAATTCACTTTGGGAAGATAAATGTCACATTTTAATGAAAACCAGCGTACAGCGTGGATGGGGATAGTGAGCCTAAAAGGGGAACAGGCAGGCGTACACTTTGACATTTCTCATTCTTCTTGGCCACCGCATAAGATTTACCTTTATTTTTTTAATATTGGAAAAATTACCCTGCAAATCCCATCAGGAAGATAAACTAGATATCTTGGGAGTTCATCAACCGTCACAAACCTAACCCAGAAAAGAAATTCCCCACACAAGACAAACTTGCAGTTAAATGAGAAGTGAAAGAAAGCCAATGAGAATTGGAATGTGGAATGTTTCGTACTCCAAATAAGACAGGGGCTGTAGGAGCATGGCATGGGATGCAGGAGAGCCCGTTGCTGGTCTTCGAGGCTGGGAGAAGAGCGCTGGGCCCAAGGCTAAATCACGAGACTCCCGGGAATTTCAGCCTTGAATCATGTAAACGTGAGCTGCAGAATGAAGTAGTTTTTTTGTGTGTATAAACTCATCTAGTTCATGGGGGATATTTACCTTTTCTTTCTTTCTTTCTTTCTTTCTTTCTTTCTTTCTTTCTTTCTTTCTTTCTTTCTTTTCTTCTTTCTTTCTTCTTTCTTTCTTTCTTTTTCTTTTTTTTTTTTTTTTTTTTGGCTGCCCAACATCTGAACCTCTTTCCCAGGTTTGGAGAATTTCTTTTGCGGTGAGTCCTGGTGGGAAGCATGGCCTGCCTGTCACTGCAGAGGCAGAAAGGAGCAGATAGCAGTTTTTCCCCTCCGAGGAATCGAGGCAGGTGTGCTACCCAAGCTTGGCTGCTCAGGTGCTCCCACTCAGATGGTGGAGACCAAAGCAGTTTCTGCAAACAGGAATTTGTTCAAGCTGCAGGGACTCTGGCACCCTGTGTCCAGTGCTGATGGGAGAAGCTGAGGGTATGCAGTTGCTAGTGCTGGTGGCAGCGATGCTACCAGAGACCTGGCCACAGGCCTGCAGCAGCAAGTGGCCTCCCCACGCTCATCCTTCAGTGGGATTGGGCTGGGTATTGTAAGGAGTCTCCATACATGTCTCCTGGTTCCTGTCTAATTTCCCAACCTAATTTTCTAGAAGCCCTTGCTACTCAAAATGTAGTCAAGAAACACGCTGGAAATGCAGAATCTGAGCTTCCCCCCAGACCTACGAGTCCAAGTATTAAAGTGCAGTACAGTGCCTGGCACAGAGGAGGACCTTGATGAATATTTCTTGAATGTACGGATGCATAAAAATGTGTCCAAATTTGGTTTCGCTGAAGTTATCTGAATATATTTCTTCAAAATATATGTATGGGGATCCCTGGGCAGCGCAGCGGTTTGGTGCCTGCCTCTGGCCCAGGGCGCGATCCTGGAGACCCGGGATCGAATCCCACATCAGGCTCGCGGTGCGTGGAGCCTGCTTCTCCCTCTGCCTGTGTCTCTGCCTCTCTCTCTTTCTCTCTCTGTGACTATCATAAATAAGTAAAAAATTAAAAAAATATATATGTATGCAAAAAGCCCTTAACCCGATGGTTATAGTCTTGAAAAAAAACTGAAGTATTATGTATAAGGAATTGCATTTCAAATGCGTTTCATTGATGTTTAAGGGACTCTTACAGTGAATCCTTCTCTAAACTCATTATGCCTTTTCAAGTGGGTAATCACTCTTTCATTTATCTGTGTTGTTAATATTTATTCTTTAAAGCAAGGCACACCCACAGTAGAGATTACCGTAATCAAATGATGTGTCGCTGAGATGACCATTGAAATTCTCTCCGTGGCCCTCGTTATTTTGATCTTTTCCATTGGTTCCCTACAATGCCAGATCCACATGACCTTGGTGCCTATCAGCAATAGCTAAGCAACCAAAATGGATACACAAAGCAGCTCCCTTTACAAAGTCAACCGAATGCTACAGTCCCAATGCGCTGCTCTCTATTGTATTTGGCTACCTGCAATGACTGAATTAAGGGCGATTTGCCCTCTCAGTCGGCATCGTGCCAGCCTCGAGAGCCTTCAACAGGCATGCCAGCCAATGTTGGTAGAGTGTCACTAAAAAGTGCCTAAGCAAACATAGCTCTCTGGTTCTCACCTAGTAGAGAAGCAAACCTATTTTTAAGAAGCTTTGCTGAAGAAAGCTGGAAAAGAGATAGTCATAGTAAGAATTTGAGGAGGAGGAAATGCTACAGCTTTGCAAATCAGTCACTGAATTACTTGCTGTGTTCTCAAGAAAGTTTCTTAACCCTCTCCATCTGTAGTGTCCTCCTACATAACCTGGAGGTAGTAAGATGCTTATCTAATAGGGTGTTGTGCGCATCAAGTGTAAGAATGGATATAAAACACACTGCCAGGTACATACTTATTGCTCTGGAAATACTAGCTACTGTGATTGTATTTCTACTACAAGATGCCCAGCACATCGACAATTTATCAGATGATCCAAAACTAGTTACGGCAATACATACTTCACAGATAACAGGATGATTTTTCAGCGGCATTGACTTTGATCCCCACCTCCCAACCCCAAACAACAACTTTTAAAAACTGGCCACCACATATTTTAAGAGTTGTGGGGCAGACAAAGCACAGGTTTTGGCAACACATGTATCAGGGGTAGAACTGCACAATCATAGATATCATTCCCCTTTACCCTTCCTAAGAATGAACAGATTTTTATTTAGGTATTAGCCCCACTTCCCCATAACCCATGGGTGGAGAGCAAGCTCATGTTGACAGTGGATTTAAGGGGCCTTTGGGAAATCTCATTCCCCTGGTCAGAGTGACTAGTTAAAGAATTCAGGACTTAGCCAATCAGGACATTTAATCTTGTCACAAAGACTGATTTAATTATTGACCAATGAGATATGAGGAGAGATACAGCAGCCATGAGAAGGCACCTCAGGGGTGCCTGGGTTGCTCAGTCAGTTGAGCATCATCACACTCTTGATTTTAGCTCAAGTCATGATCTTTATGTTGTGAGATCTAGCCCTGCATGGGGCTCTGCACTCAGCCGGGGATCTGCTTGAGATTTTCTCTCTTCCTCTCCCTCTGCCCCACACCCCACCCAGCTTAGGGGCACACAGGTGTACTCTCTCTCAAATAAATTAATAAATAAATACATGAATAGCAAGCCTTAAAAAAAAGAATGCACCTCAAATACTTCCTATCATAGGATCATCATTGACCAGGGGCCCCAGGTACTGTACTTTGATTCATCCCCAAGTTAGCAGGTCCAAATGGTCCCTGCTTATTTCCTTTCACATGTGCATTTTCCCTTAAGAAAGCCCAATACATATAATCCTACCTTGATGTCAGCTCTTGGAAGATCCTGACTCACACAGGGGGTTTGCTGGAGGCTCCTAGAAAATAAGTCTCTTTGTTCTTTTTTAAGGCACTGGAGGTCATGTTCTTTCTTCCTCTAGATTTCATGAATGCCATGTAAAGCCTGGAACTGCCCCAGTCATTTTCCAACAAGAGTTCTCTTCTCTGGGTTAAATATCCTTAGGTTTTTTTCAACATTTCTTTATATTAAATGGCTTTCAGATCCTGTAACTCTCTTCAGTGTACCTAGAAATGAAAACACTGACAAAGTGAAAATAGAAAATACAGCAAGAATACAGCCTCCCTTGTTTCTCATTATATGGCTTCAGCTTTTGGAGGAATTGTATATATATTTTTAGGAATTTGGTAGCCACCTTTCCTTTACCTATTGAGAGGCTGACACTTAGAATGCAGCTATGAAATGGTTACTTTTTCATGTTTCAATAAATGGAAGCAAAGAACCCAGACCCCAGGGGCAGACTAAGTTCCAATCCCAACTTTGGCTCTTGGGAAGCGATGTGTCCTTGGAAAATTTAATTAACCTTCCTGTACCTCAGTATCCTCTTCTGTAAAGATAATTACAGCATCTACCCCATAGTGTCCTATGAATTACTTGTATTTTGAACAATGTCGTCACATAGAAAGTGCTAAGTAATTATTGAATAATTGAATATTTCAAAGCACCTATTACATTCTAACCCCTGGCCAAGCTCAGAGAGTAGAAGTAAGAAAAATAAATGAACATGAGAATTCCCTTTCAAGTAGCTATGCCTAAGAATGGAATAACTGCACCAAAAATAAGACTGTTGACTTTGGCTAGGGATGTGTCATGGATGTTGATGAGAAGCTTTCTAAATACCCTTTCAGCTCTAGAATTCTATGATTCTGCTTCTGAATTCTAAAACTAAGATGTCACATTGTGCTAGGTCTGAGCTCAGTGAACTTTCTCTGTAAAGGGCCTGATACTTTGCAGGCCATGTGGGTTATGGTGCAACTTTTAACTCTACCATTATAATGTGAAAACAGCTACAGACAACATGCAAATGAACAAGTATGGCTGCATTCAAATAAAACCTTGACTTACAGACACCAAAATGTAAGTTTCATATAATTTTCTTGTCATAAAATATTATTCTTCTTTTCATTTTTTGAACCATTTAGAAATATAAAAACCATTGTTAGCCTGTGGACTAAAACTGGGCCTATGAGCCATAGTTTGCCAACCCCTATGTTCGATCAAGTGAAGTGTAAGGCAGGGTCCCAATCGAGGATGAGATGTCCAACTGGGGCTAAGTGTTCTAATGACAAGTAAACATCTCAAAAGAAGAACTAAGACAGAACCAGGCCTATTGAAACATCATACTATTGTGAGCATAAAAGAAGTTCTAGGGCACAAGAATATGCAAAAAATTACAATTTTGCAAAACTGTGATCTTGTCATAATTGCGACAATTATGGTTGAGTTTATCTAAACAAGATGTTTACCCTTCCCATTCCCTCTCTATAAATTTTGGATAATAATTTTTTAATTCTCATGAAAGAATCTTGAACGCTTGCATGTGTTCCTTAACACCAGTTGAGGAGCTACCATTTGGAAAAGTTGTTTAACTCTCAATTCACTTCTCTCTTCTTGGAAATAACTATCCCAAAGAGCATAATCCATTATGTTTTTTACCTACTTCTCCTTAATTAAAAAAAAAAAAATGCAGGACACCTGAGTGGCTCATCGGTTGAGCATCTGCCTTGGGCTCAGGCCGTCATCCCAGGATCCAGGATCTGGGATCGAGTCCCACCTTGGGCTCCTTGCAAGGAGTCTGTTTCTCCTTCTGCCTGTGTCTCTGCCTCTCTCTTTCTGTATCACTCAGAATAAATAAATAAAATATTTTTTAAAATAAATAAATAAATAAATAAAGACATTTATGTCAGACATGCTGACGTGCCACTCTTCATTATAAATTCTTAACATTTACCAGGATTAGCTTGGCTCTACAGAAGATTCATGAGTGGCCCCAGATTCCCCACTGACATGGATCAGGAGAGTCTTCCAGAATCCCAGGAAGAGCCTACAACAAAACTCTGTGCTCTTCTCAAGTGCCTGTATAGCAGGCTCATAGAAGACTATGAGACTTCAAGAATTCAGATGTCTTTGGTTTCTCTCTGTGACATCATCACAAGTCTGGGGGTCATCCACACGGTTCATCTTCCCGTCCCAAATAGAAGGGGCAAAGGAGTGGAGACCTCAAGGGTACATGATCATTATCTTTCAGAGAAGGCGCTCAAAAGCCCCAAACTTTTTGCTAGCATCTCTTTGGTTAGAATTTAGAGACAAGATCATACCTAGACACAGGGAGGGAAAACTTAGTCTCCCTGAAGACAAAAAAAAAAAAGTTTTCTGGGAGATGATAATGCATATCTGCCAGGCTTGAAATACAAGAGTTCTTCTATCAGGCTGGGGCTCATGCTCTGGGAGCTGCTCCAACTTCTTTTCTTCAGAAAAATGCTTCAGCCAGACCAGAGAGAAGCCTCTGTACCCGAGGACTGTGGCCATCAGACACTATTAACCATAAGGAGAGGCAACAATTGCCATCAGAACTAGAATGTGTAAGGGTGAATGCCCCATGGAACTCTCATCTGATTTGACCATCTTAACACCTTCTGCCTCATGAATCCCAGGAAGAGTCTCACTCTGTGTGACTTTCTACTTTCCCAAACTCACATTTATAACTCATGCTGGAATGTATTAGGCTCATGTTCTTGTTTTGAGAGGAAATATTTGAAATTTCTTGTAGGTAAGCTGCATAAGTCCTATGAATAAATATTCTTTTCTCTATTTCTTCAACTTCCAAAATGTTTCTAAAAGACTCCTGGGATCCCATGTTTAATCTAATGTAATATACATTCATTGTCTTGCTGTATACTTTGGAAGTGTGTTTGAACTTATGAGGTAATCAATTTTGGGTTTAAGAAATAAAAAAGAACTATCAGGCCTTATCTTTACTCTAAGTGTAAGGCACTGTGAAGCGAGCAAATGCATCCGAGACATTTGGATGTAATTAAATTCTTACTGCTCTAGCAAGGAAAGGTGAAGAGGTGAGAGGATTACTTATATACTCAGATAAATGAAACTGCGAGTGAGACAATGATTTTTGAGATTTTAATTATTTGATGTCTTGTTGCGAAGGGTAAACAAAGGGGTTAATTCTCCATCGTTCCTTCCTACTTTTTTGCTTAAGCAATTTATAGTCCCTACTATAAAGTAGGGACAGTGCACACTCCTACACTGGGTGAGCAATGGGCTTTCTTTCTGCTGTTTTCCTCTAAGATGTCTGCAAAATGAGAAGTATTAGGAATAGTTCTAGAACAGGACAATTTTTTGGGAAATTATCTTTTTGAGCTTTACATGATCACACACTAGAAGAGTAACTGCAAATAGTGACTGATGCATGTACCTCACCTTAATCATCCCTGAAAATATTCCTTTAGGTCATATTTCTTACATCTAATAAATAAGTAAGTAATATCTGAACTCACCTTCTGTAATACTCTAATATGGTATACACATTTCTGTTGATAAAAACTAAAGCTACGTCATAGCATAAACTATATATCTTTTTACTACCTGTAGTGTAAGCCAAAATATCTAAAATATACAGACATAATTAAAAAGTCATTTTGAGACTAATTCCCCATCCTTCTTCCTCAGGAAGCTTGTAATTTTCTTTGCTATCTTTACAATCCATTTTTATAGAAAAGAAGAAGAAAAAAAAAGGAAAGAAGAAGAAAAGAAGAAAAGAAAGATGTTCCATTCTACATGCACAGCAAAAGCAAAGGATTCAAGATTCCTTTTGGTTGACTGAACACTCCCCCAACTCCCCCAACACACACACACACACACACACACACACACACTGTCCTTCAAGGCAAGGTCCTCAGAGCTCTCAAAAGCTGAGCTGTCCCTGTCTCCCAAAGCTTTAATCTCTTGGACCTTTCTCCTAAGGGTTGAGCCTCTTTCCTCCCTCCACGTTGGCACTCCTCTAAGGAAAGTCTTGGTATCGCTTCTGTAAGTTGGTCTTCCAATGATAATTGTAGAGAAGTTGATGAATAACAGCATGGGGAGACTTTAATTAATTTGCTTTCTTCCACCAGGCAAGAAACATATGCAGATTGTGCTTCAGCTAAACTCTAACCAGGAAATGTCACAAGCGAGGTCTAGCATCCACATTCCCAAAATGGCAGGGGACAAGAGAAAGCATTTGGCTGGGTTCTAGGAAGCCTGTGCTGCATTCTCCCTTCTTCTGCCACTAACACAGTGATAACTTGAGGCGGAACCCTGATGTTAATGTGCCCAGCACGTGTTCTTTACAAACTACCTTCAAACTACTGAAGATTCAGTCTTCCATCCTACCTTTGGTTTGCTCCTGTCCATACCCTCCAACACACCATCATTGTCCCCATGCTCCTCCTGCATCTCACCATCACTCTAAGCAGAAGATGATAACATTTTTAACCTCTCCTGGTTCTCTGTGTGTGTGTGTGTTTCTAACTCTGGGAAATATTCATAGCACCTTCCTAATCTAAAGCTGCTTCCCCCCATCACCATGTGCAGTATAACCCAGAATGTATCGTTTTCATTTTTAGGTAAGCACCCTTCCCTCCCTTAGCAGATGTTAACCTAAGAAAGCAGATATGTGACCTTTTTAGCCAAAGCTGACCACAGTTGGAGTAATAAATCACTCACTTTAACAAAAGTAATTACAATTTATATAGCATTTACTATGTGCTACCCTCAGTAGTATTTAATGCTATCTCCTTTACAACAATATTTTAACAAGATAGACATTATTATCCACATTTTTATGGGTGAGATTATGAACTTACAGACATTGCCCTAAGTCGCAAATATCTCCAAGTGAGAAACAGGTCATTCTCATCTCCATATGAGAAACTGCCTTTTAAACTTAATGTGGTTTAAAGCAAGTGCCTCCATTTTGAAATGAGTGATGCAGATCCTTTTTCCTTCTTTCTCCACCAGGTCTCACTTTGGACCTAGTCTCACTTTGAGACCTAGTGTCTCAACAATGGGAGGCAGGGTGGAGATTGTGGACAGCTCTGCCTTAAGAAGCCTTCTAGGATTGTGGCCAGGAAGGAGGAAATTTACCCCATGGCTAAATGCCCATTACAAAGCATCCTCCTTCCGTCCTCTGTCTTGGAGTCACCAGCAAGTCTAGTCTGCTTTTCTAGGTCCTAACTGACCCATCCCTATAGAGATGGAGAGCGTCTTATGAAAATAGTGTGTGCTTTGAATGCAGAAAACTCTAATTTTAAAATCCATTCTGTAGAGAAGTCATTTCTCTCAGTCATTTGGAAGTTAAATAAAATCACATGGAAAGTGCATTCCATATGGTAGGTATCTGATAGAGGTCCATGGGTTTGGTTTCTCCTCAATTAATAGTTCTGCTCTCTTCCATCTTCCTGATATAAAGGGAGAGTGGGACCCTCTGGTCTTCTCCTAAGGGTATAAGCCAGCTTCACTCAAGCCTCTGTAGCTTCGGAACGATCCTCTTGCCCCTTCCCGGCACTGCTCAGGGCTCCCTCCTACCCTCAGGTCCTTTTACCTCTCCATGTTATCTCTTTATTCAGTTCTCAACAAACCTATACTTTAGGTAATCCTTGCATTCTTGCAAACCAGCAGGGAGCCCTAAATTCTGATATTATTTAGCCTGAATTGTACTTTCCATTGCTTGATTATATATCACACCTTATTTTTTTCTGCTTATCTTTCTTTAAGACAACCTGTGCCCCCAACCTGATGGTACTTAACACAGCACAGAGAATGTAGTAAGTAGGGCCACTGCAAATGGCATCATTTCATGGATACTTGTTCTTCCAAGTTTGTGCAATGCTGCCCTGACTCAGGATCTAATAAAAATGTATTGACTAGACTTGTAAACAAGCCTGAGTCTGGTTTCCCATGCCTTCAGACAGCCGTGCAGGGCTTCTATGAAGCAAGACTTTGTGAATTGCCCCCTCTTTTGGAGCTGAATTCATGTGGAACTCAGGGAAAAGGCTGAGTTGGTTGCTCATGCACCAACTCTGTGGTAGCCAGCCTTCAAGATAGCCCCCAGTGATCCTACATCTGATATTCACACCCTCTCATTGTCCCCTCCTACAATGTATTAGGGTTGGTCTGTGCTATGGTTTGAATGCTTTTGCCTCCACCTCCCCAAATTCATATGTTGAAATCCTAATGCCAATGTGAGGGTGTTAGGAAGTAGGGCCTTTGGGAGGTGGTTAGGTTAGGAGGATGGAACCCTCATGAATGGGATCGATATTCTTATTTAAAAAATAAACAAACGAACCCACAGAGATTTCTCACCCCTTCTACTATGTGAAAACACAGTGAGTAGGTGCTGACTCTGAAGCCTGAAGTCAGTCTTCACCAGAATGAGACCATATTGACACCTTGATCTTGGACTTCCCAGCCTCTAGAACTCTGAGAAGTAAATTTATATTGTTTATAAGCCACCCAGTTGGTGGTAGTTTGTTATTGTTGTCCAAACAGACTGCTATAAGACAGTTTGTGTAACCAATAGAACACAGGAGTAGTGATAGTATATCACTCTGGAGGCTAAATTATAAAAGTCTTTGTGGTCTCCATCTTGCTTTCTCTCGGGTCAGTTGCTCTGGTGGAAGTCAGTGGCCATGTCTTAAGGAGCCTCAAGCAGCCCAGTGGAGAGGTCATACAGGGAGAAACTGAAGTCTCTAGCCAATAGCCTTGAGTGTGCCTTGTTAGAAAAAAATCCTCCAGCCCCAGTCAAGCCTTCAGATGACTGCAGCTTCATGAGACCCTGAGCCAGGACAAATTAGTTAAATTGCTTTTAGATTCCTGACTCTCAGAAACTGTGTAAAAAAATAAATGTTGGGGATCCCTGGGTGGCGCAGCGGTTTAGCGCCTGCCTTTGGCCCAGGGCGCGATCCTGGAGACCCGGGATCGAACCCCCACGTCGGGCTCCCGGTGCGTGGAGCCTGCTTCACCCTCTGCCTGTGTCTCTGCCTCTCTCTCTCTCTCACTGTGTGTCTATCATAAATAAATAAAAAAAAAAATTAAAAAAAATGTTGTCTTAGGCTGATGTGTTTCAGAGCAAATTTTTATGCAGCAATAGGTAACTAATACAAACTCTGCATTATTTTTTTTAAGATTTTATTTATTTATTCACGAGAGATGCAGAGAGAGGGGCAGAGACAGAGGCAGAGGGAGAAGCTCCCTCTGGGGAGCCTGATGTGGGACTCGATCCCCAGGACCCCAGGATCACAACCTGAGCCAAAGGCAGACACTCAACCGCGGAGTCACTCAGGTGCTCCAAACTCTGCATTCTATTTGCTACTGCTTATCTCCCCTGCAGTGCCCACCACTCTCAAATGTATATCTGAAATCCATGAATATAAACCAGCTTTGTCACTTTAAAATTATCTGACTGACTTTCATTACCACATAACATACCCAGCAAACAACCCAACTTACCTTAACAAAAATATCAGGTTTAGCTCTATTATTACTGGAAATAAAACATTAAGTATATTTGCATTTTTTTCCTAGACAAAGATTTGAATAGGATACATGAAAAGTATTTGAAGAAAGCTGCAGCAACTGGTGCTTTGAAAGTCAAATATCCTTAGTGACTATAAGCCACAATAAGGAAAATAAAGCCATAAATTACCCTCTGAGGATGCTTTTGTCACCCAAAGATAATGTCTCTCTCACAGTAGACTGTTACAGTATACACAGTACTCATACTTTCTATCTACTAACTTCTATTGAGTATTCTCAATGTGCCAAACACTAGGGCAAAAACATAAAACATATTTCCTCCAGAAATTCAGAATATAAATAGTCTAGAGAGAATTAATCATTGAGTCAGAATTCTGCATTTTTCCTGATCTAGAAAACACACAAACCATATGTTGGTTACAAAGTCTTTTCATCAAAAACAGTAATTTATTAGTACATGCTACAGGGGGATACTCAAAGCAGATGATTAGGAATGAAGCAAATTCCAAGAAATTTGAAAATCAGACATTTTTTTATCACATAGAGAAACATAACAGGCAGCCCTGATCACCTAATTTGTAGTGCGTAGAGTCACTTGCTTGAAAATTAGGATTTGAAGACAACAGCAGAGCGTTAAACTTAGCCTAGGGCCTTTCTGAGCAAGGGGCCTATGACATGAGCCCGGTGAACAAGACGGTGTATAATTTATAGCTGGTTAAAAAGATCTCTCAGGAGTGAGGTGCTCGAGGAAAAAGGGAGGTAGAACCAGAGGGCAACAGTGTGACACAGAGCAGCAATGCCCTGAGATATTGTTATCCTCTTTGTATAGAAAACAAAGGGTCTAGACAGGTCAAGTGACTCCTTCAAAGCCACTCAGCCCATACAGGATCTCGATGTGGGTCATCTGACCTCAAATCTAATTTCCTTTCATAGAATCAACACAGCCTAGTGCTAGGAGCTGTGCATTACAAAGAGCTGCAGAATTTCGTGGGTGCAGGCCAGCAATTCACTAGTGGGGCACTGACACACGGCACCCACCTGTTGTTTTCACATCTGTGGGTCTGACACTACCTAAGGACAAACAGCAGAACAGATTCCATATTCCAAATCCCTACGCACCACCCCTGCCTGCCCTGCCTGTCCTCCCCATCCGCCCATAATAGCTTCAGATTTTAGTGCTCCCATCAGTGTGTGGATTGGAATGCTAGTCAGCCTAGCAATCTCATGCTTCGGTTTGCCTTACTAGGAGCCCTAGGAATTCGAAGCAAATGCCCTATGTTTGACTGCTGAACAAAGCCTTTTTTAATCTACAGCACGCAGCTTTACCTTTAATAGCAGCTTAAAGGACTCTTGAAAATTACAGACATCATCTTAACTGATCTGTCATCTCCCAAAAAGGTAAATGATAACTAGTATGGAATTTGCCAGCGTAAATCCACACCTGAAACAAATTTAATAATCGTTTTAAGCTCATTTCATTTTCTCCATCTTCCATGAAAAGCATGAAAATGTGTGTTTACATGACAAATTTTCATTAGCAATCAAGAAGCAAATTATCAAACAAAACCATGTTATTCTTTACGAGCACTACTCTTAAATGGCATTACTTATGAAATATTTGCTTTTAATTGGTAAATATATAGAATCTTGATTAAAATACTTTCACAGCCCTAATTTATAACTTTTCCTTCTTATTTCATGTTTCTCTGTACAGGAAATCCAACGTTGAGCGGGACTTATTTCCCTTTAGTTCCAGTTTTATTTCTGACTTGCTGTAAGGCACTGGCTCAAGCTTTTAACTTCTCTGTATTTCAGTTTTCTCTGCTATAAAATTGCAAGTACATTTGCCTGGCTTGCAAGGAAGCCTGGGAAATTCTGGTCCTAGGAGTATACTATTTTAAAAGTACAAAGTATCATTATATTTATGAGTATAACTTGCTTGACAGTCTCATTGTACTATAATGTAGGAAACTGGCATTTGAAAATGATGATAACACAGAAACTGTACAGGTTCAGGATGGTGGTTCTAAGATCTACCAAGAGTTAGAATGTCTCTAAAGATACTATGACCCTTCAAGTGCTAAGATAAAAGTCAAATCCAGAGTCTCTTCATGTCTTATGGTAAAAGACTTTTGAGAATGGTATATGTTTATTCTCAATATTAATATGCATTAACATATATAACATGCAATGGGACATATTCCACAATAAGTCATTTATGATAATACATGTAATATATAGCCATATATATTATCATCTGCCTTTGGTTTTATTACTATTATCCTATTTCCTAGATTTATTCCTTATGGCAATTGGATGAGGAGAGTAAAATATCAGAAGTGACCAGTGGACACATTTCATGAAAGAATGAAGAAGCATGGCAAACAATGAAGGGGAGGACGTGAAGGAGTGAGCATGGAAACCAGAGGATGGAGAGAGAAAGAGAGAGACAGGGATCCTGTTGAGAGACTTCCTGTGGTGGTTTCTCCACTCCTCTTCTCGGCCTTTCTCTGTTCTTTGAGGCTGTGTCTGTTTTGTTTTGTTCTGTCTTTTTTCCCTGGAGCCCAAATCCCAAGAGAGATATTCCCTAATGTTAAATGAAAAAGAGGTCAAGGTCCAAGCCTTTCAGTGAGATGCAGTTCTAATGAAGGCTAACACTCCTCCCCATCCTCCACCAGAGCAATCACAGCATTGTGTGTTTGATTGGCTTTTTTTTTTAAGTTCCTTTTTTTAAAGACTTAATATTTTTTTCAGAGCAGTTTTTAGTACACAGCAAAAACTGAGCACAAGATACAGAGATTTCCCATATTCCTCCTGCAGCCCCACCTGCAGAGCCTCCCCCAGTGTCATCATCCCCCACTAGAGTGGGAAGCTCTTTTCTTTTTTTCTTTGTTGTTCGTATTTTTCCTTGGCTTGTCCCCAAGTAGTCACTTCCTTCCAATTCATCCTGTGTTTTATTCCCTCCCTATTTCCCTTCATTTGTTTTTCTTGCAGTTCTCCTACACGTTATTTTGTTTATCTTCTGAGCCATCACATCCTCTATTAGCTGAGGTTATCTCTGGGTGTTGGCTCCCATCTCGACAACATTCATTTTCTTCTGACCCTACTTTAGAAGGGAATTTCAATTACTTATGTATGTATTTTATTCCCAAAGGGGTGATCACTCAGATTTGCTGGTCCCTGCCTGTCCTACACTATACAGACTTTCATCATCTGGAGGCCAGCTGCCAGGCAGAAAGCACATCCTTCTCTTTCTTTACCTAAGGATCATTCCACTCCAATCCACCTTGGATTTGTTTTCGAAGACTTCTCTCTTGACAACTAGATGTTGTCATTTGCAAATTTAAGCTTGAGGCAGAAAAAAGGTACCCAGAACTCCATTCCATCCCAGGACTTTATCGAGATAAGCTCAGCTTTTATCATACGATAATATTAACTGATGGCTTCTAATTACAATTCCGACAAATGAGTTCTTCTATAAATCTGTGTTCATATTCCAGCTGCTGGAGTGGACTTGGAAGCAACTATAGAAGAAATTGTGTGAAGAGAAAGTGACATTTGCTTTAGATATCCTTTCTTTAGGGATTGTGTCTCAGTAGCTTCTGGGTGGCAAGTAGCCTTATGGGAATTTCTTTTGCTTCTTCCTCATCTTTAAAAATAAACTACTGTCTCGATTTTCAAGCATACACACACACATCATTTTAAATAAGGGAAAAGACTTTCTGTGGCATCTTTTTTAAAAGGGCCCAAGTTAGTGAGAGGATGCCTTTTGTTCCAAGGGGTTAAAGCACTTAAAAGATAGGATCCTGCTTTTAAGGAAGAAGAAATGCCAGGATCAGGGAAATTGGGATCTTGAGAGGCTAAATTAACTTGTTATCAGGCCAAATGAAGGACTAATGGGGAAAGTGGGCTTAGATGTTAAGCCGCTGACTTCTTTCGCTAATGCACTTTTGAAGTGCTCAAGGCTCAGGTGTGCTTATGAGAAATTATAACAAGTTCTACAGAAGACAGTGATCAAATTAAAAAGCTCTACACAGCACGGGAAACCATCAAGGAAATTAAAAGGCAACATATGGAATGGAAGAAAAAAATTTGCAAATCATACATCTGATAAGTGGTTAATACCCCAAATCTATAGGAAACTCCTGTAACTCAATAACAAAAAAACAAACCATCCAATTTAAAAATGGGCAGAGGCAGATGTCCATCAACAGATAAATGGATAAAGAAGATGTGGTGTATATATTATATGTGGACTACTACTCAGCCATCAAAAAAGAAAAAGAAAAGAAAACTTGTCATTTGTAAAGACGTGGATGGAACTAGAGGGTATTATGCTGAGTGAAATAAGTTGATCAGAGAAAGACAATTATCATATGAGCTCACTTATATGCAGAATTTAAGAAACAAAACAGAGGATCATACGGAAGGGTGGGAAAAATAAAATAAGGTGAAATCAGAGAGGGAGGGACACCTGGGTGGCTGAGTGGTTGAGCAACTGCCTTCAGCCCAGGGCATGATTCTGGAGTCCCTGGATCAAGTCCTGCATCGGGTTCCCTGCATGGAGCCTGCCTCTCTCTCCCCGTGTCTCTCATGAATAAATAAATAAAATCAAAAAAAAAAAAAAAAAAGAAAGAAAGAAAGAAAGAAAGAAAGAAAGAAAGAAAGAAAGAAAGGAAGGAAGAAAGGAAGGAAGAAAGAAGAGAGGGAGACAAACTATAAAGAGACTTTTAATTATAGGAAACAGAGTTGCTGGAGGGGAGGGGGTACGGGGATGGGGTAACTGGGTGATGGAATGAGCACCGGGTGTCATATAAGACTGATGAATCACTGACCTCTACCTCTGAAACCAATAATATATTATGTGTTAATTAATTGAATTTAAATTTCAAAAAATGGGCAGAGAAAAGTGATTGGACATTTTCCCAAAAAAGACATCTAAATGGCCAACAGGCACACAAAAAGGTGCTCAAGATTACTAATAATCAGAGAAATGCAAGTCAAAATCACGGTAGGCTATTGCCTCACACCTGTTAGAATGGCTTCCATCAAGAAGACAAGAAAAAACAAGTGTTGGCGAGGATGTGGAGGAAGGGGGACCCTGTTGTTGGAATGAGTGTGAACTCGTTCAGCTGCTATGGAAAACAGCATGCAGGTTCCTCAAAAACTTAAAAATAGAATTACCACATGATCCCACAATTCTACACCTGGGTACATCCAAAGGAAATGAAAACAGGACATGGGAGATCTGCAAGGTGTAAAAACAAGTTGGACAAATAACAGTGTCCGTCAGTGAATCAATGGATAAAGAGGAGGAGGGAATGTACAGAGAGATGTAGATGCAGGTATAGGTGCACATGCATCCCCTGCCCTTCGTGACAACTTGGATGGACCGTGTTAAGTGAGATGAGCCAGAGAAAGACAAACACTATATACTATTACACGTAGAATAAAAACAAAAACAAAAACAAATCCAAAATAGACTCATAGAAACAGGAAAAAAAAAAAAAAGGAAAGAAAAGAAAAGGGGCCCCTGGGTGGCTCAGTGGTTGAGCATCTGCCTTCGACCCAGGGCGCGACCCCAGGTCCCGGGATCAAGTCCCGTATCCGGCTGCCTGCATGGAGCCTGCTTCTCCCTCTGCCTATGTCTCTTCCTCTCTCTCTCTGTCTCTGTGGGTCTCATGAATAAAATAGATAAAGTCTTTAAAAAAAAAAAAAGTCTTAAAAAAAATAAAGTCAGAAAGTCTCTGAAAATCCCGTGGAGGTTTCTGCAGTCTCGCGAGAGGAGCAGAGGCCTGGGGGCGGGGCAGCGGAGGGGCGGGGCCGCGCAGCCCGCGTGGGGTCTGCGCACGCGCCGCCACCACGCCGGAAGTGGAGGTGAGAGGGCTCGAAGCCCGCCTGCCGGGGGGTGAGACAATGCACCTTCTCGGAGGAAACAGGAAAAGATCTTCAATGACCTTGAGGTAAAAAAAAAAAAAAAAATTTCCCCCACCTTAAAAAAAAACAAAACATGATACTCCCCATTTTTGCTTCAAAAACATCTGAGCATTCTGAGGGAAATCGACAACTTTGATATTAAGGGTGAGGGCTGGGGGTTGCCTTTGTGGGGAGACGGGGCGCCGCGACCTGAGGGGAGGCCTGAATGAAGGGAGGGCGCTCCTCCCGCTGCTTTCCGCCCACTGTGCTCAGCTTATGGAAACTTCTAGAGCTCCACGCGGGCTCTCCATGTGCTCTTCTGTGTTCTCTTGTGCTTCCCCGAAGCGTGTACCCAAAAAGAAAGTCCTGGCATTCTAAATATACCCCCTCCTCACCCCACCCCCCCAAACAAACCACCAGAATGTTGCAAATTGTGTGTTTTAAGGTCAGAAAGCTTCTGCACTTTTATTGGAGCGGTGGCTCTTCACATTTTTTTTAAATATTTTTATTTTTATTTTTATTTATTTTTTTTATTTTTTTTTTATGATAGGCACACAGTGAGAGAGAGAGGCAGAGACACAGGCAGAGGGAGAAGCAGGCTCCATGCACCGGGAGCCCGACGTGGGATTCGATCCCGGGTCTCCAGGATCCCGCCCTGGGCCAAAGGCAGGCGTCAAACCGCTGCGCCACCCAGGGATCCCAATATTTTTAAATTTATTTATTCATGAGAGACACACAGAGAGAGGCAGAGAGCCGGATGTGGGACTCGATCCCGGGACCCCCGGGGTCATGACCCGAGCCAAAGGCAGACAGATGCTCAACTGCAGAGCCACCCAGGGGCCCCACCCACTATTCGCTTTTCTGACAATGAAGAGTTTTACAGTTTGTTTTCAAACTATCAGATTTAAATAAAAAGAACCGGAAGACACCTCGAGCGAGCTGAGACCCCTTTTCCACTGCTGCGAATGTCAGCAGAATGTTATGTCACTACCAGGGAAGATCCAGACAACCTGAAGCATCGACAGGTTTGGCCTTATTCCTGAATCTCCTGCAAAAGGTGCAAACACCCTCCCCACCCTCTCTCCCTCCCACAGTGCAGTACCCAGCAGGGACTGCAAGAGGTTGTCTCTGGTGATGTGCTCTCCTTGCAAACTACAGGTATGTACAGTTCCTAACAGGATCTCTAACGGATGACACTACCTTACAACCAAATTACAAATGTTTTTTCTTAAATTCCAGGAACATTTTCCTGCCCACTCACACAAATCTCAAGGTCATGGAATGAGGACAACAAAAGAGAGTCTTATTTTTAAAATATTTAGTTAGTTTAAAATTTTTTTTTTATTTGAGATAAAGAGAGAGAGCGTGCCTGAGGAGTGGAGGGGCAGAGGGAAAAACAGACCTACTGGTGAGTGTGGAGCCCACTGTGGGGCTTGATCCCAGGACCCTGAGATTGTGACCTGAGCCGAAATCAGGAGTCTGAGGCTTAACCAGCTAAGCCACTCAGGCGTCCCTATTTATTTATTTTTTTAGAGAGAGAGAAAGAGTTCAAGCATGAGGGTGTGCACTCACAGGCACACGCAAGAGGGGGAGGGGTAGAGAGAGAGGAGAGAATCTTAAGCGGACTCCACAGTTAGCAAAGAGCCCTGCTGGGGACTTGATCTCACCACCCTGAGATCATGACCTGAGTTGAAATCAGGAGCTGAATGCTTAACTGAGCTGCCCAGGGACCCGCAAAATATTTAGAAATACAGACACCTTTGATAGAATTTCTGGGTGCTTGTGACACCCCTAAACACTTCATGGAAACCACTTGCAATTTCTAGAACACGTCAAAAACTACGGTGGAGGGGGATCCCTGGGTGGCTCAGTGGTTTGGCGCCTGCCTTTGGCCCAGGGCGTGATCCTGGAGTCTGGGGATCGAGTCCCGCATCAAGCTCCCGGCATGGAGCCTGCTTCTCCCTCTGCCTGTGTCTCTGCCTCTGTCTGTGTCTATCATAAATAAATAAATAAATAAATCTTTAAAACAACAAAAAAAAAACCTACAGTGTGACAATTTCCAGTTATGGGATCAAATTCAATGAGAACAAATAAAAGTTGAGTCAGTTACAGCGTTTGGCATGTAATTCAATGAGAACAAATAAAAAGTGAGTCAATTACTGCATTTGTTCAATGTGTAATTCACATGAAAGCAGATACACAGTTCTATTAATTACTTTCCTCCTCATCCTCTTTACCCCATTCTCCTACTCTTCACCTTCCTCCTCCACTCTTTTCCCTAGGAATGTTAGATGGCTAAAATGCTATTTTGCTTTAGATTATAGTTGGAAACATTGTTGTCCTTCATCTTCTTCAACTTTGTTGTCTCATCATAAGGTGGCTTCTCACTATCAGTCAAATTATTCCCCAAATTATTCTCACTTAATTTTTCTATCACTGTGGCACAAATTACTACAAACTTTGCAGCTTGAACCAGCACCCATTTATTAGCTCACAGCCATGTAGGTCAGAAGTCCAGTATGTTATGATGGAGTTCTCTGCTCAGGAAATCATAGGGCTGAAGTCAGGTTATCAGCCAGGCTGGATCTTCATCTGCAAGCTTGAGTAGGCATCCCTTCCAGGCTCCCTCAAGTGGTTAGCAGAATTAAGTTCCTTGTGGTTGTAGGACTGAGAACCTTGTTTCTTTGATGGCAACTGGCCAGAACCCTTTCTTACCTCTTTAAAATTTCTGGAATTCCTTTTCATGTGGCCTCCTGCATCTTCGAATCAAATCCCTTTTATTCCTCAAATCTCTCTGACTTCCCTTTCCATCAGCTGGAGAAAGCTCTCTGTGTAGAAAGGTTTTTTTTGGTTAAATCACGTCCATCCAGATAATCTCCTGTTTTAAGGTCAACTCTGCCACAGACAATAATCACAGGACTGAGTGATGTCTCATCACATCCGTAGGTTCCAGGGATTAAGGTGGAATATCTTTGTGGAGAAGTTTTAGGAATTCTGTACACTATATTGGCAGTTTTTTTTTTGGCTGCATATTCAATGAAAATGTGTAGGTGTGTGGATTTGATCTTGGGCAGAGTTCTAAGTAGAAGAGGAAGAAGCCAGATGAAATACGAAAAAATTTGGGGATTTTGTGATCTTTTTTCTTGCCTTTGTTAGCTGGTCACTAGCCTTAATTTCCTGATCATAGTGCCATTTACCATTTCATCAGATTTACATTTCTCTTCCCCACGCACTATAGTGCATCTCCCAGAGCACTTGGAAAAGGCAAAGTTCACAGGGGTCTCTGGATTTGCCTTCCTATGTCCCTCCCAGCGTGTCTTCACAAAGAAGGCATGAATAGGCATCTTGCCCTTTGGTTTCTTGGGGACACCATTAGCTGTCCTGACTGTACTGTTCGCTAGTCCAGGCTACATAGTGCATAACAATTTCCCAGTCTCGCACTAGCAGCCTCCACAAGAACTGCCTCAGGCAAAGATTTCTTAAGACACAGAAAAGCAATAACCATAAAGGGAAAAAGTATTGATCAATTGGATTACATTAAAATTAAGAATTTCAGTCCTTCAATACCATTGAGAGTAAAAAGATAAGCCATACACCGACAGAAGAGACTCTCAATGCATATATCCATGAAAGATCTTTTACCATCTGGAATCTATAAAGCACCCCTTCAAATCACTAAGAAAAAGGAAGAGAACTCAACAGAAAAATGGGCAAATGTCAAAGTAGATGCTTCACAAGAGAAGTTACCCAAACAGAAAATAAACATGAAAAGGCATTTGACTGCATTCATCACTAGGGAAAGGCCGATTAACATCATAAAGCAGATGCCACAACATACCCTCCAAAATGGCTAAAGTGAAAGAGATAGACAATGTGGAGCAATCAGACGCCTCATATTCTGTAGACCAGAGTGCAAATTGTTACCGCTTTGGAGAGCTGTTTGAGAGTGTGTACTAAAACCGATCACACCCAGACCTTATACTCAGCAATTTCACTCCTAAGTATATACATAACAGACATGCATGCATATATTCAACAAATGGCACATATAAGAATGTCAACTGCAGTATTATTTATAATATTCCCAAACTGGAAACAGCCCAAATCCCCAACAGTAGAGTGGATACACAAATAATGGTATATTCATTCATACGGTAGAATAATATGCAGGAATGAGAATAAATTACAACTTAGATGCAAAAAGAATGAATATCAAAACATAACACTGAGTTAAAAAATAGAAAACAGCCAGTCACAAAAGAGTACATGGCATGATAGCTTTTTTATAAAAGTTAAAAAGAGGCTAAAGTAATCTGTGGTTTTAGAAATTCAGAATAATATTTACCTGGGCGGAGGGTGGGTGGTATGTGTGTGCCGTGAATGGAAGTGGGCAGAGGGAGACTTCTGGGATGCCGGTAAGATCTCATTCTTGATCTAGGAATTATGTGTATGTGTGTTGATTTTTTTTTTAAAGATTTATTTATTTATTTATTTGTTTATTTATTTATTTATTATTCATGATAGAGAGGCAGAGACACAGGAGGAGGGAGAAGCAGGCTCCATGCTGGGAGCCCAACGTGGGATTCAATCCCGGGTCTCCAGGATCAGGCCCTGGGCCGAAGGCGGTGCCAAACCACTGATCCACCCAGGGCTCCCCGGTATATGTGTTGATTTTGTGAAAATGAGCTAAGCTGTATGCTTATTATTCCTGCAATTTCTGTATGCACTTTATACTTCAACAAAAAGTTGACATGATGCAAAATGATTTATCTATTTTTTAAATAAATTTATTTTCTGTCGGTGTTCAATTTGCCAACATACAGAATAACACCCAGTGCTCATCCCGTCAAGTGCCCACCTCAGTGCCCGCCAGATTTATCTATTTAGTATCCGTCCCACCCACAAGTACAGGACCATTCCTGGTTTGCTCACTTTAATATCAGCAGATATTTTGCAAGCTATGCAAAAATACAGTGCCTAACACATTGCTTGTTGAATGGCTGATTAATGAATTTTTAAGAGAGTTTCTTTAATACAGTGATGCTTTTTTCCCCTCACCCTTATCAGTGGAGTCACATTTACCTGTGTTTTACCAAATCTCTTTATATAGTGCAGGGCAATTGTTTAGGTAGGTGCAGAGGGGAGAATGGAGAGCATAATGCAGTAAGGAACTGGAATTTTCTATTTCTCATTCACCGTGCCAGGCACTGTTCTGATACCTTTACACGTATAAGTCACTGAATCCTCACAACCACTAACAAGATACCTCACAAATGAGGCAGCAGATGAGGCCACTGAGGTTTAGAAAGGCCTGATAACACAGAGAATAAAACTGCCCGCATTCAAACCCTGAATAGGAGCTGAATCCTGCAGGACACTGTGAACATAGGGGGCACTTGAAAAATATCTGTGGAAGGAGCCCATGGTGGACCTCTCCATAGTCCCTTATTTTCCTCCTCCCTGCTCCCCAGTCATAATTACATACGAAACTTCTGGTCTCAGTGGTGAAGCTGGAGGAGCTGAGGGAAGGAGGGCCAGGGAGCCTTTTCATCCAGACTTCCAGATTTGAGAGAGTCTCAAAGACTTGGCATCATTCCCAAAGGAGCCTATACTATACGTGCAGTAACATTCACTCCTGTGACTGGAAGGAGTCCTTCATCACACTCTCTTAAGTTTGGGTCACCTTCTCTCTAGCACAGCCTACATCGCTTATAAATGCTATAACCTTTTGAAAAACAAGATAAACGTGTGGCACTTACGTAAATGCATTTGTTTACGGGGCACCTGGGTGGCTCAGGTCGTGATGTCAGGGTCCTGGGATCCAGTCCAGAGTCCAGTGTAGGGCTCCCTGCTCAGCGGGGAGCCTGCTTCTCCCTCTCCCTCTGCCCCTCCCCATGCTTAGGCTCTCTCGTACTGTACTCTGTCAAACAAGTAAAATCTTTTTAAAAAATGCATGGGTTAAAAAATAAAAAATGCATGTGTTAAAAATTACTAATTTTTTTTCTAACTTTAACGTCTGTGTGGAAAATATGCAGCACAATGTTTGCAATTCTGTTTTGGCATTTCACTTTGCAGCATACCAGGAGTATTAAAAGAAGAAAAAAAGTAGAAGTGGCTGGGGCACTTTAGCTTCAGAGAGACCCTGGCTATCGCACAAGCAGTTTTCTGTGTGCACAGCAGCATTTTATCTCCTGCCAACCCCGGGTGTAACCACTGCTACAAGGGGAGAGACAAAAGGGGAGCCCTCAGGCTAATTTCAGTCACTGAAACCCACAGAAAACTGAAAGCTTCATTTAGTTTCAACTTTTTACCCTGCAAGTCTCGTTCCTGGGGTGGCTTTTAAATAGCAACAGAAATGCTTGATTTTACTTTCACTTCCTTCCTTCCCCATCACCAGCTACTGGTGGAGGTTCTGGTGAGGTTTTGCTGACAAAGGCAAACACCACAAAACCTCTCAGTTCATTCAGTTCCCTTCAGTCCTCTGGGAGACCCGTCAACAGCAAAAGTGACTCTTTCTTGACCATCATGGTGACTGAGCCCCCTCCAAAAGTAGAAGTGACTTGTCCTTGGTCTCAGAACTACTAACTGGCAAGCATGGATCTCATCATCCCCCAGGATGGAGAGAGGAAACATGATACAGCCCGTGAACTGAGCTACGTGCTATTGCCTTCAAATTGCTTGGCTTATCAGTGCCTCCACCTTCAATTCCATGAAAAATACAAAAAAAAAAAAAAAAAAAAAAAATTTAAATTTCAACTTGGCATTTTTACCATTTTCACCTACTGAAAAAATTAATCCATTTAAACTTCTTTTATTGTGCACTTTAAGCCTGTAGAACTGTCTTGTGTGAACCAGGTGAAGGAATTAATTTTCATTTGATGCAGAAATCAAAAGGAAGGAAAACATTTGGTAGAAGATGAAACCGTGTTATTTCAAAGAGGAAAAAATGAATGTAATACAAAAGAGAAATTATTTCAAATTTGTAAGAAAGAATACTTTTTCACTAGAAAAATTGCCTCACACTCTCCTTTCTGTTTGGCTTCACTCATTGGCATTCCAAGCAGTTGGTCGGTCTCTTGGCACCACAGCTGCAAAATATATGCGCTTGAGGAGATTCAGGGAGTTGTGACCCCTCCCCCCATTTTCCTAGCCACCTCATTTTCACTGGGCAGCGTGGGCTCCCATTGTGGGCAGTGTCTTGCCATTGGCCTTCACACTGTGCTATCTAGACTGTTCAGTAATTCTATTTTACAGAATAACATTTTCATCTGATAGAATTTAATAAAATCAGGGAAATGGTAACAATTAATATACAGACACAACCACATTGCTATTTTTGAAGAACAATTTATTATATACTAGTATCCAAGCTACCCTAGAAGAATGGGCTAGTTTAAGAGTGAAGTTAATCATAGACTTTATATCAGAAATTTGTATCTACTAGATTAGGAATCCCAAACCCATTTTTTTGCAAAGAGCCAGATAGCAAATATCTTAAGCTTTGCAAGCTATGCTGTCTCTATCTTGACTACTCAACTCTGCCATTCTCAAGAAAGCAGCCATAGATAATGGACAATATATAAATTGTCGTGTTTTAACAAAATACCATTTACAAAAACAGAGGCAGTTAGGTTTGTGACATGGAGCTATAGTGTGCTGACCCCTAATTGAGATGATGGGTATGTTTGCAACTACCATTCAAAGGCTGATCCTAGATAGCAGGATTTAAACATTTGTTTGACAACTTACCTAAAAAATTGTGTGTGTGTGTAGATGGGAAAGGTTTAAGTTAAAATGAATTTTCTCATGAGAAAGTTTTTAAGAGTAGGTATTTTCCTAGTGTGTTGAAGGACACATCAGTTATTTCCCTACATACCAATAACATTGATATAAAATCGGTTATTGGATGAACGGAATTTTCTTAAAGTGCTTATACACTGAATAAACAATACCCAACTAACCCTTGAGCCTTCAGCCTTCAGCCTTGCCCATCTCCAGAGTCTCCCTTGTAGGAATGCTAGCACACAAAGTCAGTGTCATGTGTTTCTGGATTTAGCTCCTCCTTTAATCTTAGTAGCATTGTGCATTATCCGGACTGTGCTTTTATTAAGGCAAAGCATAAGGCTTGTAGGAAGTTCAATATGATTTTTTTTCATGGCATCTCTTTCCAACTTCTGTCCGTGGTGATGGTCCTTTCCTTTTTTTTGAGATTTTTCCTGAGATTTTGACAGTAACTTCCCAATAAGGGTTTTATTTAAATTTCAAGCAAACAAATGAATTAAAAAACGTCGTGTGCCAGGTGGCACACTGTGGAGCGTCAGAAGAGAACAGTGCCATTCCCTTTGCCAGCAAACCTTCCTCCTGAACAGAGCTGCCAGCCTCAGACATAAATGATTGTATTCCAAAATTAGTGCTCACATATTAACAGGATTTGCTCCCAAATATGCAAGTAAATTTCATATGAAATGAGAGATAATATACTGTTTGGTATGTAAGTTTTCTGTAGGCTGCCCTGCTGACTCCCAGGATAAGAGGGGGAGGCCTGCCTTCTTATTACTCAGATAACAGGAGGCAAAGTCTTGGGGGTGGAGCAGAGGGGAAGGGTTCCGTCTCTGGAATTCCTTGCCTGTCTTTCCCTGGCTGAACCTGGCTCAAAAATCTTTCCTGTCTCCAGCTGAGCTTTTCCAGTGGTGTAGCAATCATGGCAGTTATTTATACTGCTCTTTCATACTCTATTCCTGCCTCTGATATTATTTTCATATTTGGCATTGGGCTTTTATTGTCTCTCCTCCTCGAGGTGTTTGTGCAAAGGGAGGTTTGGGGAGGCTTCTCCTTTTTGTGGTCAGTGTTTCCTGAAAAAAATGAATGAAGATCTTTGTCTACTCATTCATCAGTTCCATAATGCCTGCTGTATATTAGTCACTGTTCCTGTTCCTGTTCCCCCCTGTGCTGGAGGGTAAGCAGTAAGCAAAACAGGCAAAATTCTTGCCTTCATGGAGTGTACATTCTAGTGGAGGGAGTCAGAAAACTAAAAATTGTAATACTAGTTTAACAAGCGCTTAGTTCTTTGGAGACTAGCAAAATAGGAAAGGAGGAAAAGGAATCCAGAAGGAAGGGGAATGAAATTTTAAATATGTAGCCAGGGAAGACCTCACTATGAGGCAGACATATGAGCGGAGAGCTGAAGGAGGTGAGGGAGAGAGCCACATCCATTTCTGGAGGTTTCAGGTGGAGCAAAGGGAAAAGACCTGGCATAATGAGGGCCTACTAGAGGAACAGGCTGAGGCTCTGGGCCTGAACCCGATGAAGAAGAGAAAAGAGAAGAGGATTAAACCATGAAAAGAATATGGGCATTTACTCTAAATGAAATGAAACAGACCAGTTTCTTTTCTGGATTTTCGAAAGTCTGAATATGATCTATTATTCCACGGCATTTCCACTTCTTTGCCACAGAGTTGACACCCTAGATCTCTGCTTATCTCTCTTTTTCTATATTTAATTCCCTTATACTTTAAATGGGAAAAATAACACTTGCCTTTCCTTACAGGGAATGTTGATGGGATCAAATGGCCATCACTATGAGAGCATGAGTTTAGACTGTTCAGTGAGCTGGTAACACAACTATGTACTCAACAGTTGTTTATTAAGTGCCTGCTATCAGGTAGTCAAATGCGATCTTTGTAAGAGAGGAGGGTAGAAAGATCGAAGAATTAGAGCAGGCAGGAAGATGGAAAGCAAATTCAGTAAGGTGGAGAATGAGGAATAAGAAAATGGAAATAAAGGTGATAGCCCCAATGTGTCCAACCACAGGGAAAAGAGGATAGTCTTGGTGGTTGCACTGATAGTTCTAAATCTTACATACTGTACTTACTGGCAATATGATCTTGGGCAAGTCACCACTCTGAGATTGTTTTCCTCTGTGTAAAATAGAGACCTGACATCTGCCTCATGGCATGTTGTCTGGTTCAAAGGAGATAAGCATATAAGATAAGTACAACACCATCATCAATTTACTCAATACATATTAGTCACTTTACTGTTACTATTATCGTCACTCCAAGAGGACAGGAAAGTCGAAGCAGCTTTGCATCTTCTGACAGGGAAGATAAAAGCAAGAAAGGTCTCATAGAGAAAACTTGTCATAAGGATCCATTTTAGAAGCAGCTAGCAGTATGATTATGCACTGAAATTCAACTTATTATTTGAATTGGAATAAGCCTAAAGGGACACATTTTCAGTAATTCAGATCCCTAGGAATTTGGTTCATCTGGGAAACAGGATTTATTCTAGAGAATATTTATGTATAGGACAGAGGATAGAATTTTGGAAAAACTTGGTAATGCTTCCACATTAAAAACAAATATAAGAGACCTTGGATGGCTTGGATAAAGACTGTAATGTATTAGCAGTTCCAGGAAAAGCAGAAGACAGATTTGTAACTGAGCAATACAAAAATGAAATAGTGCTATGCCAAGGAAGAAGGGATTGACTTAAGCATTTGCCAAGTGCTTTTACATTTGGGACAAAGTTTATAGCAGGCAGCAGGAACAGCCAAGACTTGATATACATGAATCTCATAAAATTATCTGAATATATTCTGTACTGTAGTGGGCATGTGCCACTTTTTTGTTTGTCTAGCATTTCTTACTGGAGAAAATTCCCCCTCTCCAATTGCAGGTGATTCCTTTGAGTCTATCAATCAAGAGATCCCAACAGCCATGCCAGAGGGATAGACTTGTGATCCACAGTGTTCACTCAGAATACCCTATTTCCTGGCCACAATAATTGGTCTAGAGGAAGACACATGACCCAGGTGTGGCCAGTCAGGATTTTCTGAAGGAATGATATGGATGCTGACAAAGAGTCTCTCCTTTTGAGATTGTTAGCTGTCAGTACTGTATAAGCCTGGAGCTGGGGGCATCTGGGTGGCTCAGTGGTTGAGCGTCTGCCTCTGGCTTGGGTTGTGAACCTGGGATCCTGGGATCGAATCCCGCATCAGGCTCCCTGCAGGGAGCCTGCATCTCCCTCTGCCTGTGTCTCTGCCTCTCTGTCTCTCATGAATAAATAAATAAAATCTTAAAAAAGAAAAAAAAAAGCCTGGAGCTGCCTGGAACCTTGTTATTATCATGTAGAGCAAGATGCAGAATAAGCCCAAATCTAGACAAGAAGAATCAAAATAGAGGGAAGGAGGAAGTGACAGATGGACAGTGATATTCCTGTTGCTCTTATTTTATTGTTTTAACCTCTTGATTCATACATACCTGAATTTGCCACTTTTCAGTTATGCGATCTAACAGTTTGGAATTTTTCAAATTTACAACCAAAAAAGTCGATGAAGAAAAGCTTGAAAGAAATGAAGAATCTAACTGATGAAGGCAATTTATGGCAACCTAAACAAGAGTACATAATTTGCCCCAAAAAAAGATAAGAAATGTGTTAAAATATGTTAAGATATTACAAAAGATTTGGTTAAATGTGTAATTTAGTGTTAAAGTGGCCAAGGGACACAGTCTGCCAAATCAATCCCAACAAAAGGACAGGAGCTTAGCTCCCACAAGGACATGACAGATAGAACAGTCCTCAGTGTGTCTTTGTGGCTTGGGCAAAATCATCCTGGAAATTTGTAGTCCTATGACCCATGTCCTGCTCTTGAACATCTGATACATATGTAACTGTATCAGAGTCCAAGTCTTTCAACCCAGTAAACTCAATGCACCTGAATGGTAAAACAGCTCCTCTCTTTTGGCATATGATTGTACAAGTACAAGAGGCTTAGAATAAAAAATAAAGATAATGGAGTAAGTTAGACCCATAATATTAATACATTAATGTTTAGTAATAAAAGGTATCACTTGTGTGTTTAAAGTGTTAGTAAAACATCTGATGTATGAAGAGAATCTAAAATTTACCTTCATGATACTTTCTTATTATCTTAAGTTGCAAAGTTCTAATAATCTGATACTGTTTATAAACAGTCTTTGAATGTTTTGATTGGTTATGTTTTTAAGGGTGAATTTTTAGACTTACAAGTACTTTGGTTTTGATTGTTGAGGTTTAAGTCAGCCTTGTCAGGCATCTAAATTGCTTTATTGACTTATAAACATTTTGAAAAGTTTGGGAGAATTTAATTGATGACTTATTGATATAACTAATTGTATAGAGGATTTTAATCTGCTAGAATTATATAAATCAAGTAACTGGAGGGATTGTTTTAAATTTTATTAAAATTACTTGGTTTACAAGTAAAATCAGAATTGCAAAGCAAATATAAAGGCCTAAGAAAATGATAGTTTCACATTTACAACTTAAGTTAATTAAGTATTATTTCATTACTCAAATATCTATATTCCTCTCTGTGTACAAAAGCACTCGCTTCCCAAACATTGGGGAAAAAACCCACACCAACACACATGGTAAGGAAAATCATTATAGATGCAAAAGCCCAAGATGCAGCAGTGCTTCATGTAAAGAATGAAAAATGTGTGGCTTGCATGGGGCATGAGGTCAGGCAAACTGTAAAAATATTCATAATGAACAATGATGAATTAACTGGACCAGGTACCAGGAACTAAAATAAAAGCAAGAATACCAAATGTTCTTCCATTCATTTATTTATTCTTTCATTCAACAAATGTTTAGTGAATATGTACTATGCATCAGGCTCTGTTCTACAGTTCTAATACATAGAAGAAAGGAAAATAAGGATTGTAGTTTGAATGTGAAAAAGGCAAAAAAAAAAAGAGTAAAGCAGTTGGAAATGAAGGAGAGATGCCAGCAGCAGATTGCTTTGATAAAGCAAAGCCCAAGTTGTCTTGTCTCAGATTCTTTAGCTTTGCCTGATGTCAGCAAGCTGGGAAAATAAGGGGTGAGAACATCTCAAGATATCCATAGAAGAAAAAAGAAAAAGAAAATGAAATAATGTATTCAGTAATAATAGACTCTAGACGCAAAAGAAGAAAGGGTGGAGGGAAAAGTAATAGAGCCTGAGAGAAGTAGAGGAGGCAGCCAGCACAGCCATCAATGGTAAGAAAGGGGGTTGATGTTCAAATGAAGCCTTACAGGACTAATTAAAATGACACAAATATGGTAAAGTACAGTATAAAGTAGGAATAGGAAGAAAAAAAAAAAGAAAGAAGGGGTAAGTAAATCCGTAGGGTTCTGAGAAAAAAATCTGCATATGAGTTGAGGCAAAGGAAATAAGATTGAATACCAGTACACCTTGTTCCAAAGGACTGGAGTTGACTTCTCCTATTCATCCAGAGAATAAAGGAGACACTTGGTACAGTGACAGCTCAAGAAGTGAGGCAGTTAATCATACTGGAGAGAAAGGAAGGCCTTACCACCCACTACAGTACAAGTCTTTGCAAGTCCTGTTGACTACCTTTCTCACCATGCCTTCCAGTTGACCCAGAGGCAGACAGCCAGAGAAGTGGAACAAGTAATATAAATGGTGATTTTGGGAGATAAAATTTTATTCTGATTATTTTAAAGATACCACTGATAAATAAATATATTCATTCTTAGACAAATTAGAAAATATATAACTGAGTCAAATATAGAAGAGAAAAATCACTGCCACAAGCAGTGATATTTCTGAGGGAGAAAGGGCCATTGACTTTTTAAATTAGTCAAAATTTCTTGCAGGATTTGACAACCATCCTTACCCCATCCTGAAAGTTGATAATGATGACCCATATATAGGAAAAATAGTAAACACAATTGCCAAGGAAAAATAGTAAACACAATTGCCAGATCCCAATTAAGAAAAAAGCTTTTAATCAGCTAATCTAAGATACTCTCTTCAAATGAATGCAAAGATATGGTGGCAAGATTTATAAAGCATTCCTCTCAAGTGTTCATCACACTACTGATTAGCACGTGCTCATGAAGAAACAACACAAGCCCAAGGAAAGAACCGACCTAGAGGATTAGAAAGTATCAAATGTTCACATATGGCTGGGCATAATGCCTATTCCCACCAGCCAGACTGGAAAAATCTCATAATTCATGGATCATTGGGTAGAGTGCTCAGAACGGTCTTGCCTCAGAAATGGGACAAAATTTGCCCTAGACTAAACACTGCTGTGGCCTAACAAATCTTAAGGGTATGACCTTAAAGAATCAAAGTGTTTCCAAGTAATTTACTGCATCCCAAAGCCCAGCTCAAGAATATTTATAGGAATAAAAAAAATCCAACACTCAACAGGGAAAAACACCCAATGTCTGGCATATGATAAGACAAAACAAAACAAAAAACACAAAAAAAATAGGAATGCCAAGCACCATAATGAGGAAACAGAAATCAACTAGAACTGAGGTAGATGTTGTTAGAATTAACAGAGAAATACATTAAAAGTTATTATAGCTTTATAGCATATGTTTAAAAAGTTAAGAAGAGACATGGAAGATGTTAAAAAGATACAAATCAAACTTCTAGGAATGAAAAAAATGTTTGAGATGAAAATTGTATTGAGTGGGATAAACAGCAGATTAAACATTGCAAAAGAAAAGATTAATGAACCTGAAGACATAGCAATAGAAACTATCCAAAATGAAATATATAAAAAATATTATAAAATGTATCTCTTGGAGATAGAGTATGATAAGTTAAAAATGTATACTAGAAACACTAAAGCAACTAATATATACATTTTTTAAAAAGTTATAGCTAATAAACCAACAAAAGGAGATAAAATGGAACCATAAAAATAATTCCGTTAATCCAAAAGAAGGCAGAAACAAGAAAAAGGGGAACAAATAATAGATGGAGTAAATAGAATATAGATAGCTGTTGTTGAAGTATTTTATAAATGCCAATTAGGTCATACTGGTAGATAATTTTGTTTAGGTCTTCTATATCTTTACTGATTTTTCTATTCTATTGATTGTTGAGAGACAAACATTGATATTTTCATCTCTGTAGATTTTTCTACTTTTCTAGTTCTATGAGTTTTTAACTTTATGTATTTTGAATTACTTCTGTTAAGAGTATAAACATTTAGGAAAAATTTTTTTAAAAAAATAAACATTTAGGATTGCCATATATTCTTCTTGACAGACTGACCTCTTAATCATTACAAAATGACCTTTTTTATTCCTGGTGAGGTTATTTGCTTTGATGTCTACTTGATATTAATGTACCACTTCAGTTTCCTTTTGATTAATCTTAGCATATGTATTAGTCTGTTTGGGCTTTGGGCTATCAAACAAAATATCACAGACTGGAAGTCTTAAACAACAGAAAATTATTTTTTTTCATAGTTCTGGAGACTAGAAGTCCAAGATCAAGGTACCAGCAAAATTGGTGCCTGATGAGATCTCTCTTCTGGTTTATTGATGGCTGCCTTTTTGCTGTGTCTTCACTGGGCTTTTTCTCTGTATGCTCTTATAAAGTGTGAGAGATCTCTGGTCTTTCTTCTTCTTCTTATAAGAACACCAGTCCTGTCTGCTTTTATGACTTCATTTAACCTTAATTACCTCCTTAAAGGTCCTATATCTGAATACAGTCACATTGGGAGGTAGAACTTCAATATAGAAATTTGTAGGGGTGAGGACGCGATTCAGTTCGTAACAGCATGATAGCTTTTTATGTGTAACTTACACATTACTTTATATGCAAAAAGTACATGTCTTGTAGTAAGAATATAGTTGAATTTTGCTTTTTTCCCCCAATCCTGATAATCTCATTAAGGGTGTCCAAATAATAACATTTAATGTGCTTACTGATATGTTAGAGTTTAAATTTTTTTAAAGATTTATTTATTTTAGCGAGAAAGGGAGGAAGAGCAGAGAGGAAGGGGAAAGGCAAGGGAAAGGAAAAGAATCTCAAGCAGACACTATGGTTAGTGTGGAGCCTGATGCAGGTCTGGGTCTTATGACCCTGACATCATGAACTGAGCTGAAACCAAGAGTCAGACACTCAACTGACTAAACCACCCAGATGCCCCATTAGAGTTTAAATTTACCACCTTGCTGTCTGCTTTCTATTTATTCCATCTATTCTTTGTTCTCCTTTTTCTCGGTTTCTGTCTTCTTTTGGTTTAATAGAAAGTAGAATGGTGGTTGCCAAGGGTTTAGGGAAAAGGAAATGGGGAGTCACTATTCAATGGTAGAAAGTTTCAGTTAGTGAGATAAGTGAGTTCTAGAGATCTGCTGCACAACACTGTACCTGTAGGTAACAAAACCATATTATGCACTTAAAATTTTGTTAAAAGAGAGTAGCTCTCATATTGTGTTCTTACCACAAAGCTTGTTTTAAAAAAAAGGGGAAAAGATGAAAGATATAACCCGAGTAGCCCTATATCTATTATAAAGAAATTGAATTGATAGACAAAAATCTTTCTACAAAGAATATTGCAGACTCAGCTTCAGTGGGGAATTTTGTCAAATCTACACAGACTCTTCCAAAAATAATAATAAAGACGATAATTCTCAACTCATTCTATGTGGGCAGCATTATCTTGATACCCAAACTAGACAAAGACATTAAAGAAAAAGAAACTACAGGTCAATATATTTCATTATCATAGAGGCAGCAATTTAAAAGTGTTTTAAGAAATCAAATCCAACAATACATAAAAAGGTTAATACATAGTGACTAAAATTGGTTTATCATAAGAATGCAATATTTGCTTAACATTCAAAAACCAATGTAATTCATCCTATTAGCAAGTTAAAAAAGAAAAACCACCTATCAGTAATTTCAGGAAAAAAGCATTTGACCTCATTTAACATCTATTCCGAAGGAAGCTGTTAACAAATTAGGACTACAAGGGAAACTCCTCAACTTGATAATGAGCATATATACAATACGGTAGCTAATACCATGTAATGGTGAAAGACCAAACGCTTTCCTCTTAAGAAATAGGAATAAGACAAGGATGTGCCCTCTATTCAACCACTTCTATTCAGTGCTGCAGTTGAAGCTCTCTACCCAGTGCAGTCAGAAAAGAAAAAGAAATAAGAGGTACCTAAATTGAATAAGAAAAAGGAAAACTCTTTATATGCTAACAGCATGATTGTCTATTTAGAAAAACTGATGGAACCTATGAAAAAGCTAGTAGAACTAATAAAGGAGTTTAGCAAGGTTACAGAATACATGATCAATAGGCAGAAATCAATTTTATCTCTTATATACTAGCTACAAACAATTGGAAATGTAATATGACTTACAATAAGATTAAAAATATGAAACATGTTGGGGTGAATCTAACAAATACATGCAAGATGTATTCACTGAAAATTACAAATTGCTGAGGAGAATTAAAGAAGACAAATAAATGGGAGTGATATGCAGATATAGTTTGTTCTGGGTGGGGGTGTGGAGGGTGTGGGGGGTGGTGGGATCAAAAGACTCCATAGTGTTCAGATGTCACTTCTTCCTGAATTAATCTGCAGATCTAATGCAACTCCAAACAAAATCCCAGGAGAGCTTTTGATAGAAATTGACCAGCCAGTCCTACAATTTACATGGAAATGCAAAGCACCTATGCTAGCCGAAACAACGTTGAAAAACAAGAACAAAATTAGGGGACCAACACTACCGTTTTCAAGTGTTAGAGAGTGAATTATCTCCCCTCCCTAAATTAATGTGTTAATGCCCTAAGCCCCAGATAGTATTTGGAAATGTGGTCTTTGGGAGGTAATTAGGGTTAAATGAGATCTTGAGGGTACAAACCAGGAAGAGAACTCTTAACAAACCCTGAACATATTGGCACCCTGATATCAGACTTTCAGCCACTGAAACTGTGAGAAAATAATTTCTGATGTTTAAGCCACCAGTCTATGGCTATTTGTTATGAGTCCAAACAGGCTAATACATCAAAACTTATAAGAGTAACCAAGATAGTGTGCTATTGGAATCAAGATAAGATAAATAGGTCAGTGGAACAGAATAGAGACTCCATAAAGAGACACACGTATTTGGACAATTTGTATCTGATGAAAGTACAAAAGTATTTAAAAGAAGAAAGTGTAGTCTTTTCAACAAATGGTGTTGAAACAATTGAATACATATATGCAAAAAATTAAAAAATGTTCCATACTTGTCACCATATAGTCACCATAAGGATTAAATGAAATTTGATCACAGACCTAAATATAAAGCCTGAAACTATAAACATGGGAAAATTACAAAGATTCTGTAAACAACACCAAAAGCATGATCCATAAAATGAAAAAAGGTAAAGATTGGGCTTCCTCAAAATTAAAAATATGTATTCTTCAGAAGACACTGTTAAGAGAATGAAAAGCCAGAGACTGGGAGAAAATGTTTATAAATCACATATTTGATTAAGGGTTTATAACCAGAATAGGTAAAAAAAAAACTCACAAATCTCAATAATAAGGAAACAATATTTTTTAAATGGCCAAAAAATTTGTATATGTTTCTGATGAAGATACAGACAGAAAATAAAAAGTGAGAAGATGCTCAATATTTCAGTCACCAGGGAAGTGCAAATTAAAACCCCAATATGATATCACTACCCTTATATTGGGGTGGCTGTAAAAAGATGGTCCCGCTAAGACAGAAAGGTAGTGGAACTGGAAGTCTCAGACACTGCTGATGGGAATGTTGAACACTTTAGAAAACAGTTTGGCAGTTTCTTAAAAATGTAAACATATGCCTACGATGTGAACCACCCATTCCTCCTTTATGTATCCATCCAAGAGAAATGAAATCGCCAGTCCATACAAAGACTTGTGTGTTGAATATTCACAGCAGCTCTCTTTGTAATAGTCAAACACTAGGAGTTAAAAAGCAACATACTTCCATCAACGGGTGAGTTTGTTCATTGTGGTTTATCCACATAAGGAATGAGAACTATTGATACACACTTTAAAGTGGATGAATCTCAAAATAATGATGCTGAATGAAAGAAATCAGACAAATGAGCATATAGTGTATGATTTCACTTATATAAAATTCTAAAAAGTGCAAGCTCTGCTATTCTCACAGAAAGCAGGACAGCAGCTGCCTGAGATCAGGGGAGTGGGGAGGAACTGGGAGAGGGGATTACCAAGAGGCATGAGGACACTCCTAGGCATGATGAATATGTTCCTTATCTTGATTACAGTGATAGTTTCAAGGGTGTGCACATATGTCCCCAAATTATCAAATTATAGTCTCTGAATATGTGTAGTTTATGTTATGTCATTATACCTCAATAAAGTTGGTAAAAACTAAGTAAAATTAATACCTGCATCTGGTAAAAAGAAATTACTAAAAACAAAAAACAAAAAACCTCCTCAGATAGGAAAAAATAGAAAAGCCAGTCTCCCTCATGCAGTGTTCCACTCACCAATGATAACTACTTTTAACTATGTCTCTCTTTTTTTTTAATTTCTTCTGAGGATTGCCTCCATAACTCTGAATATGGTTATGCCTCTTCTTCTAGATTTGTCAACTTTAAATATCTATTGACCTCTCTTTTTAAAAATATAAGAAAATAAGCTCTCTCAAACTACTACTTTGCCTTTCTGATCTATGCACATTGAATTGTTAATTTTTAGTTCTTTTGTGGTTTTTCCATCATCATCACCATTATCCTCAAAAACACTTTCAATGTCCCAGACTAGTATAAGCACTTGAAAAATAGGTAAGTAGGTAGGTAGGGGGAGAGAGAGAGAAAGAGAGAGGGAGAAAGAGAAAGGGAAAGAGAAAGAGATAGGCAGGCATAGCTAAGCAATTTCCCAAGTTGAAGTGGGGAGGAAGAACTCAAACCCAGCTATGCTCTTCTGCATCAGTATAATAAAATTTTTAAAATATGCTTAAAACTGTATTTGACTCCTCAAACATAGATATGTTATCTCTTAACTCCCTTTACGTTTGATGAAGAAATCCAACTTCACTACATTTTCCTCTACCTCTGTACCCCTTTCTAAACCTCCATTCTAGCATACTATGGTTTTTGCATTTGTTCTGCAATTACAGTTAATTTTTGACACATTGTCTATAAATTGATTCTTTTAGTTGAAAATGAAAAGGTAGTATTCACAATATTTCTATGGAAAGCTGCTGCAGAGCCAAGGAGTCCAATTAAGCCTATAAAGGAGGTGTAACTCTTATCAATCAAGCTTCGCTATTGGAAGGAACTTTAAAGTTTGGAGAGGATTAGGACAGCACTATGTCATAATGACCCAATATGCCTTTGCCTTGTCACAAGATTACCCAGCTGCTTAATTTTTCTATTTGTTAGAAGAAGAAATCCGTATTCTTCTGAAAGAGGTTCTCCACAGAGCTTCTAATTAGGACTGAAGGCTCTCCAGGCTAGCCTCAAAGTTCTCATCCTGGAATTACTTTTCACCACAATCCTGGGTTAGAGCCACTCTTCCTTAGTGTGACTTTCTCTTACTTGGATTCTCTTATGTCTTGCTTGAATAATTCTTTCAGAAATAGTCTGTAGCTGGTAAATGGTCTGAACTCTTGCATGTTTGAAAATGCCTCAGTCTTCATTGATAGTTTGGCTAGGTAGAAAATTTTAGGTTCAAAAACATTTTTCCCCTCAACATCTTAGAGCCATGCTTCTTATTTATTTATTTATTTATTTATTTATTTATTTATTTATTTATTTATTTTGTAGCATCTAGAGTTGCTGATGATCTAGCTAATGTCAGTTGGGTTCTCATTTATTTTTGAATGATCTGCTCTTTTAGCTTTTAGAATCTTCCCTCTCAGTGTCTAAAATGTCACAAGAACATGTCTTGGGATAGGTTTGTTTACTCACCCTGTTCTGCATTCTCTAGGTCCTTACAATCTGAAGTCCTAGTTCTTCATCTCTAGAAAATTCTCATGTTTTCTCTTTTGTCTGTTTACCTATTCTAAACATCCTTTCAGTTATTAGATCTTTTGGACTGTTCTCTAATCTTTTAATTTTTCTCCCATATTTTCCATCCATTTAACTTTCTACTCTATATTTAGAGAGATATCTTCCATCTTTTTCCATTGAATTTTTAAGTTTGGCAGGGTTTTTTTGGGTTTTTTTTTCATTTTAAGGGGCCTTTTTGGTTTTGATTGTTCTTTTTGTAGCCTATTTTCACTTTACAATTGCTTTATCTTGAAAATTTCTCTGTGAAGAAACTAAATAGAATAACTTTAAAGATAATTTCTACTTCCTGAATTTCCATTTCCTCCAGGGTCAGTTTATTTCAGCCTACATTTTGGTTCCTACATCTCCTCAGATTTTTATGATCCTTGGCTATCAATTTATATTTATGACTGCAGACCAACTTGTTTAATAGAGAGCCCTCCTTGCCTAGGTCTCATCTTCTATCCACATGGGTGGGCCTTTTGACTAGCAGGCTTCACTTTAGACCTTTACTTTAGACCTTCACTTTAGACTAGATGAAAGAGGAGGAAGCAGGATGCCCAAGACACCCGCCCCCCCTCCCCCAACCGCCTCTCCCATTTGCCAGCCCAAATGAGAATTTTCTTTAGAGTGGGCATCACCCCTTTTAGGGCTCCTCCTCATGCAGGCTCTTCTCAATTATTTTAAAGATTTGTCCTCTGGTTTTAGCCTGAGCATGTGATGCAGGGAAGGGGAATGTGGGCTATGACTCACAGTTATTCCACAGTTGGTTTACTTCCAACTTCCCTCTCGCACTCCACAGAGCCTCTGTGGGTCTGCTGCCAGGAAAAATAGCTCCAGCCCCTACTGCAGCCTTCTCCTGTGAATGTGATTTAATCTGTTAATATAATTCCAAGTATTTTTTACTTTCAAGAGATTTGTCTGTATCTCTAGTTTCCAGATGCTGTTTCTCCCGTGCCCAGGCTGTCTTTAATTTATTATTCTCTGTTCCTCTTTACTGCTATTTCTATGGGGTTTTGGAGCAGAAAAGAGGTATACAGATGCTCTTGTCTGCCATCTTGAACAAGAATCCTTATTGCATCTTTGGGCATCTTTGTGATTTCTTTCTTATTTTGGGGCAAAAGACTCCATATAGTCTCCACATAGGACCATGGGACCATACTAGCAAGGCTAATTTCTCTTCTATTTGTCAGCTGTCTAGATATTTTAAAACTGGTTTTATATCCTCTTATCCTCTCCAGGTCAAATATTTCTAGTTCCACTAGCCATGCCTCATTGAATTTTTAGTCCTCCTATCATTCTGATCATTTTCTTCTGAACTTCCTCCATCTCTCTAAAAGAATTCAGTGCAGTGCCTAGCGTAATAATTGGTGGAAACCCTTTCATAGTGAACTAATCCTCCCTACCATATCACACATCCATCTTGTACAGTTATGCTTTCTTCCCTGCCTTAGACACATAAAATGAACATTTTACCACCAGCAGCTGCTGGGAGGCACTCTACACATTAGTGATATATTTATTTATTTATTTATTTATTTATTTATTTTAAATTTTATTTTTTTATGATAGTCACAGAGAGAGAGAGAGAGAGGAGAGAGAGGCAGAGACACAGACAGAGGGAGAAGCAGGCTCCATGCGCCGGGAGCCTGATGTGGGATTCGATCCCGGGTCTCCAGGATCGTGCCCTGGGCCAAAGGCAGGCGCTAAACCGCTGCGCCACCCAGGGATCCCTAGTGATATATTTAAAAGCCATAAAATTTTGGGAAGATAGCAAGAGAAATTTCTATCCAAGAATTTCCATGTTCTCTATCAGAGCTTCTAACTTACACACAATTACTTTATCACTTAAATAAAGGTTATTTAAAGATTCTTAATTTTGGTCATTTTGTAAAGAATGGTACTATGTGCTGAAGAAGAAATTTGGGATAAATTGTACCTAAACTGACTGAACCACACAATCGAACGCACCACATATATGTATTATCAAGTGTTTGCAATGCAACTTCAGAACTCCAACACATTTCCTGTTAGCAAAAATGAACACTTTTCTAAGAGCCTCAAGTTCTTGTAAAATCACTACCAATTAAAATATGTACAGCACTTAAAAACAATAAAAAGAAGATGAAAAAAAAAAGGAAAAAAAAAAAAGAAGATGAAGACAAACATGATACCAATCTAAAACATCACAGCTTCGGTGACATCCCTTTATAGCAGCAAGAGTTTTAAAATTTAAATACAATATTGTCTGACAAAGTGACATGGTATAGGCTCACAAAACTCAGGATAACACAAAGATTCTTCTGATAATGTGCACCTTCCTTGGAATATCCCCTGCTCCTGGCTCCTTGAAGAGCATATTAAAAAACTGTAAAAGAAAAAAAAGGGTTTTGAGTACATTAATATATAGGAAAATATTTGTAAATCGGGTGTATTTAAAGAATAAAACTTTTCATAGGAAATGTATAGAAGTTTTCAACATCTCTTTGTTTAAAAGAATTATTTAAGAAACTGCTCAGTGCTAGGCACTTGTGGTTCAATCATATACCAGAAATCTGCAGTCTCTATTTTCATGGAGCTTAGTTGAGTGAAAGGTACTCAAATTTGTTAAAGCACCTTCTTTAACAACTTGGGTTAAGGAGAAGAGACTCAGATGTACATGAAATGATGCCACCAGCCTCTAGAAAGCAAGAAGCCTCGCATCTTTTCCATTCTCTAGGCCAAGTTAACTATGTCAGTGACACTTAGGGAATGTTGACTCTGAGGAATCAGAGCTGGAAAGTTAGTCGGAAGTTAAGCCATCTCAGGAAACATTTGTTGGTCATTCTACCCTATTTCTTCTGATCGGTGGGAAGTTGGGGAGAAGGTATTCTACTTTCTGCAGGTGTGTGGCTGCACCTGGCACACCTGGTATTGTTGGGCCTTTGGGATCTCCTGCCTTCACAACTGAATCTCCTACAAGCCTCATAAAACACATGCTGCTCTTGCCTGGAGAGCTATTTTTAGCTCTCCATGCACACCGTGCTCTTTGATACTTCCTTTGCTTTGCCTGAAATGCCCTTGCTTTCCTCATTCACCTGGAGTCTTCCTCCTCAGGTTGCAAGGCTCCCCTCAAACACTGCTTCCTCTGGGGAGCCTTCACTCACCCCCAGGCTGGTTAGTCAGTTAGTGGGGGGGTTGTGGCAACAACTGTGAGAAAAGACAGACTGGGAAACGGAGCTTGGTTCTAGCTTTTACCAGATGTGGAGTTATGTAAACGTTCTGAACCTTACTTTTTCCCTATGTATAAAATACCGATATTTGCCTTCCAGGGCTGTTTTGAGGATTAAATAAAATGGTGAAGGTCAGATCCCTAACCAGAGAGCTTGGCACGCAACACTCAATAAACCTTGCTTTTTACCGCCTCCTCTCTAGTCACACCTTGGAGTTGGCATGAACTTAAATATGCTTAGAGCACCCATGGTCCTTATGAAAATCAACACGATTACAATAATAGCTTCAAGTTAAAAACAGTATTACAAATCGAAGCTTATTAAAGATTTCCCAATTAGTTACAAATACATTTTCTGTGGAGAATTACTATAAAATAATTAGAAGGATATTCTACTTGAAATGCATGCATACAGTACTTTGAAAGATCCTGATCAAAAGCCTCAGCAGTGTGTGTTCCAGGCCTATAAATTTTACATAGAGGTCAATTCTATATTCTCAGCATCACATCTGCCCTTGTAACTATTTTACAAACTCCTTCCTAGGCCAAGAACACAGTATATCCACAGCAAAGATTTCAAAAATTCAATAACATTATAAGAGCAATAATTATTATATTTAATAAGAATTTGCATTTCTTCCAAGACTTTGACCCAAACCTTAAACATTCTATGAATATTCATTACCTCTCATAACATCCTCTGTGGCAGATCCATAGTGCTGTGATAACTAAGCTGTCCCAGTATTCAAGGCCGTGCACAGAAGGCCTTTCACATCAGGATAGCAGAGCGATGCTGGGTGTGTTGTTGGAAGACGAGAAACTGGATAAAGAACATAGAATGGTTCCTAAACAGGCCAAAAAGTTTCACTTTGGGGCCTCGTTTTCAACTCCATTTTGAAAAATTGGGGAATCATTAGTGTCTTATTCAGCCACTCACTCAGCAACTATTTATAAACATAGTGGGAAAAAGTACAGAGTAATCAGGAGTGAGAAGCCTGGGTTCAAATTCCAGCTCTGCTGCCTGTAGCTATGAGGCCTTGGGTGAGTTACTTCCTCCTCCTATGGTTTAGCTTCCCCATCTATAAAGTGGGGATAACGATACTACATCATAGGGCTGTATGGAGCAGGGAGGGCCTGGCACATAATTAATGTTCCTAATTATTGGGAACTATTAGCGTTAACTTTTATTTCTGTCTTAGGCCCTAAGCTGCAGTGGTGAACAAAAGGACTCAATAAATATTTAGTGGATGAATAATGCAAAACCATAATAGACTGAAGCCACAAATACAGATTTTGGATACCCAGGTGGTTTCTATGAATGGCTGATGTCAGATAACAAAAATGTAAACATTCATATAATTAAGTCTCAGCAACATGCTTATTTGCCCAAGAGCAGAAACAGAATGATATAGTGAAATTATCACCTGATGTCACAACAGGCAAACCAATGACAGTAAGCCAAGTAGCTCTGTGCCCAGTGTTCTTTTTTTAACTTGGCTGTAGTAGAATCCTTTTTTTTTTTTTTTTAATAAGCTTGTAAACTTTGTTTAATTGTTAGCCAAAAACAATGACTCTCCAGTGAGGTCATGTTTGGAAATATATGTATCAACATTTAACTCAGAACCAAAAGAAAAGCCTCAATACTTCAGCCAAATTCTGTCTTAAAATTGAAATAAGTGAGATGTAAAAATTAGAGGAAGGCATATTCTCGGTTGGATCATTGTTTTATGCTACCCTTTATATGTAATAAGCACAGGGTAAAAGCACTTCAGGATATCACTAAAACTGTTTGCGGCATAAACGAGTTCGAACCACTGCGAAAACTTCCAGCAGTGCTTAAAAATACTCAAGAGACAAGAGCTACAATATTTACATCTGCCTACAAGCATGTAGTCATCTTAATTCTCGATTTTAAAGTCAGATATTTTCTTTTAAAGTTGTTCAAAATGTATGTTCTGTGAAAAGGAAACTTTAAAAAGCATTAATGTCTCAAGCTGCAAGCAAGAGCTATTAAGGAAGGTGTTGAAAGAGTAAATGCAAGCAATTGATGCAAATCTAAACCGGCAAGAGGGCCAGAGAGCAGAGAGGGCTGGGGGGAGAGATTCATCTCCCTCCAACTGCAAAAAGGAGAATGTGTGTCCACATGACCACAAACACTCTCCTTTATTATTTTCCCACAAATGACGAAATATTAGGAACCAGAAGAACTTAAAGAGTTGATCAGTACTAAGAAAAGCCTTCTTAGTATCAGCATAGATATAAAGGGGTGGTTTCTTTAACAACAATGCAAACAGACTACTGACAAGAGAGAATAGAAAAGCCAGAAGGAAGGATCCCTGGGGGGCTCAGTGGTTGAGCATCTGCCTTTGGCTCAGGGTGTGATCCTGGGGTCCAGGGATCGAGTCCCACGTCGGGCTCCCTGCGAGGAACCTGCTTCTCCCTCTGCCTGTGTCTCTGCCTCTCTCTCTCTCTCTGTGTCACTCATGAATAAATACATAAAATCATAAAAAAAAAAAAAACCCAGAAAGAAGGGCGAAGCCATTCTTTAAAATACAGTAATGCGAAGCTGCCTTCAGTAACTGGGCATCCTGAAACCACAGATGATCCCAGGTAATCACACACACACACACACACAATTAATGATTGATAAAGGAGAGAATTTGCTTTTATTCACAAGTTCCTTTGTAGAAAGGTATTATGTTGCTTTAAATGTCGCTCTGTTCAGATAGTGAATTGCATTTACATACAGAGTCCTTTCAGATTTTTGCTTCTGGTGAGTTATTTTAGTTGTGAAAACGAAAGTAAAATAATGTGGAAGTGCAAGTTTTATGCTCTTTGGTCCCCGTGTTCTAGCAGCAGCTTATTTGGGTTATACATAGAATATACTTTATCACCTTATTATTCTCTTTCTTTCACTTATTCTTTCAGGAGGAAGTGAATCCCAAATATATATGTATATCCAAAATATTACTTTAAAAATGTTAATGGATATTATGCCTTAACGTGCTAATATTGAATCTTCTCTTGGTGGCCAGTTACCACAAACTTTCATGGCCTAAAACAACACAGATTTGTTATCGTACAGTTCTATAGGTTAAACGTACAGGTCTCTCCAGGCTAAAATCAAAACATCGGCAGGACTGCATTACTTTCTCGAGGCTCTAGGGGAGAATACATTTTTTGCCCTTTCCAGCTTTTAGAGGTCTCCTGCAAAATAAATAAATAAATAAATAAATAAATAAATAAATAAATAAATAGAGGTCTCCTGCATTCTTTGGCTCATGGCTTCCTTCCTGAGAAACCCAGCCTGCATAGTGATATCTCCCTCTGACTCTCTCCTCCTGCCTCCTCCCTCCACTTCCAAGGACCCCTGTCATCACCCTGGGCCTATCTGGATAGTCCAAGATACTCTCCCCCGTCTCAAGGTCTGTTGATTAACAACCCTAATTCCATCTTTAATCCCTCTTGGTCATGTATATTAGTCTGCTCTGGCTGCCATAACCAAATAGTGCAGACTGGGTGGTCCGAAAAACAGAAATGTATTTTCTCACAGTTCTGGAAGTTCAGGGCTTGAAGCGCAAGATAAAGGTGTGAGCAGGGTTAGTGTCTAGTGAGGCTTCTCTCCTTGGTTAGCAGATGGCCGACTGCCTTCCCCCTGTCTCCTCTCATGACCTTTACTCTGAGTCTGTGGGCACAGAGAGCGAGCTCTGGCGTCCCGTCCTATGGGACTAGGTCCCCACCCTTATGACCTCATGTAATCTTAATTACTTTCTTGAAAACCCTATCTCCAAAGATAATCATATTGAAGGTTAAGGGCTTACTAAAGAAAACTGTTGCTCTATTTACAATATTTCTGGCACCAAAACCATGAGATTTTCCTAACCAACAATCAAGGTCAACTTTGCAGATAACAAGGGGTGTCCTACAATTTAATTCCATTTGACACTAAGTACCGGACTTAGGCAGGCTGTGTAGATTAAGAGCTCAGTCCCACAAGACTGCTCCCGCTTCAGATGCCAATCACATCGTCCCAGGCTGTCCCATGTGCTCTGACCAAGAAGCTGTGAGAGGTTCCCACAATTTCCTCTTCAGTAATTTGCTATATAGAGGCTCACAAAACTCAGGAAAACACTTTCCTTACATTTACCAGTTTATTATGAAGGATGCTAGTGCACAGCCAGACGAAGAGGCACATAGGGCAAGCTCCAGAAGGGTCCCAAGCCTACAGGATTCTGCTCCTGTGGCACAGGGGTGCGCTCACCTCCCTGCGCTTGGATGCGTTCACCAACCCAGAAGCTCTCTGAACTTTGTACTTTAAGGACTTTTTAATGGAGGCTTCATCATCCAGGCATGATTGATTGCTAACTCGGTTTCCAGCCACTCTCACTTTCCCAGAGGTCAGGATAGGGGTGATGGCCGGGGGAGGGCTGAAAGTTCCTGACCAGCCCCCATCCTGACACTATGAAAGGGCCCCCAGTACCAGTCCTCTCACTAGCATACCACATGACACTCTTACCTGGTGCGAGGATACCACGGGTCTTAGTAGCTCTTGTCTCAGGAGCTGCGGACCAAGACCAAATGTTCTAACAAAAGCTGTTGCTGTCACCCTTATCACCCTGAAAGTAACAGTTTTAGGAGCTCTGTGCCAGGGAACTAGGGACAAAGACCAAGTATATATTTCTTATAGCACAAGCTTCTACCTATGAATTATTTTTGGTGGGGACACATTTCACAGTCCACATTATGGACTGAAAACCTGTGAATCATCATTAAATAAATAAGATAGTTCCAGATCCTGCTAATTCACGGGTTTTCATGCTAATATGTAAACTAACATATTCACAGGTTCTAGGAATTAGGACATGGACATCTTTGATGGAGCCGTTATTCCACCTGCCATAGTACTGTACTTTGGATTGCAGGTCCAGCCTGCAGGAGTGATAGGCTCCTGAGGTCACATGAGGGATCAGCAGCGAACCCCATCCCAGACAGGGCCGGGAAGGAGGAAAGACACTGGAACAGCAGCGTGCTGGCTCTTTTTCCCCAAGTGGTTTTAATTGCTGCTTGAGCCACTTCCAGAGCACCAGCCTTCCTTCCTCTCTGGCAGTGGTTCAGGGGAGGATCAATGCAAGCACTTACTCAGAGTAAAACGTGGCAGTGCCAGTGGCGTCAGGCCCTCTAAACCTAGGGGCTGTGACCGTCGCAACACTGTGGTGACTCACGGTGCCCGGAGGTTAATCTAAACACTATCAAATGGCCTGTGCTGATCAGATCCTCTTGTAGAGCCCATGGGCCAAGCACTTTGTGCTTGGTTTTAAAATCCACATTTCCAGGTGGCATGATGAATGAAAGAGATGAGGAATAAGTGCAGTAACTAGTTGTCACAAAGGAGTATGCCTCTGAAAAGTCCAGAGAGAAGCTGATTCTCAGAGCAGGCAAACATGTCACATCTCTATATTCCCCTTTTATCATTCATGAAGGTCACTGGGTTAATCGGCCCCATTATTCATCATTTGTGTGCCAGGACACACAGGGATGTGGCCATCTTGATAAAAGGCCTTACTGTTCTCAAGAGGACATAATTAGCCCAGGGAATAAGTGATTTGCAGATTCCAACCCTAAAAGGAGACAGCAAGTATCAGAACAAAAACAACTCACGTGCAGCTTCCCCTCTACTTTTATCTGGTGCTCTTATTATCTCTACTTTCTAGCCAGAGGCTTGTTAATGAATTTTTACCCAGAATTAGCTACCATTCTGATATCAGCCAAAAGATCAAGCAATGAACGTGTAAAAGAAAGGAGATTAAGATGACAGGCAAAGACTTTCTTGTCCTCCTGCTAGCTGTTGAACACACACAGACATGCACATCTAGTAGAGCAATGAATGTGTAAATGAAAATACAATTCAATCCAACAAATCAAAATCAACAAAATAAAACCATGGCCTTGCTTGTTTTGTAAATGCTTTCAATTATGTGTGTAATACATTGCTTCCTAAACAAAAAAAAAAAAAAAAAAAAGAATAGTAAGCTGCAAGTAAGATATATTTTTTTAATTTTATTTATTTATGATAGGCACACAGTGAGAGAGATAGAGAGGCAGAGACATAGGCAGAGGGAGAAGCAGGCTCCATGCACCAGGAGCCCGATGTGGGATTCGATCCCAGGTCTCCAGGATCGTGCCCTGGGCCAAAGGCAGGCGCTAAACTGCTGCGCCACCCAGGGATTCCTGCAAGTAAGATATAAAAATACTCTAAGATATAGAAAGAATTTATGTTCTTCATGTTATGTTGGTTCCTAAAACCACACACACACACCCCCAAACACCCATATTTTAACTCAGCCATATCCCGGACATTGTCCACGTGTAAGATAAGAATTTTGAAGCAGCGCACACTAGAATACAGAAGAGTCTATTAGGCCACTAAACTGCCCCTTCATATACCCATAGCAGATATTGCTAATCAATCCTATGAAACCCAGAGGAAACTTCATAGTCCCAGCACTGGGTTCTAGGTGGCTGCTACAAAGCATTCAGGGTTGGCATTAGAAATTATATCTATTTGCCTCCTGGCATACAACAGTTCTAATTTCTTCCTCTCCACCTAGCTTCTTCCTCACTTCCTCCAAATATACACAGGCCTTACACAACAGCAAATAGTTTGGAGCATCCACTCTGTACCAAGCACTGTCTCAGGCAGTAGGAAAATACAGTGGTAACAGGAATTTACATGATCTCTGTTCCAATGTAGCACAGGGTAGGTTATACTTACTGAAGAAGACACACAATAAGTCATCATTAAATAAATAAGAGAGTTCCAGATCCTGCTAAGTGCTTCAAAGAAATAAAGCAGGGTGATGTGATGGAGAGACCGAGAATGGGGAAAACCACTGGCAGTCAGAGAAGTGCTGTGTGAGCGGTGAGTGGACCTGCACCCACATTTCCTCACCACCAGCCTCCTTAGCCATTGATGATCCAGTCCATTTCCTTTACTCTCATGAATTCTCTTTCTGAAGGGACACTGATGGCCTCTTCTGTGCACACCTCTTTTTGGTCCTTTCCAGGTACTCACTCAGAAGTTGTTATTGAGGCCCCATTTTGCCCCCAAACTCTGTAGTGGTCACTGCGGCTACCGTAGTAAGAGCAGGAAGGCCTGTCCATTGCCCTCATGGTATACAAAGGCTAACAATGAAACTAGGCCTGTAACAATGAAGCTTAAGGTCTATGAAGGCGGGAGTTGCAGTCATTATGGGAGACCACAGCAGGGGCACCTCATCTAGTCTGGGAACGACTGAGTGAGGTGTGGGACAGGGAGGACAGGGGAAGCACCGTGGGAATTAGCCAGGCCAAGAAGAGAACACATTCCAGGCAGTGGACACTGGAGGTGCGACAGAGCTCAGCAGGTGGTAGGAGCAGAAATGGTTCAGCCAGAGGTAAAACAGGAAGTCATTTCCTCTCCATTATTATTATTATTTTTAAAGATTTTAGTTATTCATGAGAGAGAGAGAGAGGCAGAGACACAGGCAGAGGGAGAAGCAGGCTCCTCGTAGGGAGCCCCATGCAGGACTTGATCCTGGCACCCTAAGCCAAAGGCAGATGCTCAACCGCTGAGCCACCCAGGTGCCCCGCCTCTGCATTGTTAAACTGTTCTGCTTACATGGTCCCTAGCAGTCTTCTTTCAGTTTTATTCCTTCCCTTCCAAATAACTTTCTGCTTAATAATTTATTGGGGTTTTTTTTAAACAATATTTTATTAAAATGTAAATGCTTGTGAAAATTGATGACAAATAGCTAAAGAAAATTAAAATGAAAATCAATTCCCTCAACATACTGGTCTGTGTCCTCCTAATAGTTTTTCCTATGCCATCTCCCTGCCTCTGCCTCTTTTGGAGGGGATGGAATTCAGTTTTATGTCCTATTTTGTTTGGGGGAAGAGCTTTTTACTTTACATCCTCTGTTGATGGGTACAAGTTTTTTTTTTTTTTTTTCTCTGTTTGGGATGCTAGATATAGTTATGATTAACTTTATACATAAACCTTTGTTTACATCGTGGATTATTGTGAGACTCCTGAAGGCAGATTTGTCGGGTAAAAGCAAAGAAGCATTTCTGAAGCTCTCAGTGCTGATGGCCAAGTTGCCCTCCAGAAAGATACTGTTCATTACACCCTGGTAGCATCGAGTGAGTGTTTTGTGCCACCACACACCCTTGCTGGCATGGCACGTCACTGTTTTATTCGTTGTTGGTACTTCATGGGTTAAAAATAAACTCATTGCTTGAATTTACGTTACTTTGACTCACATTTCTAAGTTGATTTTTTTGGGCCAATTTATGTTTTTCATGTAAATTTTTTAAACATTATTTACCCATTTTCTTCACTGGCTTATTAGTGCTTTCCTTACTTGAAAAGTTCTTAATAGGTTAAATTGAATCTGTGAATCTTGAGATTTTATAGGCTAACAGTCCTCTCATTTTGCCAGTTAAAAACTTTTAATACTTGTTTGTAATTTGTATATAGTCACATTTTAAAAACATTTTTTCAGCACGTGCTACTTGAGCTATAAAAACAACATGAATGGTGTCTTCAGAATCTTGCGGGGTCTTATTCCCACCTCGCCTCACCTGGAAACAGGACCCATGGTCTGGGACCATTATTAATCCTACCAAATTATCTCTCCCTAACTTCTTTCAGGCTGTTAGGGCTCCTCTGTCTCATGAAATCTCACCATTTCCACTTGGCTCTCCTCCAGTTTTGTCTCCACAGGAAACCAGAATGACTGTTTAAAAATCTACTTCAAATGCTTCAATGGCTTCCTGGTGTAATCAGAACACATTTCCAGCCCCTCAACATGGTCAGTGTGGTCTTCTCCCTGGGCTGGTCTTGTTTTCCTCTCCCTCCTCATCTTGTGCCATCCTTTCCCTGGCTCACCAAATTCCAGACCCAGAGGCCTTCTGTCTGCTGTAGAACTCATGTTCTGGATTGTTCTTCCCTGGGGTTTTGAGCTGCCCTCGTGCTTACAAACACCACATAAATGGCACTGTACCAAATGAGGTCTTTGTTGACCTCCTAGCCTATTGTTCTTTCTCACAAAACCTAGCTACTTTTCCTTCATGGGATTTCTCATCATTTATAATGGACATTTTTGTGGTTATCTGTTTAATATCTGTCTCCCTTACCTCTAGACTCGACTCTGTTTTATTTGCTGTATATGCCCAGAGACAAGGATGAGAGGGAAGCAGGGGAAAGGGTTCCACTGTTTTCCCCAATTCAGTTCCGCTCACCCTCTCATTAGAAAAATTCCTCCCAGATACTAAGAAAAGCTTGCCAATGGTAGCTTTTGAAAAGGGGCACTTGGCCCAACCTCATAAAGGAGGGCTTTGTAGAGGAAGTGATGTGAACCAAGTGAACCAAGTCCCACAGGAAGAGGCAGACATGGGGAAAGGCATTCTTGACGGAGCACGTGTGCAGCGCCTGTGAGGTGAGAACACAGCTCATTTGAGGAAACCGCGGGACAAAAAGCCTTCACCTTTCCAGAGGAATTATCCTTCACTTTACTCAGCAAAAGCCTGTCTCCTTGCCTTATGCCAAAAGTCATACACATAGGTGCTCAATAAATAATAGATGATGAGATGAATGGTATGTGACCTGCCTTGATTAGGGCAACTCCCTTCTCATAGAATGCTCTTTTTCTCTCTACGAGTCTGAATTCCATCAAGACCTGGCTAGAGACACACCTCCCTGAAGCTCTTCTTACCCACAGTGACCTTTACTGGCTCTGAATTTTGTCTTTTACCATTCTCAAATTGTTTTCTTTCTAATCTTAACAGATAAACATCAAGGCCTCAAGGGTAGGGACCCATCCCCTTTTCTGCCACTAAAAATTTTTTTTATTCTGTTTTGTTTTGGTATATCCACATACCCTATAGAGCAGATGTTTACTTTCAATGGAAGGAAGGAGGGAGGGAAGCCTAAGAGGATAGCTGTCCTCATGGAGTATTTGGCTTAGTACTGACCTCTACACTCGCCCTTTTCCCTCCTATCCATCTATCTATCTATCTATCTATCTATCTATCTATCTATCTATCTATCATCTATCTCTTTTAAATCTAAATAACTTCCTGGATTAATAAATGAGATTTTACTCCAATGCTTCAAATTTCAGCAAAAGGTAAATAGCTTACCAGGACTTCACAGTCTGTAACCAAAGGCATTAATTTTCACCTTCTCTTTTCTAGAACAAATGAGATACTGTAATTCCTTCTGATGCAGTGTAGCAAGTCAGATGCTAAAATAGCACCAGCTGCTTTTCATACACAAACACCACTGTTATCTCTACCTTAATATTTCTGCATCTTGAAGAATCTCCCAATCCTTCCTCTTCTTTAAATCCCCATCCCTGTCCTCTGGTCTGCTCTAATCTGCCATCTCTTGCAAACACTTCCGATTTGTCTTCCTTCACCTACTCTTGCCGTTCCTAGTACATTCTACTAAAGACAGCCAGGGAGAGCCATGCTGTTCATGGCATTTTCCTAAAATCCTCTGGTTTGCTGCCTTTGCAGATAGCATAACGACGAGCACCTACAAGACTTGGCATAGTTGGGGGCCAAACCACTTTGCCAGCTTCATTGACCAAGTTCTGTCATTCTTATGGTTCTAGTGGGCTCCAGCCATAAGGACCTTTAACGGTTCACACATACGTTGCTTCTTCTAGCTCCAGGATTTCTGTCCATGCTCTCCCTCCTCAGCTTGAGCTATTTATTTCCTAAGGAAACGAGCCTTGATCCGCACAAGACAACACAACGTGCCCCCTTCCATTATATACACATGCTCAGGACCATATGCTTTTACTTCACAGCACTTGTTACATTTACAGTTATGTATTTGTTCATATAATTACTTGTATAGCACCTTGTGTTCCCAACCAGTCTAAAAACTCTATAAAGACAAGAACTCTGTTTTGCTCTTTTGTACCTAAATAGTACCTGGCATATAGTAGGCATTTAATAAATACTTGACAAATGAATGCCATCTGCAGTAGATGTTAATAAGATAGATGTCTCTTTTTTCGTTTTTTTCCTACCTTTCTTCCCTCCTTCCTTCCTTCTTCCCTCCTTCCCTCCCTCCCTCCTTCCTTCCTCCCTTCCTTCTCTCTCCTCTTTCTTCCTTCCTTCCTTCCTTCTTTGTTTCTTTCTTTCTGTCTAGCAAAGCCAAAAATCCAATGATTTGAATTCTAGGGAAAGGGGAAATTAGGTTGGGAATTCCTCTTCAGATAAAAGATGACAAATTAGATTTATCCATATCCTTATTTCCTATAAATATACATAAATTGCTGGTACACTAATCACATTTTCCCCCAAACAACCTACAGCAATTCAATAAGCTCTTACTTAAATGATCTGGGCCTGCTCATGGGGTTTTGTTTTGTGAATAACACACTTTATTTTTATCAATGAAGAAATAATCTGGACATTTAAAACTTCCTGCAACTTAGGAGGGGAAATCATTTGGGATAAAAAGCAAGGAAAGACACAATATTTTAGTTTGTAAAATTGGTTTATTTACAATTTGGTGTTTTAAAATCGTATTTGGAATTTTAATTTTTATATATTTGCCTGGTAGGCATTCTGTGTTTTATTCAGTATGGAGGAAAAGAATAGGAAACCTGAGTTAAGTTTGAATTTAAGAGGTTGACCTGCTGCTACAGTCAGTAAAATTTAACTTTTAACCCCTGAGAATTAGCAAAGAGTCAAAAATATTTGCATACATTCAAATGTAAAAAGCCTATTTTAAGAACAGAAAATAATAAAGCTACTATAATTTATCAACCTCCTCAAATATGGCAATATTAGGAGTCCCTCTTTCAGTTAACCGACAGGTGCATGCACAATGCATGTTAGTTATTAGGTGCACCTAAGGAGACTAAGATGCTGTAGACTTCCATTTGTTGTTGTTTTTTGTGTAGCTTCTCCTCTTTTAAGAAATATTCCTAGGAACTGATACACAATTTATTCAAGTAATATAAATGCTCACCGCTAGCTCAAATCCTCCCTCCCCTCCCCACTTTCTAAATTTTTGTATGTGATACATAGCTGGGGATTTTTTACTGTCCAAGACCAGAATTCTTTATCAGATTGCAACCTGAGGCCCAAACTGTTTTGCAAAGTCACGTTGGAACAAGTCACTTTAGTTAATTATAGCTTACAGGAATGTATAAGCCTGAACTGATGTTCATACACTGCCATGAGACCTGTGAAGTCTTCTTTGGAAGGAGCAGTGCTCTGGAAACATATCAGAGTTATACCCTGCTGCTCCCTCCTTACATAGATGACTACCTAATACTCCTAAAATGTCAGCTTTCTTTGGAGGAGTAATATAAATTCATTAGTCTGCTCATTAGACTTCCTTGAGAAGCAAAGGAATGGCAATTATGCCCTCCCCAACATATAGGAAATGTAGCACAGGTAGTAAGGATGTGACCACAGCAAAACAGTAGGTCAAAGTCAAACCAAATGAAACCAAAGCTTTTGCAGTAAGATGGGAGTTTTCTTATGTATGTGCAACACAGTGGCAGTCATTTTTCATTCTGGACGGTGGTAAGCATCACTAATGACAAGTGTTTATTTGCCTAATGACTAAAACAAAACAAAAACCACAATGTAATCCAAACTTCTTAAAGACTACAATGAAACAAAGTCACAAGTACCCTTTCTTCAAATGTCTCTTAATGCTCTTTCCAAAACAGAAAATAAATGATTTTCCCTTTTTCTGAAACACCAATACCAAGCTAACTAAGAACACCCTGGAGTGCTAGTTTGAAGGCAACTTTGAAGTTCCAGAAATAGTTAATTGCATAGGTGTTGATCCCCAAACCAAAACGATTATAGAAATTCAAACAAATGGTATTAATCAATTTAAAAAAGAGATTTGGAAAGATCTGATAAAAGAGAATGAGTGGGAACTATAATCTTCTCTGAGTACATCAGATCTGGACATTCTATTTTAAGTTTAAATTGCTGCTTCAGCATCCAACTTTCAATTTTATATGTAATGCACATCTCAAGTTTGTTTTCTTTTTTTTTTCCCTAAATATATTGGGTTTCTTGGGTTTCTTGGTTAGTTGGTCAGTGGGTATTTTTTCACTGGGTAAAAACTCAGATTAGCAGGAGAAGCAGTAATAGGGGATCATGGCATAGGATATGATAAGACCAAGTCTGGGTTTGGGAACACCTAGGGTATTCCTTGTTTCAGCAAATCCCATTTCTGCTGCAGGAAGCCACACTAAGTTTTTCGGCTGTTGGTGGCAGGAGGGGTGTAAATAAAAATGTGAGGTAGTTCTTTCCACAAGAGGGAAATATTTGTCTACATAATATCCCCGCAATGTCAGACAAATTACTAGAGCATCTGCTTGCTGTCATCTGTAAGCAAAGTCTTCACTTGGTAGTAACTGAACTTGACACATCACGAGCTAGTTGCAGTTTACAGGCCCTATTTTCTGATCCAGACATGGGAAAAAGACATTAAACTGCCCCTCTCCCCCACAAAAAAAAGCCATGAACCATAGAGACCACCAAGTACAAGAATTGCAAAGGCATAAGCTATAAGAAGCATATAAGGGAGCCGGTGAGAGCACATAAGGAGTAATTTGCCAGAACTTGGGCACAGAAAAGGATAGCCTGGTGGGGGATAATTTATAGGATCTGCTTCCACAGCTGGTCACCTCGAAGGTTAAAAAAAAAAAGAAAAAAAAAAGATTTGAAGTTCTAGCAGGATATAGAACACAGCCACAGAGTCCATATAAAGGACAATAAACACAGAACTATATTACAGGTTAAAGAATAGGATATCCTAAGAAAAGCAAGAGTTGCCTGCTAAAACTTTAGTCTTTCTTACTTAGAATCTGCACATTTACGCTGAACTAATAAAAAAAAAAAAAAAAGTCAATTGTAGCTGACAATGTTTGCCTTCTAAACAACTCTCTCCAGGCTACCAGACCAAGAATACCACCGGAAATAGATCAGGAGTTAAATTATAGTTAGAAAAGGGGAGAAAAGTAAGGTAGGACATTAAATTTTTATTCTGAAATTATCTCTGGCCACGACAATAAAATGTTAACAAATATTCACTGAACAGTCTTACTCCTGTCTTCAGCTGTACAATACATACAGTATCATAGAACTGGCCACTAGGATTAAAATCCACCAGAACATATTTCATGTTAAGTGGCGACAGCAGCATCTCACAGAAATGTTTACATACATATATACACAGTCCACATTCAACCATTTTCACATATTTTCAGTACACACAGTTGCAGCATATTACAGTCACGTGTCTAAGTTGTTGCTCGATAAAAACCCAAGCCACTGCCTAGACATAACTGTAGCAGTTGAGCTGAGTATAATTACAATTAATTTTATCTATGTCCATAGCAGAGAGATGTACAAGCCCCTAAGAAACAGAGTTGACAAATACTTTTTTTTTTTAATGCTACCACAGCATTATGTTGGGCGATATTAAAACCTTTACCAACCAAATCAGTTTTTTTTTTAAAAAGTCTTCTGCTTACCAGAAATACTCTTGATGAAAAAAATTACAAAAATGAATGCTCTCTTTTAAAATAATTCACACTTTTAAGATTCCAATATGGCCCAATGCTACTGATGCCTGAAGTGTTGCCTAACCTCCCGATGGAGTCCTTTAACACGACTCCAAACCACCCATTAAGTTTAAAAGTGGCTTAAGTGCCTTGCACCCAAATTGTAAAAATCCCTGGCCATCCGTACTAGAGCCAGGCACATAGAAAAGGAATGCACTTTGGTTCATACCAAATGCCCTGGGATTAATCACACTATAAAATTAAATGGTTTGAGGTAAATTTTTACAAATACAGTTGATTTTTGTCTAGTGTTAGCATAACAAAAAATATCATTTAAAAAATCAGTCTGATGATAAGATACAACAAAGATCGTCTTTAACCCCTTAAACATAGGAATTTCCGGTGTAACTAACCAGTGGTTACCTTTTTCAATGCCTGATGATGATTTACGCCTTGTGGTTTCTATTAAGGCCTGTAAGTCACTAGATATTTAAGACAGATGTATCTTTGCAGAGGTGGGTTCCATCCTTACTGCCTGGTATTCAAAGAGTTAAAGAGGCCAAAAAATGCATGCCCTACAACATGGCATTCAGAACAAAAGGCACATTGTTAATTAACACTGAGGGCACAATTTCTCCTCTCCTGTCGATCTGCACTGTCCTGCAGCACGGTGCTGTTCCACTGCTGGAGCAACGCACTCAAGTGGTCATGTGCGCTGTGGAGGTGCAAGAAACGGAGCCAGATGAGACTGCAACCAAAGACAAGACACTGTGCTATTCTGAAATCTGAAAACAGCTCAGACATCCCTAGACAATGGTAACCTGTGAGACCAAGGACTGTTTCCAAGCCAACTCCTAGTAGCCTATTAGAGCCCTTCATTTATTTAAGATCACAGAGATGCAACTTTTTTTTTTTTTTGGACATTATAATTAAGCTGGATTTTTTTTTTTTTTTAAAGCAGCCCTATCACTAAACACTGAACATGGTGGCTCTTGTGAATGAAGTAAATTTCACTTTATTTCGGGGGTGGGGGTGCATAGCGCTGCACATCATAGTTTGGCTTAAAAGTTTCCGGTTACATTTGTGAATATAGTCACAAATGCACTATTGGCATCTTAAGAACCAGTTTTATGTGGTGGGGGAAAGACAAGCAGTATTAGTCCACTTATAAATTTTCACATGTATTTTAAAGGGAAGTTTCTATTAATGGCAGGCTCAGGTTCATATAAACCTAAATGTGAAAAGGAGGATGGATATGGAAGAGGAGCATCGCAAGGGAAAAACAGCCTTTATGGGTTTATTTTAATGACCTAAAGAAGCTAACCATCATTCAGAGGCTTACGGTTTTACAAAGCCACCATACTGAGTCTTCTACTTCTTATGCCTTCAAGTCACAATTTTAATAATAAATACACAATCTTTAAATTCTATAAGCCACTGATTGGGGTATCGTCACATGAGCATCGTTTTAAAAAGCAAGTTACTAACATATTATTGCACTTCCACAGATTACACAGAAATGTGTACGATATGCTAAAGAATTTGACTAGGGGAAAGAAGCTATAATTTCTAAATACAGAAGTACAAATTAATTTATCAGTGACACCCTTAAATAGTAAAGCAAATATCAACATCACTATCTTACTAATAAGCTAATCTTATTACTGTTTTTTGGCAAATATCTGTAATAGTTCCTGAGCATTTTTCTCCACCAACTGACAAAGCCTCAAGATAAGTGTTTTGTTCCAAAAACTACTTTTTTTTTCTTTTCTTCTTTAAAGTAAGAGAAACTGTAGGACTAATGTTAAAAGAACTTAACCGGAAACTTTCTTGGCCTCGCTGGGGACCATGCTTTAAGTACTTGTAAATCAATTTACAGGCAATACAATAGTATCTGTGCATATAAAAGAGTATTTATCCTAATTTATACTACCCAAAACCTATTATCCAAACAGGCAAAATCTTTCTATATTAAATTGCACATACCAAAAAAATTTCTTCCACGTGCCTTGAAATTGATAAATATCACTGCTCATACATTAGTGATAAAATACTGAATTTTTCACTTTGAAAATAATTATTATTCAGAGACGAAAATATTCTTTTGCCTAACTCTCAGTTACTTTCCCAGGTAAAGTGTCATTCCCACAAAAAACAATCAGTGCAATCCAAAAGAAAGTAAAACAGAGGAATGCAATTTGTGATTTTTCTAATGATGCAAGAAAGTCAAACCATTTAACTTGAGATTGAACTTTTCCTCCTTTACATTGGTTGTTAAAACGGGTCTCCTTGAACAGTCACAATGACTTCTGTTCAGCAAGAGGATTTTCAGCCTTCTTTCTTTTTAAAGAAAGAGTTGATGCTTTCCCAGGCTAAGAGAACCTTACAGTGACACCTGCAAAGTGTGAACTCACTTTAATTTGCTAGACCTTTGGAACTGTGGAAATCCCCACCTTAAGTAGCCAGGCTGCTGTTCTTTTTTAAACTGGGATATGAAACAATGGTCAAAAATCACAGCTGAAATGTCTCTCTTCTGTATTAACAGTCTGGGATATATATTTGAAGGGGGAAAAAAAAAACACCTAAATGCAAGCAACAGATGTGTGGTAAAAGAGGAACAGAGAGGAGAAAAGCAAAGAGGAGAAACAGTTCATGGAATACATTTCTATATTTAGGTGCAAAACCAAGTCCGTGATCTGAGGCTTCTTTACAAAACAGCTTGCTGATCGTATTAGAGAATGTGAAGGAACACACACGTTTCCATTTATCCACCCAGGTGTGCTTGGCCAGCTTTTAGAAAGTCAGAGTGCTAAGTGGGCATTTGAACTTGGGGATGTCGTGTCTGTTTGACCACTGGTTTAGGGAAAAAAAGTCTCTACCGTGCAGTTCTCTTTAGAGCGTCAGTGTTGTCCTGACTGTTCTCCTCCCGCCCTCACTACCACCCACGTAACTTAGGGGAAACGGAGGCAGGACATGCTACTCCTGTGTGTGAACCTGGAGCATCGGTGGGGCTGGGGGGGGAGGGGACCTTCGGGAGCAATCACCTCGGGGGAGGGGGGGAATATAATATGAACCATAAAAACAGTGAATGTCTTTGACACCAATCTGTAAATGCGCAGCAGTCATGAAGTAATCAATGGCCTGCCACTGATGTTTATTACTCTGCCACACTAGATACAGTAAGGCTCATCATACTTTTAGAACACAAAAACAGTTTCAGGAAGTATAAAAACTTAAAGCATTGTCCCCATGTATTTTATAAAAACAAAATGAACAACTTTCTTACATTAAAATAAGTGCTGAAAAGATACAAATGAGTTGAGTTATTGAGCAAATAAAAACAGGTCTGAGCTACTCCTTTTCAACCCAGTAAGGCTCAGCAACGTCGTATCTTTCAGATTACCAGCATCAGGGGACTCAGCTCAGCTGACAAGTTTTGGCAACACTGTCCTCTGCTGAATATTCCCATTGGCATCTGTCATCTGTGCCAAATTAGTCCTCAGTTTGGAAGCTGAGCTGGAAGGTGGAGGTAACTTGGAAATGGATGTGATAGCACCAGTGCTCTCGGTTATCCTTTTCACGGACGTCTTCTCCCCTGTCGGAGGCTTTGGCAGCCGCCTCCGCAGCCAGGGATGCCGTAAAGCCTGGCCAGGGGTCATGCGAACCGCAGGATCCCATTCTAAACACTGTTTTAAGAAGTCCAGGAAAAGGGGATCGTCACACCCCTTCAGTGCATTCCCCCACTCCCGGCTCTCTGGTGGGCCCCTCAGTTTCCCCCTCCGGGAACGGCCTCCGTTGAGAACCACAGAGCCGTCTGAGAGTGTCGTGACAGTGCAGTAACGGGGATAACCCTTGGAGCTCACAAAATTTTTGGCTCGTTTGGATGCATCCAGCAGTTTCTGGGAGGGCATGCCCAATAGTTCAATCATACAAGCCAGCTGGTCCCCTTCGTCTTCCCCAGGCAAGAGCGGGTAACCAGTCAGGAGCTCGGCTAAAATGCAACCCAGGCTCCACATATCGATGGGCATGCCGTACCTGGCGCCCAGGATCACTTCCGGAGCCCGGTAGAAACGGGACTGAATGTACGTGTAGACGCGCTGATGCTCGTAACAACTGGAGCCAAAATCGATCACTTTAATACCACTTCTACCCTGCTGCTTTAATAAAATGTTCTCGGGCTTAAGGTCACAGTGAATTATTCTGTTCTTGTGCAAAGCATCCAAGCACTGCAGAATGGAGTGGGCAAACTTGCGAACCAAAGGCAGGCTGAAGCCCTGGAACTTATTCTTCTTGATGAGCTCGTAGAGGTTCATGCTCAGCAGCTCGAACGTCATGCAGATGTGGTTCCGGAAGGTGAAGTTCTCCAGCATGTGGATGACGTTCATGGTGTTGTCCTTGTCCTGCTTCCGCAGGTGCTCCAGGATCCGGATCTCCTCCGCTGCCTGCCGGTGGAACCGCTTCTCATTCCGCACCATCTTCAGGGCCACGTGCTGGTGGACTTTGTGGTCGTAGGCCTTGACCACCTGCCCAAAGCTGCCCTTCCCAATGACCTTGAGGACCTCGTACCTGTAAGCCACGTGATCGTGGGGCACCTGCACGTAGGATCCCTGGTCATCGTCGTAGCCCCCGTTGTTGGGCCCACCTGTCATGCCCTGGCGCTTCTTTGCATTTGGACCCAAGAAATATATTTCAGGGTAGCTGAAAATCTCGTGGTGTTCAAAGGTGGTTAGTTTTTGCATGTATTGCTTCATTGCTTGTTCGGGTGTCATGGGGGTGGCTTTCACCTTCCCCATGCCTTCCATAGACTTCAGAGACGTGGAGCTCCCCTGCCGTCTGTGGATGCTCTCCAGCTGCCGCTCGGGCACCACCGGCAATCCCGCTTTACCCACTGTTGTAAGCCCATTTGGTTGTGTCGTGAGCACTGTCCGCTTGTTACTATTATCCTCAAACAGCTGCTGAACCTGGATCTGTCCGTGGCTGTGGCTGCCGACGTGTAAGTGATCATTCATTGTGTGCTTACTGCCGCCAAGCTGGAATTCAGAAAGCAAACGTGAATAGGATGGAAGAGGTGTGTCTGTTCACATGGGCTATTTTATGGGTCGGCCCCCGCCCCACCTTTACGAAATCCGGTTTGTTTGAATCTCCAGTCAGAGTCAGTTGCTCTAAATGGAAAGAGCTGTACACCCAGGAGGGACCTCACGAACACCCTGATGGGGAGAGTGGACAGGACGCCGACAACCTCTGATAAAGGAAAAAGATTACACGACTTGGTAAGGCTACGAAACTTGGGATCCAGAAAAAAAAGACCCCACGAGCGCTTACACCTAACAGACAAGCAGTTTGCTGTACATATCCAGGATCTTCCGAGCAGTTCCCTACGGAGGCGGAGAGCGTCTCTGTGCCTTGTTCGCTAGCCTCTACCTAAGATTCAGCACAGGGCCTGGCACAGCACAGGTGTTCCATTCAACCCACACAGCACCCAGTGAAACAGGATGCAGAGAGCATGAACAGGTAGTCCGTGTGCTGGCTCCCCCTCCTCCGGAATACAACCTCCTTCTCACCGCAGTTAGTAGCTTCTTCGTTACCCCGAGGGCAGGGACCACATCTGTCTTGTTCACTACCCTTCCTCCAACGTCTAGCTAGCTCTGTGTGGAAACACTAGCATCTTCATTCTCCTCGGCCTCCTCTACTCCTTGGAAAACTGACCACACCTAGGAGAGAATGTATGAACCGCTGGCAAAAAAAAAAAAAAAAAAAAAAAAAAAGTATGCACTTTCAGGCTTGAAAGATTCCCATGTAGATACGCACTGTAGCATCCTGTAAATCCCTAATCTATTTTTAAAAATGTCTGGGCTTCATTGACTGTGATGACCATTTAAGGCCATTCGGCGCAACAAACCAACCACCACACAGTTTGGGGCCTTCCTTTGGTCAATGGCTCAGCTCTCTCCACAATGTATTTCTGTGGGCTGCTGGGATACCCGGCTTTCCAACAAGGAACACAAACTAGCGACTTCTATTTCAGGCACACATGCCATCCCTGAATATTCCTGTCTAAACAAAACTGATGGTGCAAGCCAAGGGGCCCCCGGCCTTCCACTGAGAATCTGCTGGGGATTTCTTTCAAGTATTATTATTGCAAAGATGTGAGGGAGGGGCGAGCACTGGCAGCCAGGATCCCCTCTCAGTTCGGAATCCTCACCAGCCTCAGACAACCACCCCACAAGTCTTAATGCATCCTGCTGGGTGATTTTTATATAAAACCTTAACGATCAATTCCTCACCTCCAGCCCATCTTATCCGCTCAACCAGTATCAGCTAAGGTCTAGCCACGCAAGTGGTAGCATCCCTGCCCTTGAGAAGCTTACAACCGATTAGCTGAACTCTTTGGCCGTCACTATTTTTTCTCTTCTCCCTTTCTGAAGCCTACCTTCGGGGCTCTATGTCCTACCCAAGGAGTAGAAGCAGTTTGTATGTGTTAATTCAGCAACTTGGGAAGTGGTGTGGAATCACCTCGATTCCAAAATGAAATTTCTCAGTAGCAGACCAAGACCTTTGAATTTTCTTTAACTGACACGCCGCCCGCACAGTGATTATTTGAGGAGTGAGTTTTCTCTCTGCTTGCTTCTAAAACAAAGCAGAAGACAGTACAGTCCCTGGGCTCGTCTGAAGTGTGATTTCATAGATAGAGGGATTTTACTTCTCAGACTTCTAGTCAAACCCTTTTATTAAAGTCACAGATGATAATGATGCTAAGTGAACTTGTGTCAGGGCAGCTGGACGGGTTATTTTATCCCCATTCGAAGGCAAAAGCAGAACAATCTATAAAAATGGAATCAGGAAGTCCATGAGTATATATATAAAAGTAGTACAGGCTTGTCCACTGCTTTTGTTCCCAAGCCCGCTCTCTGCACCCCGCCCTCCCCACTGTGGTCTTTCAAGCACCAGGAAATACAAGGACCTGAAATTCGAAATATAGCTCACGTAGAGAACCATTCTCTTCGGGGTGGAAGTGATTCAGAAGAAAAACCTACATTACCAGTATGCACAGTACAAAAAGCAGGAGGCTTCACTAGGGACAAGATTAACCTCGGGGCTTTAGCAACTCCTAAAAAGACAGCAAAGCAAAACTTTCTGAGCATCCAAAATTCACTCCAGTTTCAGCAACGGCAATCTTCATGTTGTGCACGATTTAAAATATAACACACAAGTTTATCGACCAACACCGAAGAGAGTTCAACAACTAACTGGATCACCTCCCGTCTCTCCAACCGCCTCCGCTGGGTCTTCTCAGCCGTCTCAAGGTCTCAACTATTAGTAGGTGAACTAACCTACCCTTGGGTGGCTTCAGGGGTTCCCCAGGGTTCAATCCTCAACTCTCCTGGCTTCTCGCCTCCCGTAATTCTCCCCGGCCGATCCTGACCACAGCCGGGGCTTCAGCAACCACCCAAGGGCTGGTATCTGCTGCATCTGCCACCTACAGCTGGGGCCCGCCCGACCTAGGCTGAGTCGGGGACTCTCGTGACCAACTATAGACCCGTGGCCTTTCCCACAAGCAATTCAAACTGAACTCCTGATCTTCCTACCACAACCATTTCCTCCTCCCATACCCTCAATTTCTGAGAAACAAGAGGCTTCACCTCCACGTCATCACTCAAGATTTACATCTGGAAATCCTTCTCAACGTCTCCCTCACCTCCTTAGTCCCCGCTAGGCCCTGTCCTCTCTCTCCATCCTACTCCCGCTCCACTGACCGGGCCTCACAGCCCACTCCTGTTGGGCTAGAATTTCCTTCTCGGGCTAGAATTCCTCAAATCTCTTCTCTCCAAAGTACTTCTAGAATGGTCATCGAGAAGTGTCAGTCTGACGGTGACCTCACTTCCGCTCAAGGCCTACAGCTATACCCCGTTTCCATAGACAGTAGAAGAATTTACAGGCCAGGACACCAGGTCCTAAAGTATAGCACATGAAAGACCTGAGGCCTTCCTTACAATGTCATCTACCACTGCTACAATTCTCTCTGAGAGTTACAAAGCTGGGTTCCCCAAACCTGCGGCAACACCATGCTCCTTTACGCACCTCTCCTTTTTAAGTAACCGTTACAAGTCAAGGCATTTTCCTTAGACACACAGGTAATGAATCTCAGCTCTATCACTTACTAAATGTGTGACCTTGGGCAATTTACTTAATCTCTCTGAACCTCAGTATGCTTGGCTGTCAAAAGAAGGCAACAGAGTTTCTCATGAGGACTATTTGGGTTAAGTAAGGCAAAATGTATAAAGTGCTTAGTAAAGAAGAGCTATTATTATCCTTTCCAAAAGCTGCTGGGAATCTCCTCCCGAACCATGTCTACACAGTAAACTCCTTCTCAGCCTTCCATGTCCAGTTCAACTCTCATCTCTTCCATGAAACACAGGAAAGGCCCCTTTCCTCCCTTGTGCTTGTAGCCCACCGACCGACTGTTAACATCTACTTCATCTTCCCTTAAGTGCTGTAATACCTGAGGTACCCACCTGGCTGTGAGCAATACCAGGGCGGGGTCACCTGTTAATCTTTGTAAGTCCCTATTAACACAAACCCAAACATGCAGTAAGCACTCAGTAACTATCTGCGGAACGGAAGAACAGGTGTCAATAAATCCTTGCTAACTGATACCTCTCTGAGTTCTGCTTGGGAACTACCTTTGCACCTTCACAAGGAAACACGAACTTAATGCCCAGGGAACTGGGAATCGTCCCCAGTGATCCAGGTCACAAGATGGTAGGCTTGCAGTGCATCAGCAGAGACTTTAAAGGCAAATGAGAGCCAGTAAAAAAGTACCGGGGGCAGAGGCATCAACTAAACCCCCGAAAGCCATGGATGGCATCTTAAAAACTCTCCAGATGTTAAGGGGATTCAGTTGAGAGGCTTTAGTAAGGAAGGCCTTTGATCTCAAGCACTGCAGACTCCTAAAATCACAACGAAATTCTGAAGCACAATTAACTGATGATTAAAAAAAAAAAAATAAAAGGGAGGGGGCAGCTCTAGAAGAGCCACCCTATTTCCAGAACACATTTGCCAGGCCTACGTAACGGTAAAGATATTAAAAACCTCTTGGAGTCTGACAACCTGGCTTATTCCTATTTGCCACTGCCTACCTAGCATGGCTGTCACATTTAAAAATATACACAGAACGAAGGCAATTGTTAGAAATGTACAATCTATGGGTTCAAACAGGCCTACAAAAGCCTTCTCTGACCATGAAATCGTTTAGTATTAAAAATTATAGAAGGACAGTGGTCTAACCAGTTGGGTAGTTTAAATCTCTTCCAATAAGAAAGTGGAAAATAGCAGATACTTCATACTGTGCTAACATTTTGGAGCATTTAAAAACTTCCCTGAAGTCATCTTAGAAATGCAGTATAGTGTTATGGGAACAGACCTGACTGTCAAAAGGCTGGATTTTAGCTGCTCCTCAAACAGTCTGTGTGACCCTCAGTCAAATATCTACTTTTTCTTCAAAATATTACTATTTTAAAAATGAAAAAACTCATTCTTTCTTAATCCCAATTATTTTATAAAGGTAAAATGGTAACCGGAGACTGCTTTAGTCATCAGAACAGTTATGAAAGTGAGATAGGGATCCCTGGGTGGCGCAGCGGTTTGGCGCCTGCCTTTGGCCCAGGGCGCGATCCTGGAGACCCAGGATCGAATCCCATATCAGGCTCCCGGTGCATGGAGCCTGCTTCTCCCTCTGCCTATGTCTCTGCCTCTCTCTCTCTCTCTCTCTGTATGACTATCATAAATAAAATAAAATAAAAGTTTAAAAAAAAAAAATGAAAGTGAGATAATACTAACACTTGGGAATTTAAAAAAACGTATATCATTATCTCACAATATCAAAAGAAAAAAACTATAGGAATCAAGACGGTTACTGGGTACACTCTTAGGACAAACAGAAATAAACAAAATGACTAAGTATACAATAATATATCCATGGAGGCAGGGAACAAAAGGGCAATGGACGAAATAAATTCCAAAGTTCATAATCTTTATAAGCACATATTTACCCACCTACTGTATCATGACCAGGGAAAATATGGGCAAGCTTCTGTGATAAGATCCCTTTTCTTATCCTCAATACCCATCCCTCCCGACCATTTTAAAACTGTTCTTCCCAGATATAACTGCTGTGGAATTAAAAAAAAAAAAAAAAAAAACACCCCATAAAGCACCTGAAAGACATATGGACGTACGGATCTGCAAAGGTTCCTGCATTTATAACAAAACGAACACAACTTCCTAGGCTTAGCGGTGTCAAGCAATATGTTGAAGGTAGGCTCAGGAGGGCCTGGGCTTTCACTCCAGCCTTGATACGAAGTGGCTGGGGAGTCTTGACCAAACCAGTTAACCTGTCCGACTGCTACCTCATCTGTAAAATGAAGGAGTAGAACCAGATAAACACTGTGGTCTTTTTAAACTTTCCTGTTCTAGGAAATCTGCAATGTCGTACAAATCAAAGCTAAACCACAATAGAAAACGAACCTCACACTTTCAAAACCAACTCCGATGACCAATAGCATACTGGAATTTTAACTGTAAGCTCAAGACAGGTAAACCAGTCCGATACTGCAGCAAAATACAAGCATCCATTCCTGGGAGTCCTGAGAAGGCCCCTCACATCTGTTCATTTCTGGGCCACCTCAAGCTGTTGCTCCAGTGCATACCTTCTGTTTTCTCTAATTTCATTACATATTTCTACGGGAAAGGCTCTGATCTAGTAAAGCCCACTTTTGGAATCCAGGTGCAAACCAAGTACTTCTTTCCCAGGTCACACCAAGTCACGTGATTACATCCACACACGGGGATGGGGGTGGGGGTGTGGAAGCGGATGCTACGTTTCCAAATTGTCAGATGATTCCAAACCAAACCAGAAACTCCTAAAAACCAATGGCAATTCCTCAACTAAAACGTCACTGTAACAGGAATATTCAGCCCTAACATATGGAATCCACCAGCCCACCGACAGATTCTCTTCCACCATCAACATGTAACACAGATCAGTTAACTTCTGTGTAGTGAATTCTTAGCCCCTGGTCACGTGGGGGAGGGGGGAGCAGGTGGGGGGGGAGAGGGGAGAGAGAATGACTAACAACAAAATGTTTTCCTACACAACTTGTGCATATGGGTCCAGGTCTAAGGGGGGATACTGCACTGGGGCCATCCTCTCACAAACTGTCTAATAAAGAAGTTTCCACGTACCCCCTGACCCTCAGAGGTGCTTCTCTGTAGAGCAGAAATGGCCTTTTCTACAAGAATTCAACTTGCACTAGGCAAAGCCATATTCCCACCAAGCATCCCTTACACAGAACCACCTTAGGCCGTTCTTCTGGAGGATCCAGTTGCAAGTAGGACCTGGGGAAGCACGGCCTGCTCCCCAAGTGCGCACCTCCTCTAAGGGGCAGTCACCTTCCAAGGGCGATCTCTGCGAGCTGAGAAGAGGTACATGCCGAGGTCAAATCCAGCCGGCCAATCCGCAGCCACAGGTCCCACGGTGGGTGGTGGGTGGTGGGCTCTCCACCCACCCGGGGACCGCAGCACCTGCCAGGTAGGTGCCCTTCCCTTCTCGCTTCCAAAGCAAAGGCGGCTCTTTCCTTCTGAATGATATCCAAGCGGGAGAATCCTACAGGGGTGGCTGGTTGTTTTGACTGCTGCTGTGGCTCTTATTTCTGTTCACGTTAATTACAATTTCTGCTGTGCTCAAACCTGTAGCGCTCATAAAACATGCTTCCACACGCGGGGGACAATTGGCGGTGCTCCCTGCTGGCTGGAGCCGGGCCTGGGAGGCTCTTTGGGGGATCGATTTTCCGGGCAGGTCGGCCTGACTGTCCCCTAACACATATCTGTTCTATAAATACCCACTACCCAACGTGGGGGGGGGGGGGGGTGGCGGCTGGGGGATGTTTATCCGGTCAGGGAAAGGAGCTCTGGGAAGCGAGGAGGGGGAAAAGAAGGAAAGCAGCGCGGAGGAAGTTCCGAGGAAGAGGAGCCGGGGTGGGCGGGCTCCGGAGGGGAAGCGAGGGGCCCAGGCCACGAATCTCCCTTTGTGGCCGCAGCCCTGCGCTCGCCCGGGGTGCACGGGGTGGCGTCCGAGGGGCCAGGAGCCAGGGGCGTGGGGACCCTCGCGTCCCGGCGTCAGAGCCGCACTGCCCCGAGCCTGGGCCCGCGGCCCTCCCCGCCCCTCCCCGCCCCCCCGGCCTCCCGGGGGCTGGGTCTCACCGTGTGCGCCGCGGCCGCAGCGTTGCCGGCCCGGAGAGGCGGCAGGGCGATCGGGGAGGGCGGGCCGGTCCCCACTCCGCTCCGGGGGGCCCCCGCACCGAGCCCCGGGGAGGCCTGCAGCTGTCGCACGGCGCTGTCCCCTCCTCGGCCTGGGAGCCACGCGCGGGAGGAGACAAAAGAGGGTCAGGGAGGGAGAGCCACCGGACCCCGACGCCCCGCCCCACCCCTCGGGCGGCGAACCCCGCTCTCCCCCGGGAGGGGGCCGGACGGTGCGGCGGGCCAAGCGGGAGGACGGGGGCGCCGGGCCCCGGGCGGGGTGCGGGCAGCTGCAAAGTTCGGGCGGGCGCCGGCGCGGGAGTTCGCGACCCGCGGCGCTGCCGGGCGGGCGGGGAAGGGGCTCGCACCGCCGGCGGGGGCGCGGGGGCGGGGCAGGGGGCGCGGGGGTGCAGGGCCCCCTCGGAGGCGCCCCGGGCCCGCGCGCAACAATGAGCGGGGCCGCGGCGAGGGCGCGCCGTCCTCCCGGGCCCGCCGCCGCGCGCACTTCGCTCGAGGTCCCGCGGGCGCCCCGCCACGAGGGCAGGACCCGGGCGCGCGGGGGCCGCGGGGGCCGCGGGGCGGGGGGCGGGGGGCGGCCCTGCTTACCGGTCGGGTAGGCGGCGGGAGCGGCGGCCGAAGGTTTCCTGGTTAACATGGCCGCTGGAGCAGAAAATGCATTTCAGGGCCGCCGCCGCCGCCGCCGCCCGTCCTGCCGCTGCTCCTCCCGGCCGCCCCTCCGCGGCTCTCCGGCGCCTCCTCGCCGCCTCGCGTCCGCTACAGCCGGCCCCGCGCAGCCCGCCGCATCCCCGCCGCCCGGGCCCGCCGCCGCGAGCGCCCCGCTCTCCTCCTCGCCGCCGCCGCCGCCGCCGCCGCCGTCCTCTTCCTCGGGCGGCCGCAGCACCCCCCGGCCCGTGCACATGCCTCGCCCTCCCCTGCGCGCCGCGGGCCTCCCCGAGTCCCTCACATGGGGCGCGGGGGAGCGGGCTGCGCCGCCTGCACCGACTCGCTCGGGAGCCTCCCCCGGGCCCGCGCGCGCGCCCCCGCGCACACTCGCACTGGCGCCCGCGCGCCGCCCGGCCCGGGAGGACGGCCCCGCCCCCGCCCCGCCCCGCCCCGCCCCGCCCCCGCCCCCGCCCCGTCCCGCGGCCGCCGCAGGCCCCGCCCCCTCCGCTGCAGGCCCCGCCCCCGCCCCGCTGCAGGCCCCGCCGGCTCCGCCCCCTCCGCCGCCGCAGGCCCCACCCCCGCCCCGCTGTCCCTGCAGGCCCCGCCCCCTCCGCCGCAGGCCCCGCCCCCGGACCCACCCACCCGCCCCCACCCCCGCCCAGCCCGGCCGCACGCGCTCACGCACACCCCGCCCCCACCCGGCCGCCCTCCGGAGTCCCTGCCCCACCCAGTCCTCTGCACGGCCGCCCCTCCAGTCCCCGGAAAAGTCTGCAGGCTCCGCTCGGCCTCCGCCTCCCCCGGCGGCCCTCCGCGCGGCTGCCCGGCTCCCCGGCCCGCAGCCCCTGCAGCGCCCCCCCTCCTCCCCCGCCTCCCTCCCTCCTCCGCCCACACCGCCGCAGAGCCCCCTCCCCTTCCGCGGGTGCCCCCTACACACAGGCACGCCCGGCTCGCTGGGCCCGGGGGCTGCTCGCACACAATACGCGCCCCCAGCCCGCCTCTGGTCCCAGGGGCTTAAGCATCCCCCCGGGCCGCAGCTGATCTGGGAAATTAACTTGGCGGTGCGAGGGTCACCTCGGCGAGCCAAGCCCGGAGCGCGGGCGACGGGCTGCCTCCCCCTGCACCGCGGGCGCACACGCCCTCCGGGTTCCCTGGCACCGAGGGGGCACCGAGGGGGCACCGAGGGGCCGCCGGCCGGGCCGGGACGCGAGGCGCAGAGGCGCCGGGGGGTTGCTAGGCAAAAACAAACATCGCAGGCGCCTCCCCTTGGCGTCCCGCGGCCGCGGAGACACACCTGCCCGCCGCCGCCGCCGCCGCCGCCGCCGCCCGGGGGGGGGGGGCACCCTGAGCTCCGCTCGTCCCCGGAGGCCCGGCTCCCGCTCTCCCGGCCTCGCCCACGTGGGCACCGTCCCTGCGGTCCCTGCCCTCTTGCCGTCACGGCCTCTCTCCCTTGCGGGCTGCAGACCTGCGCGCCCGTCCCGCACCTGCGTCCTGTCGAGTGTGTGGAACATCCTCTGCACAAAGGTCACGGGTTTGGGTCACTTCGGGCAAGGCGGAGCAAGCGCGGGCGATCCCGCGGACCACGGGCCCTCCTCCTCCGGAAGAGGAGCTGCGGGTGTCTGAAGTTCTGGGGGACCTGGGTGTCCTATGCCCTGCCCCGCGTGACCTGCCGTGCCCCCGGCTGCACCCAGCGTGCAGGCCTGAACCAGCCCAGCGCAGACTCCACTCAGAAGGGGGCCACCTCCCGCGGAGCCCCGTCGCCCCTACCGTTTGCAGATTGTCATAGCAGCCTCCCAGAGGGAGCACCCTGGGCCGCGTACAAGTGCCCCAAACCCGAGTGTTTCAAAGAAAGGCTGTGACCCGGCCTCCGGGGGCTCTGCAGAGGCATCAAAGACAGTGGCTTTGGCAGAGGAAGCCAGTGGGGCGGAGGAGAATCTGGCCTGGTGCATGTGCTGCAAAGACATCCTGTTGGCGCCTTCTTCTAACCAAGTAGAACGCGGTGAAATGCTCAATCCGACAAGAGGCCTCTGGAGCAGTGATAACCGGGTCTGGCCCTGGCAAGAAACTGCCCCCTTAGCCTGCCGGCCCATCCAGATCCACCTGGGGAAAGAGCTGGTGTTCAGAATTACCTAAAAGAAAAGGGGCTGCTGAGTGGCAGAGGGGAAGCCGGAACCCATTCCCTGGCTCCCAGTCTAACTGCACTCTGCTTTCCTTTACCTGACCACCTTGGATTGTTAAGAAACTCAAGACTTTTTCCTTCCTTCCTTCCTTCCTTCCTTCCTTCCTTCCTTCCTTCCTTCCTTCCTTCCTTATTTAAAGATTTTATTTATTTATTCACGAGGGACCCAGAGAGAGAGGTCGAGACACAGGCAGAGGGAGACTCAGGCTCCCAGCAGAAAGCCTGGTGCAGACTTGATCCCAAAATCCCAGGACCACGCCCTGGGCCAAAGGCAGAGGCTCAACCATTTAGCCACCCAGGTGCCCCTCCTTCTTTCCTTTTCAAAACAATTATTTTCATACCGTATTCCTTTTTTTTTTTAAATGAATACCCCATGTAACGGATCTTCAAATAAAAAAAATCTCAAGCAAAAAATTCAATTTTAATATAACCTGACACCCCTTTTGAGCTAAATCAAAGTCACTGTTGCTATACTTCGGTAGAAACGAAATATGGCACTGCTTTTTCATGAATAAGGGCAATGCTGGAAGTCGTGGTTTGTAAAATCCAAATTACCAATATTAATCTATACACTAAACATGAGGAAAAGGAGCACCGACTTTTTTTTTTTTAAAACAGAAGGACACACACACACACAAAATAAACAAAAGGACACAAAGAATCATTAACTTTAATCAAAGAAAGAAAAAGATACATGTTTGGGGAACTTTAACAGTATATTGCTTTATGACATGGCAAGTATCATTTCAATTTTATATTTTTTTTGTTGTTTTGTCTTAAGAAAAATTTTATATTAGCCTAATCTGGCTATTTTGATTATAAATGGCATACCTCTCAAAATTATATTCTCACTCAAAATGAGTATTTATAATTTCTTGGGTTTCTCTCATTCTGTTAAATATTGAGGACTTCAATATTTAATTTAATTTAATTTAATATTTAATTTAATTCAGCCTGTCAAATTATGTTTGATTATGTCAAACATAATCAAATATGTCATAATATTTGATTATGTCAAATACATGTCTAAATGCATTCCGTGAGCTTTCAAGGAGAATGAACTGAGTACATGCTATGAGTTAGGACCCTCCAACGTTAGTATTTTAATGCATCATTATTAATCCCACTGGCTCTTTACCTCTTTATAAAACTCTTTCACAAATATTATCACGTGTAATCCTCAGGATTCAGTCTGACTGGGTTGTATGATGTTACTAGTAGCCACCTCAGGGGGCTCCAGTTCATTAGTGAATGTCCACTCTTTGATTGTTACCTGTTGGAAAAACCCCATCGGTGTTGTATGTTTATAAAACCCAGACTCAGATAACAAATAGGTAGGCAGGATGTGGCCGGAGTAGAGAGAAGGAAGCTTTGGGGGACTCACAATAGAGCCTTGTGGAAGTTGAGTTTTCGCCGGGAAAAGTAACGATCACAGGGAAATTGAAAATGAACAAGAAAATTGCTGGTTCTAAATCACATTCACGGGATCCCTGGGTGGCACAGCGGTTTAGCGCCTGCCTTTGGCCCGGGGCGTGATCCTGGAGACCCGGGATCAAATCCCACGTCGGGCTCCCGGGGCATGGAGCCTGCTTCTCCCTCTGCCTATGTCTCTGCCTCTCTCTCTCTCTGTGTGTGTGACTATCATAAATAAAAATTAAAAAAAAAAAACCACATTCACTCCTTTAATCCCTTTATCCTAGAAACATCTACAAAGAATTTAGTATGTGCAAGGCCTACAGATATGATGAATCATCAGATGAAGTGGGCTAGGCTTCAGTCTGGCAATCTATTAGGACCTCGTTCTTTTGTCCAATTAAGCAATAAACAGTAAGCCCTTAACATATTTTTGACGCTTTCAGAACTGGGCCTACACCGTTAAGTAAATAATCTCTGGCTTTGGTGATTGTGATTAAGGAGCTCTCAGTCCAGGATAGGAGACCACACATTTAGTGATGTGATGGAGCAGAAACTGAGGCCAGTAGGAGGTACGGTGGTGGCACACGGAGGGAATGATGAGCTCTACTTAAGTGGTGACCGGCATCCAAGAGGTTGCGCTTCAATGAAAGTTCTTTACAAATAAAAATTATTTATTCAATCATAAGAGATACAGAGAGAGAGAGAGAGAGGCAGAGGGAGAAGCAGGCTCCATGCAGGGAGCCCGATGTGGAACTCAATCCTGGGACTCCAGGATCACGTCCTAGGCCAAAGGTAGCACTAAACCACTGAGTCACCAGGGCTGCCCTTTGGTGAAGGTTCTAAAGACACTTGGGTGTCTTTAGACACCATCCAACACCATCCAACAAGCCAGGATATTCTAGGCAGAAGAAACAGGATACACAGATGTACCAAGGTATAAGGAAGCGTGGTGTATTCTGGAAGAAGGGTCAGCAATTTAAAATGGAGGGTGCTTGGGGTAGCAGGGAAAAGTGCCGTCCTGTCGCCTCCATAAAGTCAGGGTCATGGATGCTAGAGTCAGGTGAAGAATTATCTGAAATTTTACCAGCTGTGGAAATGTGAAAACAAGACACAAGGTCTCTTAAAGCAGTGAAGCCAATTACTAGGAACTGACTCATTTGGGGTCGCGGAGCCCTGAAGGGGAGTCCAGCCTAACTCCCCGTAGGAGAACACTACTTACTGGTGGTACCTTCCATGTGCCCATCACCAAGGTCCAGAGCCATTTGGAGAAAAACACGACCTTTATTGCCTGAAGTCCATGAATGGAATCTGCTGAGATGTAGGTAGGAGGCCTAGATGCCATATCACCTGATGGTCACTGGGTGTTTGCATTTGCATCTGTGGCCGTCGCTGGTATGGAAAACAAGAAGTGATTTCCATGCCGTGGAAACTTGGTGATCCACCAAGCAAAGTTGGGGCAGGCTGGTCATGTTTTGGGTAGCGTACTTACAGAGCCTGTTTCTTTGATCCTAAGTGGAAGACTACCCCTAAAGCAAGCCAGATATCTAGAAAGGCTGAGGATATTGTTCAGCATTTCTTGGGGATAGTTCTCCTGCTTTCTCCAACTACACCTTAAGGATGGAGTTAATATAAAAACCAGTGAGCAAAGAGAAGACAAAGTTACACCCTGGAAGCGAGGAGTGCATGATAAAGAGCCCAGTGGGACCGCTATTCACACTCTGTCTTTGGCACTAGCAAGACAAATGTGAACAGGGTGGTGGCCAGTGTGTCCAGGAGCTTCGAAGGGACAGAAGCACCACAACCGGATAGAGTCCCCACCAGCTGGCCCCCGATGTAGTGGCCACGCTATCGGCACAGCTCACAGAGCTGGCCAGTGGGGTCAGCCCTTAGGAGACAGGCTGACAAGGCCCTACCGGGGGCCGCCAGCCAGGAACAGGTACCCGGGAATCGTGCTGGGCCCTGCTCCTGCTGAAGGATAAAGAGGGGAAGTGGTACCAGAGCCTTTGAGAGCAGCTCCACTGGGGAGTTTGCTAGAAGAGAGACAGTGATGCAACTCTGCGAACCAGAGGAGAGCTGGAGAAAAGGGTCTGTGACATCCCATCTTGGGACCTTTGGTGCCACTCTAACCAAAAGTAGTGTCATCTAGTAGTAGGAAGGGGCAAGTGGGGAGGAGAAGCGGGGAGGAGAAGAGGGTTTCACAAGCATTGTGGGGGTTACCCTGGGCGTTGCTGCTGGTGTGCTGTACGGAGTAGAAACGAAGGCCAAGGATGGGCTAAGGAAAAACATCCACATATTCAACCTGTCAGGACCTTCTATAAATAAGGAAAAAGATCCAAATTCACTATATATATATATACCCTTGCTGTTCAAGGTATATGTTCAAACAGCATGGGTTTGAATCGCATGGGTCCACTTACAAGTGGATATTTTTTTTATAAATACAGTACTGTAAATGTATTTTTCTTATGAATTTCTTTTTTTTAAAGATTTTATTTATTCAATAGGGAGAGAGAACATGCACAAGCAGGGGGAGAGGCAGAGGGAGAGGGAGAGGGAGACTCCCCACAGAGCAGGGACCCCAATGCGGGACTCAATCCCAGGACCCCAGGATCACTGTCCGAGCCGAAGGCAAACGCCCAAAGACTGAGCCACCCAGGTGCCACCCCCCCTTAATAATTTTCTTAATAACATTTTCTCTTCTCTAGCTTACTTTTTTTAATAATAAATTTATCTTTTATTGATGTTCAATTTGCCAACATACAGAATAACACTTTATTTTAAAAATACACTATATGTATTTTTTCCAAATACACTATACAATGTGTAATACACTATATTAGTTTATGTAATACACTATATGTACTTTATTGTAAATACACATAATATACAAAATACGTGTCAGTCGATTCTATTACTAATAAGGTTTCTGGTCTATCAATAATAAATAAGGCTATCAATAATTAATAATTAAGTTTTGAGAAGTCAAAAGTTGGATGTGGATTTTCAACTGCACGGAGCTGCTATGCCCCTCATCTTCTCCTTGTTCAAGGGTAAACTGTATGTGATGAACAGATATATTCAATATCAACCTCTGTATATCGCTCCATATGTAACCCATTATATATATATAAAACCCTTTATACACTGTGTATACGTGTCTGAAATCCATTATACATCTGTCAAGTCAATTATCAAGTTCCTACATGTGTCAGGCATTGATCTTGGTGTCTGGAGTCAAGCAGACTAGGTCCTTGCTCCGTAGATCTTGTATTCCAGGGCAATTCCAGGGCAAGGAGAGCAATAAGTGACACAATGCAAACACCACACGTCAGGTGGCAGTGGGCACTATAGGGAAACAGAAGTGAGGTAGGAGGTAGGGAGAGATGGGAGAGTCAGCAGGGAGGGCCTCTCTAATAAGGTAATAGGCTTTTAGCAGGTGGAGATCTCCAAGCGGAGGGCCTGGAAGATGCAAGGGCCCTGAAGTGGAAAAGTAGGGGGGCAGGCGGCTGGCACCATGAAGTGGGTGACAGGGAAAGTCATAGAGATGCGGTCAGAGACATAGCAGGATCCAGGTCACGCTAAGAAATTTGGATCTTACTATTTTTTTGTAAAGATTGTATTTATTTATTTGACAAAGCGCGCACAAGCAGGGGGAGTGGTAGGCAAGAGGGAGAGGGAGAAGCAGGCTCCCCACTGAGCAGGGAGCCCAAGGTGGGGTGGGGGGGCTCGATCCCAGGACCCTGAGATCATGGCCAGACACTTCACCAACTGAGCTACCCAGCCTGCCCCCACCCCCACCCCCACCCCCGCCCCAGGATTTTACTTTGATTGACTTGGAAATCCAAGGCTTTGGTGCTTGGAAAGTTATACTTAGAGTGGGAAGTTACTATTTATTGACTTGCTTACCTATTTTACGATCTTTTTTTTTTAAGATTTTATTTATTGATTCATGACAGACACACAGAGAGAGAGAGAGAGAAGCAGAGACACAGGCAGAGGGAGAAGCAGGCCCCATGCAGGGAGCCCGATGCAGGACTCGATCCCAGGACCCCAGGATCACGCCCTGGGCCCAAGGCAGGCGTTAAACCGCTGAGCCACCCAGGAATCCCCCTTATTTTACAATCTTCAACGTATATGAATTTTTACACCTTTTCTAATTGACAGCATACTAGGCACTGTGGACAGTAAAAGCCCCACACAAACCTACTTCCAAGGGATTCCAGCCTAGCTTGGGAGAAAGCTCACACTCCAGGAAACATTTGGGCCACACAGTAAAGAGCCTGTGCCCCCTATTTTCCATTTCTCCCTCGGATCCAGCCTTCCACCCCATTCTGTACCACAGGGGGCTTTACAGAGGCGTCAAGGGGTGCCCTCGCCCATTAGCTTCTGGTTGGGTTTACCATTGGAAGGTCCTGGCAAGAGACCAAGGGCAATAAAGAGACAATAGGGTCAGGCTGTTCATCTCCCTGGCTCGCCCCAAGCCAGCTCACCTCAGATTGGCCATGGCCCTTGAGTAAAGGCCTCAGCTCATGTCGGGAGCACTTTCCTACGGCAACAGCTAGTCCCCAAGGGACTTGGGGACTTGGACACTCCTCAGTCCCCCTGCCCCTTCAAGCCTGGAGGCGCCCAGGGTTTCTTGCTGTGGCTGGCTCTACGGGCTGGATTTTCCCTTCGCCCTATCCACACTCCTGAACGTAGTCCTTTCATTAAACTCTCTGTGTCCTCTGTAGGATAGGTCGTGGGATCTAAATGTCCCAGAACTCTAGAGGGCTGGGAGGATCTGTGCCCGTGGGAGGAATCAGAGTGGGATTACTGGCAAAGGCACAACCTGCCCTGGGCCTCAGAAAAGGAGCAAGCAGACCTTGCGAGCGAAGGCAGGGACTCTGCAGAGCTGAGGAGGAAGCCCGGGGAACAGGCGTGGTGGGTAGGGCAGCGGCCCATCCGGGTCACCGATAGCAACCAATGCCAGAGGGAGGAGTTTCCACTTGGCCAGGAGGGAAACCAAGGCCACTAGAGATTTCTGAGGCATGAGTTGACCTGAGACAAGTGCTTAGGAAGGAATGTGATCGATTTGGCTGCAGTGCCCCCAGAAAGACAAGAGTGGGGAGGGGGCAACAACAGAAATGCCCAGTTCGGAGGTGGCTTCCAGAAGGAGCTGAGGGGGGCACTGGGAGGCAGGGGCAGATACTGGTCATTTGGATGCTCTCCCTGGAGCCCAGGGGAGGGGGGCCTTTGAAGTAAGGAGAGGCCGGAAGTGATGGAAGCACCAGATGTTTTCCTCACTACCCTTGGGCCTCAGAAGCATCCAGAATTCCTCGAGCTGCTTATCCAGGCATTTTGCAACAAAGCTTATTAAGATGATCAGTTCAAGGGAGACATAATTGTGAGATAACAAGACAGGGAAACTCGGAATCCAGAAAGATCCCTTCCCAGCGTCCCGCAGACAGGATGTAGCGTTCACTCAGGGAGGATGAGTTGTCATGAAGGAGGAACAGACAGCGTGTTCCAGAGCCCCGTTTTATGGGCCAGGGTCTCATTTATTGTGAGGATCGATGCCCTAAGGTTGGGTACAGACTGTTTAGATTCAGACAAAGGGGTACCTCTCATTAAAAGAAAATGCAAAAATCTGAAGACGTCCCCCTCTTCCCTTCGTTGTCTTGGAGGAAGGAGAAGAGACACACCGACAGGATCTGGAATGATCCATGCCCCTGTTCACTAGGCAGCCCTGGGCGTTGAGGTCCCCTACACCTTGCAGGTCTGGCGTCTTTGGAGCCTCTCACTCCAGGCCTCTGTAGAGCGAGTCTGGGGATACAACTCTTGTCCCCCCTTGGATATAGGTCTGTTATAGGGCAAATGCAGAAGAGTCTGGTTCAGGATAGTCCTGCTCATCACAGTCAGCCAAACATGCTAAACTGACTGCAGTTCTGGGGGCTTCTAAGACCTCAAGTTAGATGGAAAGAAGGCAGCACAGAGTCTAAGGCTAGAGACCTTCTCGAAGAGTAATGATGCCGCTGGTGACACCTGAGCTGCCCGAGTATCCTCACTATCATAGCCTCTGTGAAGTAATAGAATTTTCACAACCATCTGCGTGGAAGGTACTGTTATTGGTTCCGTTTTAGAGCTGAGGAAACTGAAGCTCCGAGAGGTCAATTAACTTGTCCAAGGTCACACAGCTAAGACACGAGGAGGCAGGTTCTCTGGCTGGAGACTCTGCGTGGTTACAGCTTTTAACCAAGCAGAGATTTGACCCCATCGCCATCACCACCACCATCTCAATCTCATTAACATTTCATGTCACAAAATAAACCCTCAATAACATCTCAAAATAAACTTCTCAGAGAAGCCTTTCATGTTTCTATGGTCATTCAGCTGTGGTCATCCTCAGGAACCCAGTATCCGAGGCAAACCTACTTCACAGGTGGGGACAGTGAGACGGGAGGAACAACATAGCACGTCCGGAGGCACAGGTAGGGGGAGAGGACCTGCATTAGGGTCAGAAGCCAGGTTTGTTGACTTCTAACAATTTCTTCTACGTCTTCCAAACCAAATTATTATAAAATTGCCTTAATTTCAGAGATGAGGGCATGAGTAATCCCTGAAACTCCATGCCACACAATGATCAAGCTTTGATGTCTTAGGACTTTGGGGGACAAATTCCTATTCCGACATTTCTGAGAATGGTTTGAGTCTGGCCTTTATCAAAAAACCAGTTAAAAGAGTTAAGTTTACTGGGTTCAAAAAATCCAAACACAAGTCAATTGATTTCACGTTTATCCTGCTGTAGCAAATAGCCCCCTTGCCTTAAGCAGATGGAAACGTCAAGGAGCCTATGGCAATAGACATGGGTGCCCTCCACCTACCTCGCTACCCCGTCTAGACCACCCTGGATCCCTGGGGAACTGCTTTTCACTAAATTATACATTTATTGGGGATCCCTGGGTGACTCAGAGGTTTAGCGCCTGCCTTTGGCCCAGGGTGTCATCCTGGGGTCCTGGGATCAAGTCTCATGTCGGGCTCCCTGCATGGAGCCTGCTTCTCCCTCTGCCTGTGTCTCTGCCTCTCTCTCTCTCTCTCTCTCTCTGTGTGTCTCTCATGAATAAATAAATAAAATCTTTAAAAAAATTATACATTTATGCACAGTTACACTCTTATTGAGGTTAAATGGGTCAACAATGGGCTTGCTCCTTAAGATCATATAAACCATCCCTGGATAATCTAAGCCCCCAACTCACTTTATTGTTGTTGTTGTTTTGTTTTCAATTAGCCTGGAAAAAGTAAGAGAAATTGTTTTTGGTGATCGAATAATTTGAGTAAGGGTTAAATGGTTAAATGGTTTTGGGACTTTTATATTTCAAGGGAGCTTTGACAAGCCGTGGCACTTGTCAGGTATTTCTCCTCAGATGGTATTGGACAAGCGTGCTGTTTACAAGTCATGTTCTCCGATGAAGGTTTTAAAACACAGGAAACCTAAAGGCCTGTAAGCAAGTGCGAGCGTTCAGCACCTGCGCAGGTGCATGGCCCTTGGCCGGCATCTCCCGCTGGCACAAAACATAAAAATGCCCCAAGAAGTAATAACTACTGGTGGGCAGGTAATGAAGGTATCGATGGGTAAAGAGAGATTAGGAAGGAGTGTGTCCAAATAGAAAAAAAAGAAAAAAAAAAAAGGAAAGGAAAAAGAAAGAGTGTATCCAGGGGGTCAGTAAAAAGAGGATTGCTTTTTTGGGGAAAGAAAAAAGAGTTTTCTCCTGACTGGGAAGGAACCCCAAAATATGTAAAATATGGGAAGGAACCCCAAAATATATAAAATAAATAATAGAGCAGCTGGCAGGCTACAGACAGCACTAGTTGCCCCGAGGGCAGAAGAGAACCAAACCACGGCAGAGGCCTGGCAAGAATGAAGAGGAGGAAAGGAGGGCAGGGAGAGAGAAGGGCCCTAGAGGAGAGGCCCGAGAAATTTCCAGAGGAAGGCGGGGCGCTGGCAGGTTGGGGGTGCGGCTAAGCGTGAGGCAAGGGGAGGAAACACCATGCAGAGGTAGGGCCAGGGTGCTGGGTGCAGGCCCCCCGACCGCTCGGCCTGCGCCTCCAAGTCGGCTGGGCCTGCCCACAGCTGGATGCTCCCCTCTGGCCGGGCTCCCCCCCTGCCCCTCCCCCCTCTCTCCTGCCCCCTTAGCCTCGTCTCTCGGCCTCCCCACCGCACACGCGCTCCAGCCCGGGCTGCTCTGCTGCGCCGGGCCCTCAGGCCTCAGCCAGAGCCACCAGGCCGGGGTGCCAGTCTCCCATTTTCGAGGGGAGGACATTGGAGGGTGTGCAGGGTTACGTGACCGGTGAGAAACGGGGCCCTAAACGGATATGGACTCGGGGACGCCCTCTTGGGGCGGGCACCCTGGCGGCCCCATCTGACCTGACAGTGCTGTCCTCTGCCTCTGTCGTCTACTCCTGCATTCCCCCCAAGGCTGCAGACTGGAAAGGAAGAGGAATCTCCACAGAAGTCCTGACATCAACGTGCCCAACCCGAGCAGAAGCGAGGGTCTCTTCCTCATTTGCTCTCCTGTCTGTTTCCATGGCGCCGTGGCCCCCCCTCAGCCCTTGTGTTGCCTTTACCGTCCGCGCCCACCTCCGCGGAACAGAACTGCTTCCTCTAACGGCTGAGCTATTAAGGCGGCATCTGGGGAAGGAAAAGAAGAACAAGAAGCAGCAGCAGCAAGATCCAGGGAATTTATGCAAAGAAATGATCCCTCAAATGTGTGAACCTGACGTCCGGAATGACGTGTCTCTGACGGGACTCAGCCGGGCACCGTCGTGGTTGTGAAGGGGACTGTTGGCCAATGACCTAACTTGGTAGAGAAAGATTATCCGACGCCAGCGAGTTGCCGCCTCTTTCAGACCTTTCAGACAGAAACAGAGGCGTCCGGGCCGTGGTACCTGGTGAGCTTCTTTCCTCCTTGAGAAATGAAAAAGGGACACAATCTCGTGAGGAAGACATTCCTCTATCTACAGCTGTTGTGTGGTGGGAGAGACGAAATACCCTAACCCCCAGATTATGGAGCAAGAATAAAAGCATGTGACGACCACCTGAAAAGAAATAATATCCTCTAGCTTGGCACGGCAGTGGGCAAGGGAAAGACATCTGTCCCCACCCTTCTTTTCGGCACAGGCGCTCCCGTGGCACCAACCGGCAGCGAGGTGTGTGAGGGCCTGTGTGTGGGGAGCGAGTCAGGGCGAAGGCTAATCGCCAGAGGAGTCACAGCCACGCGGCCAGCCGTGGGCCACGCCACGCCGGGCCCCAGCGCGCTTACTGGGACCAGGAGCCAGGCTTTCCCCCGGCAGCTCCCCACCTCAGGTCTAGCCCTCCTCGCCCTGCGGTCAGCAGGTCTCTCCAAAGTTTGCCGAGTAGGATGGGACCGTCTGGGCCAGTGACAAGCTACGTTGGTCTGTCAGCTTTCCCTCCAACCAGAGCTCTTCCAGCCTCGTTCTTTGCCCCTCGTCATTAGAAGTTTTCCCGAAAGGACTTGGGATTCTCCCTAAAACGGGAGGGTGGGTGAAGGTGACTGAAGTGGTCAGCCCGCTCTCTAAATGCTACGTCACTTTTTCTTTCTGTCTCAAGCAATAGTTGATTTTGTCTTCATCTCCCAACAGAAGCCTGAGGAGACTTTGATCTGTCGCTCGCGAGCCGCAGCCAGCATGAGGCCCAGCTTATGGACACACTCACTCCTCCAGACCCTGCCCCTGCCAGAGTCTGGAGCTCGGCCTTGACTTTGTGGTCTTGCTTTTCTCTCAGCTCGTTGCCTCCATGGCTGGCGGGGTGGGGGGGGGGCGGGTAGGAGAGAAGAAGTCACTCTCCCACCTAAGGTGTTAGCAGGTAGAATTTTTTTTTAAAGATTTTATTTATTTATTCATGATAGACACACACACACACACACACACACACACAGAGAGACAGAGAGAGAAGCAGGCTCTATGCAGGGAGCCCGACGTGGGATTCGATCTCGGATCTCCAGGATTGTGCCCTGGGCCAAAGGCAGGCGCTAAACGGCTGCGCCACCCAGGGATCCCTAGCAGGTGAGAATTTGAAGGGAGTTCACCACTCTGGGGTTATCTGTTCCTCTCAATTGTCAATCAATCAATCAATCAATCAATCTGCTCCTCTTGATTATAAATAAATGAATAAGTGAATGAATGAATGAATGAATAAATAAATAAATAAATAAATAAATAAATGCCTTCCCTCAAATCTATTTGTATGAGTAGGAATGAAGCCACTATAAGGCAAGAGTCTCTTAGGAAAGTTTTCAGGAAGGCGGAACCCTTCCCAGACGCCCCCCCACCTCAAATCACAGCACCCCCCAACAAGGCTCTGGCAGCCAGCTTAGACTGTCCTAGCATAGAGGCCATCACAGGATCTGAACAAATGGAGTTGAAGCATCACCCAAATCTATTCAATCATCCAGTGTTTCTTGCTTTTTCAAGGAAGATTCCTACATAGAATGATGGAGGCAAATGACTTACGAAGAAAATCTGTGAAGACCAGCCTTAATCATAATGGAAATCTCTCCTTCCACTTGTTCTTTCCAGCCAGAACTAGTTCTTTCCCATCAACCCTATATAATTTCTGAAGCCGAATATCCTTAAAAAAAGAATTCCAGGAGAATCTCGTAAAATGTCAACCTATTTTGGAAGCAGCAGAGCATGACTCTGCCTCATTCAACATCATCCTTGGGCAACTTTATCATATGGAGACGATTTTAATTTGAGAAGACTTCTGCGAAAACCATCACAAAAGCCCATCACTTTCATTTTTAAAAGTTCTGAAAAGGTCAGGGATTATTTGGTATTATTACATCGTTTTTGATCGTCTGTATTTGAAGAGGAGGACTTTGTATTGAAACAGAAACTTCAGGTCATATTAAAAAAATGGTTTTTCCTGTGTGGGAGAAATAATTGCTAGAACTACCTTGAGTGTAATGGCTTCATTTAATCAATAATTAAAACCATTGGAATGCAAATGGCAATGCTAGAAGTTGCAAGGTGGTCTAAAGACTGAGGGCAGTTTGCAGTTTGGTTTGGCTTACGCGGTGCTTGTTGAAAGATGTGAACTTAAACGTCAACATTTCAAAATCGGGAGGTCTCATAGAAACATCTAGACTCTGGGCTTTCCTGGAAATAAGGCCCCGTCCTGCGGGCCCCGTCCTGCGGGCCCTCTCCCCACATTCTCTCTGGGAGGAAACCCCTCCGGCTCCTCACCGCAGACCCACCACCTCCTGTTAGAGCCCCAGCCCGGCTCTACCCATCGCCCTTACCTAGCGTCTGTAACAGGCACGTGGGTCTCTAACCCCTACTTTGGGTTTTGCATCCCCTGAGGTTTCCCCGCTGCCCTTTGCCGTCCCGGATCGACCCCTCTTTTCCTCCCATTTCCTCTCCTCCTGCTCCCTGTCCCCGCACCACCGCCCTGCCCAACAGGGGTCGAGCCCCCATTTGGGTTTCACGCTGAGGCCTTTCGAGCTTGCCTTGTGCAAAACCACACCTCCTGGCATAAGAAACACGGCTTCCCTCGTGCCCGAGAATCAAACCAGTTGAGATTTGGTACCAAAGAGCGTGGAGCCTCAGAACCCCTGCCTCCTGGAGACGTGGGACAGTAGCCCTGCCCTGTTTGCCCTCGGGGGCCTGCGGCAGCTGCTGCAGGGGGCTCTACTTTGGGATCCTCTACCCATTGTGAGCATGCAAGTGACATGCCTACTGCCTCTTAGGGAGGGTCATCAGCCCGGTTCCACCAAGGGAGTCATGCAGGTGCATCTGGGTGCTGCGGGAGCACCTAGCCGCGAGGCATGCATTCGGGACCCAGAAGAATCCTAAAGCAAACTGCTCGCTCAACGTTGCTGGTTAGACAGCTAACAAATGAGGATCTGGAACTTGATGCGTCTGGTCTTGCACGTCTGATCCCATCTCTCCAAACCCATCCATCCCAGTGTGCTCCCTCCCCAGTGTCTCACAAAAGGCAACTCCAGCCTCTCAGCTGCTCAGGCCAGAAACCTGAGAGTCGTTTTTGATCTCTCCCTTGCTCTTACACCTCAGATCCCACCCGCCTGCAGGTCCTGTTGGACATACATCCCCAAAGATATGGAATCCACCCGCTCTCACCATCGCCACTGATACCAGCGGGGCCACCGATCCTTCTCGCCCCTGAAACACAGCAGCAGCCTCTTACCTGGTCTCCTCTGCCCCCCACCCCCTTTAGTCTATTCTCAACGTAGTTTCCATACTGATGTCTTGAAAAGGTAAGTAAGATCGTGTCCCTCCTGGGCTCAGAACTCCCCAAGTTTGCCATCAGTCAGGGCAAAAGCCAACTTCCTTAGAGGAGCCAACAGCTCCTGTATGACTCCCGTGCCCTCTCCTCACCCTCATGTCTCTACGCTCTGCTCGTGTGTTACCCAGCCCTGTCCACTTTGCTCCAGCCACACTGGTCCTCTCGCTCTTCCCCCAAACACACCACACAGGCCCTACCTCAGAGCCTCTGTGTGTCTTGGGTCCTTTGCCTAGAATGTTCTTCCCCTAGAAAGTCCTCATCTCCCTGCCGTCTTTGCTAAACGTTGCCTTCTTGGCGAAGGCCTTCCCTGACCACTGTATCTGAAGAGCTCCTTGTCGCCTTATATATCTGACTTCCTTGTTTTCCTTTAGTCACCCTCCACAACGTGTACCCTCCACAAAGTATACTTTCTGAAGGCAGGGACTTCTTTGTCATTCTTTTTCCCACTGCTGTTTTTTAGTACCTACAGCAGTGCCTGAGACGTAATAGTTGCTCAATAAAAACCTGATGCATGAGTTAGGTGGAAATGCCATCAAATTAAACTTTTCTATTTTCAGCAATGAAGTCTATGGAGAAGAGTGCGTGCTTCCAGTCATGAGCGTATTTGTATTATCTTTAAACAGACAGAAGCCCAAATAAAAAGATTTACTTTTTAGATTTTTTTTTTTTTTTTTGGATATGACCAGCAATTCCGGGTTTTTCAAAGCTAACTCCCTACTGCTGAATTCCAACCATGTGGAACCTTAATATCTAAATAAAGGAAAATTTACCATTTCAAGGTAAGTCATAATGAGGGGTAATGGATTCAGTTTGGCTATTGTAGCTGACTCTGCTTGCTCTTGTCAACTGCACAGAGGATTCTAATACATCTTGAATGAGGCCCTTTGGGGAGTCGTGTTTTGGCCGATAGGTCTGTGGGGCATGTTTCTGGGTCTGAGCTCCACTCTATAAACTCATCACCATTGGCTGCTACATTTGTTTGGTTAAATTAATTAAACAATAGACAAGGAGGCCATTTGACTGAGTGGCTCTAATGCCTTAGTAGCCTACATACATAAGCAAACCAAATCCCTAGCCTGTAAATCCCTGAAGGTTAAGAAATTGAACCCTAAGAACAACTAATCACAAACAGCCAACTAGGGTTTCCCAAATAAGCCAAACCCTTTGCCTATAGCCAGTCGAGTAATTTCTTGGCTTTGTATCTACATCTTCTCTGTAAAATTCTTTGCCCTGGCCCCTGTGGGTGGAGCGCTCCTAGACATTTCCGATTTGGCACTGTCTGATTCAGATCGATTTTTGCTCAAACTCTTAAAAATTTTAATAGGCCTCAATTTATCTTCTCATAGTTCTTTTTTTTTTTTTTTTTTTCCCAACATTCTCATAGTTCTAATACCTGATGCTGGTCAAGACGTTACAATTCTTGGGCTTGTGTTATTTCAACGCAGCCTGCTTCTTCTGAACTTGAAAAAATAGAACCGCAGGAGAAAAGACCAGAACAAAACACAACAGAAATTCTCTTGCTTTAGGAGAAACAATCACAAAACAAGACAAAATGGACACTCTGCTGACCATGTTAGAGTTTCTATTAAGTGTTGATTTGTTAGGACTGATGGAGACACGGGTGTGATCGTTGTTCATTATACATGCCCTCAAATAAGTCAGGCTCCCTAAGGAAATGAGATGTGATCAATTGTCCAATGTGACTATTGGCTCTGCAGTTGGTGGCCACCTGTTTCAGGGAAGTGTTTAATGCAGACTCTTCTTCAAAGCCCTGGGTGGATGATAATAGCTAAGATTTACAAATCTCTCCCAGGTACAGGTACAGGCCCCGTCCCAAGGCTTCATGTGCCTTAGCCAACGACAATGCTATGACGCGGAGGCAGTTGTTTAGGTAGAAGTTTGTCTCATGTGACTGAAGGGTTCCGAGCTGGGTCCAAAAATTTAACCGACAGATCCTAACAGGAGCAAAGCAGACATATTCTATTAATTTTTTACTTACACACAGGAGCCTTCTCAAGAGAATGAAGACTCAAAGAAGTGACCGGAGCTTGTTTGCCTTTCCAATGAAGAAACAATACATTTGTGAAGAATCAAGACAAAAGGGTTTGGACTAGAGGTCGTAAATGGGGGAAAAACTAACTAGGAAGATAAGAGTGAGTTTAACAAGGTTTGTCTGGGCAGATTTCTTGGCCCTAAATTCCCCATCTCTGGTGATAACAGTATCTCCCTTTCTCTTGATCTCTGGAGGGCACCTTTTACATGGGGGTTTTACAACCTGTTTCAAAGAAGGACAAGGAAGGAGAGGTCAGAGTGACCTTCCTATTTCTCCCATTTCTGCCATTCTTTTTTTTTTTTTTTTAATTTATTTTACTTATTCATGAGAGACACCGAGGGAGAGGCAGAGACACAGGCAGAGGGAGAAGCAGGCTCCATGCAGGGAGCCCAACGTGGGACTCAGTCCCGGGAGCCTGGGATCATGACCTGAGCCAAAGGCAGATGCTCAACCACTGAGCCACCCAGGCGCCCCTTTTCTTTTCTTTTCTTTTCTTTTCTTTTTTTTAAGATTTTATTTATACTTCTGCCATTCTTAAAAAAAAAATTGCTTCCAGTTAAGATATTTAATATGCCAAGGTACCATATCTTGGGGTAGTGTATTCTGAACCCCACCATTGTTTGTATCTGTATTTTACAGATGGAGAAACTGACAAAGGAGAATAAGTAACTGGCTTGACTTAACAGATCTAGTTAGTTCCAGGGCCTGATTTGGGGCCCAGGTAGCCCGGTTTGAGAGTCCAGTTTCCTCATCAATGCTCTTAAGAAAAGATGAGAAGGCAGTAAAAAATATAAAAAATATAAAAAATATATTTGATTTTTAGTCTCTAACTTTGGCAGAGCTTCTAAAATCCTTGGAATTTCCTGAGAGACGGGAGTGTCTTTTGTTATTCATAAGGAGAGTCTTTGGAGCACATGTGAGGTGGCTTGGACCCAGGCTCCCTGGACACCCTCAGAAAGTCACCTGATCACAGAAAGACTGTATGAGGAGAGGGTTGGAGCTCTCAGCCCCTCCCACCAATCTCGGGAGTGTGTGTGAGTGTGAGTGTGAGTGTGTGTGTGCAGGGGTGCTGGAGATTAAGCTCTTAGCCCGTGGGATCTGACATGATCTCCAGGTTACAGTGTTAGAATTCAATTAAATTTGTAGGACACCTAAGAAGTGTCTGTGGAGAGTGACAATGACTCACCTGGTAGTGGAAAACATGCCAGAAATACAAAACCAGCACTCAAATAAGCAAGGTATTCATAGTCTTTTCCTAAGAAAGTAAGAAAGTCCTGGGGTAGGTACCTCATAGACATCTCTCTCTTGCAGAATCAATAGCTCTGTCTTGAGTTTGACCATCTCTTTGCAGATAGATCCAGTCAAGGACGTAAAGACCTAAGCTCGGGCTACACAAACTTGTGGAAATGCCTTTGGTCTCACTGCAGCCCCAGGTCTCTAATAGGAAATCCCAGAAGTGACTAAATCTCATGCAACCTTGGAAAGGTGGTAGAGGGCAGGTGCGGCATCCTGCTGCAGAGAGGTTTGCCCTGAGGCCGGGCCCGCACCCTCATGATGCCCTGGGACCTGCTGAGAGGGAAGGGAGGCCGGGGGCCCCGTCCCACATTTGCACAGTGTGCAAGTGACCCACTGACAGGATGGCTGTCCTTCCCCGGCAGGGCAGGCCAGGAGCTGACAAGGAGCACGGCCTCACCTCTTTGTAAATTCTAGTCACTTGTAGCAAACATGCTTTTGGAATTCGTATCATCGACCTGCTTCTTTTGCATGTTCCTGAAGCCATGAGGAAGCCTCCTGACATTAAGTTGCAGCTGTATTCCTTTGCCTTCTCAGCCAGCTTGATGAGCATGCTTTTTAGCTTTTAATTTTAAGACCTAAAGAAAATCAACTTTCTTCAGTTATTTGACATAATAATCTAGAGGAAACGAAAAAGAAATCATTAAATTTTAGAAGATCTTCGTATTTTTTCTGACATAAACACACGGTGAGCGACTATGGAAAAAAAAAAAAAAAAACAAGACTCTTTCCATACCCCCTTAGTCTAATGCTTAGAACACAGCTTATCAATATAGCTACAACATTTTTTCCTGGACCTATCGGTCTAATTTCCCCCAAAGCACAAAGGAAGAGCATCCTGATTATGGTAAGTACTCGTTAAATGTCCAGCACACCTGCAGAATCAGAGGACATAAGAATCTCCCAAAGATGTCATCTGGTCATGGTCAACTCTATTTCATTTTCCCTGGCTCCCCACTGCTCTGGGATAAAGTCCGCATTTCTGAGCACAGACTTCAGGGTGAGCAGGAGCCACATCATGGCAGGTGGCCCTGTGGACATGCTCTGTCATCTGGAGTATCTTCCTCACGTGCTTCCTGTACCCCTCCTATGGCCTCTGTTTGGGCTCCTCCTTCTCTCCTGACCACCCCCTAGGGAGACTGTCTTGGAGGTCCTCCTACGTGCTGCAAGGCTACCCATTCATAGGGGCCATATTTTCTCTCTCTCTCTCTCTCTCTCTCTCTCTCTCATAAATGCTCATTTAATCAATGAATAAACAATGCCATTCACATTATCAAAAAGGTGCCATAGGACTAGGTCATCTACTTCTTCTAGATTCCCAGCCAAACGCCATCCATGGCACATCCATGGCACACTCTGTATGTGCATTTCCCTTCCAATGTGTTTTATATTCATTTCACAAATATCGTTTGAATGTCTATTTGCTGGGACTCTTCGAGGTCTTTGAGGTACTTCGTTCTAGCAAGAAGACTGATACAAATAAGGGGCGCCTGGGTGTCGCAGTGGATTAAGCGTCTGCCTTCGGCTCAGGTTGTGACCTCGGGGTCCTGGGATCGAGCCCCACATGGGGCTCCCTGCTCAGTGAGGAGTCTGCTTCTCCCTCTCCCTCACCCTCGTTCACTCTCAAATAAAGAAATAAAATCCTTTTAAAAATAAACTTTAGAAATAACTCATTATATATGATGTTAGGTGATGATTATCACGGGGAGAAAAGTAGAGTGGGGTAAGGGGAATCGGAGAGATGGGAGGAGAGGGCACAGGCTTGTGACTTGGAATAGGGAATTAGGTGGGCCTCACCCACAAGGTGACATCTGAGCAAGTATTAGAAAGAGTAAGCAAGCATTCGCCCCATGGATATCTGGCGGAAGAGGGCTCAAGCAGAGAGCAAGTGGTGCAGACTCTCAATCTGAGGCACAAGTTTGCTTAGCTCACTCCAGGAAGAGCCCACAGGCCAGAGTTATTGGAGCAGAGTGAATGAAGGGGATGGGGGGTGGGGGAGGGGGGGAGGAGAGGCAGAGGTAGGCATGGTGGGGGAAGGGGTGCAGGGCCTAAGTTCCTCTCCAAGTGAAGTGGAGAGCCAGTGCCGGATCCCAGCAGAGCCGTGACATGATTTGGCTTACACTTTGAATATATGAGCACTATTTGGGGAAGAAGAAGCTCTATTTTAGTAAACTCGAAAATGGTCTTTCTTAATTGATAGCTTCCTCTTTCATGTTCCTTGAACATTTTCTTGGCAGCCAGTTCTGTGCCAGAGGTAGAGTTTCATCCTATATGAATGAGTCTTATCCAGTATCTCTCAGCCAAGTTATCTTGGCAAACAGGAACATCATGACCTATGGCGAGGATTTTTCCAACATTTGCAGCCAAGTTGATTTTTAGGACACTGTCTTGAGATGGAAAATAGAAAAAGTGTAATTTTAATTGTTATTTTAAAATATTTCGGGGCACTTGGGTGGCTCAGCTGGTTAAGTGGGTACCTTCCGCTCAGGTCATGATCTCAAGGTCCTGGGATCGAGCCCCTCATTGGGCCTCCTGCTCGGTCTGCTTCTCTCTCTCCCTCTGCCCCTCCCCTTCTTGTGCTCTCCCTCTCTCTCTCTTTCTCTCTCTCTCAAATAAAATATTTTAAAAATATTTTTTCAAAATAAGTAGTGGTAAGAGTTCTATCATAAGGGCACAAGATTCATGACCTGGTACAAGAATTTACAATTACAGCTATCAATTATCCTACAAAGTGTTGCAGCATCATTGAATCAAGGCACTCTGTGGGCCTTTGAAACAACACCAACGTTAGAGAAATGATCAATTCTGGATTCTTGTCAGCTTCTACCATATCAAAAGAGAATATATACATTTATTGGAATTGGTCCTAGAAATGTTTCGACATCAGCCAAAAGGCAAAGCCACATAAAGGCTATTTCAAAAGTAAGCGGGAGAAAATATTTTACACAAGAAGGCTATTAAACGGCTAATAAATCTTACGAAAAAATGTTTAAATGTATCAGTCACCAAAGAAATGCAAAGCAATGATGGGAAACTTAAGATGAATTTTAAGGAGAAAAGAAAAGGAAAAGGAGAAAGAATATTAGAATACTTGGGTGAGACCAGAGGAATCAATGAAACATACTCCCCAAGCGCTTGGGGTTGAGAACAGACACATTCTCATGCTGCTGATGAACAGAAAGTGATACTGTGGATTATAAATCTGGCTTTATGCTTGTAATCCTGGGAAAGTTTCTCTAGGAAATGACGCAAAAAGGCAACAAAAACGTTTAACTGCAGCACTATTTTAGATAAACATCATATACCTTCCAATAAAGGGAGGGTTAAATAAAATATTTTAAATTCATATTAAAAATATTATATGACTTTAAATAGTTTACGAAAAACTTAATGCTATGGGGAGATACCTATGGTATAATGACAAGGTGGATGCAGAATGAAACAAGGTTCAGAACAGGGTCTCAGCATATACAAATGTGTGATAGAAATGGAAACGGATTGGAAATGCACTACATTATTTTTTTTAAGTTTTTATTTTATAGCTAAATAAATAACTCTACGTCTCATGGGAGACACAGAGAGGCAGAGACACAGGCAGAGGGAGAAGCAGGCCCCCTGCAGGGAACCCAATGTGGGACTCGATCCCAGAACCCCAGGATCACACCCTGTGCCGAAGGCAGATGCTCAACCACTGAGCCCCCCAGGCGCCCCAATGCACTACATTATTAACCGTGGTTACCTTTGAATGGTGATGTCATGGGTGTTTTATTTTTTCTTATGTTTTTGTACACAGAATCTACAATAAATAAATTTTTGATACCAATCGTAGGGTATTTTGACATTTACCAAACTACTAATTAAAATGAGGCTTTCTAGAGAGCCTTAAGGTTGTCTAAGACTTAGAAGTGCTTGTTATTAAGCAATAGATACACAGAATAAAAATTTCATGTAAAAATCAGCAAGGAAAATGAATGTGCAAGAATTTGATCCCTCAATATCCAGAAGCGTCCTTATTAGGGAGTGTGGAGGAGAAGTGATGCTAATTTTCAGCTCTCAATGAATCAGTTCAAAATCTTCCATATGGCCGTTACAGGTAGAAGGAAATCGTTGTTTTCCAGTTTGGTATTCTACTCTTCTGGCAATTTCTTTCAATGATATTGTGCCTTAATATCAGACGTGATACAAATAAACAACACCCTCTCTTTTTTCTGAAGAAGGCTTTTCATAGCCTTTCAAAGACAAGCTGTTTGATTTTGTTGCTAATAAAAATTTTGTATTGATTCTTTTAAGAATATGTGGGGTTTTTTTTTCCAATTGAGTCTTTGGCCTAGAAACTTCAGGAAATCGGCATCTTACAGCTTCAATTCATTATGTGGTAGTTGTGCTCGAAGGGTTCAAAGGATCTGCAAGAGGTCTTCCCTCTCGTGGGAGTTCTCACTCTTCAATGTCCTTATTCTCTACACCTGGGTGGGTTAAATTGTCCCAAGTCTCCCTCAACAGCGGGCTGAGTCCACGGGCCTTCAAATAGGGGTTCCGAGAGTGTGTTTTCCCCTCCAGATGCAAAGCCTGGGGACTATCATGCTGCAGATTCTGAAGAGTCTCTGGAAACAGTCACATAAATACTTGTAGGACTTCATATGTCCAGTTCTCTGGAAAGGCAATTTCGGGGAAGCACTCACCTAGATCACCCAGGTGAGTGATTTCTTCCTGCCAAGGTTGTGTCTCATTCTGCTTCACCTTTTGGGGCTTTTTACGTATTTTCTTGAAATCCCTCCTGTCCCAGAAGCTGCAACACTAGGTGCAAATTTGCCATTCAACAGAATGGCTTCAGTTTGGTTGGGTGGGACGTTGGGTTTTCTTACCAGTGGTCACACAGACAGTTGAGGCTCTTTCATTTTAAGCCATGAAGACCACCCTATGGGCCCTAGGATGAGCTTATTAGAAAATGAGCCAGAGTCTCTGAGAGTGAGTAGGGAAGCAAATCCTGCGGCCCCCCAGAAGCCTCAGATGGGCGCAGCCAAGCTCGCACACACGGGGCCTGCTGCTGCTTGGGGACCTGCCTTGTAGACTTGCAAAGCCTAGATCCAAGGAGGCCACCTGGACCTCCCCTGGGGAACAGCTTGCCGGGGAGACCATCGTGGAGCTATTCCAGAGAAATTTACTTCTCCAGTTGGCCACAGGGAAGGTGTGCAAGAGCTTTACACATCCAAGTTCAGGACTGGAGGAGTGGGCCTTGGTGTTTCTGGTCAACTCCGTCAATGTTGGGTGCTCAGTGCCAGGGAAGTGGCTGCCGTTCAGAGAACCTCACAGCACGTCTCCTTGGGTCCTCTCCTCTGTTCTGTCCATTTTTTCTCTCGATGAGGAATCAGGGAACACAGTGTGATGGAAATCTTCAGCCTGCCCCAGTGAATAGGTTGGATTTTTAGGCACAAATGTTCTGCTTGTGTTTACCTGACGATCCCTCCAACAAATCTGAAGATACGGGCATTTTCACATCCTTTGTGTACAAGTGCCACATATACTGAGAGATCTTAACACCAAGAGTGAACTTTTTTTTTCTTTTTTTTTTTTTTTTTTAGATCTTTGCTCGGCAGTTTTATAGAAATCTGACAGAGCTGGGTGAGGAAATGTAATGGTGTGTCTGAGATAAAGATGTATAGGGAAGGTCTGGCCTTGCCAAGTCGTGAGATTAGGCCAAGGGTTTCTTCTGAGCATCCACAACCTTCCTCTTTCCCTCCCAGACTCTTCTTCTGAGTAATCTGTGATGATGAATCATTACCCCAAATAAACCAGACTAGCTAATTGACTGGAAAGTTCTGGGAGTTAAATAAGCTATTCATATCCACTCCCCCAGGTTTAGTGTTTTTTTTTTTTTTTTAATAGATAAGGAAACTGATGTGTAAATAAAAATGCCCAGCTTAGAGGTAAGCAGCCTGTTGGTGCAAACACAGGACTTGAATACAGGATGGTTTTGGGTTTTTTGTTTTTTGTTTCTTTTTTTGGCTTAAAACTCAGTACTTTTCCATATGCCATTGATGCCGACACACTGGTTTTATTTGTGTCCTTAAAATGATCTGTATTTAAGAAATAATTGGCTTTTATGTCTTTCTAAAACTGAAGGTGGTTGGGATTACCATCAAGAACATGTGCACAGAGGGTCTGAGAACCCGTCCGGGTCACTGGGAAGATAGAATGCTAAGCATCCAGCGTGTGTCTGGGCAGCACAGGCTCACCCGGCTGGGCTGCTCCCTGGCCGTCAGCCCCCAGGATTCCAGAGCAAGATTCCACTACGCGGTTACATCGCTCTAAGGCTAAGGAAAAATGAAAGGCCTTTTTTCTAAAAGTATGAAAGCCTTGCCGATGAACATAACAATTTCTGTTTTAATATCCGTACTGGTTTACTAACCTCTTCTCTGTGACTAATTTCCTAGCTGGCTTATCCCTGTCCCCTGAGCAATCCACAGCCCCAGGCTGTGAACCCAAACAGTGTGATCTTTCCTTTTCTGCTAACTGGGAGTACCCTAGTCTTTTCTGAGAAAGGAAAAGGCATGGAATCAACTGGGTATTAAGACGATGGCCTTAATGATTACTATGCCATCTTTCCCTGGATGTATTTTCCTTTAAAAAAAAAAAAAAGAAGAAGAACCGGGAAAAAAAAAATTAACCCCAATGACTGACTATGTCACTGTGGAATTTCCAATAATGTACACAAATAGCACTTCTGGAGTCTGGAGCAAAGGAGACTATTTTAGAAGAGGGTGGCCCTCAAAGGATCCCAAGTGGGGCTCATGTCCTTGCTTTATATACAGATGATCCTTTTAATAATGACTTGAGGGCCCTCAGGGAATGAGATTAAGAGCCTCACTTTTTCTCCTCTGCTTGAATTGTTGAACCAGAGTCAACAAACCAACACTATGAAAGCCTCACAATAGGAAGCCTTGGCTTTGGGGGTCAGCCAAATGTAGAATCAGATACTCAAACACGAACTAGCTGTGTGTCCTTGGGCACACCACAGACTGGCCCTCAGTTTTTTCCTCCGAGAGTAGAGGTAGCTCCTTGGCTAGCGGGCTTAAGTGAGTCAGTAGGGGCAAAGCATGAGCCCCAGACTTGGTGTTTCATGCATAACTGCTACTCCGTCTATGTTTAACGTGTGCTCAGCACAGATACCTTTCTTCCTCCTCTCCAGATAAAAGCTGTGATTTCTTGGACTTGATTCTTGAAACCCGGGGAATTTCTAGGAATTGGCAGCAGTTAGGAACACGGGGAATGATTTAGAAGCTCCCCTCAGAAGCCAGAGAATGCAATTCCACAGTAGAGAGATTCTTCTTCTGCATCCTTAAAAGTTCATTTCCTATTCAAGCCTCCACAAGTGAAAAAAGAGAGAAAGATTAATTAGATCCAAATCCCTACTCTCCTTTTCCAAGCTCTAAATTAAAAGGCATCACGAGATACCTGTGTGCTGCACAAACTGCCAACATCTGAAATTTACAACCCCCTTGACTTTGTGTTTCAGGAAATTTGATTTTGAAATCTAATTTTACGATAACAAATAGTCCTGCACAGAGTCCCAAATGTTCCTGGTTCCCAAGGAGCTGTGATTTCAGAGCTTCTCTAAGAAAATCTGAATATGCGATCTTTTTCTTTTTTTTTTCTTTTCTTTTTTGATAAATCACTTAATATATACATTCTACGAGAACATTAGAATCTTCTGCAGAACCATCATTTAGTTCTCCAATAAGGCAAAATCTACTGTAAGAATTCCATAAGGTCTCAATGATGTTTACAAAAGCCAAAATAAATCTATTAAACACACATGCATGTAGACACACTTTTATTTTAAACTGGTCTGAAACAAAACTGTTCTCCTTATCTGAACTCTTCACGGAGCCCATCCTCACAGTCCAATGCCAGCAACTCCCTAAAGGATCATCTCATCAACAACTGAGGGCTCAGCGTTGTGCTCTGCTCAGAAGGTAGCATAGCATCCCACCCGATTCTGGGCACCATTTGTCCCTTAAAGCTTGTTTCATCTTTCTCTTCCTTTTCATTCAAGGATATGATCTCACTACATGGTTTCAGCATCATCAATCCTTTACGTTGTGATTAAAAAAAAAATCTAGGTTGAACAGAATGCGACAACCTATGGCTCAAAGTCCAAAATCTGTGTATCTTTCCTGGCAAAGCACCTGATATTCTGATGCTTCAGAAGTTTGGGATTTATTGGGAGAACTTGTATTCAGTCTTCTCCGGGCTTCTCATAGAACTTAACACTTGGCAGGTGGATCGGAGTTGTGTTCCGGTGTCACTCCCTCATTTCAAAGCAGCCCTCTTGCCTCCGCAAGATTGCACCTTCCCAAGGGAGGAATCCATCATCTCTTAAAGTATTCTTGAACCTCTCACTGCATCTAACGCTGAATCTGATGATTAATAGGTCGTCAGCAAATATGAGATGAATTAAAATGAATACCTGATATTTAGAGATATTGTCAAATGGCTCGTTCTGGTCGATGAACTAAGAGACTCTGTTTAAACCAAACTGTTTTTTTTTTTTAAACTTTATTACCACAGAAAATTTAGAGAAAAGATGTAGGATCAGCTCCATGTACCCATCATCTGCTTCAGTAATGATAAGCTTATGAACCCACCTGTTTCATACAAATATTTGGTCTTCTGCCTTTTTTTGTAATTAATAGGTGGCCTTTGAGCATTTTTAGGGTTACAGACAAATTAAGTGGAAAGTATAGAGTCCCCATATAGTCCCTCCTCTCCAGTTTCTCATATTATTAATCTCTTGCATTAATGTGGTATGTTTGTAACAATTGATGAGCCATTACTAATATATTATTATTAACTAAAGTCCGTAATTCACTTAAGGGTTCACTCTTTGTGTTGTCCATCCTATGGTTTTAATAAATATATAATGACATGTACCTGTCATTGCCATGTCATATAGAATAGTTTTACCAAATAGTTTCTTTAAAAGAAACATTTATTAGTTTATTTATTTATTCATGAGAGACACAGAGAGTCAGAGACACAGGCAGAGGGAGAAGCAGGCTCCCTGCCAGGACCCCAGGGTCACCACAAAGGCAAAGGTAGACACTCAACTGCTGAGCCACCCAGGTGTCCCCCAAATAGTTTCTAATATTAGAAAAATAGCTATAACTAACCCTTAATTTCCTCAGGGTAAATTATATTTACACTATTGAATTGAAGTATTTAGATTCAATTCATATTTTATGCCTATTGTGATGATATTGTGTCATACAATTCATAACAATCTCCTTTAGTAAACATTTTTATCCCCATTTTCTAGATGAAGATATCGAAGCTCTGAAAGGTTAAATAACTTTCCAAAGGGCAAATAGCTAGTAAGGGGGAGAACCAGGATCACAACCTAGGTTAAGAAGGATTAATTCACACTGCAAAATTTATGACCTGGCAAATGGCAGGAATGCTAAAATTAGTCCTTTCTACCATTTGTGGAGCAATTAAGGACGTAATTGAAAGTAGATCCAGATGGCAGAGGGCTCCCCAGGAGCAAGCTTTGTTATACTCTGGTAGAGGAGTGAGGACCTGGAAGTGACGCTGGGGGAATGTTTGGTGTCCAACCACGTCCCGTGGGATATGTGTCGTGTGTGGGAATGAACAACTGCAAGAGACACGTTGGGTCCAGGGAGAGAACCAGGTTTCAATCAGGCTGCGGAGCTCAACGCAAGAAGTGTGTTTGCCATGGAATAGAGGTTCCATATGGTACAGAGGAAAAATTACTGAGGGACAAAGGAGCAGTGGAGGTTGCACAGGGCCCAGGAAGCAGGAAGTACTGTGTGGTGAGCACAGAAGCCAGACAGGCTTCCATCTAGCTAGTCATGGAGGGAAGAATTCGAGGCATGATGGGTTTAACTGAGCACAGGGTTTTCGAAGACTCCCTCCCTCTTGGCTCTCCATAAGTGTCAGAGTTGGCAATCCCCACTCTGGGTCTGGGGAGTCTGCAGTCAACAACCTGCTCTCCAGTTGCTCAGAAACATGCTGCCTGAGAGGGACTCTGATGTCCAGTGGCCTGGCCCAAGGCACACAGGGTGGTTTTACCAGGTCCTAGTGGGTGGTGGCCTGATGCTGAGCATGGCCTCAGTCAATGCACAAGCAGGATATTCCCTAGAATATTGGGCTGAGGGCTTGGTGTTCATGGGGGTGGTAACTGGAGAAGAACATAAGGTGTGTGAACTGGCCTATGACAGTGAAAATAGCTTTGAGAAGCATCCTGCCCTTTCCGGGTAGTGTGTAGGCCCAGTTCTAGGAAAAATTGGGTCGTAGGGGAAGCACACCCTTGAGTTTCCAAACTACACTTTGGTGGCTTCCTTTCTGCTCTCTCTCCATGACTCCACCATCCATGCTGCTATGGCTCACGACTAGAGTTTCTCCTCTAGGCACATTTTCATGTAAACCTTTTGTCTCTCTGTGCTTCATAAGACTATACCTGTTTTAGGTCTGACCCTGTATTTCTAGACCCTGTTATCCTGATAATCATGAGATATGCACCTTATAAATCTCCAACTTCTCATCCTATGATTAAATGCTCCCCCCCCCCCATAACACCTCCATCAAGTGGTCATGTCACTTATGCTTGAACAGATTCGAGGACAGAAAACTCACTACCTTAAATTATACCCTAGCTTTGAATAGGCTTGAGTGACAGAAACTTCTTACTGAAGTAAAATCCTTATACTCATCAGTGTAATTCCTCTTCTACAGGCCATTCCTTCAAATACGTTCCTCTGGGTTTATCTTGCTAGTGGAGCTGCCAAATCCTTTGTGCCTCAGAGAGTGAATGCCAATGGAGGAGGGTGAGATCATAGTTCCCAGATAAGAAATCTGCCTCAACTTTTTTTTTTTTTAAGGCTGTATTATGCACTAACTCCGCATTAGACTCTGTGCAAATTGTGAAGATTGATTTAATTTGATTAATCCTCCTAACAATTCCAGGAAGGAAGTATTGCTTTCTTTCTGCAAATGAAAAAAACAATGGCCTAGAGAAAGACACTATTACTTTAAGGTCCGACTGCTTTTCATAGACCAGAACCAAGGCCCCGGTGCTCTGATGCCAAGGCCCTTTCTCTTGCCATCACATGACTGGGAGTGATCCTCTCCAGACATGGACCTATCTAGCAGAGCAATCAAAAGTTACAAGTCCAGACAGAATTGCAAATGTGGAGGCTGAGGGAAAAATTGAAAGCTTTTTTTTTTCTTAATATTTCCAAAAACCGTATATATAGGTAGATTATTATCTTTGTTACTCTCAAGTCCAAGGTTAGTATGATGGTGGCATTGTTAATTATGGTAAGAGACATTAGTTGTTACGACCCTAAACCCTAAACTCTTAGTGGCCTAACACAAAAGTGTCTTACACAAAGCTTAATGGGAGTGTTTCTTGTCAGCAGGTGGCCTTCCTTGTGGCTGTTATGGATTGAAAAGACTAACCCTCATACCTCACAACATAACCTTATTTGGAAATAGGGCTGTTGCAAATGTAATTAGCCGAGAGGGGTGGGCCTCCAAACCAGTAGGTTTGGTGTCCTGATAAAATTGGACACGGGCACACATGTAGGGAGAATGTCACGTGAGCATAGAGGCAGCCATCTACATGCCTAGAAAGAGTCATAGGACAAATCCTTCCCTCACAGCCCTCAAAAGGCATTAACCCTGATGAAGCCTTGATCAGAGGCTTCTAAACTCTAGAACGGTGACACAATAAGTTTCTGTTGTTTAAGCCACCCAGTCTGTGGTGCCTTGTTGTGGCAACCCCAACAGGCCAGTACATGGTCCTATAGCACCATTTTTCTATTTTGTGGGTCTTCCATCCTCTCTAGTCTCAACTGTTGTTTACTTGGAGCGTTGGTGTTTATCCAGTGGAAGAAGGAGGAGAACACACAGAAGGCCACACAGGAATTCCATGGGTCAGCCATAACAGATGTCAATTAGCATATAGCAGTCCTGGCCACAGATAATTTAGAGTAGGAAGGTCCTAGAAGAAAGAGGCCACCTCTGGGAGGCTGGACCAGAATCATCTATAACCATTCACTCCTTCATCCCTTACATCCATAAACCATGTATTTATTGAGTACCTACAATTTTCCAGCATTTAACTTGGTTCTAGGGATAGAACAGGAAACAAAAGAGACCCGTTTCCTGCCTCCTGAGAACTTGCACTGGGATAACTTATGAAAGAAAAGTACAGATTGCCCAAGGAGATTTTTAAATTAATCAATCAATTAATTAATTAATTAATCATTTATTTACTTATTTATTTATTTTCCCAAGGAGTTTTTAAAATGTAGTTCTAACCTACTATGGGTGGTCAGAGGTGTCTTGGGGGGGTGGGGACACATTTATATTAAAATAAGAATGCGCTACTGGTTGCCACCCCTTCTCTGCCATTCCAAAATCCAATAAGCTCTGAAAACTAAGTGTTTTTGGAAGTTACTCAGTAATAAAACCTGATCTGATCTTGACACATTTAGTGGAAAAATCTGATCTGAATGGACGTGAGGTTACTTGTAATCTCTATCACACTTGATGTGAATATTTGCAGATCTTGCTGAGGAGATGTTGATGTTTGATTGCGTAGATAGATCAAGGAATAATATCAAGGAATAGATCAAGGAATAATATTGCTAGGATGCTGGACAGGGTTGCCAGGGAATTGAAACAAAGAGATGTATTTTAATGAGAACAAAAGATGTCACAAATTGTCTTCAGAATATATTCGTCACCCAGCATTATGGGCATCTTTAATATTCATCCTTTCAGTAGTTCTAATAATTGAGTGATTTCTAAATCTCTGACTTCAAAGGGGAATCTTAAATGATTCTTCCAATACCTGGAGCTATAAGAACAGGTAGTGAGCAAGACAGGCAGAAGCACTGAAAGTAGTACCTTTAGCACCCCTGGCTGGACCTGGAAGCCACTTAACACATAGAGAGTGGACTTAGGGTCTAGAATTTCTGCTGCCTGGAAACTTGGAGACAAAGGTAATTATTGGGGCCACTCTGGATATAAAATTGTCTTCTCCTCGGTAACTATGGCATGGGGGAAATAATGGGAACATTAATGCTTCCAGAGATGTTTTGCTTGCTTGCTTTTTCATAGATAATACCTGGAACCCACAATAAAAGGAAACATTAGTTCTAATCAATCATTTACAAGACTTATATAGACAAATGAGCAACAAGGAGGTCAGTGTTCTTCCAATCAAAAAATCTGGGCAACGATTGCCATAAAGCAGGATCATCCTTGTGATAATGGAAATCTACTATAACCTGTGTCCTCCATAATGGTAGCCATGAGCCTCATGTGGTTCTTGAGCACTTGAAATGAGGGTGGTGTAGAGGAGCTGAATGTTTTAATTTTATTTAACTTTAAAACCAAATGGCCACAAATGGCTAGTGTCTATCTTATTGGAAAGCTCAGGTGTAAAGAGTTACCTTATTTTTCAAATAAATGTTACACCATGATTGAAACACGAGGCTAGGAATTGTTCATCCTTGTAAATTAAACATACATAGACCATGATACATTTTTGAAGGCACACTGACACTATTCTTTCCATAATTTTATTTCCCCTAGGAAAGTGTTCTAACCCGGAGTCTATTAAGAACCTAGGGAAAGACTCTGTTTTCTCTAAATTCTCTGCACTCAATTACTTACCTCTACACCTTCAGCCTCCCTTCTCTTCTCAGTCAGGCAGAAAGAGAGTAAAAAAATTATACATTATATTGCAACATTGGTATGTGGAACACCTCATATTTGATATTTCTTTGGCTAAGATGTAGTCCTTCCACGTCTCTTGGTGGGATGCATTTACTTCAGGCTTTTACCTTTAACCCCCTACAGGGGTGTTCTGCTACAGGGAAGGGACACATTTAATTTTTCCCTGTGTGCCAGAATGTCTGACACTAGCATGCATTTGATAAATGTATGTTGGGTCGAACAGCTTATCACAACCCTACAATGCTGAAGTGTACTTGGTAACTACCAAGTAGTACACTTCTCCAGATACTTTGAAAACTCCACCTGCTGTAGCTGAACTTAAGCCAGGATAAGGTCAAGTTTATGGAGACATAGCTTAAAGTTTTATATCAAATGCAGTGAAGTGAAGCTAATAGAGATATGATATGACTTCTCTATGAGTATGAGAGCATGATGGGGGATCTCCCACTTCATAGCTATTTAAGGGTACTATCAATGACTATTGCTCTCAAATGTTTTACAGGTTAATTTAGAAAGAGGAAGAGACAAAGGAGGGTCTCAGAGTCTTTTCTAGCTCTGAGTTCTTGGGTATAAAGATTGAGTACATTTAGCCCTGTAGGTCTCAAAAGACCTTTCCCCACCAAAGGAAAAAAAAAATAATGTCTCAAATATTCCATTTGAATTCTCACATGTGTACAAATTTGTATATCGATTCTGACATGTATACAAAACATAGTCCTACAACTGGTTCTGGTAAGCTTGGTGAAGCTACAGTTCCCTCCCCTTCTGGGTGTTTCACGTGGAAGAATGTGGAAGTAGCTCCCTTAGTCAAATACAACACATATTCCTTTGGCCACCAGGTAGATCAACCAACGGGATCCTCCGTTGAATGGAAGGCATAGGACTGAGTGGAGTTCTAGCTACAGCCCTATATCAAGGGTATTGGGAGCTCAGATCCTATTTGAGCACTGGGGGCAGTTTAGTATGTAATCATGTATCATAAACATAACTTTTTTCATGAATCAAAAATAATCTCTAATATCCTTTAAACTACATAATCAACCCTCTTGGGGACATATTTAGACAGAAATATTTAGAGTCTTTTACCACTAGGGTATAGACACCCTATTAGGATCCTTCTAATGTAACTAATCACCCTTAGAGTATGGATTTCTAATCAGGGCACTTCAGATCTTATTTAACTGCCTCTGAAAAAATCTAACTATATACGCCATGTAGACAAAGAGTAATTTCCTATAAATGACAGTCAAGGTAAGAAGATAGCTGAGGGAATGAATCAACAACTTTCAAAAATTTGACTTAAAGATTTGGGAAATTGTATTCTTTTTTCCTACCTGACTCTCGTTTTAGGGCTGTATTCATCACTGTTCTCTCTCATCTGCGTTCACCTCAGATCATTCCTGAAAGAGCAATACTCATGAAAGCATGAGCAGAGCCTCTGAAATCGGGCTGCCAGGGTTTGGAGCCTGGCTCGGCCACTTACTCTCTCATGGTCTATCTTTTCTATGCCTTAATTTCCTTGCAGGAAAATGAGGACAATAACTTGCCTATGCTATCAGGTTCCTCTGAGGATACAAAGTATCTAAAATAAAAGCCTGGCACTGAGCCTCACATCTATGAGGTATCCAATGGACAAGCTAAAGAAAAGCAAATGGGTGCCTACAGGGATGGGATTGTCGCAGCCAGGTTATACGGGACAAAAGCCACAGTTCCTGTCTCAAGGAGCCCAAGACCCAGTGGGAGAGACAGACAAGGAAATAGGAACAATGTCGTTGATCCATTCTATGCAAAATGTGTGCAAAATATAGTTCCTAAAGTAAACTGCCAGCCTCATTATCAAATATACATAATGATACATCAAGGACCACTGACATTTTAATATCTAATGGGGAGACTTATCATCAATGGTCTGACACACAGAGTAAATTTCAGCATAGAAAATATTTTAAAACAACTAATATATTGGAAAACTATTCTATTTTAAATGTTCCACATTAAAAATTTGTCTCTGTTGGATGCTGAGAACATTTTCCAAGGCCATTTTCCAGTTAGAAATGAGACTAATGTAAACAGTTCAACAATTAACGACATACAGTTGGCCTTTCTGAACTAAAATACAGTCACTGAGCCCAAATCTACAACTACAAAACACATCGCCAGTCACAAAAACAAAGCTGAATCATATTAGAAAACATATGGACTTCAGAAAGAGCACAAAGTTTCATCTTTTTTGGATTTTCCTTTACTTATTCCTAGCTTTAACAGGCCATCTACTTTATCACAGCAAAGCACGGTGTTGCCATTTTCCTTGCCAACCGCAGATGTGAACTGAGATTTCATGGTATAAAGATGAATCATTTCATGAGAAAAGGCAAAATGGTCAAGTTAATAAAGCCTAGACAAGAGCAAGAGTTTTTGTTTAAATAGAAATGGCAGATTGGGGATGATTAACCTTCTGATCTGCAGATGCCTTAAATGTCTGTGAATAGTCAAGCCCGTAATCATTTTGAGATTTTTAAAAAAATATTTTGTCATGGCAAGATAAATTATACATATCGTTCATATTTGTGGAATGAGATTGATTGTGCCAAACATACAGGGTACAAGTAGAAGAGTATTTTCCTTACATACCTTCTTTTATTGGAAATGTGGCAAATCAAAAGTAGCAACAAAAAGTCAACCAAGCAGTCACCATTTTGTTTTCCTAAATCTTGATTTTAATATAATGAGGGTTATTTTGTTTCACTTTGTTTTGCATTATACATGGGTAGGTTTAAAACTTGGAGAAAAAGGATTAATTTTGAAAGCATCAAGAATGTGTACTTTTTGGTCTTACAAGATTCTTCACAGTCTACTAATTCAGATATATATGCTTTTCTTTAATTGGATCTTTAAGAATATTGCCAGAATGCTGATATGTCCCACAGAGAGACTTTTTTTTTATACTGTTGGAAGCGGGGATGGGACTTATGTGGGATGAAGGAAAGTGAAGAGATGCTGAGATAAAGAGCTTAACAGAAGTCATGATTAAAACCCAAACTCTTTTTCATTTGAAAATGTTGTAGACTCCGAAAGTATTACTGTGTTCATAAAAGTGAGAAAAAATTTAATTCTGGTTCAAATCATTTAATGCTAGAAAGCATAATTGATTTTCATTTTTAAAAGCTTAATTCAGTACATTAGTATCTGGATTTTATACCTGCCGGGGCATCAACTTGTCTAGTCTACATTTGTTCTCATCATCTGTCTCCTTTTCATAGAGCTTCACAAATGAAGAATAAAATTATAGCCCTCTTCCTTTGCAGAGTTAGATCTTGCATGTTTCTCCCACTTATTTTACCTGCAAAGGTAGCTTGAGAGAGGGATTAAGAGAACATTGCCAAAAAGATCAAGTACAGAAATGAGTTTGTAATTTTCAGACTCATTTAGTTTTATATTCAACAGCATGTTAAACATTTGGGAAAGAAATTCTTCATCAATTCCTTTGAAAAGTGATACACAGACCATGACTTTTTCTGAACCACCACCCACTTGGCCTTGAACTAATAATACGGTATATGTTAACTGAATTTAAATAATATGGTATTATTTAAACTGAATTTAAATAAAAAATATATTTTTAAAAAGTCTCCCCAAGAGGATCTCCTTATAAATAGTGCGCACACACTGCTACAAGCATGAATGGGAGCTAATCAAACTTGTCTACTGCAAGGCTACACACATTGGTTTTATGTTCTAGATTAAATTTTAAAATAAGCTTGGGCACCCAAATACCAGATAAATAGGAAGTCCAGTCTCTTACATTTGAGGCTACTCCTTCCCTTTCAATATCTTAGAACCCCAAGGGGTGTACACCATCTAAGGGAGGGATCCAGTCTGACTTTCACAACCGAGCAGAGCTCAGCCACGTACGGCTGTAATTCTCACCAACACATGCTGTTACTAAAAAAAGTTGTCCCATAAAATCTAAAGGCAAAGAAGAAATATTTCTGGCCCAGGTCCCTGCGGTTAGATGGTAGTAGGGAGTCATGCCTTGGAAGAAGCTGGTTCTACCATTTTGGATTTTTGAATAAGGTTAAGGCTCTTCCTCAGAGTGAAGCAGGAAGTCTGTGACTTGAGCTCCCAGGTTCACAGTTTTAACTAGTCTCTAGGACACCAACTGTCCCAGGAATGCTGTGTCACAAAACGCCCAGTAGCCCACCATTGGAGGACCCCTGCCAGCATCCATTTTTATCTCCCTAGGGATTTGAACCCTGAGAGTGAGGCTGGGCAGCTTCTCATTTCCAGGCCCTCACCCACAATAGGCTTTGATTGCCTCTGAGAGTCCCGGACACTCACAGTAGTGAGGGTCTCCTGACTTCTCCCTGACATTAGGCCTAGATTACTTCCAGAGCTCTGTGTTCTCCACTGCCTTTCCGGGGATGAAGCCATGTTCCTGCCAACAGTGATTTGCTTTTTCAATGATCCCCCAGGAGCAGACAACAACAACAACAAGACAAAAAATAAGAGGGTAAGTTAAATCTTCAGAGGAGCTATTGTACCACATTTAGGTTCAATGATACTATGATCATTCCTTCCCAGCAATAGCCTAGTAAGTCCATCTTCCCTGCTGTAGATGTATTGGGTTGCTTGGGCTGCAAAATATCACAGACAGGGTGGCTTAAACAGAAATTTATTTTCTCACAGTTCTGGAAGCTGGAAGCCTAAGATCAAGGTGTCCGCATGGTTCGGGTTCTGGTGAGAGCTGTATTCCAGGCTTAGGGATCACCACCTTCTGGGTGTGTCCTCACATGGTAGAGAGAGATAGGAGCTCTCTAGCATCTCTTCTAATAGGAGCACTAATCCCATTTTACCAGGCTCCACCCTCATAATCTCATCTAACCCTTATTATCTCCCAAAGGCCCCATCTCCAAATACCATTACACAGGAGGTTAGAGCTCTAGCATAAAAATTTGAGGAGGACTCAAACATTTAGTCTAACAATACATAAGCTCATTGTCTTTTTTTTTTCTTGGCTAACATTTAGAAAATGCCCCCTTTTAAAGATTTACTTTATTCTTTAGATGCATCATTTAAGCCATAGTGAAACTGACCACCAACAAAATTGTTTTGTATTAGATCATTAATATTTTTGAAACTTAAATAGAAAGCAATCCATACTTCTATCCGAATTGACTCAGCTTAAGCTTTCATCTCTTCCTATTTATTGCTTCTTATCTCACGTGGCTTTTTAGAGAAAAATCAGCAAATATCCCAGCATGGAAGAGTATGTAAATATACACATATACATACACTGTGTATCTTAGTATAGTTAGAAACAGAATATATGGAAAAAATATACAAAATCCTGAGTCTTTCAGCCATTTCTTTAATCAAACAAGTCTGCATTTTTATATCTAAAAATTCTGAGGTTTCCTTCATCATGATTTAAGGCACCAGCACCTTCATTTACATATAATTACTATTTTATACACTTTCACAGCAACATGACCATCTCTAGTATGTCAAAAGAAAAGATTCATAACTGATTACAACAGAAAATATTACAATTAAATTAATATTAATATTAAATCACTACTACACGAAGGCTGATAGGAGATGACTAGAAGCAACATAATTCAATTTTTATCGTCTGTATTTATGCAGTTCCTTAACAACTGAAATAATAATGCAGTGAGACATTTAGATAACTTAGACTAAAAATTGTTTCCTTAGGCCCCCCTTTTTAAAAACATGCCCATCAGAATTTATTCTTTGTATAAATGGGCAGGGAAAATTAGCATGAAATTAAATATAAAATATCTCGATCACTTTAGAACCCAGCAGAGATGTTGGAAGGAAGAAGAGTGCAATTTTGGGGGGAGGAGGTTGTTATCCTTCTAGAAGCAGACCTTCTCCTTGTAATCTTAGAGCCTCTCTGTTAGTGAGGAAATGCCTCAATTGTGGCTTTACAAGGGGTATCGCTCAGGGTGAAGGGCCAGGAGATCTGAGCTGTCAACCTAGTTCATGTACCCCTGAGTGTGTGTAGGTGTGTCATTAGTTTTCTCTAAAGGAAGAAAAAGGTCCATGCAGGTTTTTCTAAGGTGAGCTAGAAAGCCTCTTCTAGAATCATTTCAAGTTCTCCAAAGAGCTTGAGTATGACAATTTGTAAAAACAAGTACTATGGCTTCATCCTAGTGTAGGAGAGGTGGTACTAAGTAGTAGAGGGAGCTTACCACCTGTCATCTCGGCTGTGTCAGGGACTCTAGTCATGGAACTGTGGAAAACGTTGTGACATTTTAAATACTTCCAAACTTTCTCGTGTTCCATTTCCTGTGCTCAATTCTCAGGAACAGCAAGGCAGAGGGAGCTGAGGGGACATGTTGTTACATCAGGGACTTGGGGAAAGAGAGACACCAAGGGTAGCACATGAGGCAACAGCTACACAAGAGAGAAGGAGACAGGAAGTGATGTGGAATGAATGTCTCCTGGGTGCCAGGCTCCATGCTGGGCACTTGGTACTCATGATCCCGGGCAACGAGTACAGCAAATCTATGAGGTGTATGCACTACTACTCTCATCTCACAGATGAAAAAACTGAGAATTGACATCCAAGTTCACATACCAGCACAACTGGGGTTTGAGCTTGCGTTTGTCTGATTGTGAAGCTCAGGCTTCTCCCCCTATGCCTATGTACCATGTCCTATAGTGCTCCTACTACCTCTCAGAGACTTCCCTTTACTAGCATAAAGCCACTCAAGTTATATTGCAGAGTTTGCTCACATCATTCGCATCTATCAAACAATTTCTTCTGCTTTGAAAGACAGTGTATACCAATTTAAGCTCGAAAATCAAAGCCATTATTACATATCAAATGCTACTTGAAGTTCTGAAAATGTCCCTGGAATTGACTGAACAAACCATGGGTTCACGATTTTTCCTCATAGTTATTTATATACTTTGGTGACTGTTATTGAAAAATATATACAGACTTCATAAGTTTGGGTTTGGCTGTACTTTTCCTAATTTTTAAAAAGTTTTTATTTAAATTTCAGTTAGTTAACGTACAGTGTAATATTAGTTTCAAGTGTACAAAATAGTGATGCCACACTTCCTTTCAATACCCAGTGCTCATCACAAGTGCCCTCCTTAGTCCCCATCACCTCATTCCCCTATCCCTCTACCCACCTCCTCTCTGGTGACCACCTTTTTGTTCCCTATAGTTAAGAGTTTGTTCCTTGGTTTGCTGCCCACCCCCCCCCACTCTCTCTCTTTCTTTCCTTCGCTCATTTGTTTTGTTTCTTAAATTCCACATATGGATGAAATCATATGGTATTTGTCTTTCTCTGAGTGACTTATTTTGCTTAGCATAATACTCTCTAGTTCCATCCACGTTGCAAATGACAGATTTCATTTTTTTAAATGGCTGACTGATATTCCATTGTGTGTGTGTGTGTGTGTGTGTGTGTGTGTGTGTGTGCCACATCTTCTTATCCATTCATCAGTCAGTGGGCACTGGGCCTCTTTCTATAATTTGGCAATTACGCCTTCCCTAATTTTAAGAAGGGTTTCCCTTCTACTTGTTATCAAGTCATGACCAGAATTTAGATACTCTTACTGGTCTTGGAGTGGAATTTCAAATGCAGCCTTACCACACTGCTATGCTCTATGAGGAGAAATAAATGCTGAGTTGTGTTTCTCAACCTAGACCCTTGGGTACTTCTCCACATTTTCAGGCTCTGAGCATCTTCCCTCCTGGGCCTGTCTCCTTGCTTCCAGATGCACAGTGTTCTGTCTCCTTCTGAGATTCTCCACTCAGCATTCTCTGCTGAGGGCAGTGCCCTCAGTTCTTCCTTCCACCAGGAAATCATCACAGGTCATTGGAATGTACCTTTGGCCACGGCATTTTATCATGCCTTTGGGGAGAGGTCATAGCTATCTTCCTAGCATCCATGCTTCCCGTTGGTAGTGGCTGGGGTGCTAATGGTCATGAGTAATGATTTAATTCTTCATCACTCTGGATTGTCACTCTACATGAAAGCATCAGGACAAAAAGTCTAAATGATGAGAGAAGTGATGAATGATGAATTCCATTCTGTCTCAGGCTAGAGAGGCAACGCAGCACTGTGGGCAGGGGATGCCTTCAGGTGTTCAATCCCACCTCATCTCACTCCACAGGGAGGTAGAGGAGATGCCCGAGTCTTTTCTAGCCAACCAGCTGTGCATATCATCGGGCAAGTAACTTCATCTTTGTGACTCAATTTTTCATCAACATGAAGCAATCATAATACCTACTCTTTTCTTCAATTTTTTAGAAAATTGCAATGCGATCAGGGGTGTGAAAGTGCATTAGAAAGTACAGGACACTCTTCCAAACTCCCAGCTGCTGTGATGTTACTGGTTCCAGCCTTCAACAGTCTTTGTTGTCTTTCTTACTCACTTGGCATCTCGTCAGATACTGCCATAATTAGGGTGACCAACTCATCCCAGACTGCCAGGAACTTTAACAATCAGACCTCACATTTGGAGACCCCCAGGCCCCAACAAATCAACAATAATGAAGGTACCTGAAAAATGACAGTCCTGATGAGGACTAACAGTGTCTTTTACGATCCCCTCCACAGGAAGAGGCCAGCAAAGTGTGTCTATAAGTCTAGGCCATGTTCACCTAAACCCTTCTAAAGGGAAAAGGTTTTCTGAGAAGGGGCAAGCTTTGTGGTCACCAATGCGAAGAGGATGGAAAAGACATTATAACTGATGCTTAGTCATATGTTAATAAGGAAACAGCGTTGGTGGGTATTCAGGAGACCAGCCTTAGAGCCAGACCCGACTCACTTCTCCGTGCCCAGCAGCATGTCCTGGTGTCCTACTTTCATGGGAGAGTGGGAATCTGAGTCCAGAACCTGCTTCCACACTGCCGTGCTCTCCCCACCCCCTCCTATCTCTTCCCACTCCCAGCCAAGGATCTGCCCAGCATTTCAGGCACTTTCACAATCATCTGCAAATTGTCAGGCCTGCTGAGATGATGTAAGATGGTTACTTTTTTTTGTTTTCCTCTAAACCAGAGTCAGTAAAGCAGTTATCTCACCTGACCTTCAGGCTCTCAACCACCTTTGGGCTCATTGACTCAATTCCTCAATTCTGAACCCCACTCCCACCCAGCTCAGGAGACTGAAAAGCGGTGGTGTGGCCAGCCTCCTCGCCCTGCAGTGGTGACTCCCCTCGCTGCTGTAGACACGGCCTAATCAAAGGCCTGTTGTTTGCTTTTGGCTCTGGAACTCACTGGTTTGCGTGTGTCTGTAGCATGATTATGGACACTTTGAAAGAAAGAAAAAAGGAAAAGAAAAGAACACGGCCAATCCACTTACATTGGCTCTAGTGTAATATTTTATGGAAAGAGAAGAGATGGAATTATTCCAACATGGGAATAGTAGAAGAAACATCTCTCTCTGAATTTCATAGAAGAAATAAAACTTGAAGTGATCAGAGGATACTCCAGTAGCTCAAGAGCTATTAATGACTGTCAGGAAAACCAAGAACTGGCCAAACGAGCTCAACTGCTTTCCTGTGAATCATCAGACTTAGCTCAGGCCTCTGCTTGGGCTGGGCCCACGTGCCCCAGGTCCCTCTGACCTGTGGGAAACAGGCTCTCAAAATGGAGATTGGCCATCATCACCAGTCCTGGGCTTCTTTGGGGCACAAAGGTCACAACACCTATCTTTATACTTATGCTTTTTAACTTTGGTGATCCCTTTAGAAATGTAGTGGTGTGTTTTATAGTGTATTTTTTAAAAATGCTGATTATCTTGATGATGAAATGAATTTTAGAACTTGAGGGGCTTGGGAAGGAGCATAAGGGGGTGTCTGGTGTCTCTGAAATGAATTCAATTGTGGATATTTTCAATGGTTCCAAGTTCTTCCACTGGAAAAGGATCAGTGCTGTGCTGACAAATGTTTAACAGACACTCTGGGGAAACAAAAACAAAAACAAAACCTGATTTGTGGTGTTTGCCAATTTCCATGGTGTAACTACTCCCACCATGACCAATGAGGCTGGCTTGAGCATACCACACCAGGGATCCTGGTTTTCCTTTGCCAAAGTCAGTCTTACCTGATGTATGGCATAAAAATAAATGTATTTGTTTGTTTATAATCTAGGTGTCATTGCAAAATTGGTATATTTATTAAAAATTAAACTTCAGGGCAACCTGGTGAAGGCACCGCCTTCAGCCCAAGGCCTGATCCTGGAGTCCTGGGATCGAGTCCCAGGTTGGGCTCCCTGAATGGAGCCTGCTTCTCCCTCTGACTGTGTCTCTGCCTCTCTCTCTCTCTCTCTCTCTCTGTCTCTCATAAATAAATAAATAAAAATCTTTAAAAAAATAAACTTCATAAAAAAATTAGACTTCATCAAAATGGTTTCAGTTAGAATACTTTACCAAAAATGTCACTTGCCTTCCTTAACTTCCCTTTAGCAATTTGGCCTCCTGTTTGCATGCTCAGTACCCTGCCATGCTCATTTTCTATTTGAAGTCTGTTTCTTGTTCTGATCTAGGTCCTAGTCACGTACCTTCCACCTTTTCTTTTCTTTTCTTTTCTTTTCTTTTCTTTTCTTTTCTTTTCTTTTTTTTCTTTCTTTTCTTTTCTTTCTTTTTTTTTCTTTTCTTTCTTTTCTTAAATGGTATCTAAAACTTGATCATGTCACTCAGCAATTCTTCTCTCCCCTCAACACTGAGCATCTGGGTTGGCTCCCTGTGACCCTGGGGATAAAGTTCAAACTCCAGGGCCTTTGTGACCAGTCTCCAGCTCCAGTGCCTGCCCCCCTCCCCACAATGAAACTCCCATTCTGGTCAGTCCAGAATTCTTGCAGAGCCCTGAGCATACCAAGCCATCCTGTCTCCATGCCTTCCCACCTGCAGCTCCCCCCCCCCCCACACCCTAAGAATCTCTCCTCACCAAGCCCTTCCATCACGTTTGCCCTTGCATTTAATCTCTGCAGCCCCAACATCCTTTGCTGATCGGCATCGTGGTGGTAACAGGAATTAGTGCCGCTGAGCTGTCTCATTCCATTTAGACTGTGACCCATTTGGCACAGGGACAGTTATCCTACTTGGTGTTCTGGAATCTAACAAAATGCCCAGCTCTTGATGAGGCCCCCAATAAATTCTTGTTGGATACATGATAATTGAGACGATACCACTTTTGATTCCTGTTTTAATTCTAAAGTGTCAAAACCCCTTAGTCATTAATCATTAATTGGAGATAGTGTCCATCAAAACATTTGCAAAGGAGATTGGTTCAATAAACTAAATATAGCCTTCGAGTAGAATTAAAATATTGAAGTAGAATTACCAAAGGTGAAAAATCCAGGTAAAAGAAAAAAAGCGAGCAGCATTATCTATGTTATATAAATAAATAAAAGAGCACATGCACATTCACATATATGCAAATTTTTGGAAGCACGTGTGAATAGACTTGCTTTCTGTTTTACATTTTTCTGTTTGATTTTGGTTCTAGCATGTATTTATTATTTTTACATAGAAAAAGCAGTTATATGAGAAAAAATACTTAGCAGGGATTATGGGATGATAGAATTATGAGCCAGTTTCTCCCCTTCTTTATATTTGTCTGTAATTAGTAAACATAAATGCTTTTTTTTTTTTAATGGAAACTATAGGTAAGAGATGTCCCCCACCCTGGAAGCTTTGCCACCATCACAGATGAACCCACCTCCTGTAAGAGGGTTATCTTTCTAAGTTACAGCTTCAGCCAACCCTGTTTCCTGGCGATGGTGGCCGGGGCCTGCCTGCTTCCCTCGGGTTCCCCATCACATTCACTTGTAGGCCCCAGGGCAGGGGAGACTCTGAGAGGCAAGCCCGAGGTAGCCTTAGCATCACTGGTGCGTGCTGGATAATAGGAGTCCATACCGACTCTGGTGAGCATGGGGCATGCCTTTGAGGCCACCTATGCCCCCCACACAGGTTCATCTTCTTCTCAGCCAGTGGGAAAAGCCTCCCAAAGGCAGATGGCAGGTGATACCACTTGTCGCCCACGTGAATTCTGAGACTTCAGGAGAATCAATCGCATGTGACACGCGGTGACAGTGCTCGGGCTGGAGGGCTTTCTGGGCCAGGGCCCCGTTTTTCTCAGATAGAATCTGGCATCAGTCTGAACCATCGAGGAGGGAGGTGCGGTGCACTCAGAGCAGGAGGCACAGCAGACTCCCCGAAGAAGGAACTGGAACCCAGCCCCTTCCTGGACCTGAGACTTGGGGGCAGGGATGATGCACCCCTGCATCCTCATCCTCTCCCCTTTCTCCTTCCTCTCCCCAGGCCCGGGTGGCAGCTGTTTACAAAGCTGCAGGGTGAGGGAGGGGGAGGTGTTGGGGACCATCCGTGAGGGAGAAGGGGGTGTAGGAGAAGGGAGCTGAGGCATGCTCACATTGCAGGTGGTTGAGCCTACAGACCTGCCATGGTTGTTTTGCACTTTCCAGGACCTTGATGATCTGAAGGCAGCTATAGTTGAGGAAATCTGTGAGCCTATGGAAATTTGCGGTTCTTTGGGGTCCAAACTCTCTCCAAGTTGGGCTATTGGTTTCTATTTTGTAGGTCCCTTGGTTTGAATACTCTGTAAGCCAAGGTGCAGTCTGGAAGCTGGCTTCTTAGGCCGGGCCCTTGGCTCAAGGGGAAGGTGGTCGAATGGAAGTTCTTGTTGTCTGGCACCTTGGGGGCCTCTGTCTCTTCATACACGGGCTGCAGACATAATGCAGGAGGATAAGGACCTCTTAGATTGAAACCCCAGCACTCCAAGGGGCCTTTTGAAATGACCTGAGGTTCCTGATTGAACCAACTCTAGTTTAAAGCTTTCCAGTGTTCTCGGGGTCGGCTAGACTCTTTTGAAGATCACCTACTCCACCCGTCAAAAGCCATCTCTGCAACTTTCTTTACAACTGATCTTGGGTTTAGGAACTGGCATTTAATCCTGGCTGTGTGACCTCCATGCATTATGTGGCCTCTCTCTGCCTTTGTTTCTTCATCTGTAAAAGAAAGACAGACTGGAGGAAGAATAGGCCTCTATCTCGGATAACATGCTTTTGGCTGCAAGGAATGGAAAAACAATTCCAATTGGTTTGAATGATAAGGACAAATAGCCTATTGCATGTTGGATAGACCTCAGAATTAGCTGATCCTGTGATTCACTGATTTTTTATCAAGGATTCTCTGTATTCTATAATCAATATAATTTCTTGGAGGGTCCTTTAGGGTTGTAGGTCCATTAGCCTGTAGTGTTTGGGGCAACCTCCTTTATTCCCACCAGGTAGAAGAAACCGATTTCCCATGTCTTTCTTCAATGTGTAAAAGAAGTTTTTCAGAAGTTCTAGAAAATCTTTCCTCAGGTTGTATTAACCAGAATTGGGTCACAAGCCATTTCTGAACTAATTTATGGGGAGAGGGATGATATTGACTTTAGACCCATTAAATTCACTGTCAGAACTCAGCTTCTCCTGAGATTCATGAGGAAAAGTAATAACCTGAGCACATTTGGGATTCTTTCATGGAGAAAAAAGTGGAAGTGGATGCTGGGTTGGCATCCCAGCATCTGTACACATCCTCTCAGAGCAAAGAATCCATTCTCCCTTCAGACAGGTAATGGTTATAGTATCTGGGTGACCTTCCTCTGAGCTGTGTATTGCAAATGTTTGTGGCTAGTTATTAAAGTTTTATTTCTTTGATAAGAATAGGAGAAAGGTATGTGTTTATTTTTACCTTTTGTATTTGCATCCACTATATAATTGCAAACTCATATATTTGGGGATATTAATTCTTAGAGAATGCTTTAAAGGATTTTTTTTTGAAAGAAAGAAACCATCTGAATTTAGGAAGCCAAAGCACTATATGGACAGCAAATTTGACCCTTAAGACTTCTTACGACTATTTGCAGGGAGTTGCCCAAAACTACAACCTGAGAGGTGCTGACATTAATGTCATTTAAACTCATTTGAGTCTTTGTTTTTCCATCTAGATGTATGGAAAATTATACTCACTCTATCATGAGATCATGTATGTGAAAGAATATTGTAAAGAATAAAATAACTCAAGATGTGTGACATGTTCGTATAGCCAGTGCCTCACTGTCCAAACAATGGATTTATGAGAACAAAGACATTTCCTCTAAAGACTTTAAGATCTGTCCAATCGATAATATAAAGAGCTTCTATAAAAAAGGCCTATATGCAGCAGAGCAGTTCATTAACAAATTAATTTGGGCTTCTTCTTGTATCTTCCTTTTCTCACTTCAAGGAGGCTTTTTGGACTTCTGTGCCTCAGGTATTTTTACTGGGAAGAAAGCAGAAGCCACCTGAACTTAGCGCTCTTCTTGTCACTTGTAAAAACATAAGCTCACTGAAAAGATAGTAAGGAGTGTCTTGGTAAAGGCTGGGAGAAGGAGAAAGCTTTTGAAGACAAGGAAAGGGAGACATAGGGGAAGGGGGAAGAGATTTGTGGATTCCAAGAGCAACTGAGATTTGGATCCTTTCCTTGGGTTTGTCCCAAGGAAATAACAGACCTCTAACCTGGGTGGTATACCTCAAGAGAGCAAAAGCATAGCAAATAAGAAGTCAGAAAATCTTCTGGGACCACTGCAGGCTTGAGTGAAGGCTAGGGTGGTCAACTAGTGTTGCTTGGGCCAGTCCCTGGGACTTGCTAAAACTAGGAAAGTCCTGGACAAGTGAGAAGGAGTTGGTTACTCTATGGGAAACTAACTGGTAACCATGATGAAATGCAGATAAGAAGACCTCCTCCTTTTTTGTGGGCACCATGCATGTGTTTTCCATTTAGAAGTTACCTATGCAGGGAGAAAGTGTTCCAATATTATTAAGTGATTTGGGGAACTCAGATTCAACTTTGAGGGGTTTTTAAAATTTATTTATTTATTTTAGAGAGAGAGAGAGAGAGAGTGCACAAGCAGGGGGAGAGGAAGAGGGAAAGAATCTCAAGCAGACTCCCCACTGAGTGCAGAGCCTGATGTGGGGATCCATCTCACAACCCTGAGATCATGACCAGGCTGAAACCAAGAGCCCAAAGCCCCACCGACTGATCTATCCAGGTGCCCCTTTTGAGTTGTTTTAAAAGAAACAAAGAAGGGAACAAACAAAAATACTTCTTGCACATCATAGCTTGGGCCCTGAGACTCACATGTTTAACACAGGTAAAGGAGATCCATGATCCCTTAACAAAACTTTGGGACCAGGTCTATTTTGTGATTTAGAACTTTCTGGATCTATGAAAGATATTACAGTATGTGTCTTTTACATTACATGACAGCTCCAATGCAGTACCTTGTGATCAGACACACTGATATTTCTATATAAAGAAATATATAAAAATATCTATATAAATATCATTTGCATTAAGTGAGTTAAAGAAGAATAAATGGGCTTATGTCAATTCAGGCCAGGTTGTGCACCCAAATGAGTTTTATGTTTTTCCATAAATTAATTCCATAAAAACTGTAGTTATTAGCTACAGTTTTCAGGAAATTTAAGATCTTAGATTTATGGCTAATTAATGGATTGCTGCAGTATTTATAAATACTTATAAATGTAAAGACATGTCCTCAATTTATTGTAGTACTAGGTCAAGGATTAAAATCTATTTATCTCCTGTTTTCCAATATTGACTTCAGAGTCTGGAGAATTAGTGAACATATAGTGTTGTTTGACACATTCATAAATTTATCAGAACCCAATATTAGGATCTATAATGCATTTAAATTACAATATAAGGTGATATATACAACATTCAGATGGTCTAGTTACACATTATAGATTTTTATCCAGACAAGTAAGGTGTAATTATCACAATTTAAAATAGCTTCCCATAAAGGCCAATTGAAATGCTGGATTTGCTTGACCTGATAATGAAGAAGTAAGATATTTTTCTTTGAGTGGTCCTGATAACATGCACATTTTCTTCAGGGTTATCACCCAGGGCTTTTGGCCAAGAAAGTTTTGTTTAAGGTCTCTGCAGAAGCCAAGTCAAAGACATGGGTTTACAAACCGTCTCTTTGAGACAGCAGCAGCAGCAGCAGTAGTAGTAGTAGTAGTACTAGTAGTAGTAGTAATAATAATAATGCATTTGTTTGTAAGCCTAGAATATGAGGTTGATGTAAGCACACTTAATTACATGAAAACAGCCATTATCCATCCTGACTCAAAATCATGATTTTCAGGGCCTGAAAAGCTACACCAAATAAGTTTACAATCTCTAAAACTTTGATGGTTTCATTATTATTCTTCACTAGAAAGATAGCCCAGATCTAATTTATTCAGAGCTTTGAAGATAAGATTTGGTGTCTTGAATCAAATTCAGTTGTGTATCAGTAAAAAGTGAAAGAGGCACAGGCTCATTTGTCATAATTCTTAGATTTTTTCTTTCTACAGGGAAAGTGATAGGGGAGAGGGAAGGTATCTTAGACATTTCCTTTCTGATGAAACCATAGATAACAGGTACACAGACTGGACTTTATGTCATGTTTACACCTAACTTATTTTGCCCCATAACATGCAATTTCTCACTCTAATCACCTATGCTGGTTTGTAAAACTTGAAACTCTGAACAGGTTTTTTTTTTTTTCTTCTTCGTTTCATGTGTTTTCAAAAGGCTTCAAAATCTCTTGTTGTCAGAACCATTTATACTGTCTTTTGAAATCTCCTTGGTGTCAGGATTCAGTGGGGCTGTTGATTTCCATCCTTTCGATCTCCATATTTAGGACAAACCCATTGCATGCCCTGAAATCTAAAATATTTATCTATCGACAGCACTCTGCTTCTAATTATTGCAAATGAGGCTCCTTGTCTCTTTCATGGTATTTCCTCAGAGAGAGGTGTGTGAAGAACTGTGGTAATCATCTTTTTTTTTCCACCTCCTTTTAAACCTTCATAAAAACTCTCTTCCCACCAACTACCCAATGGTAAATGCATTTAATGTTCCCGATTGCCTCTGGCTCATTGATTTGCCTCATGAAACCTGCTTGGCCTGGGCTTACAGTGCTCCTATGACCTGTGAGCCACACCCAGGGCCCTGTAGGAGCCCTCACCGGGAGGAATCTCAGCAACTAAAGGATAAATAACTGAGGCTTCCTTTAACCTATCCGTATTGACCAATTTTGCTTTCTTTTGTGCTAAGTTCAATGGACTAAAAGGACCCAGAGACGTTTTAATTCAATACTGTTCTCCCTGCCATATTTCCCCCAGGATTCCAGTTTACACTAACCCAAACACAAAGACCAGGATGGAAGCACATCCCCCATATTTAGGATAACTCTTAAATGTCATAACTGATTTCTTGCAGCCTTGGGAATGGAAGTCTATATTTCTTTTCATTGTCAATCCATGATTAATCACCCTGTTGAATATGAAATCAGACAGAAATAGAAAGTCATGGAAATGAACTCATAATTAAGAGTAAATTATACAGACTTTATTATTTCATGGTGTAAGCCCCGAACCATCCATACGACAGTTCAAGCTAAAGCCTCAGTGGGAAATTTCTGTCTTTAAAAATCTGCTTGTTCATGAGAAAATTGCTGTAAGAGATATTTAGTTTTAAGTAGCTTTTTTGTTGTTGTTAAAGAATGACTGTCTGTCCTATTACGGTTGGTGCCACCAGAAGCCAACAATGAGAATTTATTCCATAAATCTGATCATTCATTCAATACTATGGGATGAACCCAGAAGATCTGGAGCATAGTAGACTACAGCAAGTACTCTGAGATAGCGTAGACCTCCATCTTTGTCAGCAACTCATCTGTGTGGCCCCCACAGGGGTGACTTCCTTGTGTCAACCTAAACAGAAGTGTCAGCTCCTTCATCAGAGTAGCATCGCTGTATCGCTGTCCTCCTTTCTTTCTCATTATAAGCCAATGATTTCCTCTAGAACCCGAGAAACAACGAGATCATCCAGCTCAGAGTCTAAGCTAATAGAAAAATGACACTAGAGTCATCTGAATAGCTGTCAAAAGAATAATGGGAACAAAAATCACCTAGAAAAGTGACCAGCACCAGGGGCTACACCTAATGTGAAATTGTTAGTCTTCAGTTTAAAACTCTTCTTTTTTGCATCTCCTACTTGTGATACATTCATAAATAGTATTACTTGAGTTAGCTATGCTTTGAGATCTCCCTGAAAACACAGAACATTTGGTGCTCTTTTTCTTTCTCCCACATAGAAAATTGGAAGCTCCACCTGTTACCTTGAAAATAGAATTAGGTCATCCATTTTCTCATAAAAACTTAAATGGAACCAGGATTGCTATTTTAAGGCAAAACTATTTGTTGCAATAGTTACATCAATACCAAATAGGTATATTTAACACAAAGCTCCTAGAGAAATAAAGCACCTGCAAAGAACTCCCCCAAAACATGCTTCAGAACAGCAAGTAGGGTTCAGAAAGATGATCTTTAATCACAGGAACTGCTGCTAAGTGACTCCCCAGGTACCACCTTTGAGGTTTCCTGGGGCATTTTTTACTGAGCATTGCCAGGGAATCCTCCGAATGCTGCTGTCTACATATCCTCAGACCCATGGGAAATGCATAGGTCCCTTCCTCCCAATGCACTTCAAAAAGCTTTGCCTTCAAAGACAGATGTATGTGACCCTCAGGTTAGGGCAAGAAACTTTGTTCTATTTACTGATGTACACCAAGCACCTAGACCAGTGCCTGGAACATAGATGATGTTCAGTGAATGAAGGAAGGCCTGATGCCATGTAGAGTACATGGCGGTCATCACCAAAGGGAGGACTTGCCAAGGTCATAAAAGATCAACTCAGTAAGGAGGGATTTCCTTGAGCCCTAATCTACCATTTCTAGCTTCCCTGGGTTTTTTTCTGGCCAGCCCCTCTGTCTCCACAGAACACAAAATGGAGTTTTTCTTGAGTCCGGGTCCAAGAGTAGAACTGTTTGTTCATAGAACGTGTGCATAGTCACCATACTACACTGTAATCCTTACTTTTCTATTTTCCCTAAGGCCAATGTATCCATTAGGCATAGTAGGCACAAAACAAAACAAAGAAAACTTTGAGGTTGAAGAAAATGTTTTATTTTTTTTAAAGATTTTATTTATTCATTTATGATAGACCTAGAGAGAGAGAGAGAGGCAGAGACACAGGCAGAGGGAGAAGCAGGCTCCACGCAGGGAGCCCGATGTGGGACTTGATCCCGGGTCTCCAGGATCATGCCCTGAGCCGAAGGCAGATGCTCAACTGCTGAGCCACCCAGAAAGATTTTTGGGATCTTTCTCTGATCCCAAAGAAAATGTTTTAATATATAATATTAAGATACAAAAACTTCATCTTCATACCAACACAGTTATGAAATACCACTTTTAATAATTTTTAAGGGGAGGAATGGGCCCATGACGGGGAAGGGACCCATGACGAGAAAAAGGCCTAGGGTCCATTGGAAGTCATCCTGCAGACTCCATCTCCTGTAGGCTCTGAGCTTACTGAACCCGCAAATCACACTTTTCTGTCTTTATACATTTACAGCCTAGCACAAGTCCTGAAAAACATTTGACACTTAATATATGCTTGAGAAGTAACTGAAATTAACATAGTTTCTCATGAAAGTCAGATAAGAAAAAAATACTGGACATTGATATGATTTAACTAGTAAGAGGAAGCAGAAAGGAACGGGCAGATAAAAGGAGTCAATAAGAAAAAGCGGGTTTTTAGGAATGGGCTGGCAAGAGTAGGTGAGAACGCCTTGAAGGAGGCTTGGGAAGTGGGTGGCTGGAGCCAGGGAGGTGTGGAGGGGTATCCGGAGGAGCTTTGGGAACACGTGGGTGCTGAGTCCACATTTGGCAGGTGATGATGTATTTTCTGGCAGGCTGACGAATAATGGAATTTGAATGCTTACAAGTGCTTTTCAGATCTGTTCTAGCCCAACCCTTCGTTTTAACAGAAGAGTAAATCCTAGCACATTACAGGAAAGTTAGACCGCGATGCTCATGTCCTTCCACCACTCTTCCCGATGGCTAGAGTTGTGTTTACAAGGCCTGATGGTGGAATGAACAACAAACACGTCATTTATGTGTTTATTTTGCCTGTGTGCAAACACATGGTGTTGAACAATTCCACTCACTTCAATGCAGCCTAATGAGATAGTCCTTTCCAAAAATCTTAATACACCCACAGGATTATTTTCATTTCTTATTTGCTTCAAATCTTCACCTCGGCCTTGGGATCACTAGCATTTGCCCAGCCAACTCCCAAGTAAGAAGCCTGACCCTGTTGGCGGTACTAAATTGGTCAGATGACTAAAAGTATCGGTAGCCAAACCTGCCTAAAGTGAAACCAGAACCCAGAAGCTTCCCTGATTGGCTCTCAACGGCACAAGAAGTAGAGGGTGAAATTATAAACAAATTAAAGAAACTCTCCCACTGTTAACAAGCAGAGGAGCAATTTGCAGGTCAGTGAAAAAGGTTCTCGCTTTCATGCCAAATCAGTAGGCTGACTCCACTCAGCTTCCAGAAATGTCCTGATTCTACAAGGCTTTCTTTCATTCCTACATGAGGGCTGGCAAACTGCATCCAGATACCCCCTTCTTGAGTCATTTGAAAAATATACTGAGGAGTTACACTGCACGAATCACAGATGAGGATGTGGAGATACAAGGATGAATTACATCCTGACGTCAAGGAGCTTATTGTTGTCCAGATGAAGGGCCTCCCAAGGGGACGAAGGAGAACAAGCAGGATGGTGTTCTGACCACAGTCAGAGTTTAGGACCGCTCCACTCCATTCTGCCTCTAGGATGTTATTTTATTTTATTTTTTATTTTTTTTTAAGATTTTATTTATTTATTCACAAGAGACAGAGAGAGAAAGAGAGAGAGAGAGAGAGAGAGGCAGAGACACAGGCAGAGGGAGAAGCAGGCTCCCTACAGGGAGCCCAATGTGGGACTAGATCCTGGGACTCCAGGATCACAACCTGGGCCAAAGACAGGTGCTAATCCGCTGAGCCACCCAGGGATCCCTAGGATGTTATTTTATAAGTGAACACTTGGGAGGCTCTAGAAGGAAATCAGTTCCCCACATGTGAACCAGCCAGATGTGAGGAAGCTGAAGTGGAAGAGAATTAGGGCAGGGAGAGGTGGAGGGAGGGTGGAGGATGGGGGAGGACATCACAATCCGAGAACTTCTCAAGGATATTCTGGCTCCGTAGAACCTATGAAAGGAACCAGATTTGATTCTTCAAAATCTGAGATAATCTTCATTGTGCAATTTCCCAGATGAGAGGGCAGTCCAATCGGCACATTTGGCATTCACACAAATGCACTTACAGGTGGGTTATTCCACCTAACAGGAAAGAATATAGATTTCCTCTCCGTATATAATTTCCTCTTTCCATATATAGATTGTCATCACCAGGTATCTTTGAGGTAGGACGTCATTTGGTCATTGCTTCTAGTTTGGAGACTTTGAGTCACTCTCCAATTACTTAGCTCCTATTCTACGTTCTTAAGAGGCAGACTCATTTTTACTATGGAGGGCCCGGAGCTCCACAGTCCCACTTCTCCATCCAATTCATCTGTGCAGAATAAACAGGTTAACTTCTCTAAAATGCCAATTTCAATATGCCATTCCCACAGTCCAAAACCTTCAATGGCTCCCCATGGGCAATAGGAAAAGAAATAAAGTCCTTACTTGACATGAGAGAATCAACCAACCATTTCAACTAACCTTGCCCCACTACTCTGCCATGTAGACCTACTATGAATTCTACTGAGGATGCGTACTCTCATGCACACTCTCAGATCCACACCTGGCCTACCCTGTTCTCCACCTGGTGGACACCCATCATTTCTCTCTGCCTATTTTTTCATTTATATATTTATTGGGCAAATATTAATGTGCACACCTGGTCAGTTCTAGAAACCTTAATAGGTTCTGGGGATGCAGAGATAAGACAAACATGGTCCTTACTTCCAGAGCTTTGGACTAGTTTTGATAAGTGCTATGCAGACGCATGAGGTATTATGATGACGTATAACCATCATGTGTTACCTCATCCAGTGGGTCAGGGAAGGCTTCCCTGGAGGAGTGATTTTTAATCTGAGATATAAAAAATTAAGAGGAGTTAGGTACAGGGCATTCCATGAAGAAAGAACCACATGTGTAGAACTCAAAGGCACATCCAATCGCAGCCATCATGGGAATTTCAGCTCAATTTACAACTTCTTGTGAAGCTTTTCCTGATCTCTGGAGGCATGTTGAAGAAACACTTGCTCTTCTGAACTCCTCAACGTTCTAATTTTGTACCACTTCCCTAAGCGCTTAGCACAGTTGGTCTTATGATGGTATCACCCTTTATGCTTTTTTTCTCACCCGAATTATGTAGGCCGGAACCATGCTTTAAATGTCTTACTATCCTTATGTGGATGTAGTTTCTAGCAGGGGCTCAGCAGATATTAACGAAATATATGTATGCACACATGCATGCATGCATCAATGAATGAACAGTCTGGGTGAGTTAAGATTGCATACATGGCCATCCAGGGAGCCTTGGCAGAGGCAATTGCAGTTGTGTACAACACACTGTATTATTAAAAGTAAAGAGTCACTGGCTCTTTATCTCATTAATTAGATCCCAATCCCAACATCTCCCAAAGAATCATGGAGACGGATGAGCATCTCTCCCTTGAGGGTCAGAAGGACCACTCTTCATAGAACTTATAAGAAGATCCTTCTTCCCTACCTAATTGATGTTAGATTGTATAAACTGTTCAAGAAAAGCTCAAAATGGAGTGTGCTAAGTTCTGTTGGATACAACATATTCTTGGTGAAAAAGAAATAATCTTAGGAAGCCTCCGGGCAGAAGAACCCTTTAATAGGATGTGTGAATAGTAGACTCCCCTGACAGTTAACCTTTTCCACCAACCAAAATTTAGAATCCATACAACATGCCAGTTCACAGCCAATTCTCCTTGCCATCTTCTCATGCCCACCAACCTTTCCACTTCAGCTTCAGGCTTCCTGCCTTCTCCATCTTTATCTCTCAACCTCCTTACACCTGACCCACCAAATTTATACAAGGTCATATCACTTTTCTCCCAAGAAAATTTTCGAAATGGAACCTATGCAATTTCTCCTGGATACAACAGAAGTCATCTTGGTGAGTTTGTAGTGCATTCTTGTGTTTGAAAGCTGGCTAGGAAGCAGCCTACCCAGTGAAGACACAGGTAAATCTCAGCCTCTAGTCATTGAGTTTTCCCACTCTCTGGATTTTATTTTAGTTTTATTTTAGTTTTTGAATTTTTTTAAGTTTTATTTTAATTCCAGTTAGTTAACATACCGTGTTATATTAGTTTCAGGTGTACAATATAGTGATCCAACACTTCCACACAACACCTGATGCTCATCACAACAAGCGCCCTCCTTAATCCCCACTACCTATTTCACTCACTCTCCCCCACCTCTGGTAACCATCACTTTGTTCTCCTTAGTTAAGAGTCTGTTTCTTGGTTCCTCTCTCTTTCCCTTTGCTCGTTTGTTTTGTTTCTTAAATTCCACATATGAATGAAATAATTTGGCATTTGTCTTTCTCTGACCAACTTACTTCCTTTAGCATTATATTCTCCAGCTCCATCCAAGTCATTGCAAATGGCAAGATTTCATTTTTTTAATGGCTGAGTAATATTCCATTATGTATGTACACCACATCTTATTTATTCATTTATCAATCGATGGACACTCGAGCTGCTTCTATGTCTTGGCTATTGTAAATAATGCTGATATAAGCATAGGGGTGCATATGTCCCTTTGAGTAAGTGTTTTTGGGTAAATACTCAGTAGTAGGATTGCTGGATCACAGGTAATTCTATTTTTAACGTTTTGAGGGACCTTCATACTGTTTTCCATAGTGGCTGCAGCAGTTTGCATTCCCACCAACAGTGCAAGATGGTTCCTTTCTTTCCACATCCTCACCTGTTGTTTCCCATGTTGTTGATTTTAGTTATTCTGACAGGTGTGAGGTGATATCTCATTATAGTTTTGATTTGCATTTCCCTGATGTAAGTGATGATGAGCATCTTTTCATGCATCTGTTGGCCATCTGTGTGTCATCTTTGAAGAAATGTCTATTCATGTCTTCTGCCCATTTTTTAGGTCTTTATCATTCGCAAATATCTTCTCTCATTCAGCGGGTTGCTTTTAGTTTTACTGATTTTTTCTTCCATTGTGCAGAAGCATTTTATTTTGATGTAGTCCCAATAGTTTATTTTTGCTTTTGTTTCCCTTGCTTCAGGGTGCCTACCTAGAAAAAAAGGTTGCTAGGATGGATGTCAAAGAAGTTACTGCCTATGTTCTCTTCTAGGATTTTTATAGTTTTAGGTCTCACATTCAGGTCTTCAATTTATTTTTAATTTATTCTTATGTATGGTGTAAGAAAGTGATCCAATTTCATTCTTCCACAGGTGGATGTCCAATTTTCCCAACACCATTTGTTGAGCAGTCTTTTTCCCATTGGATATTCTTTCCTGCTTTGTTGAAGATTAATTGACCATACAATTGTGGGTTTATTTCTAGGTTTTCTTCTCTGTTCTATTGATCTGTGTGTCTATTTGTGTCCCAGTACCATACTGTTTTGATGACCACAGCTTTGGAATATAACCTGAAGTCTGGAATTATGATGTCTCCAGATTTGTTTTTCAAAATTGCTTTAGCTGTTGAGGCTCTTTTGTGGTTCCATACAAATTTTAGGATTTTTTGTTCTAGTTCTGTGAAAGATGCTGTTTGTATTTTGATAGGAATTGCATTAAATATATAGATTGCTTTGGGTAGTATAGACATTTTAACAATATTTGTTCTTTCACTATTCTCTGGATTTTAAATAAGAGCTCCAGAATGGGGAGCATTTTGCTTAACATAAATAGTGATACAATCTTTACCAAACCAGAGATATACAGTGAGGGCCTGACATGAAGTATAGTCCAAGGATAAACTGGAGCTCAGTTCAGTTCAGTAAATATTTTTGAGAGCCTACTAAGTTGTATACTCTGCATGGGGTACTAAAAATACAAAGATAAATAAAATATTATCTTTGGCTTGAAGGAGTTTGTGATCTAGTAGGAGATTCAGGCACTTCCAAGTGATCGCTGTACAGTGTGGTAAGTACAGTGAGAGGGAAGGAACGAGAAATAGGAAACCTTTTTCCATGTCAGGGCAGCATAGGAAAGTGGGGTGGTCTAGAGGGTTAAAATGGTTCTGAAATGGACATACAGCTGTTATAAAGATAGAACATATTGTTACATAGCAACATAAAAAGAGGTCACTGTGTTTCTGGAAAATAGTTACTTAATTTCTGGCCTGATAGACCAAATGAGATTTTATGGTATAAATGAAGCCAAAGAAATGTGAGATTTAATTATTTTAATCACTCAAAATTGGCAGTGCACACAGATCTTTGCTCAGACCCCGAAATTTGACCAAAACTTTTGTGAATTGTTTAGGGCAGCATTTATCAATGTCAACACTATTGGCATTTTAGACTAGATAATTTTTGTTGTTGGGGGGCTGTCTTGTATACAATAGGATATTTAGCCTCTACCTACGAATGCCAGTAGCAGCTCCCCCCCAACCCTCAAATTGGGACAAGTCAGAATGTCCCAAATCACCAAATGTCTGTTAAGGGACAAAAATCACGCCCTGTTAAGAACCAATAATTTAAGATGTTTAGTAGAAATAAGCACAATCATGTCTATTTTTTTCCCCTGAGATAATCAGCTCCTATCTAAGGCTGTGTGTAGTGATCCTAACCAGGGACTTGTCATCAGCATTCCAGATAAGCCTTTTCCTAGACAATTTCTGCCTGAGATCCAGGGACGGTTGTGACAGAGACTTCTAATTTCTCCCATAATTTGTTCTTCTCTCTTACTCATCCAGGAAAAGTAGCCCCATTTTCCAGCTAGGTATCCAGAGTAAGACATATCCTGGTCTTGCCAATGAGCCATAAGCAGAATTAGTGTGTACTATTTCTGGAAATGTCACTCAAAGGAGGAGATGGGCCTTTTTTCTATTTCTTCTTCCTGCTGTTTGATGTGAATGTAATTGCTGGAACTCCAGCAGCCATATTTGATGATGAAGTGACCTTGGGAATTAAACTCACACATGCTGGAGCAATATATGGGAAAAGCTCATACCATGGCAGGGCCTTGCCACCCCTGAACTGCTCCCCCCGCCCCACACGACAACCTGAGAAACTGCATTTAGTCTCTGTTACTTTCAAGGAACCTTATAATACCCAATACAACAGACTAAAGTAGACATTTATTATGTTTCCAAAAGTCCCTGAGCCATTATTTTTCTCATATTAGGAAGTGTGGTCAGCTGTTCTAAGGCTTAGAAACACTCTCTTGCATCTTATCCTCTCTTGAGGTCTGCAATGCAGGAGGCTGCTTATTTCCATGACCCTCTACCGCCCTTTATGCTCCAACTCTAATCAGTAAGTCACACTAGACTTTTGTTGCCACCTCGTTACTAAAAGTTGATATTTCCTCACACCTTTCAGACACACAAAAATGAGATGATAATGAGTATTAGGTACCAAAGAAAAGTATCCTTTCATAGATTCTTGGTAGAAATGTGACATGTTGCTGTCTTTTTTAAAAATATTTTATTTATTTATTCATGAGAGACACAGAGAAAGAGGCAGAGACACAGACAGAGGGAGAAGCAGGCTCCATGCAGGGAGCTCAATGCAGGTCTCAATCCCAGGACCCTGGGATCACGGCCTGAGCCAAAGGCAGATGCTCAACCACTGAGCTACCCAGGTGCTCTGTTGCTGTCTTTTAAAAATCAATTTAATAATAGCTAGTTAATTTAAAAATACATATATCTTTTCACTCAACTAAGAAGGTAAATCAATATTAATCAATGATATATGTGTAGAGATATTTATTGCATTACTTCCCACAGTGGCAAAAATAAACGGAGAGAAAGGAAGTATCTCTCATAAGATAAATGACGGCATACCTTTGAAAGCCATCAACATGTAGGTGGTATTTAGAAGCATAGGACAGGGGCATGTGGGTGGCTCAGTCAGTTGAGCATCTGCCTTTTGCTCGGGTCATGATGTCAGGGTCCTGGGATGGAGCCCTGCGTCAGGCTCACTGCCTCCAGTGGGGAGTCTGCTTCTCCCTCTCCCTCTGTGCTTGCTCTCTCTCAGATAAGTAAATAAAATCTTAAAAAAATAAAAATAAAAACATGGGACAGAACACAACTGCCAAGAGAATGAGTGGAGAAAGAAAGAAGAGATGTGAGACTGTGGAAGGAGCCTCGGTGTCCATCGAAAGATGATGGATAAAGAAAATATGGTCTATGTATACAATGGAATATGACTCAGCCATTAGAAATGACAAATACCCATTATTTGCTTTGACATGGAGGGACCTGGAGGGTATTATGCTGAGTGAAATAAGTCAATCAGAAAAGGACGAACATTATATGGTCTCATTCATTTAGGGAATATAAAAATTAGTGAAAGAGAATAAAGGGAAAGGAGAGAAAGTGAGTGAAAATATCAGTGAGGGTGACAAACCATGAGAGACACCTAATTCTGGGAAATGAACAAGGGGTAGTGGAAGGGATAGTGGGTGGGGGTTTGGGGTGACGGGGTGACGGGCAATGAGGGGGGCACTTGGCAAGATGAGCACTGGGTGTTATGCTATATGTTGGCAAATTGAACTCCAATAAAAAAAATTAAAAAAAAGAGAGAGAGAGATGTGAGAACTGAGCTCTGGAACACTTCAGTATTAACAGGTGGAGAAAATGAAGAGGATTCAGCCAGAGAGAGAGAGAGAGGGAGATTGAGAGATTGAGAGGGAGATTGAGAGAGATGTAGTCACCAGTGAGATTGAGGGAGAACAAGGCGAATAGTTCCTCAGCCCCCCAAAGAAGAGTATTTCAGAAGGGTGGAGTGATCAACTTTGCCAAATGCAGCCAAGGGGCTAAGTCTGGGGAGGACAAAGAAGGAGTCACTTGACGGAACAACATGGAACTCACTGGAGACGCAGGCAAAAGCCATATCTGCGGATTGGTGGGGACAACAGCCTGACGGCAGGGGATGCAAGACAGAATGAAAGGTGAAGACATGGAAATGGCAAGTATGCATAGCTCCTGGTTTTTGCTAAAAAGAAGGAAATAGGTCCCTGGGTTTATGGAAAGTATTTTGTTTTTAAGATTCAAGGCAATGCAACATGTTTTAGAAGAAATGACACAGCTTAGAGACAAAAAAGATGACTCAGTAGAGAGGAGGCAATTGCAAGGATAAGGTCACTGAACAGGTCGCCTCACAGAACGGTGAACCTCAGTCAGGAACCAAGACAGTGCACCCACTCTGACCTAAGGGAAGGCCAAATAGATGAGGGCGCACTTGGTGGTGGAACGTGAGGAAATTCTCCTTGATGACTTTGGCCAACCTCCAGCTCAAACCAGAAGTGCCCAATCTAAGTCAACAACTTACAGACTCATGAGCTAAATACATGCTTATTGTGTTCAGTCAGTAAATTCTGGAAGGTGTGTTGCATGGCATTTGGTGGTAATAGATAACTGGTACAAGAGTGTTTCATAACCATTTCAAATAGAGTTGCCTTACTTTTTTTTTAATGGTTACGTACAGCATCGTACTGTATGCGCCTTATTTTACTGTTTTTCGACTACTCTTTATTTTAGTTGTTACCAAATGCAATGCTGCAAGGAATATCTTCCTACATACATCTTTGCTTACACTGGAACTATCAATGTAATGAATTTCTAAATGTGGGGTTTCTGGATCAAATTGTATACGCAAGGATGAGTCTAATAGATATTGGCAAAAATACACTCTATCGAGGATATCTATTTACATGCTTGCCAGTAATTTGAGTGTCTGTTTCCATACATCTTGATGTTATTAGGACTTTTGTTTTTGTTTCATTTGCCAATATCATAACCTTAAAAAAAAAAGGAAATTTCTGTGGGTGCCATTTTCATCCCTCTTATACTGCAGTTCTAGAATGAACCCCCCCTTCTCTACTTGTTCCCACTTACTCTGGCCTGCACCTATTTCCCCCTTATCAGGCCTGCCTCGGGAGGTGCAGACACCTCCTAACATCACATCGTTTTCCAGTGGTTCTATTTTATCACCGCTCTCCTTTCATTGACAGACTATCCCGCTAAATTTCAGGAAGTTATGACTAATGTAACATAAGAAAAATAGAGAAAACATTCCACATATTTACAGAGAAATGAGCTATGTTCAAGATTGTTCATTATAAATGGAAACGTTGAAGGATGGTTAGAAGGAACTAAAAAAGGAACAAGAAAATTAAAAAGAGAGGTGATAATGAGACACATAGGGTTTCCTGAAGTCCCTTCGACTACTACCGTATTTCCCTACTTTGACATCTCAAGGGATTTGCAGGTGAACTGCAACTTACTTTAGATATTGCATGCATGGTCAGTGCAATAAACTTGTGAATGATAATTAGTTTTCACCTTAGAGCTGGTCAGCCGCCCCAAGAGGATTCCAATCCTCACAGGTCTAAATAATAGAAGTATATGTTCGTACAATGGGGAAATACTAAGATAACGGGGATGTGCTAATGAATATAAAAGGGGCTACGTGTGCATGTAGTGGGAGACATAATTTTCAGAGGTAGAGTTTGGGCCCTTTTACTCCAACCCCCATACTAGTCTATCAAACACAGATCGAGAATATTTATATGATCATTCGATGTGCTGCCCAACTTCAGATAGTGAAACCAGAGGGAGAAATTTCATTTATGAATGAGTCTAAGTAACTCAATCTTAACCCAAGGGGAAAATTGTCATGTTGGAAGCATTTCTAATTTTGCGGCAGGGTCTCAGCTTTAAGACTTTTGGCTCAAAGGGCAATTAGCTTGGATAGCGGTTTTTGATTTTTTTTTTTTTTAAGCATTTACCTTTTGTACATCTAACCAGATTGCACTTGGAATAATAACCCTCTCGGAAGTCAATAGGTCTTTGGAAAAAGGAGTGTGGAAGGCTGGAGAGAATGGAGATGGATCCCACCAAGGACAAAGTCGGGGAGCCCTAATGCAGCCTTTTATCTTCTCCGTTAAATGGTCCATTAAATGGTCATGCAAATAAGTGGCCTTCTTGTGAGTCAGCCTTCTGGAAACTGATATGATTTCCTGGGTGGATCAAGAAAGCATAATGTCTCTAAGGTCTGAGTCGAAACTCTTAAAGAAAGCACTATACTGAAAAGATGTATTTCATTCAACTCAGCTCTTCATTGTCTTTTCAGTTCTATCGCTTTCCACTTAATGTAGTTTTTTTTTTTTTTTCTCTTTCACACATAATAAGCTTTAGTTATAAGGAAAAGAGACTGGCAGGAGAGACAACCCAACCATTCAGAATTTCTAAAGGTCTCATCAGATAATCACAATCATTGGTGCCATTGCTGGGGCCCCGGCGGTGGGGGCAGAAAGCCCAGTGACATGGCCACAGGCGTGGGGCTGAGCCCGTGCTGAGATTCTGACACAGTCTTTTCCAACGGTTCCCTCAAACAATTGTTTTCTTCCTCCCTGAATCACCAATTATTTGATTAAACTAAGAACTAAGTGCTTGTTTTGACTTTAAGCTCCAGCCCGATGCTGGATTGAAGTTTGCCCTCTACCGTAGCTAAGTTCAACTCGCTGCTAAATTTAGGTTCAGTCTGAGATACGAAACGGCTACAAATTATGTTCTGAGGCCAGTAAGTCATTGTTAACCTATTTTGGGGCTTTAGCAACACGCAGGTCATGCAAAAATAGTGTGAGCGAAAGACCTTTCTTTGAAAAATCCCAGCAGCCAGTGATCCTTTCTTTGGGTTTCTTTCACCTCCTGTTATCTGTTTGTTTTTTGGGATGATGCGTTGACCTGGGAGTAGTTGGGTCTGGTCCGTTGATGAGTGTTCGTTGTCACCAGGTGTGGTCCCAAGAGCACGTATTTCCCTGCACCACCTGGGGCCTCCACGCCTGGTGCGCTTTCCCAGGCTTGCCTCTACCTCTGCCAGCGGCCTTCAGCCACACTGGACCTGTGAATGGATGTGGGCCTGTGTTCACCTGGGGGGCCTGAGCTCCTCCCGGGCCCCAAAAGTGGGCCTCCTATCTCGGAGAAGGTTGGTAAAGAGATGTCATTTGTCATGCCAACGTAGACTGCCTCAGTGCGGACAGCGGTTTGGCTAGCAGTGTCCAGGCTCAGCAGAAGGAGAGCAGGGGTTGACAGTGACAGCTGACATACATGAGGAGCGCACCAGGTGTCCCCCCATCCCCACCCCCTGGTTGTGGCCTATTGTTCATGCTCCACATGCTGGTTGAGTGGGTGCGACCAGAAGGGACAAGAAACAGGCTATGTTCTTCACGGGTTCGTTGGCACTCAGCACTCACAGCAGCCCCTCCTTCCCCCACCCTCAGAAGTCAGGGGAGACTTTCCTTTTTAAAACTTTTATTTATTCATGAGAGACACACAGAGAGAGGCAGAGACACAGGCAGAGGGAGAAGCGGGCGCCCTTGTGGGGAGTCCGATGCGGGACTCGATCCCGGGACCTTGGGGTCACACCCTGGGCCAAAGGCAGACACTCAACCCCGGAGGCCCCCGGATGTCCCCAGGGAACACTTTTCTGCAGGTGACTTACATAGCCTCCACGACCCAGAAAAGCCCTCCAGTAAGAGATCTGGGACGAAGTGGCCGAGTCCGTGGCAGAGGGCCCAGGGTACAGATTCACGTGTCCTACTCCCTTTTTTTTTTTCTTTCTTTTTTAAAAAAAATTTTATTAGAGTTCAATTTGCCAACATTTAGCATAACACCCAGTGCTCATCCCATCCAGTGCCCCCCTCAGTGCCCCGTCACCCAGTCACCCCAACCCTCACCCACCTCCCCTTCCACTACCCCTTGTTCATTTCCCAGAGTTAGGAGTCTCTCATGTTCTGTCTCCCTCACTAATATTTTCACTCATTTTCTCTCCTTTCCCTTTATCCCCTTTCACTAATTTTTATATTCCCTAAATGAATGAGACCATATAATGTTTGTCCTTCTCCGATTGACTTACTTCACTCAGCATAATACCCTCCAGGTCCATCCACGTCGAAGCAAATGGTGGGTGCTCATCTCTTCTGATAGCTGAGGAATATTCCATTGGATACATAGACCACAGCTTCTTTATCCGTTCATCTGTAGATACATGTCCTACTCCCTTTAGCGATTCCCATGGTGCTCTAAACACCCGGAGGCAGTGAGGCTACAGTTTTCTGTGCTGGGAAGCAGAGGCATGAGGCCACCTCTAGGCGCTGGCCGTCGGGAGCCTCTCTCCTGCGGACCCGCTTTACCTGCTTCCAGCCGGCGGTCGACCCTGGAAAACCCTACTCCCACCTGGAGCCCATCTCCAGCCTGCTTTGCAGGCATCGTCCACTATGCCCCTTCCAGATCAGAGGGTGCAAATAAGTGAGTTCGTTCTGTGTGTTTCTTCAAGTGTTTCTTTTTAGTGGCAGTGTTTGCTTGTGTTAGATTAGGCCTGGGGTCACCAGTGACCTCATACCTACCTTCCTGTGGCTTCTCACCCTTTTATGTTGCTTCCTCAGAAAATGTTTTATTTTTTCATTTTTTTATTTTTTTTCAGAAAATGTTTTGATTAGTTTTGGTTTTCAGTTTTAGCCCACGGTTCTCATTTTACTTCTCTCTTTCTCCTTAAGCCCCGTCCCTCCGCTCTCACTCCTACGCTCTTGCTCCTTCTCTCCTTGCCATCGCCTATTAAATAAATAAATAAATAAATAAATGTAAATAAAGCATCTTTACCTGTCACGATCCCTCTACGTAGCCTAACAACAAACACACACACGTGTGCACACACCTTGCTGTGGATTTCTCCTTTGCCGCGAGGCTGCAGAGCTGGGTAGCTACCCTCCCTCACCAGTGGAGTGAGTTATGTGGCAAGAGTACATTTGGGAGGCCTGGATTCTTTCACATGGTAGCTGTGTGATTAGAGGTAAGTCCACCTCTCTCTATTTTTTTCATCTATAACGAGATGCTCCGCTCCCTGGCTTCTTAGCAGTTTTTTTTTTCTTTCTTTTTTTTTTTACAAAGATCAAATAAAGGAATGCTCTTGAATTCTCTTTGTGAAGTATAAGCGGCTATGTAAATGTTGTTTCATTATTGCAATCGCTTTGCAAATCTGGTCCCCCCCTTCCCCCCCCCCCCCCCCCACTGGAAGGTGCTAATTATACTGCAGGAGGATCTGATCGCCCTTTGAGGCACCTGGCCAAAGAATGACAGCTTCTAGGCCATGCCTATCCCAAGTAATTCTCACTTATCTGGAATCCTCTTCATCATTCCCAAGAATGTTGCCTGATTTCCTGACATTAACCACAACACAGGCGCTCAGGCGGGAGAAACTGGTGGGGCCCCTTCAGTCGAGGCAGCAGGATCACCATCAGCAGCATGCCTCCCGCATTACTCAGGGACTTTTATCTTTGTCATCCGTAATCTTCTTGTGGGTGCAGGTCAGAGATCTCCAGATGCCTTCCAGCTAATTGCAGACAAGACTGTGGAAGAAAAATGTGCTTCCAATGTGGGGATTTCTGTTTGACAGCCTTGTATTTGTATCTCAGTTAAAACTTCTTTGCAGCTGCATCTGATTTGCCTGATGGATATTAAAGACAACTGGTGGTCTGGCTTAAGAAACTGATAAATTATCAGTGCTATACTGGTTGGGAGCACTTCCCTAAAAATCCCCTCCATGCTTCTACTGTAAAAAATGATTTGCATTGAAAACTCAATGGAAAAAAAATCAATGAATATTAACATGATGTGTTAGGAGACGACACCCAACTAAAGGCTCAAGTATCACACAATACGATCCATTCCTATTTTCAATACAGTAGTTTCTTGTCAACCGTAGAAATTTAGTTCTGAAAATCCCCAGGGTAGAATTTATAGTCAAGGGGAAAAAAAAGATTGTTCAGAAACAAAACCAGAAAAACAAAACAGGGCTAGTAGGACTAAAGTGCACGTCAACCTTAAAACATTCTTATGAATGTATTTCAATTTCCATGAAACAAAGGCAGCACATTCCATAAAGAGAGAATCAATGAGATGATGAAGTTTTCACTGCTTGAAATTCGTGATGGTGTGCAGAGTGCTTTACCTCCCTCTCCAGAAGGGTTGTGGCAGGAGGTAGGAAAGTATTGCTGAGCAGCAGGGATACAGGCCGGGTGAGTGGGACCAGCTCGGGCTGGGTGCCCTTACCTTAGGCTGGGGCTGCTGCTCATCCTCATGGGTTCTGCTTAAGGACGCAGCCTCGGAGCGGGGCTTGCACGTCTGGAGCCTTGGTGTTCTTTCAACATGTATTTGTAACATGGGCAGAAGAACACCCCTGTGATGTATTATTGACACACATTGGCCTTGCCCATCTGGCACCATTGTTCCAAGTGGCACAGATCAGACCTCCGGCACCAGAGGAAATCCCATGGGGGGGTGGGGTGACAAGGAGGTCTGGCCCAAGTCCCATCCCCTTTTGCCTTATCCGTGGCCTCAAATCTCAAATCCCTGCTGTCACCACTGCCACCTATGGCTCTGAGGGATATGGCTCCTCATCTCCCATCCAGGTGTGATGGGTCCTGCTCCCTGGGTCCTGCTTCCTGGGTCCCTTTCAAATGTCTGTTGTCTAGGACCCAAGGAACCCAAGAACAAATAAAGTCACAATTGGGCAGTGGAAAAAAAAAAAAAAAAAAAAGCTTGGCCACAAGAGGCGGGAATGGGACAGAAGGCAAGCTGCTTGTCTTTAACGTCCAGCCAGGCTGCCGGAGACCAGGGTGCAAATACCCAAGTGATGCCCTGAAGTGCTAAAGGGAAAGCAGGGAAGGATGTCCCAAATAGAGCAATCCAGGTCATGGCACGTGGGGTGGAGAACAGGGCGGGTTATCAAAGCAGAGGCTTCGAGCCCAGCAGAGAGCTCAGGAAGGAGAGAACGGAGCCAGAACAGCAATGGTGCAGTGCGCGGTCCAGGTCGCGTTGGAGTGAGGCCTCTGCCGCCCTGGGAGCTCCTGCAAACGGGGGAAACCAGCTGCCAAAGGAGTGGGATTGGGCCTTTCCTGCGTGCACAGCCAAAGAAGTTGAAATCCCTGAGGATGGCATGCCTCTTGAGGAGGGAGGGCAGCCCACAGGGCAGGGAATTCCCCACAATGGACCCGAACTTTCCTTCAACAGTCTGCTCCCCTTGCCCCGCATCCTGTCCTCATCGGCTGCTTTGTAGGTAACATCAGGGCTTTCACGTAGCCTGTGCTTGCAACCAACCTACACCTACTGCCCTCTAGACCCTTCTTAGAGCTCCTTTCCAGAAACCTCTTTCCAGTCTCACCTCTCCTGCTGTTACAGTATACAGCATTTCTTTAATAAACAGCCTCAATATTTTCAGTGTCTCAGCAAGTTCTGATGCAACTTCGTTCATATCTGCCGCTTAGTAACCCAGTTTCCTGCTAGTCCTAATCTGTTCTCGCCTCAATTTGTTACTGAAGTGCCTTAGGTTTATTATTAGTCTGTTTATTTTCTTCTTCAACAAATTCAAAGCTGGAGAAATTAGTTGTCAAGAGAATCTTCTTGGATCTGTCAGACAACTCCCTGATAATTCAGGATAAAGACGGTTTCTTTCTTTCTTTCTTTCTTTTTTTTAATTTTATTTATTGATTCATGAGAGACACAAAGAGAGAGGCAGAGACATAGGCAGAGGGAGAAGCAGGCTCCCTGCGGGGAGCCCGACGTGGGACTCGATCCCAGGACCCCAGGATCACGCCCTGGGCCAAAGGCAGGTGCTAAACTGCTGAGCCACCCGGGCCACCCAAAGGCAGTTTCTTAATGCACCTTCTCTGAGGTTTCCACCATGGGAGCTTTAAATGTTCAGAGTAATCTTTAAGGCAAAAAACTAGACGCCTGTCGGTATTAGCCAGCTGGGGAGGCTAGACCAAAATACCATGGACTGGGTGGCTTAAAATGGCAGAAATTTACTTTTTCTCAGTTATGGTGACTGGAAATTCGAGATCAAAGTAGCAGCACGGTCAGTTTCTGTTGAAAACTTCCTCCCTAATTTGCAGACAGCTCCCTTCCCCATATGTTTTCAAATGGCAGAGGAAGAGTGAGCAAGTTCTTGGTGGTTCTTCCTCCTCCTCCTCCTCTTCCTCCTCTTCTTCTTCTTCTTCTTCTTCTTCATCATTGTCTTCTTTGTCTTCTTCTCTTAAATATTTATTTATTTATTAGAGAGAGAGTGTGCACAGTAGGGAGGGGGAGAGGAAGAGAGAAATCCAAGCAGACGACACACTCAGCAGGGGGCCTGATGCCGGGGACTCCATCTCATGACCCCGAGATCAGACCGTAGCTGAAACCAAGAGTTGGAAACTTAACTGATGGGACCACCCAGGCGCACCACTGGTGTGTCTTCTTTTAATCCCATCCTGAAGGCCCCACCTTCATGACCTCATCCAAATCTGATTATCTCCCCAAAGCCTCATTTCCAAATAACATCACATTAGGGCTTAGAGCTTCAGCATATGAATTTTGAGAGGATGCAATTCCGTTGATGGACCATCCAAAGAGCAGATAGGGTATATCGCCAGGATTACAACAGAGCTTCCCTTATGCTTTCCATACCAGCCCAAGAGCGGATGTCGCACACAGTAGTTGTTCAGTGATCCTTGTTGAACAAATTGAAGCATGATCAAATGCCTAGACCTATCCTTCTAATATCATGATGCCACATAGCGAGAATCAGTATTCATTTGTTCAGCAAATAAATATATTAATGAATTAATATCTTGTACCCACAAACTCTACCATTGGAGACCAACCCTGAGCTATAGTTTGTTAGCTGGGTGGATCTCATTCCCTGAAGCCGACCTTCCTTCCTGCTCACTGTTCACTGGGTTCTTATTTCCATTGTAGCCATTGGTGGTGACCTGCCCCTGCAAGAAAGAATGACAGGGTAGGGTTTGAATGAAGCGTAGCTGGATTCCAATCCCACAGCAACCATTTTATATTTGGGTGAAAATGAGCATGTCACTGAATAGCCTTAATAACCATAATCTCCCTGGGGATGCAGTTGCTTTCAAAGGAAAAGTTAGAATTAAACGATTTTAAACAAAATTATATTTCATCAGCCTGAAGAAGCAGCATCTCAATAAATGTCTATTCTCTTCTGAGAGTGGGCAATTTCCATTTTCTACAAATCTTGTTTCTTCTGGGAAAGTTTTCTACCTAAAGTTGTGTTCAGTCTTGGGTGACACTGGTCATCCAGGTACTCTGCCCTCTGGAAGAGGTCCTGAGATTTGTTCTGACTCAATCTTATTCCCACTGCCTCAGTGCGTCTGCAGGGAAGGCATGTGTCCCAAGCTCAGCCAGTCAGCCTTTCTCTTAGGACTTTGCTGAAAAGAATGATGTGAAGACAAAAGAAACTTTTAAAAGCTCATGCATTCCAGCAGCTACACCTTTAACAATCATGAAACTTTTATCCTGGTTCTTACCTCATTTCCCAGCCTGATTTTCTGGTCTTCCTTTCAACTATGTGAATTCCCCAATGCCTTTCTGATACATGATTAAGTTAGCCACAGTCTGATTCTCTAGTTTGCCACCACAAAATGCTAACTAAAATTCTATTTTTAAAACTTAAAAAAAAAAATCACTTAAGGGCATAATGGGAGCCAAATAAAAAGAAATAATTATCTTGTTTGTAGTCAGAAGGATTTGATACTTTAATGATAAAAAAAATTTTCTATAAAATCAATATGATAGTAAACCACCAAAAGGCTTGTTCCCAACTAAAATTTAAAAAGAAAAAAAAGAATAACTCTACTAGATATTGAAAGGCATTATTATACCCCAAGATGTCCAACTGCAGTAGTGGATTATTTAACTAAGGATACATCGATAACTATTTTGGGGGAAAAAAACCCTTCATATATCAAAAGAAATTCTAGAGAGATAGAAGATGTAAGTGTGAAAAATAATCATAAAAATTTTAAGAGAAAATAATATATTAATGTACTTATGTTCTTGGAGTGGGAAAAGCCTTTTCAAGTATGAATCAAAAATTAAAAGTCATAAGGGAAAAGACTGATTAATTTGACTAAATATGTTTTAAAAATTCTCTGTAGAGCAAAAATACCAAACACATGACCCCTCAACTGAATTGATTCCCAGTCTTCCCCCAGCCCTATAATATCACTAGCAATTTGCCATGTTATCACTTTAGTCATTTCTTTTTAAATCATAGGAAAGATACCATACCAGTGCTTAGTTATGTAATATTGATCCAGATTCAGGAATCTGGTGACAGCCACCTTGAACTGAACCACGTGCATTATTGAAATCTGTGTGAAATAATGAAGGCAGTGTTTTAAAATACATATTATATAAAAAAATACATATTATATGTCAAGGCAAGTGCTTTGCATCTATTGTCTCATTAAGCCTAATAAATCTGCAAAGTAAGTACCGCAATTATACCCATTTTACAGGTGAAAAAATCGAGTTGAAGAAATAAAATCACAGGCATAGTTATTAAAATGGCAGAGTGAAGACTTGCACTCAGGTCTATGAACCGAATGTGTGTTCTTAATACCTTTTGGTCCCACTGTTGATGAAATGGAAATATGACGTATCTCTATTTGGGAGGCTCAGTGAGCCTAAGACCAGGTGCTTCCCCTTGTTCTCCTCTTCTGAATAAAAAGCAAGCTTCGCTGCACACAAACACACATTTACTCATTCAAAAACCTTTACTGAGTACCTATTATGTGCCAGGTAGAAGTTGCAGCAGTTAGCGAACAAATCAGTGAACAAATCAAAGTGTCTGCTCTTAAGAGAGGAAGTAGATGGTACAAGACAAACACGTAATATGCTGGATGGCAATAAATGCTATTTAAAAAAGCAATTAAGGAGAATAGAGGGTGATAGAAGGCAGGGTGGGTGATTTATTATAATGGACGATCAGGGAAAGCTTCTCTATTAAGGGGACATTGGAGCGGCTACTTGGGGCATTAGGCAACCAAGCAGATATTGAAGAACAGAGTAATGAGCGTGAGATTTTCAAATGCAAAGGCATGTGCACTCCGGGCATGCTCAAGGAGCATGGGGTGGTGGTGGCCAATGAGGTCAGGCACAGAGCAGAGGCTAGAACACCTGGGAAAACGTCCTCCTGCCACATTCACAAACAACCCCCTGTAGGGTCAGTGTCTGCGAGACAGTGCTCGGCTGACTTTCAAGCCGAAGAGTGTTTTATACCGTCATCCTCTGGGAAGAGCTGCACGAACTGATGGCAGACTTGAGTCACCTACCCTGCTGTACCCAACCAGAGACACACTGTCCCTTAGAGAATGGGAAGCCAGGAGGCGTTTATGATTAGCGTACACGTCTGCTAGGTAATCTCTCCCATCAGTGTTTTTATCAAGCGGAGTAGACTAAACAGTTGAAATGATCAAGTAGCTTAATTGCACTTGGGGCCTTGACCCCTACCGTGAAATGAATTCTCTCCACTTGGACTAGGTTCTGCATTTGAGATTTACATGTGCTAGTGCTACTGTCATTTGGGTTTAGAATTACTCTGATTGTCCTCCTTGTGGGTTCCTGTTAAAAAGGCGACGCACTTAACTCTCGATAGTTAACACATATTGAGTGGAAGTGATGCCACGGATTCTGTATTTTGTTTCTGAATTCAGTTTGGCTGTCATGAGATGTCCTATAAAAGCTTGTGTTTAGACCCCAAGTCTGATCAAAAATCAATGTCAAAAGATGAATTTCACCAAAACAAGAGTAAGGGATTGAGAAGATAACCTTTAAAAGAGAAGATTGTTTTCACTGCAGTTGAGTTACTGTACTAAGACATGAAATTCCTAAGGAGCAAGGATTGGCAAAAAAAATGTATTTTTTTTTCATATAAAAGGCCAGAGAGTAACTATTTTAGGCTTTGTGGACCATGCAAATGTCTTTTATAACTTCTCAACTCAGTGTGAAAATAGTATGCAAGTATGCGTAATGGAAATGCATATTTCCATTTCATGCATAGTATGCAATAGAGTGCGGCAGGGCTTGTTCCAATAAAACTTTATTTACAAAAAGCAGGTGGCAGGCCGGATTTAGCTCACAGGACATAGCTTGCAGGCTCCTGTCATAGAGCCTCTGGTTATTTATTTTTACAAGTGCTTAGGAAAACAGGTAGGTAGACAGAAAAGTAGCACAAGTTCTTTCTTTGGTCTCCCGGCTCATGCATATCCAAATTAAATGTAATTTTCAAAAGAAATCCAATCAAGCTAAAACTAAAATAAATACCAAATAGAAATAATAAGTGGGGCTCAGGGGACAGATGACCTTTGCAGTCTTAGGACCATGGAAAATATTTTGGTGCCTAACCATGGCAGGGAGCACCCTACTTTTGCAATGGGTCATAGCAACTGTCTTGTTAAGAAAGGTCTCCGGTCCTATGTCCCCTCCCTCCTTTGTTGTGTGTGTGTGTGGAATTTGATGAAGATTTGGGAGCATGGCTATGGCACTTGCATCAACCTTCCGACCGTCACAGACTTTTCTGTCTAGGGCAGGCCAAACGTACTGGCTTTCTCCGGGTTCTAGCCGTGGAGACCCTCCTGGCTGTCTCCCAGTCCCATTGTGGCTGCCTTCCTCGGGCTTGCCAGGACTTCTGCACACAGCATATGCAGCAAGTCCCATGAGTCTGAGGCGAGGCCCAGGTCACCAGGAGGGTGCTCCTCCAGAAAGAGGAAAGAGACAGAGGCAGTCCTGTCTCCTATATCTGCTCAACTCAACTATAAACCCTTAGAAGGTCAAGGTCATAGGGTATATTCCTCCCCTCTGCCCTTTGAGCAGAGGCTGACATGGACCTGCCTACAGAGAGGGTGCCCCATGAGTGCCAGCTGGAAGGAGATGCCCGACACCGGCTGCCACATATCTATTGATCACTCGGGGCCTTTTGAGGTCTTAACACTCAGCAGCCTTCGCCGGCCTTTCCCTCCTCTCGCCCCACATATTGCTTCACACGCCAGCCAGGAAATAAGCCTGGAAGTGAGATGCTTTACATGCTGGAAAATCTCAGAATTTTGCTTTAATGGCCCATCGAAGACACATTTAGGATTCTGTACTATGAAATCACACGAGTCCTCATTGACAGTGGTGGTGGAAAACCCAAGCACAGAAATAGAGAAGATGTGGGCAGTCTGGTGGGACCTTTGAAAGGTGCATGTTCTCCTTCACCACTAGTTTTTTGTTTTCCTTTTAAGGTTACAGTCACAGATTGTTCTCAGAAAAAGGCACAGGTTACCCGGGGCGCTGGAGGCTCTGTTGTCAGCAGCATCGCCACCCGTCTAGGGCTGCTCCCTTCTCTGCGTGGTCCAGGTGAGAGTTTGCCCGTGAGAGCAACTCAGGATGTTGGGAACACAGAAGTGAAGCCGAGAAGTGGTTGTCAGCAGATGTGGGGGCAGAGAGGAGATTCCCAGCTGCTTCCAGAGAGTTCTCGAGAACCATCGGCTTTGCTGCAGCAGACTGAGGCTGTTGAAGCTCCTCTGAGGTTCCTAAGAATTGCAGTAGCTTCCAGGCAGGCTTCTGAGAAGCCACCTGCTTAGGTGGTGCTGCCTGAGATCACCAGTGGGACAACCGTGATCTCCAGCGACAGCTTCCCTGATTTCTGCGTCCTCAGAGTCCCCATGAAAACCCCTAATTCCATGTTGAACCCTTTATCTAGCCTGAGCCCTCTATCACCGCAGGTAAAGACAGGGTAGCACATGGGTCACATCACCCTAGCACTTACTTTCCTGTTGGAAATTCCTGGGTGTCACGGAGAGCGGCCCCCGGGAACCAAGTGCTGGATCCCATGGAGTCTAAGATGTGCTTGACTTTGAGCCATACAGGCGCCAACAAGAAGGGAAACGGCCCCGGATCCGGAGGCCCACAGGAAGCCCCTCCATGAAGCAGGGAGAGCAAGCAGCTCTACCTGCGGTGCAGGCATAGACAAGAAATGAACACACCTGACGCCAAAGGAGGGGGAGTCACTGCAAAGGGGGGGGGACGCAAATCCCCCCCAGGGGGGAATCTCCCCTGCATGCTGCTCATGTAGTTTTTGCATTCACAACGTCCCCTGCCCCAGCAACACCCCCAGCCTGGGGCATCCCCCGTGGCTGGCCTCCCCCCACCCCCGAGATGGCCCTCCCGTCCAGGTGCAGGGACTATTCCAACAACTGGAAGATGCCCTCTGATGGCAGAGACTCGGATCGTGGAGGAAGAACCCTGTGGGTCTTAGGATTACAGAAGACGCTGGAAGCGCTGCCTCCTGGCTGGGTTCTGCAGCTTCCCACCAAGACAAGGCTGGCGGGGGGGGGCGGGGGGCCCTTTGGATGAGCCACAGAGTCAGCAGGCTCTGCTCTGGGCCCAGACCATCTCCCCTGTCCCCCACCCTCTGAGCCACCCTCCCCGGTCCCCTCCAGCTCCCCAGGCCCCTGAGCCATCACCACCTCGGAGCTTCAGCGCCCATCAAGGGATCTGCTCTGGGGTGCCCCCTGCCCCCCCGGGGTGAGCCCTTCCCCGGGGAAGCTTTCCCTGGACCCTCGGCTCCGGGGCACCTGCCCTGTGCTTGCACAGCACCTGCCCCGTAGGGCCTGCAGGGCGGCTCCGTGGTTTGCGGAAGCAGAGCCTCAGTGAAGGGCTGGGCCCAGCGGATCACCCTTCTCCCTCCTCGGGCCGCAGTGTCCCGCTCAGGCCAGCAGGCCACTGTCCCCAAGTATGCTGGCCACGGCGCCCCGGCAACAGGCAGGAATAAAACACGGTCCCCGCCCGCGAATGACAGTCCCCAGAGAGAAGAGCAAAGAAAGTCAGCAGGGTGGCCTGACTTGAGCCGTCTGAGAGGCCCAGGAAGGGGTCCCAGGGCTGAGTATCTGAAGAGCCCACCCCCCCCACCCCCCACCCCACGAGACCCAGTTACCACCAGCCTGGTGGTGCAGGAGGTAGAAACTCATGAACAGAGACACAGGGGCGTGAGAAGAGAGCTCTAAGGAGGGAGGGGCAGGTGCCCCAGAGACCCGGCCTGGCTGCTGGGGGGAGGGAAAGAAGGAAGGGGTGGAAGGGAGGGGGAGGGAGGGGGAAGAAGGGAAGGGGAGGGAAGGGGAGGAGGAGAGGAGGGGAGAGGGTAATGGGGGAGGGAGGAAGGGAGGGAGAGGGGAAGAAGGGGGAGGGGGAGGAGGGGAAGAGGGGGAGGGAAGGGGGAGGAAGGGAGGGGGAGAAAGGGGGAGGAAGGGAGGGGGAAAAACAGGGAGGAAGGGAGGGGGAAGGGGGAGGAGGAGGAGGGGAGGGGGAGGAAAGGAGGGGGAAGGGGGAGAGGCAAGAAGGGGAGAGGGGATGGGGAGGGGAAGGGGGAGGAAGGGAGGGGGAGGAAGGGACGGGGAGGAAGGGAGGGGGAGGAGGGGGGAGGAAGGGGGAGAAGGGGGAAGTGAAAGGAGAGGAAGGGGGAGGAGGGGGGAGGAAGAGAGAGGAAGGGGGATTAGAAGGGAGAGGGGAGGAGGGGGAGAGGAGGGGGGAGGAAGTGAGGGGGGAGGAGGGGAGGAAGGGGGAGGGGGGAGGCGCAGAGGCTGTCTTGCTTTTAATCATCAGCTGGTCATGGGCAGGAGCACCTGCGCTTAGTCACCAAGCACCTAAACCAGGAAGGAGGGAGACGGAGGAAAAAAAAAAAAAGAAGCTAGAAAAGGAGGGGAGGATTTTAAAAATTTTTTGGTCGTTGTTGTCTCATACTCTTGATCTTACGCTCATTTTCTTTAAATTAAACCTAAGCTTCCAGGGTGCCCATCAACCCCAAGGAGACGCCCCCCGCCCCGCGCCCCAGCAGCAAGGGCCCGAGTGGCTTCCACGTTGGCAGCTATTTGACAAGCGGCTCCGGCGGGGGTCGGGGGGGAGGCGGGAAGGTCTCGGGGGCACAGGTGCAGCCCCCACCTGAGCAGCGCGGTGCGGCGGGTCCTCGGCCTGGGCCACGGCAGGCTGCGCGGGACCCACGGCCTGGCTGCCTCCCCCCACCCGGCGGGGCCTGGTCAGCGCAGGACGCTCAGTAGGAGGCTGGCAGGGACCCAACTCCGGCCGCAGGGAGACCTTCGGGAGGCCCCCTTTTTGCAGGGGGGGCGCACCTCCCAGCACCTGGGGGGGTCACGGAGGTTTGGGGGGGAGGGGGCCGCCCCTCTCTGCACCCCGGGGGGTCACGGGGTTTGCAGGGGGGTGCTGCACCTCTCTGCACCCCGGGGGTCACGGGGTTTGCAGGGGGGGCCCGGAGGTGGCTGGGACAGAAGGCCTGGCAGGAATGCGGACCCTCCCGAAGGCTCTGCTGCCCTGGGGGTGAATCTGAAGTCCGACCCCCAACCCCTTCCCGCCACCCCAAGAGGCCAGGAGGCAGGGCGCCTGCGCAGCTCCGCGGCTGAGCATCCGCCTTCGGTCCTGGGGTCGAGTCCCGCGTCGGGAAGCCTGCTTCTGTCTCTGCTTCTATGACTCTCAAGATGAAATAAATTTAAAAATCTTAAAAAATAAAAGCGAGCAAGCCAGAAGGCAGCTGTGTCGCCCTCGCTCTGGCCGGATACTGCGCAGAGCTGAACACCCAGGGGACCCCCGGGAACCTGCGCTGGGTGGTGGCGGGGGGCCAAGCCCCCACGGGGCGGGGGGGAGGCCGGGAGGGAGGCTGATCACCAGGACCGCGTCCGAAATACTCGGGAGCACCCAGTGCCACTGGGCGCGTGGAGGTGGCGTGGAGGATGCCCAGGGGAGCGCAGAGGCCGGTGGGCGGAGGAGAGCCTGGGCTCCTGATCAGAAATGGCCAAGGGAGGCGGGGCCTTGCGTCTTGCCCAGTCCTCCTTCCTCTTATCAGCTGGGAGAGGATGCGGAGTGGGCGCAGAGCGTGGGAGGGCAACAAAGCAGTTCTCTGTAGTAAAGCAAACAGGAGGCTGTGGTTCCCCTGCAGAAAGCTGAGATCCCTCCTCCTTCCCCGGGCAAACGGGGCCCCCTCACCCCAGCCAACACTCCCTGGGTGGGATCAGAGTTCAGGCGGTCGTAAAAACGCCCAGAAGACACATCCACGCACAAAAAAAGACTTGCACAGGGATGTTCAGAGCAGCGTTGCTTAAAATAGCCAGAAGGTGGAAACAACCCAAATACCCATCAACTGATTAATGAGTAAACAAAATATGTTATATGCAGACAATGGGGCAGGGGAGCCTAGAAACAGGAGGGCAGTACTAATATATCCTGCCATAGGGTGGGCTCTCGGAGACCTTATGCTAGGTGAAGGGAGCCAGCCACGCGGGACCCTGTAGGACCACATGATTCCATTCCTGTGAAATGTGCACAACCGGAAATCTAGGAGCTAGACATTCAATTTATGGTCACCCAGGACTGAGGGTAGGTGGGGGGGTTGGGGGGGGGGAAGAGGGTGGTTGCTAAGGAATACTGGACTGCCTCTGGGGACGATGGAAATGGTCTCAAATTGGACATGTTGGTGGTTCTACATCTCTATGAACATCCTAAAAACCATTCAATTGTACTCCCTAAATGGGTGAATTCTGTGTCACATAAATTATATCTCAATGAAGCTGTGTTTTTGAAGGCCTGATGGAAGCCGGTGTTTGAAGTCTGACCCCCCGGGCCTCAGTGCCTCCTCCGTGGTACCGTGGTCAAAGCATGGCCTCCTGCAGCCACACCTGCTCAGCTACGGGTGTAGGCCTCTTGCAACACTGAAGCAATGGACAATCAAAGCAAAGAAGAACACACCTAAAATAAGAGATTTAAGGTAAACAGAGCGTGCAGCTGTCATCTCTCCAGTCACCCAGTCCAAGCGCCCAGGAGTCATCCTTGGCACCTCCTTGACCCTCGTCTTCCACATCGGGTCCGTCATTGAGTCTGTAGACGGTGTCGCCCAAACACTTCAAATCTGTCCCCTTGTCCCCTTCTCCGCTGCTGAGCCCTGGTCCGAGTTATCACCTGAGCCCTCTGAGAGCATCCTACCTGGCTCCCTGCTTCCACTCCTGCCCCTTCTGGCTCATGCTCCATTCCACAGAGCAAACTTCCGAAACCCAAATATAACCAAGTCACAATCCCCAGTAACTTCCCACGGCTCTTAGGAAAAAGAAAGATCCTTAAGCTCGCCCACAAAGTCCTGTGGCCCCCAGCCCCTACCTTACCTGCTAGCCACGTGTTGCAAGAGCCTCCCCCTTGCTTTCACGCGCCAGCCACACCGGCTCTCCCTCGTGGTCCTTCAGAGGAACCGTGCTTCCTGATCCCACAGGCCCTTTGCACCTGCTGTTCTCTTGAACAGAAAGACCAATCACTGCCAACTCACTTGGGTCCTTTTTATCCTTCAAATTTTAACCCAAGTATCCCTCCAGTGGCTTCCCGTTACCAAAAGCGCCTGTGCCCCGTCTCCTACCCTCAGTCGTGCAGTCTGTTCATCCCTTCGTAGCATTAGCACAGTCTGCCCTGGATTGAGTATTTATTAATTCTCTCCTGGAATGCAAGTCTCCTGATCGTGTCCCAGACTTCCCAGTCTCCCCCACACACCGGTGCCAGCTCCGCGCACAGAACAAAAGCTCAGTGTAAATGTAAGGAATGTGAAGTCCATCTTCAGACTCTTCACAAGTGTTTGTTGTTGTTGTTGTTGTTTGTTTTGTTTTTTGTTTTTTTCCCAGCTCTGCTATTCCCCAGGGCCCTATATCTTCTGGCTGCCCTGGGGCCTCCAGGCATATCCTCTAACCTGGCCTGGCCTATCCGGGAAAAACCACCTTCAGCCTTCCTACTGCCCCTTCCTCATCCCTGCTGCTGCTGCCCTCAACTACAGCATAAAAAGAAATCCCTCCTGGGCGGCTCAGTCGGTTCAGTGTCTGCCTCTTGATTTCGGCTCAGGTCACCACTCAGGGTCGTGAGATCGAGCCCGGTGTTAGGCTTTGTGCTGGGCGTGGAGCCTGTTTCCCTCTTCCCCTACCCTTCCTTCAAATTCCCACTTGCCTGCTCTCTCTAAAAAGGAAGAAATCTATATCCAACCTAATTAACTTCACCAAAGTGAAAACATGGCTAGCCCCTTAAACAGTTGTGGGAGTGATGTTTCCAGAGGAGCATCAGTGCGAGGGCCCCATCTACAGAGAGGGCAGAGGTATGTGAGGGTTTGGCCGGGTGCTAATTACCCCGCTTCCCCAGGGACGACTGTCCTCAGCTGTCCTGGCCTTTCACTGCCCTTCTCCTGCAGTCTCCACGGGGTCAGCAGCTCCCAGATGAGGACAGGGGAAGAGGCGGACACAGCTTCGACTATTTGTACGTGGGGGCATCCTTAAGGCCAGGCTCTGGATTTGGGGAGAGCCTATATCACAGTCCTAATGAACATATTTTTGTTTAATTTTTCCTGAACTCCGCGTCCAAAACTTACCCAGATCGTTGGCTCGTGTCACATCAGATGTTTTATGGTAGAACCGAAAAAAGAAACCACTCTAAACAGCCAACTCCATGCCTAAATTAATCTAGATCAAAGGACTCCAGATTTGGGGGGTTTGCTGGCCTTTGGGTCGGGTCATAAGCTCAGGCTAGGTCTCACCATGCGTGTGTCCTCTGGGCAGAGCTTCCCAAGGTCTCTTCACTCAAGAACCGTTTGGGACACTTATTACAAAGGCATTTTCTCAAGCTGCCAGCTTGCTGAATTATAAGCTTTAGGGCAGGGACCACTAGGTCTCTAGATTTGTTAGAGGTTATGGGGCATCTCCTCCAGGAGAGGCGGTGACTAGAGCAGCAGCGGTGCTTTTGTCCTTGGTGGTTACGTGCCTGTAAAACCCTTGTGGGAGTCCTACTGCTGGAATTGCCAATCCAGCAAGGTGGGACCCATGAAAGTGAACTCCTACCAAGGTCCTGGGTGATGCTGATGCTGCTGGTCCGGGCCCCACACTTTGAGAACCACGGTTTTAGAGCAAAATTCTTTGAAAGAATTGTCTGTGTTTGCTGCCCCCACCTCTCCCTTGCCATGGCCTCCTGAACCCACTCCATTTGGGTTGGACTCCCTTTCACTGTGGTCATCAGGGACCTACTCATTGCTAAGTCCAGTCTTCCTTCATCCTCCTTGGCCTATTCAACATGCCTCATTTCTCCCTCAACTGCGAAATATTTCCTCACCAGATGCCCAAAACACTCCTCTCTCTCACTTTCCTGGTTTCCCTTCTATGTCATTGTCTGCTCCTTCTCAGTCTCCTTGGGTTGGGGACCTCCTTCCTTTATTCTCTATACTCACTCCCTACAAAATCCAACCTATAGCTTTAAATGCCACCTGTATGCTATGGGTTCTCAAATGTACACCTCAAACCCAGCTATCTCTCTAGAACTATGTATGAATTGTATATATTTTCATTTATCCGATTGCCTGGTTAACACTTCTGCCCATTTCCAGATCTCAAACTTACACTCCCATGCGCCTTGCCTCCACCATCCTACTCCTCTCCCCATCTCAATAAATGGCAACCCCATCCTTTTCATTGCTTAGGCCAAAATTATTCGAGTCATCCTCAACCCCTCCCCCTTTTTCACAACTTATACCCAATCTATTAAAAACCTTATTGGACTTCAAGGCTCATCAGCAGTCACCACCTTCACTACCACCACACTGGCCCAAGTGACTCTTGTTTCTTTCCTGGATTCTTGCAGCCACCTCCGAGCTGGACCCCTGGCTTCTGTTCTTGCCTGGCTTTGGTCTACCCTCCATGCAGCAGTCAGAGTGATCCTGCAACACGAAGGGATCAAAAATCATCTTTAGAGTGACCTGCAAAGCCTGTGCAATATGTGCATCCTCTTTGTCCCACGTTGTCATCTGTCACACTCTGCTCACCCATGCAGGTGCGGCTCTATTGGGGTCGCTCAAATATGCAGGACACCTCAAGTCTTAGCACTTGCTGGTCCCCCTGCCCAGAATGCTCTTCCCTTACATGTCTGCACAGCTCACCACTCTTCTCCTTCCAGGCCTTGCTCAAATGTCATCTTCTTGGAGAAGCCTTCTCTGACCAGCCTCTTTCAAATTGTTTAAGAACTCCACCTCTCATTCCCTGTCCCCTCTCATTTTTTTTCAGAGGACTCCTTCACTTAATTCTCTTATGTTATTTATTGCTTTATTCCCTCTACTGGATTGTAGGTCGATAAAGACACAGATTTTGTACATTTTATTGATGTATCCCTAGGCACATAACTGGCATTGAAAAACATTTGTTGAATGCACCAATGAGATCTGATTTTTATACCAGGTGCTCTGTGTAAGTCATCTTACTTATCCCCACTTCCCAGCTGAAGAAACTAAGGTTAATTGCATATGTAATTTGTTTAAGGTCAGTACAACCTTCAGGGTGAGCCCTTATTTGTCCGTGGCCTTGAAGGGTGATGCCAGAACTTTCTGACTGACTCACATTGGATACTGGAACCTGTCCCCAAATGATGGGTCATTCTCAGTCGTAAGTACAGCTGGACGTGCACAAACAGGTCTGTTTGGCTCTAAAACCCCCTGATTTTTCCACAGTGCTACCAAACCCCTACAGTTTCCATGATAGCCACTGAATATATTTAGTTAACTAAAAGCATTCTTTTTTTTTAGCACTTTTTATTTAAATTCCAGTCAGTTAACATAGTGTAATATTAGTTTCAGGTGTACAATTTAGTGATTCAGCACTTCCATGCATCACCCAGTGCTCATCACAAGTACCCTTTAATCCCCATCTCCTATTTCCCCCATCCCCCCACCACCTCCTCTCTGTTCTCTGTAGTTAAGAGTCTGTTTCTTGGTTTGCCTGTCTCTTTTTCCCCTATGCTTATTCACAGCTGAAAGCATTCTTCATTGATTGCACACTAACTGGTCACTCAGTCCAGTTCTCTGTCCCAACGCTCAATGCTTTCCAGATTTCCTACCTGCAGATTGTTTATTCCCACCCAGAGGCTTGCTGAGCCACTTCTCGATTTTGAGCCTGGAGTGGGGTTTGACTGGAGACAGAGCCTGCTCCTTCAGCCAGTAGGGAAACGGGTCCACACAACAGGGCCACTTCCAGCTTCCTTCTCTAAATGTCTCCTGGTCTTGCTTTCCACCGGGTCCACATGAGGATCTTCATAAAATAAAAGGAAGCCTCATTTTATAAGAAAACACAACCAAAACAAAACGTTTTCCAGGGAAGTTGGCTCTCTCCCTATCTGCCCCCATCTTCTTTTCTGCTTCCTCTTGTGGGGTCTTCTCAGTCTCTACCGAAGTAGTGCTTTGGCCCCATCGACAAGGAAGCCTCAGTTGTGAGACTTGGGATGACTTCTCCTGCGATTCCTTTGCTTTTCCAAAACTGCCTTGCAAAACCTCTACTTCTCCGTCCTTCTTTTTAGCTTTCCAGCTTTCCAACTCTCTAGTCTCCCTTCTTAAATGATTCTTCTTAACCAGAATGCCTCGAATTCCATTACGAGTCAATTAAAAGCCTCGAAATGCCTAAAACTATAGAGAGAATTTAACTTGTCTTAGGAGACCTGCTGGAGGAGGTGTTGCTGGTCCTTGTCACTAAGAATTGCAGTGATTCGGTGACGAATTACATCTATTGCTTAAGCAATGAATCAGAGGATGTTGGCGGCACCCTCTTAGATATGGACAAATAAGGAATATTCCCTTGAGGAAGGGTGTACCCGGGCAATGTTCAGAGGAGAGACAAAGGTCAAGCTCCAGATAATCCCCAGGAGCATTGGTCAGCACTGCTGCTGTCCAACAATCAGAACTGGGGTTACTTAGAGCCATTTTCTGAGAAGGCCCCATCTACTATCTTCTGCACCTGGGAAGGCCCTGGGTGAAAATAGGGAAAATACATACAAAAAGAGCAGGGTCTCTGCTCAGAGAGCACATCTGGGCCTCTCTTAGAAACCTTCCCATCATGGCTCCAAGCATGGAGTAACTTTCTAACTTTGTCCTCTTGTCTGTCAACATGATCGAAAGTACCAAATAAGAATGCACCAGGAAATAGCAAATAGGTGGTCTTTCCAGTGCAAGATGCATGACAACTGACCATTGTAGTCAAGGGGCCTGTCTCAGGAGGAGAAGGTCCAAGGAGGGACTAATTACGATTTATAGAGGCCCTAAGCATTAAGAAGGATACAGTGCTCTCCTCCTCGTAAAGTAAATGTTTAAATACAAAATGCAAGCCATAAAATAAATATAATACAGTCTATTTTCCCCCATGATATCAAGTAATTTGAAAAGAAAAAAATACCGTGCCTCTGACATCCTGGTGCCCTAAAACCACGCACAGGCTTGGAATAACACAGCCGTTCAAGGTAGAGGTTTTCCCCATAGAGGAACTCGCCTGACGGTAGGAGACATTTATCCAGATTCATCTATCCCTTATTAAGTACCAGCTCTCTGCCAGATGCTACACTCAGCAATTTTGCATAGTTCATTTCCTAATCCCAGCAATACAATTTTATGGCAATCTGGGGACAAATTCCATCCATTCTATCCAAATGAGAGTAAACCAAGGAGTTTGGTAACACCTTCCCAAACTGTGGACCATGTTTCACAAACAAGAGAACTAAGTGTGTTGGTGAATCTACTAAGCATCGAGGTGCCAAAATAGGGTAGACATGTAAGTGATTTCTGAAGGAAAAAACAGGAATAGGCAGGGAGAGCCTCAGACATGATGCAGGCCCAGCCCTGGAGAAAGGGGGTGGGTCAAGGAGGAAGATTTGAGGGCTGCAGCACAGATCTAGGAAGGGCACAGCCAGGCTCAGGGCGTCCTCAAGCCAAAGGTGCTCATTGGAGGAGTCACGGACGTGTCCAGAATGGGTCTGCCTTGACGTCCCACCGTGCATCACTGGTGGGGAAGAGGCCTCAGGAAGTTTGGCTGGGGTGGATCCAGTGACTGGGGAAGGGTTGAGGGAACAGGGCATCTGTCAATTATGTCCCTGCAGCAAGAGAGCTGAGAGATGTTTCCTCAGTTGCCACACTGAGGGATTAGAGAATTAAAATAAGTTTTCCTGTTCCCCTAGCTTGTTTCGGGGTGAAACTGTGATTCACATCCAGGCTTTTTGGATCCATGTTCCAGATTTTTCTCACTATACCAAGCAGATCCCTTATTTAAGATGATGTGGAATTGTGGAATTTTAGGTTATCTGAATTTATCTGTTAAATGTTTTTGTTTGTTTTTAAAGGTCTCCTTTCGACGTGTTGCAGTCTGCTGGCTTCCAAGTTGGGGAGTTTTGCCAACTACCAGGTTGCCCTGTGTAGAATTCTATCCAGGTTTCTGGGTATAAGCTGGAGTCAAGAGAAAACACGACACCCTTGAAAAGTAACCGAGCATCATTGTACCTCAGGCACCTCTGAAATAGAACTTGCATTCTTGTTGGAGACACGGCATCCTGCCCTATAAAACATCTTTTCTGCAGGCTGATGCCATAAGATAATGAGCAGACACATCAGCTTCTAGCTGTGACAAAGATAGGCTTTTCTGGCACGTTCGAGCTCCTCTTTCTCTCCTGCTAAGGAAGAGGTTTGGTAGCACAATAAGCCATCAACGTTGTGTTGTCAATGATAGCGAGAGAAAGGTTTGCTAGGTGGATGCCATTCTCTGAGGAATTCATTCGTTCCACAAATATTTACCGAATGCCCACTATGTCCCAGAAACTGGAAACGTGGTGACGAACATGGGGACAGACAAGGCCCTGTTATGAAATTTTCCCTCTGGTGGGAAGACAATAAACCACAAACAAACAATACCGAATAGTAGTAACTGCTGTGAAGAATATAAAAGATTACAAGAGGCTCAAGAGGAGTGGGGGAAGCTGGGGGTGCTTACGTAATGAGCCAGAGAAGGCTTCTGAGCATGGAAAGGTATGGATGGAGCCATCCACGTGAAGATGCAGCAGGGGAGCATCCCGGGAACAAAGAACCCTGGGGAGGAAGGACAGCACTGGAAGGCAGGCACATGCATCCTCATTTGAAGCCATGGAATGGGGGTCTGTATGGCTGAAGCCGGGAAGGTATGCGGGGTGGGGGCAGAGGGTTCATGGATCAGAGAGTTAGATGGGGGCCAGGTCACACTTTTGTACTTGGAAGCCACTAGAGATTTCTAAGCAAGTAGTGTTAGAAGCTGATTTAGAGTCATGGGGAAAATGCATGTGGGAGGCCAGAGTAGAAGTGGAGAGGCCATTTGGCTGGGATTGCGAGGGTCCAGAGGGAGATAATGGTGGCCATGGTGGAGGCGAGGTGTGACCAGGCTCTAAATGCCATTGGCCTGCTCCTGCACAAGCCTCTTGGGACCCAAGATCATCTACTCAGGATGGAGACTGAAATAATGGTCTCTTGGCCCTGAACACAAAACATGTCATCTGAGATGTCAGTAGGATGCAGTGTAGACCTGGGGTGAGACAGAGGATCTTAACCGAAGACAGAGAAGGAAGCCAAAGGCACGGTCCCAACTCGCCTGTGCATGATTGAAAGGGGATCAGATTCAAAAAGCAAAAAACCTATTAAATTCTATATTTTGGGACTTGGGGTGCATTTGGGATCCACTGTTGCTTCTGGGCATGGCGTGTGGCTGCATAGCCCTGGAGACGCACGGGCGAGTTACGTGCTGCCAGGAGTAGCTACCAATTATACAGCGCTCACTAGGCAGCGGGTGCCAGCTGCTTTGCCTCTCTCATCTTATTTAATTCTCGGAGCAATTCTGTACTGTAAGCTCATTATCCTTACTTCATAGATGAGGAAACTGAGGCACACAGAGGGTAATATATCAAACCTGATTACTCGGACTTTGATGGGTCTCTTCTGCTAAATATGAGTGGGGCTCCAATGACTCCAAGGACATGGGACCTCAGCCTGCCAACCACAGCTGTCCTGCACTTAAGTGCACCGGGGCCATTCTGAGGGGCATCTTCTAAGACCTGGAGCTGCGGTGCCACAATCACGGAAGTGAATTTTCCCACTAAGGGTGTTGCCAATAGACCCTGGCTATCAGACCCAATAGAAGACCTTAGAAAAGGGTGCTGAGGTCTCAACAATCAGAAATTGTTGGTCCCCGATGTCATGGCCCAGCTCTAACCAAGGTACTGTTGATTCTCATGGGGACGCTTAGCAACGAATTCATTTAGCGATTATTTACTGACCTACTAAACGCTGGGCACGGTGCTAGACACCCAAGGTGATGGGGGAATAAGACCACTCTGCCTTCAAGGTTGTTGCAGGTTAGTAGGAATACCAACCCGGTAGCCCGCCTAACGTTCACAAAACAAGAGAATTAACAACATAAAATATGTGTGTAAATATTTAACCAGAAAACCACGGGACATAGAAGAGAAATGTGTTAGCTGAACAGAAATTAGGATCTAGAATCCATGTGGGTCGGGGCAGGCAGGGAGAGAGGGATTTAAAAGAAGAAAGGGGAAGATTACTAAGGTCACAATGGAGGAATTTGCAGTACATCTAAGGATGCCAGACATTTCACTGAAAAAGGTAGCATCTGGCTGTATTTCTGCCTGAGGCCACTGTCCTCCTTTGAGGCTGAAAGCGCTTGCCATCTGCTGGGTAATGCTAATGTTAATACAAGAAGATTTTGCTTATGACTTGTATTCTGCCCAGGAGAGGTGGATGGCAAATCTAATAACACGTGGAATGGAGGGAAATATGTTCTTGGGAAGCTCCCAGGCTAAAATCCGACTGCTCTTAAGACCTCTTCATGAGACCAAGGGCAAGGTTTGCTCAGGGATCTTTTACCAATAATTTTTGTATTGGGAAAAACACAGATCTGCAGCAGAAGGACAAAAGTTGGGACTTTGAGAATTCTGGGGCTCTAATTACCCTTCTCCCTCAACCATCCCACTCGCTCAGACGTGTGAAAGAGTCACTTGGGTAAAGAGAAGAGGAAAACAGGGAAGGTTCTGGGGAAGGTCCCACCCTTGCTTCTGAGCTAGAATTGCTCATCTGGGTCGTATTACAGAGGTGGGGACAAAGTTTCCAGAGGGCTTCATTAAAATATTTTCTGGGAAAGGGAATTGGAGGCTTCTTTCTTCATTTTGTTGGCATGGATTATTAGTTCTTTGACACTTGGGAAAGAACACTGAGTCTGGGGCTTTGAGAAAGAGAAGGCTGTTCTGGGTAGAGTGCCTCCTCCTGACACCAGCCTCTAGAACAACCATCTGGAACATACCTCTTCATCTTTGCGATGAGTAAGAACTCTCCCACCAGTCATAATACTGGATTTTTGCTATTTAAATTACAAATACTTTTATCTTGTTTGCTGTTACCTTTTAGTTCTGCTTATGGTATTTTTCACTTACTAAAGGATTTTCTCTTTTTATAGTAAGCTCTACTAATCTTGGCCTCTATAGTTTCTACCTTTGGCGTTAAACATAAAGGAACCTTCAACATCCAATATTTTGAATTATTCATCTATATTTATTCTTTTTTTCATCTATATTTATTCTAATTCTTTAGCACTAATCTGTTCTACTTTTATGTATAACATGAGATAATGATTTAATTTAATTTTTCCACCTGATTAATTTTTCCAGGACCACCTGGTTTTTTTTTTGTCCATTCCTTCAGTAATATGAAATACATCTTCATCATACACTAAATATTTTATATACTTAGGTGTGATAGATTGCAGTACCACAGAACCACAATCCTGACAAATATTTCAGAGCCCCTTCTTATGGTGCCCTGCCTACAGGAAGGGAAGACATATGAATTCAGGGATAGCCATATAACTTGTGTTGGTCAGTGAAACATAAGCAGGATTGACATGTGTCACTTATTTACAGGGACTTTGAGAGCCAGTGAGTGGCCCTTCATGGTTTTTCCCCCTTTGTAACAATACCATTACTGTTTCCAGACAGATACTGCTCCATCAGCCCACGTCCTGGACAAAAGCAGCATGGGAGAGGATAAGTACTCGGGGGGAAAGCTAAAGAGTTGGATTAAAATTGTCTTGTACACATTTAGTTTTGGAGTTTAGGTATTATCTTTCCTCCACTATCACAAGAGCCTTGGCAACACAATGGGTTCTCACGTGATTGTCTGCATCACCATCTCATAGATGACCATCTCTCTCTCTGCCAATTCCTCCATTTGGGCCTGACTCAGAGCTCCATTGTGAAATGGTAACATTGGGCTGCCAGAAATGATGTGGGAAAGTGAAGAATGGAATTTACCTGGGGAAATGCTGAAAGGTAAGGGAGGTAGGAAGCCAGTAAAAATTGGTCAAAATCCCATTTCTTCTAGTCACGGATGCTGTTTATTCCTCACGAACTCAAGAGTGTTTAGAGAAGTTGCTGTGGCAGTCACTCTGTAAGGCATGGAACTTTCTGAAAGGTGGCAGTGTAATTTAAGCACCATCGGGTCTGGAATGGTTGGATGCAGAAGCTGGAGGGGTTTTCAGGGGCAGGAGTTCTTTAATGCTCTCCCTCCATCTCAAAGTCACTTGCCCATCTCCCAAAGGACTGAGTGCAAATCCTTGCACCAGCAACTCAGGGGACATGACACTGAGGCTCTGGAGAATGTTCAGGTTTGCATTTTTCCAACTTCAAAACCTCTTCACAGCCTCAGACTGAGCCAGTAAGAGCTGATGGATTCTAGTCAGAATCACGTCTGAATGTAGTTAAGACCTAATTCTGCACCTTTGCCTAAATTTTGACATTGAATGGCAGCCAAAATGTGACTCTCTTTTGAGCCTGGAGTCAGGGTAAACTGTACTGTTTCAAAGAGCATTCCTACTCCAACCCCCCTCCACAGCCACCTCCACAACTTCGTAGAGATTCGCAGACGTATAAATCAGAGTTGGCTCAGTGTAGAGGAGGATGGAGAACTGGACACCACCCAAACAGAGAAGTCATACCCAGAACAATTAGTTACCAGCAACGTACATTCCAAACAGCACATCACAGAAACAGGAATCCCTAAGTTCAGGGCAATTAAGAACAGAAGCAGCTGGAAAAACAGGGGGAAAAATGGGTAACGATCCTAACATAAGGCTACATTTTTTCTGTTGACTGATTATTTCTGTGTCCTCTAAATTCATATGTTGAAACCTAATCCCTCCAAATGTGCTAGTATTTGGAGGTGGGGCCTTTCGAAGGTACTTAGATCGTGAGAGCAGATCCCTCACGAGTGCAATTAGTGCCCTTATGAAAGAGACCCCAGAGACCACCATTTCCCTCACCCCTTCCACCATGTGAGGATACAACAGACCACAGCCATCTATGGATTAAGAGGCAGGTGCTCAGCAGACACTGAATCTGCTAGCACTTTGATCTTAGACTTCCTAGCCTCCAGAACTGAGAGCCATGAATGTTGTTGTTTATAGGCACCCAGTCTCTGGTATTTTGTTATAGCAGCCTCAACAGACTAAAACAACTTTGAACAGTAAAATGAAGAAACAGAATTCTCTCCAGCTATTACAGGAAGCCCTACTTGAGAAAAGGACATTCAAACACTGCACTGGGTGCAAGAAAAGTGCATCAGTGAATTAGATTATAGAAAGCCAAAAAAAAAAAAAAAAAAGAGTACAAACAGGACCAAATCAAAGATATTCTCATTTAGCTCCTTCCTGAGAAGAGGTCCAAAGGAACATGTTACACCTGATAGGGTAGTGGTTATTGGTACCGTCCTACTGATGGGGATGTAGACTCAATGTGGTTCTTACTCCCTAGCTGAGGCTTAGTCATTCTGAATTAATAAAAAATAGCTTTCTTCATAAATTATTAAGGTAAATAATCTTATGAGGCTTTCTCTAGATGGGTATCTGAAGTAGGTAGACCCCACTACCAAATGAGGTCAGAATTCCAGTCCCCAGACTGGACAGCCCAGACAATCAGCACCCTTACAGAACTGCAGCAGAGCAAGGCTTAGTCCTGCCTGGGTGTACTACAAATTACACTTCCCGTCTCTAAACTCCTTTCGTCCTCACAACACTGTCACAAGGCAAGCAGGGTCGATATTTTACAGATTAGGAAACAGAGGCACAGTAAAACCTGGGTCACAAAGTTGGCAAATGGCAATGCTTTACCATTGAAACGAACTCTCATGTCCTTTTAGCTAGCCCCTGCCACCCAACTGGCAAGATCTTCCAAAACAAGGTTGCAAATAGTCAATGTTCAAGCCAACAAGGAAAGATGTGTCCTAGACACTTTTGAGGATGGTGTCCAAGATTCTTTGGGATCACCCCTGAGCCCAGGGGTGGGACCTCAGCAGCCATACCTAAAACATGAGATCTTATGGCACCCTGGCCATGGCTGATGGATCCAAGTGGATGCTTGATCTAATGTAGGACATTTTGAATGTGTCGAAAGAAAGAAGAAGAAAGAAAGAAAGAAAGAAAGAAAGAAAGAAAGAAAGAAAGAAAGAAAGAAAGAAAAGGAACCATGAGAAATCCAGAGAGAGGGAGTCATGGAAGCTAGATTTTATTAGGGGCAACTCTTTCAAACAATTTTTCCTGGATGCTGTAAGATACTTCAGTATCTCCATTCAACTTTTTGGAAAATATAATTTAATCTTTAAGATATTTTGCCTAACTAATCATTTCTTGTGACTAAAGAGTCATAGTTAATAAACACAATTTTCCCAGTCTCTCCCACTCCAGATCTTAAACTTATCTTTCCATGTAACACCTGTTGCTTTTATCCAAACGCAGTTCTCTCTTCACTGATTATTTTCTCTGCGTTTGTCTGACGATTGGAAAGTTGGGGTACTTTCTATTTAGGCCACATTTTCCTTGGACTCACCAACTATTGACCTTCTCAGATGATCATGAAAAAAATTAGAGGCTAGAAGAGAAAAAAACACACTTACGTACTTAGGAGGAATGAGTGGACCGGCAGGAAGCCAATGGGATTGTGAAATCCCTGTTAAATTAATAAACTCCCTGTCAACTTGCCTCAGTTCCTCTGAACACTGAGAAGACACTAGCAGTCTGTCTCGGGCCCACCAGAACCAGCTAGTTGACTCACATTGCAGGTTAGGTCAGTTCAGTATCCTTAAATCACCTCCCTTTTGAGTCAAGTTTGCAGTTCACGTAATACCAGATCAGCAGGCCGGTAGGTAAAACGACACTCCGAAGAGTATTATGAGCTCTAAGCTTGCAAGTGGAGTTATATTAAAAAAAAAAATCATCAATTTAAAACTTAATCCCTCTTTGCTTGGACTCAGGGAGACAAGGACAAACTTTGGGCGGCCCTTCTATTTGATAAGGCTGAGTGCAGTGGCTATAAATTAGAAAATAACAAATGGAGTGTTAAGGAGGCACTTGCGGTGCCCTAGAACCTTCCCACTTTTCCAGAGTCCTGCAGGATTATGGGAAAGACAGATTGGGCAGAGACACCAGAAGGGAGAGGCCTGTACAAGCGCCTGAAGGACTTCACACGGAGGCCTTTGCATCTGTAGGTGGTGCCAAGCATGGGTAACCAAGAGTGCATGTTATGAGCCTCCGGTGTCTACTTCAGCATGGCTAAAGGTGCTCTTAATTGGTTTTCTATCCAGAGGCATTAAATTAACTTTAAAAATATTGCTTACTTAGTTCAACGAAGGAAAATTGGATTTAGATTTAAGAGTTGCTGTGCAGATGCAAAATAAGCTCTAAACCTTCACATTTTTTACCACAGCATATGGGCAAAGCAAAATGCAAATGATTTTGCAATTCTTGATTTGAATGTAAGTACTTTTGCGTCTGACACCAGCATACTTTTTCACTCATTCAGGTTGATATTGGGGGGAAAGAGGAGTGTTAGGGAAATAAAGTCAGATTTGGACTCTGCTAAGTTGTTAGTCACCATGCATGGCTAAACCATCTCATTTAGGGTGGGCCGATATCAGAGTCAAACAGATCAGGGCCTTGCTATTTTATTTATTTATTTATTTATTTATTTATTTATTTATTTATTTATTTATTTATTTTTAAAGATTTTATTTATTTATTGAGAGAGAGCATGAGCAGCAGAGGGCAGGGAGATGAGGGTGGAGAGTGAGAGCAGAGGGAGAAGGCAAAGACCAGGTGCTTTGGGGCTTGATCCCACAACCCTGAGATCATGACCTGAGCCAAAATCAAGAGTTGGACACCTAACTGACTGAGCCACCCAGGTGCCCCAGGCCTCGCTCTTTTTGTCAGATATATTCAGATACAGAGAGCACTGAGCAGAGAGCTGGGAGACTCAAGTCCAAAGCTACACTTTGACAAGCCAACTGAAATAAGCTCATGGGTGAGCCTTGAAAAGAACGGCTCTGGAGACCAGAGTGTCTTTAAATCTCCTTCCAAGTCTATATCAGGCTTCTAAATGGCCAATTTCATCATTATCTCTCATTACCCTAAAATTTGGATGACATTTTATCTTCGAAAGTTTTGCACAAAATCCAACCATAGTAAACTCTTATTTCTTAATCCTCAGATGGATTTCCTGGTTGTTCAAAATAGTTCGATGTTGATCTGTGTTCAAGGGATGAGGCAAGCTCCGCCATCTTAACTTCTCCCCCTTAATAAACTCTTATTTATCTAAAATCGAAACACCCCTGGAATTCAAATAATCAGAATAGTTTTAGTCAGACCAAATAATATTCACAACAATGGTTAGTCACTATGTTGTATATCATAAGTCAGCTTCAGAATCACAAAGAAAAGAGTTTGGTTTTATGAAATGTGTTGTATTTCTCTTCGAGGGAAATTCTCAGGAAATGAGAAACCAATCAGAGTAGCTCAGAAGAGACAAAATATCTTCCATTAATCTACCAGCTTCTCTAAACCTCAGTAGTGAAGCTGTGGTTTGCATTGATTTTTTTTCCCTCTTGTAAGTAAATCTCCTTTCATTTTGCACTTGCCTCATTTCCATCAGTTATTCTTGGCATCCAGAAAAGACATAATGCTTTTGGTTTTGTTTTTTTACTGAAATTAGAATCCTGCCAGGCCAGCAACACCAAGAAAAGAGTCACAGTCAGCTTTATTTCCTTGGATCTTGAAAAGAATTGACCCAACTTGAATGAACAGTTCCTTTAAATCCAAAATCACGTTAGAGGAAACTTGTTTTTGTTTGACAATAGAGAGTTAAGTGCAGCATTTAAAATGTTTCTCTCTTCCTGGAGGGAACACAGTTACTCAGGAAAGATGCTCAGACTGGGCCACAGGCTGGTCCCTTACTGGATACTGACGACAGGCTGTTCACCAAGATGCTCTCCCATGTCCGAGGCCACACAGCCTCTCTGGGGACCCAGGGGGGTTCACCCGGGGAAGCCTCTGTCTCCCATAAGCACAACGTGCCATGGAGCAGAGAAAGGATTGGAGGAGACACCTCCTGAGCATTATTTGCCTTCAGGGAAAACATCAGAAGGGGGTTTACTTTAGGGGCACCCGGGTGGCTCAGTGGTCAAGCGTCTGCCTTCGGTCCAGGTCGTGATCCCTGGGTCCTAGGATCGAGTCCTGCCTTGGGCTCCCCACGGAAAGCCTGCTTTTTGCTCTCTGCCTGTGTCTCTGCCTCTCTCTGTGTCTCTCATGAATAAATAAATAAAAATCTTTAATAAAACAAAAAGAAGGGGTTTACTTTAGTTTTCCTTTTCACTCTTTTTTCTTAATTATTATTTTTTAAGGTACTATGTAAAAGTGGCCAAGTCAATCAGACTCCAGAGCTGGACAGGCTGGTTTCAAACCCCGGTTTGGCCACTTACTAGCTGTGTGACCCTGGGCAAGCTATTGAACCTCTCTGTGCTTCCTTTTGCCCTCATAAGATTCCTGTTTCTTAGTGTTGTCTTAAAGATTAATGTGTTCAGACCCATGGCTGGCAGGTAGTAAAGGGTTGCTTATAGATTCTGAAAGATCCTAAAAGTTTTTGGTTGTAATGAATCACCCACTTAACTTCAGTTAAACAACCTCAGTGCTTTCACATACGTCAGAGAATGTGAAATGGCAAGCTCTCCGAAGGGCTGGCTTGGTTTCTAAGCCACCTGGCCCCAATCTACCTTTCCCATCTCTTTGCTCACAGCTCCCCCACCCCTCCCCTCCCTCCCTCCTGCCCTTCCTCCCCACCCCCTAGCCCCCCATCCTTTCAGTGCTCCAGTCACCTTCCTCTTCCCCATCAGAGACCCCTGATCTCCTCAGGCTGCATTGCTTCTCCCTGGGGTGCTCCTGGGAACATCCTACTACTCTTAGGATACTTTTCCGCCTACTAAGTTTCGTCATTAGTATTTTAATGCTTCTTTTCATCTCCTAGCCTTCCTAGACTGGTCAGTCCTTGAAGACAAGGCTACGTGCTACTCATTTTAGTAACTCCAACAGTTCTGCTTCACACAGTCAGTCTCAAATTAGCTTTTGTCAATAAATATACAAAGTAAAAGTACACAAGCAAAAACCACGGCAAACAGAAGTGAAGTAGACAGTGGGCTCCGGAGTCAGAAAGACTTTAATTCTGTCTCCGTCCATATCTACCGGAGAACCTTAGACAGTAATTCTGTTTCCCATCTCCTTATCAATAAAGAGGAGATAATCAAGGTTACTTCTCTTAAAGGGCTGCTGTAGGATGAAATGAAACAATGTGTAAAAGGACCTAGAAGCGCACCTGGAACTTAATAAGAAGTCAGTAACTATCAACTATAGTTGTTGCTGCTATGGTCTCATGACTTCCCTCGTTTTTATAATTAGCCTGGGGCTCTTTTGTTTATATGGAAGCATCCTTCCACCCACCAAATGACTCCTAAGGAGAAAAATGTATTCTGATGCAGTACGATCATTAAGGGTAAAAATTATGATTCTGAGCTAATAAAAAAGAATTCTTAATATGTTAAGCATATCTGTTTAAAAATTCAAGGAAGTAAGTTTGGTATTTTAGAAACATGTCCATCAAACTAAGAGTATAAAATGTCAGCACTTCAGAAGACTTCCCATCTATGAATCACATTGTTAATATGATCTATAGTTCACCTGTATTCAGGTGTGTAAAGGTCACCTGGCTACTTTCCCTTGGTACAGTTAAAAAGAAATGAGGCACAGAGAAATGTTTGGCTCCAGGATAACAGAATTAGTTGCGTTAGCTTATCCAAAAAAATCTATTCATTCTCAAGTCCTTGTCCAAATACCAACCGCAGAACCAACTCTCATTTAGCTGTTTTAAGCATGCCTTTTAAGGCGTATCATTAAACTGAACCTTCTAAGATCCAAATCTACAAACAATTAAGACGATGTGATTCAAATATATAGCATTCTGGTGGTCTTGCTTGCTGAAAGACCCAGCTTCAATTAATTTATCAATCCAAACGCAGTCAGGAGACACAAGCTACTCTGGTGATTTTAACAGAGAGGAGGTAATAGAAAAATATTGTTATCTAGGTACTGAAACACTGAGAAGACAAACAGATGCTGTCGTGGAAGCAGCAGGGCAGGAAGAGCTACCCTTCTAGGCCTTGGAGGAACAAGGAGAAGATGTGGGGCCATGGGGCCCAGTATGGACATCTCAGAAGGGCCTCTGTGTGGTGGGTTCTGGTTTCTCTGAGCTCCGATGGAGGATGGCTCCATGGGCCTGGGGCCCCTACCTGGCAGCCCTGGGCTGCTGCTCACACCTCTGATTGTGAGCCTGGGGAACCTCCAGCTTGGAGTCCCCCGCTGCTACCAGAATGACGTGAGCCGGTGGGACCAAGAAGCTTGGCGTGGGTGATCCCACAACAACAGGAGACAAATGGCAAGAAGGAAGGCCCTGCTCCCTCCTTTGGGTCTCTATCTAGCACCTGCAATTGGCAGAGGTGAACCACACAGCAGCTGGCAAAGCGGGAAGAGCTTTGCGGAGACAGCCTGCCCTGGTTGGCATCACAGTAAAGAAAAAGGTGGGTTGGGGCTCAGAGGTAGTAACTGAAGTGGTACAAGTGCCCAGGGGAGGAGCAAATTAAAAATACTTTGCTTTGCTTTATCATTGTTTATATACCCAATCTAGTGATCTGTCTTCTATACTTTTCTTGGCTCCTATTTGCATACTTTAAAAAAAAATCATAATTGAGGTAAAGAAAGTTGACCTCCCAATCCAAACATGTGTTTTTATTAAAACCTTAGATTTAAAAAAGGGGTGATTTTCTAAAGCCTAACACCAGAGTTTTCACCCGGAAGCCCTACAAAATTATGATTTATCCACCGTGCTTATTTTCGTAAATGTTATTTATCTTCAAGGAAAGAATATATATGAATCTGTAATTTTAAATGATTGAAAGGTAATGACCCTAATGGACTATAACGCATCAGTAAATAATTATAATGGATGACTTTATGTAGTTATTATTAACCATATACATATAGTAATGAGAATCACTAATGGAACCCCCCCATAACTAGAAAATTCTCCATGTTTTTATCATTACTGTCTTTGTTAGAAATGTTACAAAGGATGAATTGTCCAACACAAGTCATTCCTAACCAAACCTATTACAACTTGATTTCATTTTACTCAAAAGTAACTAAGATGTTGCATTCAGACTCAATGGAGATCGAATCTGAAATACCTGGTCGGAGAATAGTACTCCTCTCCATTGAGGAGTACTATTGATTCAAAAAGCATTCTTGGGGTGGCTATTGCATGTCTGTCACTGAACATGACTTTGTAGGTTAGGGTTAAAACAAGGTCTCTAATTCAAGAAGCTGATTGAAATATCGGCTTTAATTGAAAAAATGCTCCTAACACATCTCAATGGGCCCGATGCAGGTGACTGATCACCTCATGGCCATGGGGCATTTGGAAGCTCAGCTGTGGCGCATCTCCCAACATCCCCTCAGCAACCTGTGACTCTGTGATTCATTTCCCTCCGTGGACTGTGACAGAGTTGGGATGCCTGGGTCATACAATAGTCTACACGTGTCTCTCCATGTTTGTCCCTTGCCTTGGGGTTCGATGACACAGACGATGACTAGCGTGACATGAGAGGCCACGTGTGGAGACAAACAGAGTGACATCACTCTTGAGTTTCTACAGATCAGAGACAACCCTCTCGCATCTCCCCCACCGCCAGCCTGGACCTTCTTCCCTGGACTCTAATAGGAGAAACACACCTTGACTACACTTAAGCTAATATACTCTGAGTCTATTTGTCATCAGGGTTTAGCCCACTCTAATACATAGTTGAAGACCAATCCACTGAATAGAAGAATTTCAAGTAGTAGGGTTTGAGTTCCTAGAAGGGATAAAACCTAATCTGGGTGTTAACTAATTACAACCTCAGTTGATTTAGAGCCTTGCTGTGCCAACGACAGTCCCGAGAACCGACAAGTACTGCTAGCTGTCACAACAGCCCTTCGTGTTACGTCTTCTTAAACCTCACTTTGTAGAGGAAAAAATAGAAGTTCAGAGTAGTCGGGGTTCTTCCTCGAAGTCATAAAGCTATAATGAATGGTAGGCCTATAATCTGAGCACAGGTATTTCTTTTTTTCAAATTTAAATTCTATTAATTAACATATAACGTATTATTGGTTTCAGAGGTAGAGCTCAGTGATTCATCAGTCTTCTATAATAGCCAGTTTAGCACAGGTATTTCTGCCTTCAAAACAGCGCACTGGAGTGACAATAGCTGTGGGACTTTTGCTTTCCAGTATTAACCTCATTAAAAAAAAAGTCCACCTTGCTTTCCTGTTCTTCAAACCCATCATGACTTCTGAAATCTGAACCACAGTGTTCTTTTTGTCATCGATGCTACAGCATTGGGAAAGCCCAGAATAAATAATCAAGGCATCTAGGGCTGAAAAGGAAGCAACAACAAAAAAAACCTCAGCCATCAAGGCCATCCCTAAGCTGCAGCCCAGTGTATCTGAAAGAGGAATAGAATGGACACCAGGGAGCAATAAAGTGAGTGACCCTTCATACTTATAAGGAGTCCCAGGAGGATGAGAAGGGTGAGAGGCAGGGACCTTGGCCACAGAATAGGAGAAGAAACCCAATCAAAGGCAAATACACATTGCTCAAGATCACCAGCATTTGCATAGATAATCAAGAGCTAACTGTAAGTCATTTGTTTTTGGCATCTGGATGGCCCCAGAGGAATTCAAGGCAAATAAACAAATGTAGGCCTGGGATGTCTACACAAAACCACACCCAAGAGCTCCTGGGCCTTGGGAAACTATTCTGAGCTTTGGATAGGAGAGGTGGGCATGCAGGGGGCTTATGGACAGTATTTCTCATGTTGTCTTTGAGCTGACATGTTTAAAGTGTTAGAACTGGTAGTGGGTTTTTTTTTTTTAATTTTTAATGGAGCACATTTATAAGTCATTTATACTGCAGATGGTCCAGTAGCCCAGATTGCCATGAAATAGCTAAATAGAGCCTTATGTTCAGCCTGCCGTACTCTAAGACACTCTGGAAGCCCTTCCCAGAAGCCTGCAGTTCTCCTTAACCAACAGTGACAGCCAGCAACCAACAAGGTGAAGGTCACTCCATCTGGGAGAGCCAAGTGCTTTCACTGCAGAAGCAGAACAGCCGCAGGAGCTGTGGACGTCCTCAGTCCTGTCCGCCCAGAGCGCCTGCACTATCTCCTAGGCACTGTCTTCACCCACGTCTTCCAGGCAGGGGGTCCAGTGTGTGACCATGTTGCAAATTCTGGCCAGGGAGTTGGGGACAGAAGTGACAGTGGCACTTCCAGCCCGGAGCATTTCACTGCTGGTGCCGGGCCTCCCACAATCCTGTTTCCTTGTGCCCACAGCAACGGGCAACATTTGAGATGGTGGCTGCTCCAGGAGGGACGCAGGTCTGCAGCAAAAAAGGCACATGTCATTTGAAGCCTCTGGGAGTTTGCACTTGATTGTCACTGCAGCATGATTGCGACTTTCATAGCTGGTGCCAGTAATACAGTGTCCCTGAGTGCTCCAGTCAGGGCGCTTCACCCATTGTCCCTTCATTCTCAGGGCACCCGCTTGAGATGACACCTATTGTATCCTCACTGCATGGATGAAATGGGGAGGGACAGAGGAGTCGGAGAAGTGAGGGTGGCACAACCAAAACACAGGGCCGGAGACTTGACCCCGGGGCTGGGCTGCCTCCTGCCCAGGTATCATGTGTTTGCACACCATCGCCGTGACAACACGTGATAAAACTGCGTGTCATCGTCGAGCACATACATGTTAAAACCTGCAGGAAGAACACGGCGACACATCAAAGTCACCATATGCTACCATCGAGTTTAACTCTTGTTTGCGGTGCGCTGCAATTATTTTATGGGGAAGGAAGAAAAACAGAATCCGAAGTAATTGCACCCCAGATGTCACTACGCCAGTCGCGACGTGGCCTGGCAATTTTTAAAAAGCAGTTGCTGGCACACGAAATAAATAACCTGTGATCGTGGAGGCCGCTCAAGATCGGGGTCTACGCCCTTGAACCTGGGCTTCCTGAGTCACAGTAATACCTTAAAAAAAAGAAAAAAAGAAAGAAAATCCAGGAACTGCGAACATTATCTATTTAGCATGTTTCGTTTTAGATTAAACAGATTTTACTCCCTGTTCCCTGGTAATTATATATAATTAAAAAGCACGGAGGAATGTGCGTAAAAGCACAATGAAGTAATAACCATGTGAACAGCGGCTTATTTTAACTCGCCGCCAAGGGGAAGCTGCTTTTATTCAGATTAATTTGTGAAAGGGCTGATGAGAACATGACAGGGAGGCAGAAGGGAGCGTGTTCTTCCAAGTGGCTTGGCTCGGAAAACGCGATTCACCAAACGCGTCTAATTGCACGCGTGTCCACAAGGCATTGCCACTGAACCTGCCTTGGAGGTCACACCCCTGAGGGACGGCAATCCCTTAGGGAGACCCACCCTAGAGAGGTTCTGGGACCTTCCAGAAGCCAGATTGGCTGGGACCACGGTCCTGCAGCAAGACCTGGTGAAGCGCTCCACCTGCCGGGGGTCGGGGCCTGGGCCTGCCCCCCTCACCCCAGCTCCCGCGCATCTTCCAGAAACGAGATCCATCTGCAGACCCTGACTCTGCTCATCAAGGCATTTCCTTGCTAAGGAGCAAGGCGTCGGGCCTCTGCCTGCAGCCAGGAGCTGGGCTGGGCACCTGGGCCTGCAGAGCCTGAGGCAGGAGCTCCCACCCCACAGCACTATCTTTAGAGCAGCTGGGAAATAAGGCTTAAGCTAAGGGATCCGGAGCGCTCTCCCCTGATTCTAAGTGTGAAGACGGAAAATACAGCATGGAAGGAAGGTGGGAAGGGCTGGGGCTCTATCACGCTTTTATTTAGTTTTTTTAAGATTGATTGATTGATGGATTCATGAGAGCCGCAGAGACACGGGTAGAGGGAGAAACAGGCTCCCTGCGGGGAGCCAGATGTGGGATTCGATCCCGAGACCCCAGGATTGAGCCAAAGACAGATGCTCAAACACTGAGCCACCCAGGAGCTCCCCCATATCATGTTTTTATTTTTTATTTAAGTTTTTTTTAAGATTTTATTTATTCATGAGAATACACAGAGAGAGAGAGAGGCAGAGACACAGGCAGAGGGAGCAGCAGGCTCCATGCAGGGAGCCCGACGTGGGACTCGATCCTGGGACCCCAGGATCAGGCCCTGGGCTGAAGGCGGCGCTAAACCACTGGGCCACCCGGGCTGCCCTATATCATGTTTTTAAACAGGGTGGCAAGAGAATGTCACTAGAAAGTGACCTATGAATAAAGCCTGAAAGAGAGTGAAGAGGAAGGCCCAGAGCTCCTGGGGGAGGGCGCTGCCAACCCAGAGGACTTGAGGTGGCAAGACCGGAAGGCACAGCAGGAAGGCATGTGTGGCTAGAGCCAGGAGGGAAGTGGTAGGGGGTTGGTCTCTGCGGAAGAGGGCCCGAGTATGGAGGGTCACATAGGTCGCTGAGAAATGACAGCGACGGGGCAAGTCCTCGAAGCATGCTGAGCATGGGAGGGTCATGACCTGACAACGACAGAATCAGTTTGGCTGCCGTGTTGAGAACAGACCCCAGGCCAGCAAAAGAGCAGGGAGGCTGGTGCCCAGGCTAGTGCAACCCGTCAGGCACAGGGTGACAGCGGTCTGGGCCAGGGTGTCAACCCTGGAAGGTAGGGGAAGAGGCCAGATTCTGGATATGCTGTATCTTAAAAGTGGGAACGACAGGATGTGTGAGAGATCAGATGGGGAGTGTCCGAGATGGCGGGGCTGCAGATGGCCCCCCGCCCTTGGCCTGGCACCTGGAAGCATGGAGTAGTCAACAACTAAGGTGAGAGAGACAGAGGAGCCACCTTGGGAGCCCAGTTTGGGGCATTTAAATTTGAAATAACCATCAGATGACCAAGTAGAAATGTCCAAGAGACTAATAGTACTGGGCCAAAGGGATCTAACAGCTAGAAAGACACGCTTAAGCCTCATTAGCATAAACCTAGTATTTAAAGTCAAGGGAGTGAATGAGGCCACCAAGAGGAGTGTAGAGGAAAGGTGCTCGAAGCCTGGATCCTGGGTCATGCTCACGTTCCAGGTGTGGAAGATGAAGAGGAACCAGCAAAGGGCATCTGAGAGAGCCCCACCAAAGCAGGCAGAAAGCCCAGACCACTGATCTGGGAGTCAACTAGCCAGAGAGAATCACATGATTGCAGCTCTGCCTACTTCGGTGGTGTTTTGAACTACAGTGAGAGGACAAATGTGAAACTCTTTAAAAAAAAAAAAAAGGTCATAATCCTGTATGTCTCTAAGATCCTCAAGAGCGTCCCAAGTATGTATGCAAACTATGCAGATTGACTTGAAAAATAAGTATACACACCCTTATTCTATTGATTTAAAATGCATGAGTTCAAATGAATCAATCAACCAAAGTTTGGGAGGTGGGGCTCTAGGAGTCATAATACATTAAAAAAATATATGCAACGAGTTATAAAAGCCACCAAGATTCATAAACATTGTTGAGTCTCTCTGCATCCTCCAGCCATCCCACCAATCTTTCCGTGGCTGCAGCAGCTTAAATAAGAGAAAAATATTTGCCGTTTATGGGATCAGTGTCACTGTGGGATTTAACCTCCAGTTCTCTACCAGAGGCTACAGAGCTGTCTCTGGAGAGTTAAGAACCAAGGATGAGCCTGTGTCCCCATTTCCCCTAAAGACAATGACATCCTACATCTCGCAACTCTTAACCTTGTGTGGTACCTGTCATATATTTAAGACCTATTTGTAGGATCGTGCTATTTGTTTTTATTGGACTTTGAGCTTATAATGAGCTTATGAGTCTTTAGGTGATGGTGATGACAGATGCTCCTTCACTTATTCGGCAGAAATGCTAGAGAGGCAACATAAAGCTCTTGCTTGGGGCGCAGGCTCTGGCTTCAGACCCCCCAGTTCAGATCCTAACTGCGCATCTATAAAATAGAGGTAAGCCTTGGACCTGCCTCATGGGCTTTTTGTGAGGATCCCATGAGCTGGTATTTTATAAAGCTCTCAGGACGGTGTCTGGCTTGTGGTCAGTGCTACAGGATGGCTGGTTTTATGCGAGGAAGTACTTCACACATGCCCACCGTGCGCTCGATACCGACATCACAATGTCAGCCCTGAGGAGACGATGGAGGATAATACAAGATCCATACATGGGTGGTGGTGGGAGGGCAGAAAATAAGCAAGGAGATAGATGAGTGGGGGTGTGAGATAGATAAATGGTAAATAAATAACACGGAGTGTGTAAAGTGCTAAACACAGACATGCAGCGGGCAGCGAGTGGCTAGGAGCAGGGGCAGGTGAGGGAAGGCCTCTTTGAGCAGGAGAAATCTGAACCAAGGCCTGAGCACTGCCGGGCACCGGGCACGTAGAGGAGCCAGGGCTGAGAGGACTCCCAGCAGACCCAACCACAAAAGCAAAGAGATACAGCCATGAAGACGAAATAACCAACTTGATCTCAGAAAATACACCGTCTAATTAAAGGTGGGGAAGGCAGATGAGTCAGACATGCAGCGCCAGATGAAGCCGTCCATTCAGGAACGGGCAGGAAACCTACCCACGGGGAAACTTCCACCCTCATGGGCAAGTCTCAGGATGTCCTGATGAAGCATTGATCAAGCTCGATGCAAGAGCTCTGACGTGATTCACCGGCGCCTTTCTACAGGATTCAGAAGTACGCGTCCTCCTTGTGCCCCCCGCTCATCCCCTCATTGATATGTTCCTATCATCTTTTTTTTTTTTTAAAGATTTTATTTATTTAGTCATGAGAAACAGAGAGGAGAGAGAGACAGAGGCACAGGCAGAGGGAGAAGCAGGCTCCATGCAGGGAGCCTGACATGGGACTCGATCCCGGGTCTCCAGGATCATGCCCTGGGCTGAGGGCGGCACTAAACCGCTGAGCCACCCGGGCTGCCCTCATCTTTTGGATGTGTGCTTTGAGCCAAGGCAGGACAAGGGAGAGGCCAGCTCTTTCCTGGGATGAAATGGCTGATTTTGCCCACCTCTAGCTGCTGCTTCACGTCCTTCCTGCCTTCAGGAATGGCATGAATTCAGATAAAAGGGTTACCTGGTCCAACCTTCCCTGTCCAGGACTGTCCTCGAATGCTATCACTCGGGAAGGAAGGCTTTCAGCCTCCCTTTCTGCTGCGCGTTCTGGCGAATGAGCTTGGATCTTCCTGCCATCCCCAGCCCATGGCTTCGCTTTATTTTTGACAGCTATGGACCTCTCAGAGGAGCCAGACAGGTTTGCAAACCAGTTTAGTCCCAGCAGACCGACACAGCGGGAGCTCACCTCTACACCCGGGGATCTGGGGCAGGGCCCGCCCCGCCTGGACTCTAGGAAGTCGGCCCAGGCTCCCAGAGAGCCCTAGGCATCCCGTCTAAACAGATACATCAAGCTGCTCACTCAGAGAATAAAGCTGGCTCTCCCAATATAATTACAGGGCGGCTGATTTATTATTCTGAACTTTGGTGCATGGCAGGGGGAGTGTTATTTGTGCCAGTTTATAGTATTGGGCCAAAAGATGAAACAACACGCTCATCTGATTGGTTCCAAGAATCCATTTGCACAAACAGAGCTCCTGCTTATGCCAATGTGTGCTCAGGGATTATGCCACGTGGCCTGGTCTCTTTGGCAAAGCCTCTTGGAGAAGGAAATTACAAGTCTCCATATATTCAGAACCATTTAATAGCTGGCAGGCTACTGCCAACCACCTGAGCTACTGCCAAATCTCCTAAAATATCCTAAAGCGTCCATCCTTGTCAGGTTAGCTTTATACATAAATAAATACACCACAAATGACAGCTGCTACATTTTCTCTAAAGGAAAAAAAACAAAAAACAAAAAACAACCAAGCATTTATCTCTAGCCCTGGTCCCTGTCAGGGTAAACATGCTAAACCCCGGATGGGGAAAGAACTCTTTGTAAAAGATTGTGGGAGGCCCTAGGAGGCCATTGGGGAACCGACCAGGGAATGGCAAAGACCAAGATTAGAATTACAGCCCTTCCACCCAACAGCTTCGCATCCTTCGGCAAGTTTCATGACCTCTACAGACCTCAGTCAACTCATCTGTGAAGTGGGAATTAAAATGTTGTCGTGGTGAGTGATTGGTTCTAGATAAGTCACCTGTACAAGAAAGGTATCCGATAAACGTGTCTCAAAATGGTAGGGGTCTGATGACAAATCTCCTATATTTGGAAGTTCTCTATGAAGCATTTTTATTTTTTTTAATTTATTTTTTTTCCATGAAGCATTTTTGCATTTATGTTTACCTTTCCATCGTAGTTTCAAAATTACTGTAGCCAAATTCTAGATGAGTTGGAAGACCCACCTGGATTAGACTTTAGAGCTCAGTTTGGAATCTGTGCTCGTGATTAGATGGGCACCAAGTAGTACTACTTGATCTGCCGTGAGCTAGAGTGAATAGGAGAAAAGAGAGTCGCTGTAAGGGAAGCATCCAGACCAAGTAAAGGTTCATGATCCCATGCGGGTTGTGTGCATAAAGGTTCTAAGGGTTCAGAACAGAGAAAAATGGTGGGAGAACCAAGTGACCCCAGCCCTGGCCCTATAGACACGAACAAGGTAACATATTCACACCGTAGCAGTGAGTTCTAGTTTGTCAGGCTTCATTAATATTATTATTTTGATTATTAAAGGTTGTGTAGGCTTGTTTCTAACATGAAAAGTCGTTTTGATTTCAGGGTTGTTTGTAAGGAGTAAAGACATTAATACCTGATTTTAGGCTTCACATATTTAAGTCAAAATAGAATCAGTTCTTATCGAGAGTGGATATTTACTCAAAAATTTTCCCATAGAACAGGTTCACAGATTACTCAATTTTCTGAAACCTGGTAATATCTCATTCGCCGTTACTCTAATTATTATGAGGGAAATGAAGAAAATGCAAGGAATAAATGGACTTATGCCATTTTAAGTGAGACACGCAGGCGAAGTGACAAAGCAGGTCGTAACACGGCACATATACTAATGATTGACACGGTGTCGAAAAAATTTTGTCCAGGAAGGACAACATGATGGAGTATCTCAAATAGTAATTATTACGTTCAGGTGATGAGACTATGGATGACAGTGTTTTCTATTAAAAATTTTTCATTTGTCTTTAGTAAAGATGAATTTTATAGTCTTAAAACAAGTGTCTCAAATGCAAAGAGCCCCTGCGGGAGGGGGTGGGCTTGCGGCTGGTAGAGGCTGATTCCAGGTCAGCTGCTGCAGGAGGTGGGGGGAGCCCCTTCCTCCCCAGCATTTACATTGCCCCCCGCCCCCTGGTTTCAGGAGATTCCTGTACCACGCTCTTCAGATCTTTAAATGCTCCCCTGGTGGCTTCAACAGATGTGATTTACAGGGCAAGTTTCTCGCTTAAAACACCTTTCTGGGAACTCGCATTCTTTTTCGTACTGGTAAGTTCCAGGAACTGTCTATGCAGCGGTGAAGGTGGTCCCCCTCCTCCGTGTCCTCCCCTGGCGTGTCTCCCTGGCTCACTCCCGGCAAATGAGCAATAGGCCCGCTGGTGCTGCCTCTCTAGCACGACCCTGGTCACCTCAGCCTTCTTTCTGGCGTCCTTCCCCAGGCATTAGTCACTGCACCACGCCTGTGCCAGACCTTCCCCAGCTGGGCTTCCAGTGTCCTGCACCCCTTCCTCCTCCGCACTTGCTTTAGACGGCATGGTGGGAACCCTGCCTATGCCAGCTGCTCTCTTTACGCGCCTGAGGCTAATGGGGTTACACACACACACACACACACACACGTATTTATGTACTTGTTTGTTTGTATTTTAAATACCCCACCACCCCGAAGCACAGGAGTCAGTGTCTTCGAAGCTGGCCCTGACATTGGGGATTCCAATGTCCAGCCAAAGTTGGGAACCACCTGATTCCAAAACCTCCCAAAGCAGAGGCAGGACCCTAAAGGACTGAGGACACACACCCTGAAACCAACAGCCTGAAATGAATCATGTCTCCACTGGGAATCTGCTAGCTGTATAACCTTGGGCAATTTATATCCCTTAGTCCATCATTTCCTCATTGGTAAAGTGGAGAAGATGCTGAGAGTGCTACCTGCCTGGTAGGTCGGGGCAAGGATTCAGTGCAATAAGGCTGTGAAGTACTTAGCCCAGCATACGGGGGGTGCTTGGCGCAGGCTGGGTCCTCCTGGTGATGATTGTTACTACTCAGTATCCCGTCATCACATGACTCAGGGGGACCCAGGACGGCAACTTCAGGAATAAAGGAAGAGGAGAGAGGCACCCAGGTGGCTCAGGGGGTTAAGTCTGTCTTTGGCTCAGGTCATGATCTTAAGGGCTTGGGATGAGCCCCATTTCGGGCTCCCTCTCCCCCTATGCTCGCTCTGTTTCTCAAGTAAATAAAATCTTAAAAAAAAACAAAACAAACAAACAAAAAAAGACAAGAAAGTTTTAAAGGAAGAGGAAACTTGGATCTGCTCTGTTGGATCCGGAGGGAAGGCCAAGGCCGAGGCAGGTCCTGCTTTTTCTCGGAAACAAGGTCGGATGAGTGCTCTTGTCCTGAACAGATCTCTGCCGGCCGCCAGGCCCTGCCAGGTGCTGCTGAGAGGGATTCTGGGGAGACCTGAGCATTGGCCACACCCGTCTGGGCCTCCTAAGAGAGGCCCCCCGGAGCTTTAAGAAGCACCTGGTGGGAGCTTTTCATATCTGCAAGATGCCATTTCTGTGACCCTCTCACAAATCGGCCTGATTTTCGGGGAGGCATGTGTGCTGCAGCCCTCCCCAGTCTTGGGCAACCCTCAGGGCACCCGAGACTGGTGAGGCATGGAGGGGTGTATGCGGCCCTATCCAGCCAGGGCTTACGCCCCCTCCAGTGTACTAACCCTCACCTCAGGATAAATGCCCTCCCACGCTCCGTGCACAGCACACCTGCCAGTGTTTGTTTTCAACTGACAGTGTTGATTGAGCGTGAGGCCCAGTAGGGGATGTGGTTACAGGGTGATAAGGGCTCTGAGCAGCTCAGCGCACAAGAGGAAAATCCCAAGCTGGGTCATGAAAACTGAACAGCCCCCTGCGCCTCTGGCTTAAAAATATCTTTACTGAAATTATGAAAGTGCCACAATAACAATAAAGCACCAAACGTCCCTCTCTCCAAGAGCTGAGTTTCCTTTCGCCACACTCCACCAGCCTGCAAAGCAGTGTGGCTTGGCGTGACACTCAGGGGAGGGCACCCTGTGTTTCTTAGAGACCTTGCAGGTCTCCCTGGGGGGCGTGTGCGCAGAGTTCACTTGGCCGCGAGCCTCCTTCTCTTTCCTCCGCTACAGAGAGGATGATTTGCATACACGATCTCTCCCATTCCTCCCAGGGAGCCCATCACCTGCCTATCCTGGTGGTGAATTCACTGATGCATCCTGTGTTCAATTCCTGAGCATGAATGACGTGTCAGGCGGTGTGGGAAACCGGGGAGTGGGGTGGGGGACACTGTCCCTGGAAGCCAGTGTGTGAACAACCAGGCACAGCCAAGGAAGGGTACACTCTGGCAGTGACGTATGTTTAGGGGAAAGGAGATTTTCACAAACCAGATCGATTTTTCATAAAGAAGATGACTCTTGAAATGGAGTGTTGAGTGATGAAGAGGTGCTTGCCAAGGTGGGGTGGGGTGACAAGGGTGATGTTACAGGCGAAGTCTTGGCAAAAAGTGAGCTGCAAAAGAGTCTGGTGGGGTGGGGAATTGCTTGCAATTCTGACCCTTTAGGGGGTCCGAACCTAGATTGTGGTGCATGTGAGGGGGCGCGGGGCTGGGGAGAGAGGAGAGACCGAAGCCATTAGAGAACAATGCTTTTGGCTACCAGAGGGGATGAAGAGTGGGTGCATCAGAGCTGTATGATATAAAGGAATTCAGAGTTTAACCTACAAACATAGAGGAATCAACACTGTACTACCAGTTTTAAGCAAAACTCAATCAAATTTGGTCCAAAAGAGTTATTTGTGCAATTAGGAGATGAGAATAGGTGATTTCATCATTTGCTACTTTTTTTTTTTTTTCTTAAACAGCGTTAGATAACAGATGTGCAAGCCCTGGGTACAATCCCATTTCCTTGTTTGCTTCTTAAAGCAGCAGTGCTTGAGGCTTCCGGACATAAGTCGTTGGCTTTAACTGGCAGCCTTCTTCTTAACACCTCTTCCATTTAGACAATACAGATTGGAAAATTATCACTTGCCAAAAGCTTGCTTGCTTTCTTTCTTTCTTTCTTTCTTTCTTTCTTTCTTTCTTTCTTTCTTTTTCTTACTGGCATCTCTATTAAGCTTTGATAAACACGCACCTGGGGTTATGTTGTCTCTCTCTTTTCCCTTGGGCTATGACTTTCTAAAAGCTTTCAAGATTTATTCTGTTGTACTCTTACCACTCCCTTACTTTCCTTTCTCCCTCTATTGTGCATTTTTCTTCTTTTCTTTTTTCTTTTTCTTTTCTCTCTCTCTCTCTCTCTCTCTCTCTTTTTTGTGTGGACCTTGGTTATCATCTGGCAAACAGAGATTATATCATGAATATTTTATAACCCCACCGTGCCAGCATAGAAGATACTATTAATAGCTGACTGGCTTAAAAGAATATTTCCACACGCCTAGCACATGCCTGGCATGGAGCAGGTGCAGCATTAGAGGAAAACACATTAGCTGTAGAATCAGAAAGTACAGGAGTTCAGCCCTTGGCTAAGTCATTTAGTCATTAGTGGTCCTGAGCAAGTCATTTTACACTGAGCCTCAATATCCTCATCTGTAAGGTGGAATTAATAATATCATGGAAGGATATTTTTAAAGAAAAGAGAAAATCATGACTCCCCTAGAGAGATCAAATGAACACACGCTAAAGATTTTATTTAACAGATCAATGTTAAATTGGCTCAAAGGCGAAATGAAAGAAGCACAAACTTATACGGTGTAAAGCAATGTCGGAGTGAGTTTACAAATAGACAGAAACTGGCTTTTCCAATGAGGGGTTGAGCAGATGTCAGTATATATTTGTATATCTGCAGACAAGAGTCATTTGCATTGCTCTCGATTGCCTATTACCTACAGAGCAGTAAAATCGCCTAAAGACAATGAAAGGCTCAGAGACCTGAATCAGATCATTTGAAAGAGTGTGCACTAAAACAATGTGTGGTCCTCTACGGAAGCATAAACTTTGCTCTGTAACACCTAGCTGGCATCCTGTGGTCACCAACGATTAGATCTCACATAGGTGGAACACCTTGCATAGGTCCAAGAATATACCAGATGCCCAGCAAATGATAACTGGTTTTATTACTATTATTATAAGTTATAAAAGAAAATTGTTTCTTTGGTAAGTTTTTGCTCATCTAACCAGAATGTGTGCTCTTCCATCACTATTATCTAAAGGCATCCAAGAGGGTGCCCGGGTTAGTACTCAGTTGGTTATATGAAGGATAATATTCCAATGAACTGTGAAATAGAATTTGAAAACAATTGATGATTAATCTTGTGAGTTAGGAGAGATGGTAAAGGAACCTAAATGACTCCTGCCATCAAGCTCTCTTTCTGAAAGTCAGTGGACCTTGGGGCCCAGTCATGTAAAATGAGGGTGGTTAAACAGTCCGACTCGACTCTGCTGGAGGCCAGTGTGAGTTCAGTTGAAATGAGCATTTGCTTTACCCTGGGTCTAAGTCCTTATTCAAACACAGATCTCATTGATGCCAGCCTCGATTTCCCATGTGCCTGCTGTGACATCCAGTAGCATCTTCTTCAAGGCACCAAACCCAGAGGAAGATGGCACCACTGCTGCTGGCAGTTCGGTTCTTGGGGGAAGCAAACTTAGAACAAACAAACTCTGTTTCCTGAACTTACTCATTTTAAATGATAAGGAACCAGAGACAGAAGGGGAGCTCTGTAGGGTGAGTGTGTATGTGTGTGTGTATGCATGTGATTAAACAGTAATAAATAAAACAGCCATCCCAAATTTAAAACCATGTTCCTTGCATAAAGCTAAAATAATTCTCCGGTGATAAGGAGGAATGTGGGGGTGGGATATGAATAAAAATTGGGTGTATTTTAGAACCGTCTCTGATTTTAGTGATTTAGACCCCAAAGTGGTTTCACTTTTCTGTTCCTTCTTTTTCTTTTTGAAAGCCTTTCATGTTAGAATGGTAATAAGGAATCATCCAATTTGTACTCAACATTGGACTTGGCTTCTAATAATTTTTGGGAGTTAAAGAAAGAAATTTTTCTTTAAGCCCAACAGAGTTTCTGGAGCCCCAGCCCTCCTTGAACACCTTCCAGCACCCTACTTGGACCGTGGAGGAACGCTGACCTAAAGACAAACTTAACCTGTGCTACCCTGATTCCCATAGCTGCTCATAACTCTTCCGTGGATACAAAGAGCTCTTTGACCAGAAGGAAAACTGTTGTGGGAACAGGTAGGGGCCAGGGTGGTGGGAAAGGAATGTTGGCTTTAATCAGGAATACAACCCTCAACTGTGGGTAAAGACAGGGCTGGTCTTTTGATTTTAGGGTTATCTACAATTATTGCATGAGTTCCTGAGAAAGATCCATTCTGCCAAAAATAACTCCACTTTGCAAGAGAATGCCAGAAAATCCACAATTTTGAGTTTTAGTTCAGTGACTCAACCATCTGTTACTTTGCAAGGATGCTTGTCTCCATTTCTTCCTTGGATTTTCAGGGAAAGAAACGGCCATCTAATCTAGTGATTCTTAACTTTTTTTTTTTTTTTTTTGGATGATGGATGCCTTTGGAACCATCTCTGATTTTAGTGGTTTGAATCCCAAAGTGGTTCCACTTGTCTGTTCTTTATTTTTTCTTTTTGAAAGCCTTTCATGTTAATGGTAATAAGGAATCATCCAATTCCTTCTTTTTTCTTTTTGAAAGCCTTTCATGTTAGAATGGTAATATGGTAATAAGGAATCATCCAATTTGTGAAATGGAGTGGGAGGGGAAATAGATCTAGAAAGCTTTGGGATCTAGAAATCAGGAACTAATTCCTAGTGGGGGTGATTTCTTCTGTGCTGCCTGTGAAATGAATCAGATTTCCCCCCCTTGTTACAAGGAAGATTTCCCAAGAGGAAAACTGGCCTACATTAGAGCCTTTTCCACATCCCCAACCCTCACCCATGGCTAAAAGAAGTGAAGCTTATTAACTGGCAGTACCACCAAGATAGAACACTATGCAGAGGGGATCAAGGTTCTGAAGGGTAATTCGAGTCTTGATGCTACTGAGAGAGAAGAGTAATTTGAGTCTTGATGCTGGGCAGGCTAAAACTACCACTAAACACACTTCTACATAGACATCTGCATATCATGTGAGTGGGGGAGCCATGGACCCTTGGTCTAGACCCCAGCTCTGAAAACCCTATGATCAATATTTAAATATTTAATTCTCTAACATACTCCATCTCCTGAGAGTATGGCTGTTGTTAGAGGACCTAAAACCCAAGAAAAAATAGGGTACCTGACAGAAAAAATAACAATGAAGATACCAAGAAGTGATAAGAAGCAAATAAAGGAGGCGGGAAGAGTAAAACCAAGTTTTTCCCAGGCCTGATCCTAGTAGTCTCTATGTAGAGATGTATCTACTCTGTCACAGACTCTTATATCACAGATCTCCTGGACATGCACTGACCCAGTGGTAATATTACACTATCTAGAGTTTCAGTGAAGATGATCATGAGAGATCTACTGTATGCAGAATAGTGTCCTGGAGTGGGCAGTGCTAAGCCCAGCCTCTGGTCTTGACTTTTGATCTTGCTGGTATAGGTACAGCTCCAGAGAAATTCATGGTGGGAGGGAGTCTTTCATCCATCTTAGCAGGGAAGGGGCATGAACCTGGCCTTGTAGTGGCCTAGGACACATACCTTGAAGACAATGGACACAGTGCATATCTCTAAAACTGCTTGTTCTGTACATAGCTGTGGCCATTAGGGTAAAATGAGATTCTCTTAAGTGACTTCACCATTTCAGACCTTTATAACTCTACTTCTGAATAGGTGGTACAGGTACCCTATGAGGCCCAGTGTGATTTTTGCTCCTGCCTACTTCTCCAGATGTGTCTCAAGCTCCTCTCACTCTCACATACTAATCTTCAGCTACATTGGCTTCCCTCTAAATTTTTCATCTTCCATAAGACCTTCCATAAGGCCCCATCACATGTGGTACCCATGGCATGTACCATACTGGTAAAGTATGTGTGTGCTAATCTATTATACTCCTGCCTCCCTAACCTAATAAATTCTGGAAGGGTACAGACCACACCTGTCTCATTCACTGCTATAACTCCAGTGCCAGGCACATGGTAGGTGATCACTGAATATTTGTAGAATGAAAATTGTACAGTATTACACTGAATGGGAGGAGCTATCAAAGGCAAGTAGTAGAAAGGAAAATTAGTTAAGATAGTAAATCTAGAGAATGATATACATGCTAATAAGTGTGGAGGTGGAAACAGATATAAAGCATGAGATGCTAGCAGAATTGTGAATTATCTTCCATTCTTTCAACCTTAGGAATGAAGGGAGCTGAGAAAGCATATGGAATGTAGCCAAAGAGAATTAAAGTTTTAGTTAAAGCTAAAAGCTCCCATATCACATTTGGATGTTGTCCTGGCAACAGAACTACCATCTTATGATAATGATATTATAATATGATAAAGCAAATACAAATAATTTAACAATTTATCAGTAATGGAGAAATAAATGAACTAGTTGGCTTCACCATTGGGGATAATCTCAGAGGAAAGCTTGGAGGGGTCTCCATGTTGCAAAGGATGCTGTCCTAGAACTTGAGTTATGTACAAAAGGGTTAAACCAAGTCATGGAATCTGACACCGATTTTAAAATCTCTGTGGGGAAGCACATAAAGCTATGATCAACAAAGATGGTTTTAAATAATGAAACAAAATATGAGACGTGCTCTGGATATCAGTTATCTTCTAGCACAATTATGTTGTGGAACCCACAACTACAAAACCTCAGTGGCCTAACACAAAAAACATTCATTTTAGCTCACAAGTTCATGGATCGATGAACAGTTTTGGTGGTCCAAGCCCTGTGTGGCTATTTTGGCTAAGCTCACTCACAAGGGCAGCTGGTGAGTTGACTGAGCACTGGCTGGTCTAAGCTGGTCTCAGCTTGGATTGATGCTACCCTGTACCACGTCGTCTCTCATCTTTCAGCACTCTAGCCTGAGCTTATTCTCATAGTGAAGGCAAAATTCCAAAAGAGGAATGGAAGCACACAATGTCTTTGGAGGCCTAAGTTTGGCACACTGTCACTTCCACTACATTTTAGGGGCCAAAGCAAGTAGCAAGTCCAGTTCCGATTTAAAGAGTGTAGAAATGGAATCAACTTCTTGATGCAATGACCTGCAAAGGTATACTGCTAAGGATACAAATACAAAGAGGCTATTGATTATGCCCATTACTACAATTAACCTACCATACCAGAAATCAACTTATTATAAGGCTATAGTAACTAATTCTGCATGATACTGGTGAAGAAGTATATAAACAGAATAATTATATAGTATTATGATCCAAAAGAAACTCATATGATAATATCATGACAGAGGTGGCATTGAAGATTCTCGATGGGGAAAATTATATACTTTTCAACAAATGATGCTATGACAATAGGCTATTCAATAGGGGGAAAAATGGATCTTTACCTCACATCATACACAAAAATCAGTTCCAAGTTCATTAAAAATCTAAACGTAAAAAGCAAACTTTAACACTTTTAGAAGAAAATATAGGAAAATATCTCTATGGCTTGAATGTTGAGAAGGATTTCTTAAACAAGACTCAAAAGGTACGAACCATAATAAAAATGTAGGTAAATTTGATTACATTTTAATTTATAACTTCACAATGAGTTATCACTTTACACCTGTCAGAATGGTTAAAATCAAGATCACAAGAAATAACAAGTGTTGGAGAGGGATATGGAGAAAACCGAACCAACGTGTACTGTTATTGGGAATACAAATTTGTGCAGCCAATGTGGAAAACATTGTATGGAGTATGGAGTTTCCTCAAAGAATCAAAAATAAATTTACCATATGGTCCAGTAATTCCGCAACTGAGTATTTACCCAAAGAAAATGAAAACACTAATTTGAAAAGATATATGCAGCCCTATGTTTATTGCAGCACTATTTACAATAGTTAAGATGAGGAAGCACCCAAGTGTCCATCCGTAGATGGATGGATAAAGACAATGTGGTATATATATTCAATGGAATAGTACTCGACCATAAAAAATAATGAGATCTTGACATTTGCAACAACATGGATGGATGTAGAGGGTATAATGCTAAGTGAAATAAATCAGTCAGAAAAAGACAAATACGATATGACTTCACTCATATGTGGAATTTAAGAAATAAAACAAGTGAACAAAGAAAAAAGAGACCAAAAACAGACTCTTTTTTAAAAATTATTTATTTTTTTTATTGGAGTTCAATTTGCCAACATATAGCATAACACCCAGTGCTCATCCCATCAAGTGCCCCCCTCTGTGCCCATCACCCAGTTACCCCCACCCCCCACCTACCTTCCCTTCCACCCCCCCCCCCAGTTTGTTTCCCAGAGTTAGGAGTCTCTCATGGTCTGTCTCCCTCTCTGATATTTCCCACTCATTTTATCTCCTTTCCCCTTTATTCCCTTTCACTATTTTTTATATTCCCCAAATGAATGAGACCATATAATGTTTGTCCTTCTCTGATTGACTTACTTCACTCAGCATAATACCCTCCAGGTCCATCCACATCAAAGCAAATGGTGGGTATTCGTTGTTTCTAATGGCTGAGGAATATTCCATTGTATACAGAGACCACATCTTCTTTATCCATCATCTTTCAATGGACACCGAGGCTCCTTCCACAGTTTGGCTCTTGTGGACATTGCTGCTATAAACATCAGGGTACAGGTGTCTCGGCATTTTACTGCATCTGTATCTTTGGGGTCAATCCCCAACAGTGTAATTGCTGGGTCGTAGGGCAGATCTATTTTTAACTCTTTGAAGAACCTCCACACAGTTTTCCAGAGTGGCTGCACCAGTACACATTCCCACCAGCAGTGCAAGAGGGTTCCCCTTTCTCCACAGCCTCTCCAAAATTTGTTGTTTCCTGTCTTGTTAATTTTCCCCATTCTCACAGGGGTTAAGTGAGATCTCATTGTGGGTTGATGTGTATTTCCCTGTTGGCCAGTGATGCGGAGCATTTTCTCATGTGCATGTTGGCCATGTCTATGTCTTCCTCTGTGAGATTTCTGTTCATGTCTTTTGCCCATTTCAGGATTGGATTGTTTGTTTCTTTGCTGTTGAGTTTAATAAGTTCTTTATAGATCTTGGATACTAGCCCTTTATCTGATAGGTCATTTGCAAATATCTTCTCCCATTCTGTAGGTTGTCTTTTAGTTTTGTTGACTGTTTCTTTTGCTGTGCAGAAGCTTCTTATCTTGATGAAGTCCCAATAATTCATTTTTGCTTTTGTTTCTCTTGCCTTCATGGATGTATCTTACAAGCACTTACTATGGCCGAGTTCAAAAAGGGTGTTGCTTGTGTTCTCCTCTAGGATTTTGATGGAATCTTGTCTCACATTTAGATCTTTCATCGATTTTGAGTTTATCTTTGTGTATGGTGCAAGAGAATGGTTTAGTTTCATTCTTCTGCATGTGGATGTCCAATTTTCCCAGCACCATTTATTGAAGAGACTGTCTTTTTTCCAGTGGATAGTTTCCTGCTTTGTCGAATATTAGTTGACCATAAAGTTGAGGGTCCACTTCTGTATTCTCTATTCTGTTCCATTGATCTATGTGTCTGCAAAAAACAGACTCTTAATACAGAAAACAAACTGGTGATTGCCAGAGCAGAAGTGCATGGGAGGTGGGGTGAAATAGATAAAGGGATTAAGAATACACTTAAATTGATGGACACCGAGAAATATATAGAATTGTCGAATCATTATACTATCCACCTGAAACTAATATAACACTGTATGTTAATTATACTATCATGTAAAAATAAATAAGGTGTTAAAATATAAAGTTGACTACATTATAATTTGCAACTTCTCTGCAAAGAAACCTCTAAAAAGTTGAGGAGAAAAGCCGTAGTCTTCAGGAAGATATTTATAGAGCAAATAATGGAGAAAAGGTTATAGTATTGGGAACTAATAAAGAACTTTCCAAAATCAATGGGAAAAACATAAGTCAATAGGAAAAAAATGAGTGAAAATTAATAAATGAAGAAAGAGGTAATTCATAGAAGAAGAGACCTGAATGGCCAATAAGCATATAATAAAGGGACTGACCTCATTGGTAAATGGGCAAAGACAAATTGGAACAATGATGAAGTATCATTTCACAACCATTAATTTGGTGAGGATGGTGTAGGCTACTACCAAGGGTTAATGTCAAACCACTAGAAGTCTTACGTGGAGTGGGTTGGAACTGCACTCAGCATCACTCTGTGGACAGCAACTTGGCAATATCTAGTAAAACTGAGTATGCATATATGACCCAACAATAGATATACCAGAAAGTTTCTCATATTTTACTCAACTTATGCATGAAAATATTCATCATAGGATTATTTGTAATAGAGAATGGGAAACATCCTAAATGTCTACAAATAAGAATATGGATCACTATGTGTTGACTTATTCGCCTAGTAGAATATGGTACTACCATAAAAACAAATGAACTAGAGGAAATATATTAACGTGGAAAAAGCTCACAAGCATCAGATTGAACAAAAAAGCAAGCCCCTGCAAGATGTTTACAATATAACAGTTATATCAAGTTTAAAGACATGTTGAACCCCACATGTTTGCTGTTTAGGAATACATACATATGTAGTAAAAGTTTGAAGATAGGCGTATGAATGATACATAAGACATTAGGATAGTACTGGTAGGTAGTTACCTCTGGGGAGCAGGTGAGGTTATAAAGAAGAGAATGTCCTTGGGAAAGATACAAGGAGGTTTCAACTGTGTCGATAATGTCATATATCTTTTTTTCTTTACATTTTATTTTTAAGTAACCTCTACAGCCGACATGGGGCTCGAATTCAGGATCCCACGATCAAGAGTCACATCATCTACAGACTGAGCCATTCAGAGGCCCCCATGATGTGACATTTCTTAAGCTGAGTGATGTTAACATGAGTGGTTTCTTTTAAAATATTGTTCTCCATATGCTACTTGTGTGTCTGATATATAACTTAAAAAAATCAGTAGATATCTAAGAGTCTTGCCATGAAAGAGAAAAAGAGATGATGGGAAGAAGAAGAACTCACCTGATGTCAGAGCTTTAACTTCTATGTGTCTTTGGGTCTCCTTGCCCCAGCTTCTCTCTCTGGCCCACAGAACTTGCCCTGTAATGTTAAAGAAATACAGTAGTAAAAAGATTCCATGCTTAAGGAAGTTTTTAAAAGTGCTGGGTTAAATAAAGTTAAATAGAGTTGTTTTCAGCAAAACTTGCCAGAGTATTTAAAATGCTAGTGGGTGCCATGAGTCTCTGAGCGGGAGATAGAGTGATCCTTCCTTCCTCCTTCCTTCCTTCCTTCCTTCCTTCCTTCCTTCCTTCCTTCCTTTCTTTCTTTCTTTCTTTCTTTCTTTCTTTCTTTCTTTCTTTCTTTCTTTCTTTCTTCTCTTTCTTTCTTTCTTTCTTTCTTTTTTTCTTTCTTTCTTTCTTTCTTTCTATTTATTTATTCATTTGAGAGAGAGAGAGAGCAAAAACAGGGGGAGAGGTAGACAGACAAGCAGACTCCCCTCTGAGTGGGGGGCCTGACGTGAGGCTTGATCCCAGGATCTTGAGATCATGACCTGAGCTGAAGGCAGACACTTACCTGACTGACGCACCCAGGCACCGCACTGGCACCATTTTTTCTTGTAGGACATCAGGGCAACAGTTTCTATGAACTCTATTTTGGGAAATGTGCCCCCAAAAGTTTCCTTTCCTGGTCATCTGCCTCTATCCCCATGTCTCAGTCTGCCCCCCAAATAATTCCACTTCTTTTTCCACACCTGTGCCTTTTTCATTTCATAGCCACTTCTCCATACCACTCTCCCACATTTTTGTCTCCCTTTCATGGAGGCAGCAGGGCACCATGAAAAGAACACTCAGCTTGAAATCCTGGGCCCTGTGAGACAGGGGAACACTAGTTTCTGTGCCTTGTTCTCTGTCCACAAGATGGGGAGATTAATCAAATCCCTCCTAATAGGAAGACTTGAAAGTATGAACTAGATGCTTTTTTGAACTTACTGTTGACTCTTACTTATAAGAGAGGGGGAAAATAATAGTTTACCTGTCTTACGAGACAGTATTATTATTTTTGGAGACAGTGTTCATTTCCTAGGACTGCCATCACCTGAATGGCATAAGCCCTAGAAACTTACTGTCTCCCAGTCCTGGAGGCTAGAAGTCCGAGATGAAGCTATGGGCAGGGTTGGTTCCTTCCTTCTAAGGATGGAGAAATCTGTTCCAAGCCTCCTGCCTGGCTTCTGAAGGTTTGCTGGCAGTCTTCAGTGTTCCTTGGCTTCCGTTGCACCACCCTGCTCTCTGCCTTCATCTTCACACAGTGTTCTCCACGAGCACAGGTCTCTTTCCAGATTTCTCCTTTTTCTAAGGACACCAGGCATATTGCATGCATATTGCACTCTAGTCATCCAGCATGACTTCATCTTAGCTAATTACATTCACAATGACCATTTTTAAAATGTGGTCACATTCTGAGATGCTGGGGGTTAGGATTTCGACATAGGAATTTTTCAGGGGACACAACTCAGCCCCTAACAGAGACCAATGAAAATAATATCTATGAAAGTACGATAACATTCTTGTAAGGGGTTGCAAACTGTAAGAGTCTGTGTTTGTCACAAATGATCACATCCTAAAGCACCTAGTAAACTACGAGGTTGCAGCACACGGCCAGAACTTGGCTTGGCACAGCTTAGACAGTTTTGGGATGAACAATGTTAACAGAGCTTATCCAGGGACTCTTTAAAGCAAGTGCTCTGTTGGGTTCTAAATCTATCCTCAGTAATTGATTGCTTTACCTCAGCTAACGGAGAAAAATCCATTCTGCGAAGTTACTAGATCCATGGAGTTTATATATAAAAGGAGCTACAGCAGTATGTGGAGAGATTAAATAATTGCTTGGAGGCAGGGATTCGAAGAAATTTCCCAAATTAGCCAGGCTGTTTCATCATTAAACTAAACAGAGAATCCAGCTCTTTTTTAAATGCAGCCTTGTGCCTCACCCGCTGACCCCAGATGCGTGTACTTTCTTAATGGGTGACTTCTACAACATCGTTTACCCTACATAGGAATTCAGAATGACATTAGGGCCACCTTGAACCTAGTGAGACTGTTCGTGACCAAATGACCTTGTTGTTAAGGTGAAACAACATAGCATGGCGGTAAAAAGCATGAATCCTCAAGTTCAGCTGCCTGGGTTTATGTCCTGGATCTACCTGGGAGGCCTCAGGCAAGAGATTTCTGTGACCTTCACCAAATAACCTTACTGGCTTGATAGGGCTGTGATGAGGATTAAACCCGACAATCCATGAAACAGAACAGTATCTAGAACATAGACTATGTTTAGTAAATGATGGTTATTCTTACTTGATGATAAAACCTCAGAAAAATCACTTTGAGATCATCTGGCCCTTTTAAATTGTGGATGGTAAAAATACTGATACCAATCATCTCAACCGTCATTTCTGCATATCATCTCGAAGTTCCCAGGACACTTAGAGTGAGATATAATTTTGTGTCGTGCTGTTTAAATATAAGCAGTTTCTGGGTTCCTACATAGTTGTCCGAAATGGTGGTATAAGATTCCATTGAACTGATACAGCAGACTTTACCCAGCAGTTTTCTTATAGTTAAGCATTCGGAATTTTTTGGTTTTGTTACTGTACGTGCCACTGACTAATATCACTTTGTACAAACCTATCATTTTTTCTCATTAAGACAGATTAACCAGGACAATCTCCCTTAAGCTTCTGCCTAAGGGCCTTTGCTTCCGTTGACTCCTCCTCCATACTATTGTGACCTAAATTACCTTCCTTATAATTTACTCCCTCAAGCTCCCCAAACTCTAGTTACAATAGCTAAATCTCCATTATTGTTTCTTATTCTCCCTCTACAGATTGCTGGCTCCCCATGCCGCTCCTTGCTCTGTCATGTACCAGAGACACTCATCCTCCCTCCCTCTCTTCCCAGAGCTCACATTCCACTTCCAGGGGCATCAAGTAGGAGGACCTCAGGTTAGGGCCACTTGCTATACCTTAGCCTCCCCCTTCTCACACTGGGCATGTACTCAAAGTCTAAAAGGGAAATAATGTAATTCTTCCTAAAGCATCCTTCCTCCTGTTCTGTGTCTGCCAAACTCCTACTCATCCTTTAGCACTCATCTCAAATGCACCAACCCCCAGGCATAGCTCACTGCTCCATCCTTACTGTTCCCAGGGCACTTGCTACGTATCTTGGTGTTCTCAACAACCAACAGTGATTGCACTGTTGTAGATGCTCAAAAATGCTCAAAGAACAGTGACTATACATTATAGATGAATAAGTCAGTTAAAAACAGATCTGTGTATAAGAAGTTAGAAACTGCTTAAATTGCCTGTCTTGACAGGATTGAAGTATAGTGGCTGATAGAAAAGATTTTGAAATCAGATAGATCTGGGGACGTCTGGGTGGCTCAGCAGTTGAGTGTCTGCCTTGGACTCAGGGTGTGACCCTGGGGTCCCGGGATCAAGTCCCGCATCGGGCTCCCTGCATGGAGCCTGCTTCTCACTCTGCCTGTGTCTCTGCCTCTCTCTGTGTGTCTCTCATGAATAAATAAATAAAATCTTTTTTAAAAAAAGAAAAGAAATTAGATAGATCTTGATTTGAATAGTAACACTGCAATCTAAGTAGGAAGCCTTGAGAAATGTAAACCAAGTTCTCTGAGTCTCAGTCTCCTCATCTGCAAAACAGGATCATTTCTGTCAACCTTCTTGGAGAGGTAATATGCAGATTAAGTGGATTAAGAGACGCAAAGTCCACAACAAACACATGGCTTAAGTGGCAGCTATTAAGACTAGCAAATAAGATGCTGGAAAGTCAAGCTGGCCCAAAGTATTGTTCCCCACTGGATTTTGTCAGTAGACCCCAGGCTCTCATTTCTTAAAATACAAATGGGGGCAGTACCATTAGCTTACCAGGAGGACTAAATAACACATGTTTTCAGTGAGGTTCTGGCATTAGCATTGGTGGGTACATTCTGCTCTGGTCTCTTACTATTTTTTGCTCTTTCTTATCAGGGATCCTCATTTAACATAAAGTGTTGCTAAAGGCATGCTCCATCCCGGCCTGTCCAACTCCAGCCCACCTTCAAGCCTTTTCCACAGCTGATTCGTTGTCTGAGATCCATCTCATTTTTGTCTTTTCTTTGAATTCAAAATTGTTTTTAGCCAGTCTGGCCAAACGTGTGAATTCAATTTGTGATCTGGAAGGATCGACATTATCAAGTCACAAACAATCATGACTCATGGGTTACAACCAATAACTATAGGTAATTTAATAAAAGATTAGTGACCCTAAAGAAAGTGGAATTGTTACTAATAGATGAGGAGCAAGCATAGTGAGAAAATGGGGGTCTGAATGGCACACCCAAAATATGGCCCTGAGCAGCAATAAGATAACAGACTGTGGGCATCTCTTGGGGAAGGAGAGGAGCATACACAATGGGGAAGAAGGGAAAAGAAGGAAATCCAAGGGAAGAGTGGTAGCCCACTTCAGGTTTTGTCAGGGATTAGCCTTCCTGTGCCTATTGACAGCCAACACTCACTTGCTAGGTTGGTAAATGGGCTGCTGGCTTAGGGAAGCCAATGCCACCAAGATTGGATCAAGCCTGCAGGCCTTGGTACCACTGGCCTAGTGCCTGGTAGTGCCAGGCATGCTTACTATAAGCTATCAGAACATCCAGGGGCTTGCTGGCCCTAGGAAGGCTCTTTAAAAACTCAAAGCTTTGCATTTGATTAAGGTGCACAAGATACAAGACAGAGTATTAAAATGTAAAAGTCTGCTAAGGAATAAAACCAAAGCAATGCCAAAGAATTTAATCTAAATGCAGACACATAATAAAATCATAACTCTGCTTGGCCCAGATGCCTGAAGCATCTTGAAAGAAGGCACATTTCTGCACCTGAGTAATGTTAATCTTGGGTTTAGGAGGACTTGAGGTGAATGTGGAAAACTTTGAGACTGTTAAAAAAAAATCACTTCGGGTTACAATTAGGTCTGCTAGTAAATCAACCAAATATTTATTAGAAAATTGCAATGTAGAAGACATTGCAAAAATGTCTTTTTTTTTTTTTTTTGCAACGATGATGACAACAACCAATCTTTATTATGGTACTTTATAGTTAACACCAAGCTTTTTACATGGTGGAGGATGCTCATTGATCTCCAAATAATATGCATGTGTGCAATCTGGTATGAGGCATGATTTTCGCCCCTAAAAAGCTTACGGTCCAGCAATAAAAGAAAGACGTGACCACAATGTAATATAATACAAGCTGGATGATGATTAAAGCTATAATAAAGATAATAAATTATGATTTCAAGGACTCAGCTACATAAAGGAAGTATAATTTAAAATGTACTTTGAACTTTTGATAGGTAGAGGTGTGAGACAGGCATTTCGAGTAAAGAAAACATCACGTACAAGGGCAGGAAATGGAAAATTGCAGCATGTGTTCAAAGAATGATAGGAAACGCAGGAAGAGTAGGTTGTGGTGGACATCTGTTACTTTTGCCTACTCAATATCCATTCTTTATTCTCTTGACAGTGGTAAATATTTCCTTTGGGGAAACCTATCCATTCTCTATTCTCTTCAGAGTGGTAAATATTTCCTTTGGGGAAACCCATCTACTCTTGGTAACTAATGAGTGGAGTTGACCCTACTGTTGGAGTCAGGACAGTCTAGTGATCATCACTTGACCAATCACTACCTTCCATCTCCCTGAATATAACAATTACTTCAAAGCTGGGCACACATCTCAAGTTATCCAATGTCTCAAGACTAAATCTCAGAAATTTTGTTGGAAGTTTAAGAAAGAGATAGTCTCTTTCCATGAGATTGGTAGCCATAAAGAATAATGAAAAACTAGAATTTCCAATGGTCTCTCTGAGGAGAGTGACTGCCATAGAGAAAAGGCATCACATTTATACACTTGGATCTTGTCACATCTAAAACAATCTGCTCCTTGACTTTTCCAATACAGGAGATAACACTTTCCCCCATGGGTTTAGCCAGTTTGCATTTTTTTTATGCAATGCCAAGCTGAAAACAGAGAGGGCCTTGAGTGCCCCCATCATGGGAGTTCATTCTCTGGTCGACAAAAAGTCACAGGATGTTTTGGAAGAGTGATGGATTTTGTATTCCATGCCAAAAAACAGTTGGATGCAGTGTTGCAGATGAGAAAACCAAGAAAGTGACTTCCACAGAGGCAAAGCCAGTGGCAGGAATTGTTGGCTCTTTGTGCACTCCCTGTGTGAGTTCCATGGAATCATCATTGCCTCCATTTCTGAAGCTTAAGGTGTGTTAGCATTTTTCTACGCACTTGCACACATGTTAACTCACATGATGTTCACCCCAATCCTATGAGAAAGGTCCAGTGATGATCATTTAACACTCACACCAACTTTATGAGGAATGTCCAGCTATCATCTCCATTTCTCAGGAGATGGAATTGACACATAAGGAGGTTAGCAAACCTCCAAGTTTCCGCAAATGACCAAATGGCAAAAAGTAAGATTTGGACCTTGGGAATCAGGTCTCAGAACCTGTCTTCAAAGAAGATTGCCAACACCGTAAAGGCTTGAAAGTGCCAAATTATCTTCCCCAGTCGTCTATCCTTTCCTCCCACTAGCCTGGATGCCCAAATTTAGAATCACTTTTTTGACCTAGCGAATGCAGTTGGAGGTGTCGCTTCAAGAACACACCAATTACACTGTTACTTGAGTAGGAGAATAGGATGCTGGCCTTTTCACATCAAAACAGCAGACCTTTAAGGGAGACAGGTAAGTTTTGAAGAGAAAAATGTGGATGTTGGGGTACTATTTGGGGAAATGTCCATTTTCCCTGGTGCTGGTAGAAGGGCAAATGGTGTGCAGGTGAGCAAAGAAGTGGAGTGGGGGGACAGAGAGAGAGAGAGACTCGGCCTCCTAGCAAAAATGCCATACCTCCTTCAAAATGCAGATTTTTGTCAAAATTCCCAAAAGCACATTCTTGCAATGTTATGCTCACTTCCATAAATGGCCCTTGTCTGTGTTGTTTCAGTCAGTCCCTGGATACGAGGAGATGAAGTCAGGCCTCCCAAGTACTGTCACTGTCAAGTACTTTCTCTCTGCCAGACCTTCCCACAGCCCCAGATGGTCTAGCTTCTCCTTCCCTGTCATTTCCTGAGGGGGTGGGAGAGAGGCAAGAGTTAGAGAAGAGGCAAGAAGTATAGAATTTGCCAGTACCAGCCCTGGCTCTCACGCAACCCACCCAGCAGGGTGGGTTTCAAACAGACCATTGGTTGGGAAGTGGTTGAAGCTTGGCCCTGTGCCCACGCCTCCCTGCCTACCCACATTCCCCTGCAGGAAGTACCACCCACTTCCTTCTCACCTCAGGCTCTCCATTATCATAAGGATTCTCATTACATTTTCATCACACTGATACAAATGATTAATTATGCACAGAAGTCATAGCTTCCTAGGTCACTGGGGTGATCACATCAATGGGAGCATTTTGGAGGAGAACCTGGAGAAGACATCATGCTTCCAGAGTCCTTTGTTTATTCACTCATTAAACAGATATTTACCACGAACCTATAATATACCGGGAGAACTCTCGATGCTGGAGATAGAGGGGTGAATTTTCACAGAATTTTATTCTTGTAAGTATATAAGCTTGTGTCAGGTGGTAACAAGTGCTATGAAAAAGAAATAGAGTCTGGGGTTTTAATTTAGGAAAAGGAGGAGTCCACACAGAGGGGGAAGCACTGAGATCCTGGGCTGAGTGAAAATCAGAGTGAAGATCGTGTCAGGCTGAAGGAAAGGAAGGAGGCAGAGCCATTGCTGAGGACAAGAAGGCTTGTGTGGCTAGAGCACAATGACCAAGTGGAATAGTCATTGGGAAGGAAGGTGGAGAAGGAGCCATGGATCAGATGAGAATTTTGTATTATATTCTTAAAGTAATAGGGAGCCATGGAAACATTTTGCTCAGAAGAGTGATGTGATGTACTTTCAGGGACGCTTGAGGCAAAAAAAAGAATGTAAGACAAGGAAGCAGGAAGACCAGCTGGGAGGCTGTGTAAAGGCTCAGGAGAGAGACGAAGGTGGCCTGAACCAGGGTGATAATGGTGAAGGTGGGGAGAAGTGCTAAAGTTCAAGACATGCTTTGAACCTAGACACCTCAATCTCACTTTGTGGCTGTGTGGCGGAAACCTCTGGTGACTGTTACTTGCCTTTGACTCACGTCTGATTTCAGCTGTGGCTGTGGTGGACAGTTCCCAGGAGCTTGCTCTCACCTGGTGTTACCTCTCCAGTACTGAAGGGGTCCTCTCTACCTGTAGGCAGGCTGGGGGGGGGGGGTGCAGGGCAACCCTCAGCCAACAGGAAACTGGAGTCATATAAACGCTCCAGCTGTTTTTCAGGTAGAAGTTTCTAGAAGGCATTCTATAGACTTCTCAGAGGTCCGCCTGTATCGGTGACCTCGAACACACACCTTCATGTTAACTGGTCCTTTTTCCCTTGCTCCCCCTGCTTTCTCACTCCTGCCTCCTAGGATCCCCTCCCAAATAAACTGCCGTCACTCAATTCCTTGCTGCAGTCACTGCTTTGGGGGAGCTCAAACTAAGGTAGCAAATTTGCCTTCTCTACCTATCTCTCATTTGCCAACAAGTCCAGACATCTATAGTTCTCTCTCCATGCTCAAGGCTCTAGAGAAGAACATCCAGGAGATACGAACCTCAACCTCATAGTCTAGTTTCTAGTTTTCTTCCAGGGATCTGTGAAGTTTGCAAGCAGAAATAGAGCTTTTCCTCAGCTCCTTCAAAACCCCCATCATCCATCCCCACTTCAAAGGTCAACATCTAGAGCCCACCTTGTGGAAATTTAATGCGAAAGCAATTGCGCATTATAGGGAAAAATAATCAGGAATGTCTTCCAGCTGAGAGAATATGGGATACTGTAAGGAAGACATAGTCTTAAAATATGTAAATGACTTTGTAATGGACCTGAATGGACACACTGCCAAGTTTATAAATGATAAAAGGACAGGGATATGGTTGAGTGATAATTCGGCCGAGAGATAAAGTATTTAAATGAGAGTTGGCAAGAATCACTTAAAGCGCTTTGGCTGGTAGGTTCTGAACATTCTTTATTAGAAATGACTATAGATTAAAGAGATATGAGACAAGTAAGTAATACAAAGCAGAAGAAATCCTTAAATCAAAATAGACATTTTAATAACTATGCTTTAAATAAATCCCCCGTCTGAAGTCTTCTAATGTTTAACAGCTGCAAATAAATATGACACCAGGAGAATCTAATCAAATAGTTTAATAATGCAGGAAACAAAAAGAGCAAAAGGGAAACTGAAACAACCCATTTTCAGTCCCTCCAGGATTTCAATTTCTCTCTTTGGCTCTCCCACCCAGCCTCCCAACACCCTACGGGTTGGGCAGCCTCCTGGTTGAGAGCTGTGGAGCCAGCCAGCCAGACTGGGTTTGAATCTCAGTTCTGTCCTGTTTCACCTCTGTGTGCCTGGGCAAGAAATTTAACCAGCCAAGCCTTAGTGATCATGTCCACAAAATGGGACCAAACTACCTGATAGGGTCGTTCCAAGAGTCAATTGGGCTCCAACCTGTGAAGACAGAGTCATTAGTGGATGAGGTATCAGCTATTGCTTTATGACTACCACGTTGCTCAAAAATAGTTCAAAAAAGAGGGACTAGAGGAAAAGAAAGAGAGAATGAAAGGCAGACAGAGAAGACAACGGATGAGAAGTATGCCCTGAAGGCACTGAGTCTGCCATCCAAGTAGGGCCAATATTCGGGCAGAGCACCTTGGCAGGCTGACCAGCTGGCCTCAGTTTAAGTCAGTACCAATGCTCCAACGAGTTGATAAATTTTGACTATCATCCCTGCCTTGGCTCACACATTATTCATCCATAAGATACAAACCTTTAGCATCCTTTAAGAAATCAATATGGTGACACGTATCAAGGGCTGTGAGATTGTTAAAGCTTTGCCCCGCTCATGGGAATTTATTCAAATACCAAGGAAGAATAAGCTACAGACCCACCGAGGCCTAGGGAGAGGTTATCTAAGAAGGCAAAACACCACAAGCAGTGCTAACTTCCAGCAGTTATTGTCACTCCTGACATCAGTGAAAACCATGTAGCATTAAAATTATAATTGTGAAACTCAGAAACCCACAGGGAACGTGAGGTGCTTATAGTATAATAGTAAAAAAAAAAAAAAAGGTAGCATAAAAATTGTGAATATATTCCAAGGGAACACATAAGTTACACATGGACGGGACGCACAGAATGTGCAAGGACAACCGTGTCCTTCCTTTGTTCAAAACTGTTTAGTGTGTTTGTTATAATATTTTAACAATTAAAAAGGGGCTGGGATTTGGGCTTTCTCTTCCCCAAACCCCATGCTCAGAGGCAAGGAATAATATCTGCAGAGCACGGGCCAGAGTTCCTCTCCCAGAGACACTATTATCCCATTCGGGGGGCTTTTGTGCAAATGAGGAAAAGCAGCCCCTCTCATGAAAACCCTCCCTAGAATGCGGACTTTTCTTTCATACTGAGGTCTGTTCCGAGCCTCACCATCCTCCACTGGAGGCTAGTGAAATAGGCTTCTTCCAGGAATGTGTTGGCAGGATTACCAAGGGGTGGGGGGCGCTACCGCAGACCCAGAGATTAATTATTTTCGGCGGCCTGCAGGTGAGAATTAGGACGATGGTGGCTGAGTGAACAAACACGAGGGGGATAGAACTGAATTAGACGGTATAGAAGTCAGATCTGCCTCCCCTTGACACCAGCAAGTTGGGTACTTTCTAAGCATTCCTCTCCTGCCTACTGAAGATTATATTTAGACCAACCCAGGAAAGATTGCACCCGAGATCCCACAGAAAGCTGGCGATGTGAGTCCCAGATGTAGAAGGAAGCGAATTTGCCACCCCGGGCTGTCTGCACCTTCAGAGGCAGCGCCGTTCCAGGTCTCCGGCGAAGGGGTGAGGACAGGTGTCCCCGGGGCGGGGGGAGGCACCGGACCCGGGGTCCCGAGTCCACCGGTGAGGGCCTTGGTAGCGCTCTCTGCTCCACAGGCATCCAAGGGGCACAGCGTGGATCCCGGGCACCCAGCCCCCCCACCCCGGATGGCTGGTGTCTTTCCAGGGAGACCTCGAATGTGTAAACACGTCCAGGAGCACATCACACAGTTTCTGTCAAAGGGAGCTCTTCAACGCTCAGCAACCCGGGGTCAAGGACTGGGTCTTTGGAGCCATGCCCCCCCCCCCCAAATATCTGAACGGCATGACCACTCAGGCGTCCTGAAGAGAAGCAGGAGAATGCAGCTGATGCTCCGGGTGAAGAACAAGCGAGAAAGTTCTTGCTCCCCTCCTTGGTGCCTCTACCCACCGGTCCCATCAGACTCTGCGGGCAGTTGACCTTGCCACAGGCGTGGAACCACTTTCACTAGAAGTTTGGATGGAATCGGTTTGGGACTGAGGCACACGGTTATGTGAGGTCCCTGGGCTCGGCGCACAGAGTCCTGCACCTCGAATGTTCTTTTCACATCCTCCTGCAGGGGTGTGTTGAGGCAATGACCCCACTGACCTGGCCCGGCAGCTGTGATTCCTCCCTGGTGACTTGAAGTTCATGCCCGACCAAGCCCCAGGAGGCCTGAGGCAGGGTGGCACTGCCCGGGGGTGGCACTACCCTCACTCCTGAAACCTATAATTCGGGATCTTGCAACTACAGGGCTTGCCTCGGGCCTGCTGGCCTCCAGCTTGTGGCTCCTGATGGCACAAGTACTCGCCAACAGGGAGAGCCTCCTGTGTGCCCGGACAGTCCGAGCAGACCTGCCCGGGGCCCCAGCGATCGGGCCACTGGGTGCTGGGACCGGGGGCCAGGCGACAGGGCTGTGGCCGGCAGCCCCAGGACACGCCTGCCAGGCCAGGCCGTGCTCTGCCCTTCGCACGCGTGTGCTCTTAAGTTCTCTGGAACAGTTCCCCACTTCGTGCTGTGCTGGGGTAAACAGGAGGCCGTCATCGGGAAGGTACTAGTACAAATGTCACTGTGCACGTCACTGCCCCCAAAGCAACAGCAGCCTCCTCGAACGCCAAAGGATGTCGAGAAACGGGTGAGGAGGCGCTGGAGACAGAAGCCTAGCTTTTCTTTTCCTGGTCGTGCAGCAGACAGCTTCTCGTCCTGGCAGCCCTCCAGCTCCGCTTTCCCTTCTAGAAGTTCTAGGTCCTGGTGGCCTGCTCCCGGGAAGCACAGTCGCAGCCTGCTTTGAAGAGGCCGGCCGTGGGTACAGCGCCCAGGGGAGCCCCGGGCAGGCTTCGCCCCGCTCGCTGCACTTTCTCAAAAGAGGGAGCCACCTTCTGAGACGTGCTGGTGGCTGGCAGTTCAACTTTCAGTGTGTCACCGCCTACGAGCCACAGGCTTTCAGCTGGGTGACCTCTGCCTAAGGCAGATCTGAGAAGGAGCTTCCAGAACAGCAACGTGTCCGCGATCCACTGGCTGGATCCACCCAGCTGGGGAAAGGTGTGCTAACATTAGTTAGAGCAAGCTGTGCCGTCCTCTCCGCCTTGCCTTGGGCTTCCTCTGCCCCCGGAGGATGGCCACCCATGGTCACGGCCAACTCCCAACTCTCCAAGATTCAGATCATACCCTTCCATTCAACAAACAGGGGTTAAGCACCCGCTCTTGTGCCATCGCTCAACTCGGCCTCCCAGGAAAGATGACAGTTAAAGACTGTTGTGTGCACCTCTGGGGGCTCTATCTGTTAGGGGAGTAACTTCACTTGGATGGGGTTGGGGGATCACAGAAGGATATCACCTCCTCCCCCAGATCCTTCCTGGCTCTCCCAAGGCCATCCTTGCTTATTTGCTCCCATGTCTTTCCAAAGGCACGTATCATCCCATCAGGCCACTGCATGGGATTTCCACGTGACGCCTCTCCCACACCTGCCATCCTGCCATTGCATCGAGGGGTCTTCAAGGTCATGGGTTATCTCAGTTACCTGGTGAAATGGCCAGTGAGTGAAATAAATTCTCTACAAAAGTAACTGTTGTCTACCCACCCCCAAGTGTGATCACTCCACTTAAACGTCTTTGTTAGGGCCATCTCACAGGTGACCATGTATTTTACTATTTGGAACGGGAACGTGTAGACGAGTGTGACTGAGCAGGTGAGCAAAGGCTCAGTTAGGTAGGTAGTAGGGGCGGGTGAACGGAGCCACTGACACGAGGGAAAGAGCAGGGAGTGCCTAGAGCAGCTGCTGAATGGGGGTGGGGGTGAGGGGGGCATGCCAGCTGCCAGCAAGGGCGAGGACAGAGGCCAAGGAAAGGCAGGTGTCACACAGGTACTTCTGAGTCATTCACGTCCCAACTACTAAAAATGTGTGAAAGTTATCTCAATGCCAGGGAGACGTGTGGAATCTTATTAACCTCTTTGCACACGTGCCAAACGCTACAGCTTGATAGTAATTAGCCAACCCAGGGCGGTAACGGAACAATCCGGTGAGAATGCCCTAGAACAGTGCTGCTCCGACATCAACGTGTCCGTTAGCTGAGTAGCCTGATAAAATTCAGATTCTGACGTAGAAGTCAGGCGAGGCAGAGAGTGTGTATTTGGAATAGGTTTCCAGCTTCTGTTGGTCCACGGTTCTCACGTTGAGCAGTCAGTTCTAAAAGATGAAGAAGGACAAGCTGTGAAGTCAACAAATGACACTATTACTCTTCTTTTTACATTTTCACTATTTATTGAAATTTTTCTGATAGTGGAATTAATACACAGTGTGATGGTAAATTTGGAAACCATGCAATGTGCAAAGAAAAAAAAAAACAAACCCCGAGTCACCTTCAATCTCGTCATCCAGAGATAAGCTATACAGCTTATTTTGATGTTTCCGTCTCATCTCTTTTTTTCTGTTTTTACATCATACCCTCCTTACATTTTTTAATCTCAATTTTATTTTCTTTTGCAGTTGTGAGGGTAATATGCAGTTAGGTTATTTGAAAACATATTTTATAGGAAGCCACTCCACAAGTATTGTGAAGGGCTCCAGGCACTCTTCTAGGCACTCAGGGTACAGCAGTTGAAGAAAGAGTCCCTGCTCTTGTTTTATAGTGAGGGGAAACAATCTGATAATAAATAAGATTAAATGGATACAATTCTCATTTTTTTAAAAAATTTTATTTATTTATTCATGAGAGACACAGAGAGAGAGAGGGGCAGAGACACAGGCAGCGGGAGAAGCAGGCTCCATGCAGGGAACCCAATGTGGGACTTGATCCCGGGTCTCCAGGATCAGGCCCTGGACCAAAGGCAGGCACAAAACCACCGAACTACCCGGGCTGCCCAACAATTCTCATTTTAAATGACTGCATTATATTTTATGTTACAGCTGGTCACAATATAGTTAACCTCTTTCAGAGATATAATTTCCTTTCTTTTACTAGTGTGTGTGTGTGTGTGTGTGTGTGTGTGTGTGTGATATACTATATATAGTATCCTAGTATCCTGATTTCCTTCAGGTAAATTCTTTTTAAGTGGAATTTCTGAGTCACTGAGTATGTGCAATTTTTAAGTTTTTAATACATGTTGCCAAGTGGAACCCCGGCAATGTTACACCACATACACCCCTACCAGCAATCAGGAGGGTGCCCAAAAAGCTTCGCCACATCTTTTCCAGTATTTGTTGTTACTTATTTTATATTTGTCATGTTATTTAAATTCCCCTTATACCTATGAGGTTAAGCATTTTCACATGTGCATAAGCCATTCGCTGTTTTCTTTTGGTCAGGTATCTTTTCCCTTTGCCCACTTTGGCTCCGAGGTATTGCTCTTTTCTCCTTATTAATTTGTAACTGTTCTTTATATATTAAAGATATTAACCCTTTGCTCTACATTTTGTAAATGTTTTTCTATTTATTATTTATCTTTTTATTTTGTTTCTGTTTTTTAAGAAAACATGTTATTTAGAAGTATGTTGCTTGATCTCCACATTTTAGGATTTTCCAGTTATCTTTGTTATTGATTTCTAATTTAATTCTGTGGTCTTAGAGCAGGCATTGCATGATTTATATTCCTTTAGACTTGTCAAGGTGTGTTTTATGGCCCAGAATGTCATCTATCTTGGTGAGTGTTCCATGTGAACTTGGGAAGAATGTGTATTTTGCTGTTGTTGGATGAAGTAGTCTATAAACGCCCATTATATCCAGTTGATTGATGGTGCTGTTGAGTTCAACTAAGTCCTTGCTGATTTTTTGCTGGCTAGATCTGTCCATTTCTGAGAGAGGGTTGTTGAAGTCTTCAACTGTGTTAAAGGATTCCCATATCTCTCCTTGCAGTTCTATCATTCTATCAGGTTTCGCCTCACATTATTTGACACTCATTGGTTAGGCCCCTACTTCTTGGATAATTGACCCCTTCATTATATGTAATTCCCTCCTTTGTCCATGATAACTTTCCATGCTTTGAAATCTATATGAAATTAATATTTCTACTTTTGCTTTCCTTCAATTAGCAATTGCATGATATAGTTTTCTCCAACCACTTGCTTTTAATATATTGGTGCCTTTATAGTCAAAGTGGGTTTCTTATAAAAATATGCGGTTGACTTGTTTTTTATTTTTTTTATTTTTTTTAATTTATTTTTTATTGCTGTTCAATTTACTAACATACAGAATAACCCCCAGTGCCCGTCACCCATTCACTCCCACCCCCCGCCCTTCTCCCCTTCTACCATCCCTAGTTCGTTTCCCAGAGTTAGCAGTCTTTACGTTCTGTCTCCCTTTCTGATATTTCCCACACATTTCTTCTCCCTTCCCTTATATTCCCTTTCACTATTATTTATATTCCCCAAATGAATGAGAACATATAATGTTTGTCCTTCTCTGACTGACTTACTTCACTCAGCATAATACCCTCCAGTTCCATCCACGTTGAAGCAAATGGTGGGTATTTGTCATTTCTAATAGCTGAGTAATATTCCATTGTATACATGAACCACATCTTCTTTATCCATTCATCTTTCGTTGGACACCGAGGCTCCTTCCACAGTTTGGCTATCGTGGCCATTGCTGCTAGAAACATCGGGGTGCAGGTGTCCCGGCATTTCATTGCATTTGTATCTTTGGGGTCAATCCCCAACAGTGCAATTGCTGGGTCGTAGGGCAGGTCTATTTTTAACTGTTTGAGGAACCTCCACACAGTTTTCCAGAGTGGCTGCACCAGTTCACATTCCCACCAACAGTGTAAGAGGGTTCCCTTTTCTCCGCATCCTCTCCAACATTTGTTGTTTCCTGCCTTGTTAATTTGCCCCATTCTCGCTGGTGTGAGGTGGTATCTCGTTGTGGTTTTGATTTGTATTTCCCTGATGGCAAGTGATGCAGAGCATTTTCTCATATGCATGTTGGCCATGTCTATGTCTTCCTCTGTGAGATTTCTGTTCATGTCTTTTGCCCATTTCATGATTGGATTGTTTGTTTCTTTGGTGTTGAGTTTAATAAGTTCTTTATAGATCTTGGAAACTAGCCCTTTATCTGATATGTCATTTGCAAATATCTTCTCCCATTCTGTAGGTTGTCTTTTAGTTTTGTTGACTGTATCCTTTGCTGTGCAAAAGCTTCTTATCTTGATGAAGTCCCAATAGTTCATTCTTGCTTTTGTTTCTTTTGCCTTCGTGGATGTATCTTGCAAGAAGTTACTATGGCCAAGTTCAAAAAGGGTGTTGCCTGTGTTCTTCTCTAGGATTTTGATGGAATCTTGTCTCACATTTAGATCTTTCATCCATTTTGAGTTTATCTTTGTGTATGGTGAAAGAGAGTGGTCTAGTTTCATTCTTCTGCATGTGGATGTCCAATTTTCCCAGCACCATTTATTGAAGAGACTGTCTTTCTTCCAATGGATAGTCTTTCCTCCTTTATTGAATATTAGTTGACCATAAAGTTCAGGGTCCACTTCTGGATTCTCTATTCTGTTCCACTGATCTATGTGTCTGTTTTTGTGCCAGTACCACACTGTCTTGATGACCACAGCTTTGTAGTACAACCTGAAATCTGGCATTGTGATGCCCACAGCAAATATCATTCTCAATGGGGAAGCACTGGGAGCCTTTCCCCTAAGATCAGGAACAAGACAGGGATGGCCCTCTCACCACTGCTGTTCAACATAGTACTGGAAGTCCTAGCCTCAGCAATCAGACAACAAAAAGACATTAAAGGCATTCAAATTGGCAAAGAAGAAGTCAAACTCTCCATCTTCGCCGATGACATGATACTCTACATAGAAAACCCAAAAGTCTCCACCCCAATATTGCTAGAACTCATACAGCAATTCGGTAGCGTGGCAGGATACAAAATCAATGCCCAGAAATCAGTGGCATTTCTATACACTAACAATGAGACTGAAGAAAGAGAAATTAAGGAGTCAATCCCATTTACAATTGCACCCAAAAGCATAAGATACCTAGGAATAAACCTAACCAAAGATGTAAAGGATCTATACCCTCAAAACTATAGAACACTTCTGAAAGAAATTGAGGAAGACACAAAGAGATGGAAAAATATTCCATGCTCATGGATTGGCAGAATTAATATTGTGAAAATGTCAATGTTACCCAGGACTTGTTTTTTAATTCACTCTGACGATCTCTGTTGGTGTATTTAGGTCATTGATGTTCAAAGTGATTATTGAGGGCAGCCCGGGTCGCTCAGCAGTTTAGCACCTGCCTTCAGCCCAGGGCATGATCCTGGAGACCCAGGATCGAGTCCCACATCGGGCTCCCTGCATGGAGCCTGCTTCTGCCTCTCTCTCTCTCTCTCTCTCTCTCTCTCTCTGTCTGTCATGAATAAATAAATAAAATCTAAAAAAAAATCCTCTATTAAAAAAACAAAGTGATTATTGATACAGTAAGATTAACATACACCCTACTTGTTACTGTTTTCTGCTTCTCTGTTCTTTGTTCCTATTTTTGTCTTCCATTCTTTTTTTGCCTTTGTGGTTCTAACTGAGCATTTCATAAGATTCCATTTTCCCTCTTTTCTTAGAATATCAGTTATATTTTTACCTCTTTTAGTGGTTGCCTTAGAACTTACAATACATACTTAACAACTAATCCAAGTCCACTTTCAAATAACACTATGCCACTTCATGGATAGTATAAACACCTTATCATAACAAAATAATCCTAATTCTTCCCTTCTGTCCCTTGTATCTTTGTTGTCATTCATTTTACTTATGTATAAGTATGCATATATATATATACATATGTATGCTTGAATATATGAGCATACACAATAGAATACATTGTTGCTATTATTTCAAATAAACTGTTATCTGTTAGACCAATTAAAAATTAGAAAAATAAGTGTTTTATTTACCTTCACTTATTTCTTCTTATTGTCCTGCCTTTCTTTATGTAGATCTGAGTTTCTGGCCTATATTATTTTCCTTCTCTCTAAACAACTTCTTTTAACACTTATTGCAAGTAGTAACAAATTCCCTCAATTTTTGTTTGTCTGAGAAAGTCTTTATTTCTCCTTCAATTTTGAAGGACAATTTCATGGGGTACCGAATTCTAGGTTAGTGGGGTTTTTCTTTCTCTTAAAGAAATACTCTTTTAAATACTTCACTCTCTTTTTGTTTTCATGGTTTCTAAGTAGAAGTCAGCATAACTCTTGTTCCTCTATAGGTAAGGTGTTAGTTTTTTCTTGATTCCTTCAAGATTTTTTTTATCTTTTATTTTCTGTACTTTGAAAATGATATGTCTAGGCGTTGGATTATTTTTGCTTCGTTTTGGTTTTTTTTTTTTTTTTTTTCTTGGCATTTATATTGTTTGGTGTCCTCTGAGTTTCTTGGATCTATGGTTTGGTGTCTGACTTTAATTGAAGAGTAATTCTCAAGTCATCGTTTCAAATATTTCTCCTGTTCCTTTCTTTTTTTCCCCTTGTGGTATTCTCATTATGCATATGTTACATCTTTTGTAGTTGTCCCATAGTCCTTGGATATTCTGGTGTTTTTTTTTTGTTTTGTTTTTTTCAGGCTCTTCTCTTTGCTTTTCAGTTCTGGAGGTTTCTACTGAGATATCCTGAAGTATAGAGATTCTTCCCTCAGCTGTGTGCAATCTACTAATAAGCCCATCAAAGGAATTCTTTATTTCTGTTAGAGTGTTTTTGATCTCTAGCATTTCTTTTTGGTTCTTCCTTAAAATTCCCATCTCGCTGCTTACATTGCCCATCTGTTCTTGCATGCTGTCTACTTTATCCATTAGTGCTCCTGGCATATTAATCATAGTTATTTTAAATAATTCCAACACCCCTGACATGTCTGGTTCTGATGTCTCCTCTGTCTCTTCAAAGTGTGTTTTTTTGCTTTTTGGTATGCCTTGTAATTTTTTCTTCATAGCTGGACATGATAGACTGAGTAAATTGAACTGCTATAAATAGGGGGCGTGGGATGGGAAGAGAAGCATTCTATGGTCCTATGATTAGATCTCAGTCTTTTAGTGAGTGTATGCTTATAGACTGTGAACTTCACAAGTGTTCCTCAGTTTTTTCTCTTCGTCAGGTGCGACAGGATGGCTAGATTGGGCTGAAGTTGGGTATTTTCCTTCCCCTACGTGGAAGGTTGGGGCCAGCTGGAATGTGGTGTTTCTCTTCTCCTGGGGTTAATTAGATTCTAACAATATTCCAACAGGTTCAGAATTGGCTAACTTGTTTCTGCTGAGGGAAGGCCTTATTAAGAAGAATGGAGTGCTCTAGCAGTATTTTAAAATGGCTCGTTTCTCCTCAGCCTGATGGAAGCACATCAAAGGTTTTTTTTTATATTTACTGTGAGAATTGGTCAATCTCCTAGAGGTAAATCCCACAAAACAGTGGGGGCCCCCTCTATGATGGGATCTCCCTAGAGTTTTTGATTCTCAGAGTTGCCTACACTGGGCCTCCAAAAATTTATCAGTTTAAGTGTTCATACCCTGGCTCTGCTTCCCATGGCGTTTCCATCATGATTCTCCACTCTGGTAAGCCACAGCTCCCTGTTTTAGCCTGTTTGTTTTTCCAATCTTGGGGGCAGCAGTTTGCCCTGTGTCCTCCCCTTTCTTAGGAATCCAAGGAGAGTCATTGACTTTTCAGTTAGTTCAGATTTGTACTTGTTTGGGTTGAGTGGCAGCTTCCAAGCTACTTATATGTGGGACCAGGAACTGGAAATCTGTTTCTGTTTTTTAAAAGCCTATATACCTTGTGAATTTTTAGGTAAATCCTAGCTATTAATCTTGTCCACTGCGAATTTGGTGTTTATTTTTATATTTGGAATAGCCTTGCCCACAGCAAGGTGGGAAAAATACAGATCTATGTTTCTAGTTCTGTAAAAGCGTCTTATATTATCGGTATTTGGGAAGCTTAGAAGACAGTGTCGCAAAGACATTCTCCTCTCCTGTGACATGGTTTTTTAAACATTGGTTGTGCAATGGGTTTCTTATTAGAGAACCAGGAACAGGGAAACACTGAAAGTTGACATGTTTCAGGATAGTAAGAGGCGTTGAGAGGCCAGCTGCCCTTTGTTCCATGCATGCTTCTCCACAGGAGGGATATGATGGGGTCTTTCATCTATGCTTGGTATATGGTAGACGGAGTAATACTCTCCCACAACATGCATATCCTAATCCCCGAAACCTGTGACTATGTTACCTTCCATGGAAAAGTACTTTGCAAATGAGATTAAGTTGAGGAACTTGAAATCGATCCCCCTCCCCCCGCCCCAGGGCCCAAAGCAATCACAAAGGTCCTTTAAAAGGGGAGACAAATGGAATATTACTCAGCCATTAGAAACGACAAATACCCACCATTTGCTTCAATGTGGATGGAACTGGAGGGTATTATGCTGAGTGAAGTAAGTCAGTCGGAGAAGGACAAACATTGTATGTTCCCATTCATTTGGGGAATATAAATAATAGTAAAAGGGAATATAAGGGAAGGGAGAAGAAATGTGTGGGAAATATCAGAAAGGGAGACAGAACATAAAGACTCCTAACTCTGGGAAACGAACTAGGGGTTGTGGAAGGGGAGGAGGGCGGGGGGTGGGGGTGAATGGGTGACGGGCACTGAGGGGGGCACTTGACGGGATGAGCACTGGGTGTTATTCTGTATGTTGGTAAATTGAACACCAATAAAAAATAAATTTATTATAAAAAAAATAAAAAGGGAGACAAAGAGAATCAGAAAAGGCAATGAACAATATAAGCAGAGGTCGGAGAGAAAGAAAGAGAGTCTGCTAACTTTCAACATAGAGGAAGGGGCCAAGAGCCAAGAAATGCAGGTGACTTTTTAGGGACTGGAGAAGTCAAGGAAGTGGATTCTCCACTAGAGCTTCCAAAAGGAATGCAGCTATGCCAATACCTTGGTTTTAGGGCTTCGAACCTTCATAACTGTAAAATAATAAACCTGTGTTGTTTAGGCCATTAAGTTTGTAGTAATTTGTCACAGTAGCAATAGGAAATTAATATAGGATTGTCAGAGTACAGGTCAAGTACAGGCCCAAGCCCCGCAGTGGTTTCCGAATACCGTTGCTTCCTAGCCCCTGTCCAATTTAGTTGGCTACTGCCAGGATAGTAGAATGGATTTCACCAACATTGCATGGTCTTAGAACACTGGTATCTTACCCAGAAAGAGCTGGTTGGAGTCAGGTGCCTCAGAGTAAAAGGGCAGGACCTTGAGGCTTTTGGTTCTTGCCCTTGAATTAGCCCAGAACATTCCTATAAGTCATCAGAATATTTCATTCTGATTGGTTTCTGACAGGGACAAAAATTTCTCACCTTTTAGGATTCCCGTGAGGATGCAGTGAGTTAGTACATACCCGTGTGCCCCTTAAACCATTGCCTGGTACCTTTTAATGTTTTTAGTAGGTGTTAGCTGTTATTTGTGTCAGAGTTCTCCAGAGAAACAGAACCAATAAGATGGGTGTGTATATTCTGTATGGAGGTTTATTTTTAGAGAGTGACACAGTTGTGGAGTCTGACAAATCTGAGATCTGCAGGGCAGGCCAACAGGCTGGAGATCTAGGGAGTAATATTTTTTTAAAGATTTTATTTATTAATGAAAGACACAGAGGGAGGCAGAGACCTAGAGGGAGCAGGCTCCTTGCAGGGAGCCCCACATGAGACTCAATCCTAGGACCCCAGGATCATGCCCTGAGCCGAAGGCAGATGCTCAACCACTGAGTCACCCAGGCATCTCTAGGGAGTAATTAATGAAGTCTGGAATTCAAAGGCAGTCTGGAAGCAGAATTTGTCCTCCCTTGGGGACTTCAGGCTTTTTCTTTTATGGCCTTCCAATGATTGGAAGGTGTCCATCCACAGTATGGAGGGCAATCTGCTTTATTCAAAGGCTATGGATTTAAAAGTTAATCACATCTCAAAAAAATCCTCACAGCAACATCTAAACTGCTATTTAACCAAGCCTCTCAGTGCCATAGCCTAGCCAAGGTGACATAGAAAATTAGCCATCATGTGGTTATTTGTTTCCTATCTTATTTCAGTGGCTAAGACTTCCAGGAAAATATCAAACGGTAAAAGCAATACTGGGCATCCTTGTCCTATTTCCAGTTCTAACAAGAATGCTATATGAGGTCTTCATTTGCTATCTCAACTAAGTACAACTAAGAAACTATTCTCTAACCCCACTTTAGTATATTTTTAATCCTAAATGGGTACCATCTGCTAAGATGATTATATAATTTTTCTCTTTTGACTTATTGAAATGATGTTTTATTTATAGATTTCCTATTAATAAACCATTCCTTGCATTCCTATGGTAAATCTTGGTCAGACTGTAGTCTTTTCAGATGCTGCTGAGTGCGATTTCTTTGTATTTCAGTTCATTTTCGACTTGTATTCCCAAGTCCTTGTCAGTTGTCTGAATGGTTTTATTTTTAATGGTTTGAGGTGGAGGGTCTGTTTGGGTGATCTTTGTTGAAATTTGGTGTTTTCGTTGTTCTCTCTTCATAAAGTGGGTTGGTAAGGGTTCCATGTTTCTCTGTGCCACGTAGCCATTCATAAAACACAGGACTAAATGTGTTCTTGTGGCAAGATACATAGATTATCTCATAACAAAAGTAATTTGGTTCCCCCCCACCTGGCAAATTCCTTTCCGTTGACTCTGTATTAACATATTAATTCAATATTACATTAAACATCAATTTAATATTTTTAATGTAAATTTCCCTTACAAAAACATGACCTTTTTTTTTTTTTTTTTTTTTTAAGCTGTCTTTTGGATCACCTACATTCTGGAATTCTCTATAAACCTCCCAACTTAAAAAAAAAAAAAATCCCTAGTAAGAATAGCCAGCTGTTATTCAAGAGGGGTGGCCATCCAAACCCTGGTCTCCTTGTGAATCATCCTACTTTAGGAGTCAATCCTATATTCTTTGACAAATGGTAATTTTCCTCTTCAAAAGCATCACTGTGTGGAGCTTCTCCTACACAGAGACCAGCATAGGCTGACTCGTTTTACACTTCATGTGGTTTCCTACAAAACAAACTCAAACAAACAAAAGTATAAAATACGTGTGGCCATTCCTGGCTTTTAAAAAAAGCCAAGGTTTGGCCTGGGTGGTCTTAGTATCATGCAGAACTCGAGGCTTTTCTTTAGGGGACTCGGCTGCCACTGAGAGGTCTGGGTGACTTTTGTTTAAAAGTGAAGCCAGCAGTTGGAACAGTAAATTCTGATTCAGAATTTAAAAGCCAGCCCTGCCACCCTGCATGCTGCCCTCTTCCCAGCAGATGGCTCAGATGATGATCTCCAGCAAGGCCAAGAGCCAACTGCAACATTGGTCCAATATTCACTGAGGCCAGGCTTTATACTTAAGCTGCTTTATATTTAACTCTTATTTGCTTTCTGGTGATGCATTTTTTTAACTAGTCACACAACTGAAAATTGTTTTCACAAACCGGCATCATTCAAACAGTGTCCTGGGGCACACTAGGGAGGTCAGTGGGTGTTCCAAGAGGGGGAAAAAAGATTCTCCAAATAAACTTGGGACACGCTGGGTTAAACAAAACTCTACTGACTTGGCTGCACAACTCCACAGAGTCATGAGTACACTGATATTTTCTGTGACCTCTGAAACTTTTCTCCTGCAGTACACCTAATAACATTTCCAAGGACGCTGTTACTGGGCTGAATATATTTTGAGGAATATTTTCCTGAGTAATTACAGTTGTTATCATCTACACTGAATGCTTACTAGATACTAAGTACCGTGTTGGGGATTGTACATGGCATATCTCACTTAACCCTTACAACATCCCTAGGAGATGGGCATTATTCTATTCATTGCACAGTGGTGTCCTGGTTAAGTAGTTGGCCCACAGTGATGGTACCAGTGCATCACAAACCCTAATTTGCATCCAGGTCTGTCTGATTCCAAAGTCTATGTGCTTAACTGGTAAGCTACATTTGTCTTTGCGCTACTACTCTTGGAAATAGCCGCCTCATAAATTACTATATTGCATTACATTAGCATTTGCTTTCTCTCATACTCTGAGAACTAGCCTCATCCTCATGCCCTGAGAGCCAGCCTGGCAGATCCTTGGGTCAGTGAGCACCTTCCCACCATGCTGCAGCCACTCAACCGATGAGCGCTGCATCAAGCCTATTGGGAATGTACGGTGGTTTCTGCCTCTGTCTGACATTAATGTGTGTCAAGAGGTGTATAAACGATGTCATCAGGCCTTCTACAAAGAAACACCCAAGGACACCAAGTTGGATATTAAAGTTTGATAGCATCTTCAAGGACATAGTAGAGGAAAGAGAGGGTAAAGCTTAGTGGGTAATTAGGGGTTGGTGGAAATTCTTTGGCAAATGAAGAGCACCACACCGCTGTGGTCTGGGAGGAGTGACCAGCCATTGTGTGAAGCTCTGGCTGGAGGCTTGCCCATAACCTCAGGATTTAAAGAGGAGAGAAAAGTGAATGCCAAAGAACTTGCTGGAAACACCTCTCTGCAGGAATCATTCCATGCACTGCCATGATTGCTCCCATTTAAAGATCCCATCCCTGGTGCTAATGGGATAGCCTTGTGCTGCCTCTTTTAATAGCTTCCATATTTCTCTATCCAGTGGCCAGCCTTCTTCCACACTGCCCTACACGGTCTTCCCCACACAGAGGTAAAAAATTTACAATGATATAATTTTATATATCAAAGAACTACTCTGTGAGGGCCATGGCAACATGTTCTATGGGAAGAATGCCCAGTTTAGAAATCTCCTATCTCAGGAAATCTGGGGGTGAAAATTGCTAGACTTGGAATATGTAGCTTAAGGGAACCCTCCTCCTACAATCTTCACTCTTAAGGTGTCTCCTCACCTTCCCTATTAAAAAAGGTGAGGTCTTTTCCACACATAGGAGTTAGCGATTGTTATGTAATAAGCCACCCCTACTGCTAGTGGCTTAAAATAGCTCGTACTTGTCACATAGGACGAGTCTACAGATTGGTTGGGGAGTTCTGCCTGGGGCTTGACTTAACTGATCTTAGCTTGGCATACACAGGCATCTGTGGTTGGTTGGTTAATCAGGGGGCTGGCTGGTCTAGGACGGCCTGAGCTAGGAACACTCCCCTCTGCTCTCTCTACCTCATCCTCCAGCAGGCTAGTCTGGGTTCATTCTCATGGTAATTATAGGGGTTGAGAAGAGGAAAAAAGCAAACTCCCACATATAAGAAGTTTTTAAGCCTCCGGTTGTGGTACATTTGCTAACATTCCATGGGCTAAAGCAAGTCTTAGGATGAGCTCAAGCGGAATGGAAGGAAAGAGCAAAGCCATAGGGGGAAGGCCAGGGTAGGCACTCTGGTACATCAAATGGATCTCTTGACTTGAATTCAAATCATATGCTAATAGAATGATAAAAGTGGCTAGGTATATAGCAAAGAACTATATTAACCTTGGCCCTACGGCGACTCACAATTCTAGAATTAACCTAAGATCTAATTCAGACCCAATTCAGAATACTGGATTGACCTCTTTGTATAACTTTGACAACTGACAGAGATCAGGACATGCCACCCCAAAATATACCATTTTGGTGTAAGTATTATTTTAAACTGAAGACATTTTAAATTCAACAGAGGCAGAAAGGCAGCTTTGTGGTGCTTTCCTTATCTGACTAAAAGCAGAAATTCCTGGGAAATCAGTCTACCATAAATTCCCTTGTTGGGGTGGTTCTGTTCCCAGGACAGAGACCAAGAGTAAACCTAATGTAAATCCTCTCTCCAGGGCAATTTTATGGCCTTGAAACACATGAAAACACACATACCACTATAGACAAGCATCACAAACTTCTGTATCTCCTTTTCTCCTAAAATTTCATTTCATTCCTTAAAAAAATTTCCCTGTAGAAGCCTTTTCTCCCCTCTCTTTCCCCTACTAATTTAGGCATATAAGCCCTAAATCTACCCACCTCTTTAAGTAACTCATCATTGAGCACTCCTGCATATATGTATCTAGATGTGTAAATAATAGATGTGTATTAGATGTGTAAATAAATGTTTTCCTCTGTTAATCTGCCTTTGGTCAATTTAATTTGTAGGACTCAGGCACTCAACATAAGCAGGTACAAGAAAAGTTTTCCTCTCCCATACAGTACCAATTCTATGACCCACCCAGGTCAGGAACCATACCCTAAAAATTCCTTGCTATTTAAACTGCTTAAATTGGAGTCTTCTGTTGTTCATAGCTAATAATATCCTTTTTTTTTTTTGGAAGATTTTATTTATTCATGAGAAACACACGTAGAAAGGCAAAGACACAGGCTGAGGGGAGAAGCGGGCTTCCTGTGAGAAGCCTGATGCAGGACTCAATCCCAGGATTCACAATCCTGGGATCACAACCAGAGCCAAAGGCAGACACTCAACCACTGAGCTATCCAGATGCCCTTAATAATATCCTATCTAATTGGATATTGTGTTGGAATTGCCTGTTGAACAGCTGAAGGGAGATATCAAGGAAACAAATGCACGTGTGAATCTATATTTGAAAATAGACATAAGGGTAGGAGATAGAAATTTGGAGGTCCTAGGCACGTAGATGTCATTTAGAGCCATGTGACTAGATGAAATTCCATTGGAAGGAATGGAAAAAGAGCAGAGAAAATAGCTCAGAACTGAGTCTTGGGGAACTCTAACATTTAGAGTTTGAGTAGGGGGCAAAGAGACTCAGTAACCAAGGAGGTAGGAGGAGATCCAGAATGGTTGATACAGAAGCTCAAGGGGAAAGAAAGGATCTTGAGTAAAAAGGACTTGGATTATGTTGAACCCTTGTGATAAGTCCTGCTCTAAAGTCTTTCTGCATCTACAGAATTTCATCTCTTCTAGAACCCACACCCTTGCCCTCTATGCTCCAAGTTACTGGACTTCCTTTTCTTTTGTCTCCCATCTCCCAGCCATGCTCTCCTTACCTCTGTGGCTTCACCTGTGACTAAACCTCCACATAAAACATGTCCCCTCTTTACCTCTCCTCTCCAACTCCTGCTGCTCTTCTGGGTCTCCGCTCAGATGCCACTGCTCTGGATCTGGCCTCAGGTCTCCTGCAAGATGCTTCCAAAGAGCTCCACGCTTCCCCTGTTGAGTTAGTCTGCTTGGGCTGCCTTAACAATACTACAGATGAGGAGGCTGAAGCAACAGAAGTTTATTTTCTCCCAGTTCTGGAGGCTACCCATCCGATATCAAGGTGCTATCACTGCTGGTTTCCAGTTAGGACTCTCTCCTTGGCTTACAGGTGGCTGGCTGCCTTCTCACCATGTCCTTGCATGGCCTTTCCTCTGTGTGTGAGTGTGGAGGATGCTCTGCTGCCCCCCTTCTTAGGAGGACATCAGTCCTGCAGGGTTAGGACCCTACTCTTATGTCTTCATTCAGCTTCAATCACCTCCTTAAAGGACTTAGCTCAAAAAACAGTCAATTGGGCTTTAAGACTTCCACATGAAAATTGGTGGGACACGATTCAGTTGCTAACACTCCTCAAACATGTATTGGAAGACAATGTCTCTCTTCTCTATTTGACTATAAGTGCTGTGAGGCCAAGTCCAGGCAATGTGTACGGTAGGTATTCTATTCTCTCCACATAGCACAGTGCCTCATGGTGCTAGAAATATTTATGGACCGAATGAATGAGCTCAGGGATGCGGGGTCTTCATCTTCTATGCCATCTGGCTACCCCACAGAGCTAGCCAACACTGCACCCTAGCTGGGAATGCTCCTACCACGAGTGTCCCATTTTCCATGCTCCACAAAATCTCACCCATTTGGAATAAATGGAGGGAAGCCTCGTGTGAATTAGGGGGAAATTATAGAATTTTAAAAGAAGTTTTGGCATTCTCAAGTAAGCTCAAAAAAACAAAAACTTCATATCTGAAGTTCTCCTTTGCAACGCATTCACTAATCTTTTGCCTTCGAACAAATGATATTGAAATGGTTTAAAATGTGATGAAGAAGCTCTTTCTTCAATAAATGAAGCAATCCTCCCGAAAGAGGTCTTTTGATCCCTTTATTTGGTAAATTCTACTTCTACCATACAGATAGGCTAGAAGTAAACTGAATCCGGCCTCGAGGAAAAGAGGAAAAAAAAAAAAGGTCCCAGCTGAGGATTCCGAAGGTCTCCACATGTTAGGAGAGCTAAAAATGATGAGAAAAGGGGGTTGCAGAGAGGCTCAGAACTGCAGTGTTTCAAAACTCTTTTGCTATATAAAGTCAAAGTAGTGAGTTTGATTTATAGATATTAGGATACTATCTTTAGAAATAGGAAGTCAGCAGTGGTATATATATTCTCCTTCTCCCTTGAAGATTACACACACACACACACATTTTTTTTTTTTTTTGAAGATTCAAAGATGATTTGGGAGCATAGAAACTGGCTTTTTTTAGGCTATTTCATTTCTAGGTTTTCCAAAACTCTAAAATATGTTAGGGGCACGGAAGGAAAAAAAAGTCTCTCAACAAGTTCCCAATGGTTCACTGGTGTTTAACCCTTCACGTGTGCCTTTTTCCTTTCTAAAAAAATAGAATGTGTTTTGGTAAAGGCTGACTTGGGATGTAAATGCCTAGTTGCAGTGAGAGAGAGACAGAGAAAAGGCGCTCAACCCCCCGAGGGTTCCAGCTTTCTCTGTGGGGCTGGATTAGGGCTATTATCCCAGTGGTTTCGCAGTGAGGCTCAGGGACATGTGACAAACAAGCTGACTTGCAGCCGTGCTGACACAGACTGTACTAACAATAACACCCGAGCTGACACACCCAGCCTGTCCTCTCCCTCCGACCACAGGCCTATCAAGTGGAAAAATGCCTCTGAGAGGCAGCACAGACAATACCTCTGGCTTTAAGGACATCACCAGAAGCCAATTTTCTTTTCTTTTCTCTTCTTTTCTCCTCTTCCCTTTTTTCTTTTTCCTTTCCTTTATTTTCCTTATTTATTCATGAGGCCAGAGAGAGGCAGAGACACAGGCTGAGGGAGAAGCAGGCTCCCCACGGGGAGCCCAAAGCAGGACTCGATCCCAGGACACTGGGATCACAACCTGAGTCAAAGGCAGATGCTCAACCACGGAGCCACCCAGGTGCCCCAAGAGCCAATTTCTTAAACAACCATACAGCGTAGCAGTGAAGGGCCAGAGGCAGGGAAAGGAGTACTACACTTGTCTATTTTAGCACAGCCCAAGAGCAACACTACTTCGACTCCTTGGGCCCTTGACATAAATGCAGATTTGTGGATATTTTCTGTGATGTGGGTCCGTTCTTGTGATATTATAGAGAGGAACAAGTATGGCCCAGAGATCTGAAGAGCTTGCCCAGAATCAGTAATACCCAAAAGGAAAAAGCACAGTGGGCACATGTGCCATGGGCTAGCTCAGGTGTGGCCTGTTTCTTTAGATCTATTAAAAGCCACCTCTAACATTTTTCTCATTGGCCCACAGGCAGGTCTGCAGGGTGATTGCAGCCTGCAGGCCCTGAGTCATTAGAGGCTTTACTTCTGTCACAGTGCAGAATCTGGAGGTAAGCAGAGTGCCATGCGTGAATTCAGAGACTGTGAGGCCTGGGGGAAGACAACTGGAAAGATGTGCTGGGTCATGTGTAGGTGAAGGCTCTAGCTTAAATGTCTGGAAGCTCTTGGCAAAGTCCAATTTGGCTCCAGGAAAGGATTATGGGCCTCTCTCCAGCACAGAATTTGAGACCACAAGATGTACACTCTGGTCCTGGCAATAACCCACTGAGAAAATTGCCTTTGCTTGCCTTGATGGGATAAGAAGGACCTCAGCACCTTTCAGACCCTCATAGGCAGCCGCAGTGACATCCGCACACACACATGCCAGCCTACAGGCTACAGGGGGTAGTGACCCAGACCAGTAACAGCAGCAATCCTTGCCCTCCTTTGGCCCGGGATTTCCTCTGTCCTCACTGAATCTTCTCCCGGTCAGGAAGGTTATTAAACTTACTTTGTTCATATCTGATAAGTCAAAACTCTCTGGAGAGGAGCCTGCCCAATTAGCTTCGCCTTCTGAAATGGAATGTCAGTCCTCAGCCAGACTATATTCACAAATGCCCCATTGACTTGGCTTTCATCGTTTCATGACTTTGGGCCTTAGTTTTTTCATCTGTGCGGGGCATTACAACGACCTACTCACAGAATTGTTATGAGGCTTGAATGAGAGGAAACAATGTATGTGATAGAGCTTTGTAAACTAGGGGGTTGGGGGGAGCAGGGGAAGTAACAGTCATTAATAAGATCCGTTGATCAAAGCCAAATTTATTCGTGTAGCTGTAAGTCGGGGATTCTGGGAGCATGCATTCTTTGCCATTTTCTAGCAGTGTGAACTTGAACAAGCTAATTAAATTCTTACAGGCTAACTGTTCTTCCCTATATTATTAGGAAAACAATGTCAATTTGTATCAAGCTGTTATAAGAGTTCAAAGTATACCCTCTTCCCCTAAGTGGGATGGGAGCACAGAGCAGATGCTTTCTAAATGGCAGCAATGGCTGTTGGGTTAACCCAAAAAACATATGTGCAGGGTACTTCTTTCCTCCCTAACTGGCTAGTATTCTTTCCCACTCAAGAATTGAATCTTGACCCCTGTTATTGTTACGAGCATGCAAGACTGTGGCCCATGAGGCTGATGTCTGGGGCGTGAAGGTAAATAATTCATAGACTGTGAACACCTTGCACACATTTATATGAAGATTAGTATTTCAGTTTCTTAGACTGAAAACAGAAAAGGTACCAAGAAACTTAAAAAAAAAAAAAAAGGGAAAAAAGATAGGGGAAGGGTGCAAACCAAAGCAATTAATGAAGCTTCCTGGGACAGCTTGGTAAATTTTCTATCAATTTAGCCAGTGTTGGGATCTTTACCGACTCAAAGGTGAGGTGAGGGAAAGTCGCTAGGCCTCCCAACTGATAAACTGTAACCTTCAACTTCTAAATCAAGTAAAGGGAAAAAGACACTAAATTGTTTCCATATATAAGGTAGCTTTCAGAGCCATATTACGGTCTGTCAAAAGAGAAAAGAGGAGGAAGCAGATGAGCTAGAGAGGGTGTAGTCTTCCATCACTCAGGATGCCATCTTAGGACCTCAGGGTACAGCCATGTCCCACATTTGCTCTCAGGTGCTCACATAAGGATATCTTGTCCCTTTTCTCACTGGAGTAACTTGAGACAAGTTCCACGACAACACAAGTCATATGACGAAGTTAAGTACATTCCTGCTGTCATTCAGGATCCAAAAGGAGCTCACGGGTCCCGGAGTCAGCATCAGCCGTGGATGGCTGGCGCTAGATTCTAGTATATCCTCCAAAGAAAAGAGAAGCTAGTTCTGGGGTGAAATCACAGAAAGCAAGGAGGCAGCAGTCAGAATTGCAGTGACTGGGGGAAATAAACCCAAAACCCTGTGTATCTCACCCATTCCCCAGGCTTCAAGTGTCTCTCTGCCTCCTTCTGTCTCTGCACACCAGGTGATCCCAACTCACTCTTGCCAGGATAGTCCCATTTCGGTGCCATTTGCGTGAGTGCAGATACCATGGCAATGCAGCCTGGGGCTGCTGCCAAACTTTGTCCAGGAATGAAGTAACCTGATGCCCGGTTAAGGAGTTTCTATTTTAACTCTGAATAGAGCTTTCTTATTTTATCACTTGCAAACAAACACATTGAGAAGACCAAAAACCACTTGCAGAGCCTGCAGATAGATCTCCCCGCTCACCCCAACCCTGATCAGTCTGATTCCTGTGTAGAGCATGGCTCTGAGACCATTCTCCTGGCTGCAAGTGGTATGATTGTGAGCCTCTGCTCACCGAGGGCTCCGAACGTGGTGGGGGGGTGCTGTGAGATGTATTTGCCATCTCCGGGCTACAGCTGTAGACTGTACAGACCAGTCTAGACATGCAAACCAGTCCCCTGCATGTAACACTAGCATTAGCATCTCCCATACAGGGCAGCCCGGGTGGCTTCGTGGTTTAGTGCCACCTTTGGCCTAGGGCGTGATCCCGGAGACCCGGGATTGAATCCCCCATTGGGCTCCCTGCATGGAGCCTGCTTCTCCCTCTGCCTGTGTCTCTGCCTCTCTCTGTGTGTCTCTCATGAATAAATAAAGTCTTTAAAAAAAAAAAAAAGAAATCAGCATCACCCACACGTTGCTATCCTCTGCAGCATGTTGGTCTTCAGGGATCAGTGGTTCCTTCAAACACCCTCACCCCACCTTCCAGAAAGGTATGGCCTTTCTCACACCAGCCCTGCACGCAGCGGAGTTTCTATGCTACCTGGCTTGGGTGTTTCTGCTTCTATAAATTTTCCATCTCTCAGCCTTTGTATTTGCAAATCCCACCTGAATTGTACTGCTGGGCTGGAGAAACACCTCCGGCTAGTTATGGAAATCAGTGACTCTCTTTGTTTTAATCTGCACTTGGTCCTTGAGAGCTTTCACTTAGGCTCAGGGGGCTCCCTTTATCCTGGGCAACCCTAACCTTATAAGGTGTGCTCACTAATCCGTGCCCCTAACCGTGTTCCTTTTTTGCATCTATTTCCCAAGGTAGCGATTTTTCTTTGGCACCTGCTCCCCTAAACTAAGTCTAAGGTCTTCGGGTCCTTTAAGACCACAAGCTTGCCCAAACGACTACCAAACGAATGACCTCACCGACTATGGAGTAATGGACCCAGGCTCCAATAACCACAGCCTCGGGCCATCAGTAATGCTCTGTGTGTTATTGTTTCAGTTCTGCTTCCCAGGAGGGGCTACCCCATGGTGTGGGGGCAGGAAAGACCAGCTTCTAGGCAAACTGCCAATAAAAGTTCTTAAGAAACAGACCCATTTCAAAAACTTCCCCCTCCCTGATTAAAATGGCTGCTACCTCTACAGAAAAAGTCCTTTGAACCTTAAAGACCCTTTTAGAGTCTTGCCTAACTTTGGGCAGGTGACAGACGATGGCATCACCTTTCAGGGCACCCACAAGTGCAAGGAGGTAAAGAGGACACAGAAGAGGAATTTCATAGGTGACAAAAAACATTCATTCCCTGCCCCCCCCCCAAAAAAAACTAGACTTGCTTTCCATCAGCCGTGGTTCTCTTTGGTCTCAAGTGCCAACCCACACTGTCTTATGCAAGCAGGTAGCCCAAAGGGGGGCAGAAATCCTTCTTCATAGTGGGGAGAAAGTAGATAGAGCTTGTTAGCCTGAAGGGGGAGAAGTACAAATAAAATAGTTCTGTGACAGTCACCTGCCCCTTTGTAGATACCTCTGGCTACTTGGGGACACCCCTTCAGACGCTTTCTGGATATCTTATTCTACTTATTGACAGCAACCACCTGATGATCTCATTGCTACCAAAAAAAAAGTTCATGAAAATTCATGAATGAAAAATAGATTCTGAAGTAAAAATTAAGAGTGCATTTAGAGATAAATCGAGAAGAGTAGCTCCTGGTTCCCCCATATTATTAAATTGATAAAGGACGGTCAGAATGGAAGAGAGAGGTGATTAATTTGAGTCAGGGAAAAATGAAGGTATATTTCTCACATTAGATTTACCTTCCAGTCTTCCATGTGGGAAAAAGATTTTCTTTCATTTTTCAGCCACTCATGACAAGTACACCATCTCGAATTCCCATGATTGGATTAAACCACTATAAATAGACCTTGGAAACTCCACTCTGACTTTTAGACCCTGCCATTTAGGTTCAGGAATTTCCCCCTCTCCTTCCTGATATTTAAAAAGGAAAAAAAAAAAAACTTTTCTATGCTTTTTTGGTCTGTGAATTTCTCTTCCACAGGATTTCCATACCAAGTGATGAAAAGCCTGCAAGAGGAGAGAGAATACAGAACTGTGTATACTTTGTTAAAGTGAACAGAAGCCTTGGAATAAATGCCTATGTGTGAGCCTTAGAGCTAGTTAATAATTCTAGGCACCAGCAGGAAGTAAACACAAATTTGATAATCTGAGAAAATCCTATTCTACAACTGGCCTATTTAAATTAATTTACAGTGTGCTTAGTTGTGCTTAAATCATACATTCTATTCAAGTGAAAACACAAATAAATATATAATGCTCACCAGATCTCCAAAGATGGGTTCCTGTGGCTCTTACCCTCTCAGAGGAGGGAGCTGTGGGTTTGTTGGAAGGATAACTTGCCCTGAGTTACGCAGATGGCCGCAAAGACACATTGTTCCTATGGGAAGGGATGCGATATAAAAAAAGAAAAATACCAGTTCGTTGTAATCTGCTTTTAATGGGCTCCCATCTATCTTGAAGGGAAGAATGAGATTCACAAGAGACATAACTATTACACCAGACTTTATATCCTGAAACTTGAGTTTTAATAAAAGAGGGGCTATGCCATTTCTCTAAGTTGGCAATGGACATTATTTTTATTTCAAGGGATTAAGCTTTTACTGCTTCCGCTTGGTAATCTTAGCCTAAGAAACTCTGCCATTGACATTCACATGTATGGACTGTAAGTAGAGGTAGGATGCTCTCCTACTCTTCCTCTACTCAGGGCCACAGTGAGAGTGTTTAATCCCGATTGTTTGGCACTAATTTGTTAGGCTAAATAAATTGTTGTCGATAGTTGTATGCTATGTGATAAGCCCCCTGCAGGTAAAATACAATTCATATACAATCTGGAGGTATTTATTATCTTTGGTGACGATGATGGTTGGAATGTCTTCAACATTTTATTAGTGACTCCCATCAAAAGCTTTAAAACAGTTGCCAGGATAGGGTTTTAAATTTTGAGATGGGACTTCTTAAAAATTTTGACAAGGTTAGTAGAAAAATCCTCAAAGCCAGAAAATGGAAAGAGCCCTGGATTCAGCAGTCAAGACAGGAAGCTATGTCATGGGGATGATGTAAAGTGATTCCTATAGGCCCAGTGACACACAAGGCCAAAGATGGGGATGAAGAAAGCCTGAGTGGAATTTTGCAATGAGGTTAGACTCCAAGATGGATATAAAAATTCTTTCTGTGTCTGAAATGAGCATGGGCATGAGGTGGTATTGTTCTTCAGGGTACTCTGGGATAAGGAAAGAAATGTTTGTGTGTAGATGCAGAAGGAAGAATGCTGCTGGTTCCCTGGCACCCAGAAGCCTAGAGAGATTAACTGGACCAGTAAAGCCCCATCAACAGCATAGAACCCATGAACACAGATGTCACTACTGCCAAGGCCTCCTGACGTCCGAGCTCGTGAGGCCTATGCCTGCATGTTTTCTAAATAGGATGGGGCTGCCCTCTGACGGGTATCTTCAGATCGGGCCAGCAAAGGCACACCGGTGTCTGGCACACAGAGGAGGCAAGCCGAGCTCTAGCTCTTTACCACCAATCGGTCTTTCAGCTCCGAGTGACTTAGGAAAGTGGGTAGTAGATCCTCTTGGCACATCTTGCTGAATAAGAAAAATAAGTCAAACCAAATAATGACTTCTCTTTCAGTAACTTTTTTTTTTTTTAAGTATTCACTTCAAAGGCACCAAAGCATCCTTCCCTGGCTCCCTCCCATTCCTGTTCCAACCACAGTGGTTGCCTGTCTACAGAAATAACCCTGAAGGAGGGGTTGGGAAGGGAGTATGATGGCTGCCATTGTGGGTGAGTGGTGCTCATTCAGTCCCCACGCTTTGGAAAGTCTTGGTTGTGCAAAAGTTTCTGACCAGTCTTGTGGATTATATTGCTGCTCAGTGTTCTCTTTAGAGACCTCGTTGGTACTCCATCCCTCAGTAAAGAAGAGTGTCCTTCTCTCTGCTACCATCGCATCATTCCTGAGGTCTGACCCTCAAGCCTCACTTAATATTTCATCCCAGTGACCACATTGTAGGGATTCAACGTTCTGAAATTTAATTGTAAATAATATTTCCAGGCACCCAAACAGTGAGTCAGGTAGGTCTAACCTTTACCAGATACATTCACCACCACCTAGAAAACGAACAAGACATAAATACCCTAACGGCTCAATTTTGTCAGATGGAGCTTTTTTTTTTTTTAATGGAAAAAATTTGTTCATAACACCCAATATAAAGTATTTAACTACTTCAGATATTTCTTAAAAGAATAGCATTCATGCCAGAATGGATATAAAAAAATTGCATGACCCTTCATTGCTTAGATAAGAAAACAGACATGAAGAGGCTAAGTTACTTGCTCAGGGTAACTGTATAGTCCCAAATTCCTTTTATGTCATTTAATAAGAGTTTAATACACTTAGATATCCCACATCCCTGTATACACTTTATCAATAAGCCTGTGAAAACCACACTATATATATTCAGGGGTCCTTTCTGCTGAGGACGCTCTTGCTCTCCTTTATCCAGGAGAAGGCGGGTGAGTGGAGCAGACGCTGCCCACAGATGGTCATGGGGTGGGATTTTCCTGCTGCATACAGAGAACTTGTAGATCCAGGGGAAGGATTCCTCCCTGATCAAGGCTTCCTGGAAAATTTCACTTTAATCTGAGAATCAGAGAAAAACTGGAGGCAAGCCCAGTCCTCAAGCAGAACGGTTCTTAGCCCCGGCTCTGTATGCCGGCCCTGCCTCTGCTAACAGACATGGTCTTGCTCAAAAGGGTTCCTGCTCTGCCCCTGTGCTCTCCTGGTCCTGCCAGGCCGGGGGGGGGGGGGGGGAGGCTTCAGGGAGGAAGAGAACCAGAGTGCTGAGCCTTAAGTTTTCTGGGAGCCCTGAACAGGAAGAGCAGGGAGGAGTGCCACAGTGGCCACCCCTATCCCCACCATCCCCACCCCTAGAGCCTCGCTGCCATTCTTTGGTTTCCTAAGTTAACATCCTTCAGGAGGCCTGGCTGGTTTCCTCAGGAGAGCCTCCGACCTCTGATGTCCGGGTTGTAAGTTCGAGCCCCATGTTGGAAATAGAGGTTCCTTAAAAACAACAAACAAACAAACAAAAAACTAAAAAAAAAAAGTGCAGAGGTAAATAAAATACCATCATCCAGAGAAATCCCCAGGGAGGCCCCACACCCCCAATTATCTCGATTTTTTTTTTCCTCTTGCCTTCCCAGCAGCTACACAGAAGTAAGAAAAGGCTTTCACTGCAGTGTGGAAGATAAGATCTTGAAATATTAATCATCGTGTTTTCTTTTTTTCCGGCACTTCCTGACCTTTCCCTTAGTGGGCAGAAGCACCTACTTTGCAGAATAATTCGTGTTGCTGTGACTAGACGACTGAGGGAAAGGAAGGGTCAGCTTTCCGAGGTTGCATTTCCACCCAAGGGCAGATCAGGGCATTGGTGCAACCACACAGATTTGCGGGGGGGGGGGGGTTGAGAATCCCTGCAGGCCACCTGTGCCCTGTACCACCCCCCGGCCTCCCACTGGTCTCTGCCCTACCCTGACAGGTCCACACACCTCAGTCACCCCTGTGATCCTCCCCTGACCCGAGCCATGGGCCGCGTGGACAGTGCTGTGTCCAACAGTGCTTGGGGCTGGACTCTCAGAGTGACCCAGGGCACTGGTTCCAGAAGGGAAAGGCCCAGCTGGGTGTGTCAGTGGACCCAGGGGTGGGGCAGACAAATTGACCCCTGCACCCCAGCAAGCAGTGGTGCTAATGGAAGAATATTTTGAAACAATGTACAAAAAAAGGTTTCTGAGGCCAGCCTCTCCCAAATACCTAAGAGTTCTGCAGAGATGCTTGCTAAGGGGATTGTGACCCTGCAGGGGTGATGGTGGTATTTCTTGCTGGCCTCCGTTAATTGGCCTGTGCCAAGCCAGCAGTGTGTACTCGCAAAACATTATTTTATTTCATTTTTTTTATGACCAGCCAGGGGAGTAAATATTCTTTTATGGATGAAGAAACAGACTCCAAGACTTCTGGCCCTTTTTTTTTTTTTTTAAGATTTTACTTATTTGTTCATGAGAGACAGAGGCAGAGACCCAGGCAGAGGGAGAAGTAGGCTCCATGCAGGGAGCCTGATGTGGGACTCCTGATGTGGGACTCGTACCCCAGGGGCACGACCTAGGGCAAAGGCAGAAGCTCAACCGCTGAGCCACCCAGGTGTCCCCCAGGGCCTCTGCCCTTAACCAGTGGACTGTACCACCTCCTAATGAAACTAGAAGATAGAGAATAAAGGTAATACTTCCCTCCCCCCGAATATTCTACTTCCTAAAATATATTTTTATGATATATTCTAAGTACAGGAAACTACCCTTTTCATTGGTACCTGGAAGTTCCCCCACTGAGTAAACTAAAATTTGGCCTACTGGATGGTTTAAGACTCAGCCCCGAAGTGAGCTAATACATTAATTTAATCCAAATTTGTACAAGGAAGGGTCTCCTCGGCCACTCACAGGAGGGTGTAGGCATCAAAAGCAATTCTTTAAGGGCCTCGGATGGGAGGGTGACCTCCCCTTCAGGGCGTGGAGGGCCCACTAGCTTGCCCCCTGCAACAAACTGGTGGTGTCACCGGGCCGCAGGCACCCCCTTCAAGCACCCTGAGAGGCGGTAAGCCTTTGGAGAGTTTGGCCAATGGTGAGAGAGTACCAGAGGAGATGGGTTCCCTGCTAGTGTTCCCATCCTGTCCCTTCCAGGGGAATCTGAGGGGGAACCCCCTTCCACCTCCCACTTCCCTTCCCCATACAGCTTAGCACAACAGAACAAGTGGGTAAACACCCATCCAATCTTAAAGCTCATTTCAGGAGGTTTGGGGTTATTTGCAAATGAGGTCCTTCAAATCATTTTTGCCGGTGTATGTAAAGCAACATATTTCTGCACCATTTAAGAGAAAAGAAAATTAGTGTGAGCTGCCAACAGCTGGCTGACAGCCTCGAGCCCTGGGTGTGTTGGCCATGCTCCAGCTTTCACATAAGGAGTTCATTTTTGGTTCGTCAAAAAAGGGAAGGAGTTGGCCGAGATCCTGTTCCACAGATTCAGGAACAAGGATTCGCAATTCCCTTCAGAAATTGCTGGAGGGTGGCTCTGCAGGTCCCCTTGTTTCTCTACCTGCTGCAGGGAGAACCGTTTAGCCGTCCAGGTTTGTCCTCCGATGACTCAGTGATTCGGGGCAGCGATTAAACCCAGCGAAGGTTAATTCCCCCTTTTCTCCAAATCCCTTTTATAAAGATCTACTATTTCTGCAGATTCCAGATTTTTTTTTTTAAGCTGCTTTTTCTTCCTCATGAATCCCACTCCCCCTCACTTTGAATTTAGCTTTTTAGACGGGGGCCACGTTTACTAGAGTAATAAAGAACTCAGTTATTTGTCAGAGAAGGAAATCCTCTTATTTTCCTAATCTGTGCCTCACCGTTGCAGAGTAATAAAAATTTCATGTTTCAGAATGGCAATAACCATTTTTATTTTCAGAGCAACAAGTAATCAATGTACAAAATGTAGGCAATGCCGGAAGGGGGAAAGAGAAAAAAATTAAAAATCATTCTAAATCCCACCACTGGAGATAACTAACCACAATTATTAGCCTTTTAATGTATATGATTTTATATCCATTTTTTTCCTTTCACAAACGAAATGACAAATTTAATTTGACATTTTTCTGCATTTTGGATGTTGTTAGATGAAAACCGAATAGACCAAGGTCACTATTTTTAAAAGGGGCAGTATACTGCAGACTATGAATGTGCTTTAACTTATCTATAGAAATAGATATTCTTTGCTCATAAATACGGCTGCAGTGAACTCCTTGTACATCCATCCTTGCTCACTAGGCTAATTATTCCTTACAATAAATTCCTATGAACAAACTTTGCTAGACCAAATAATACTCTTTTTTTCTGATACATATGCCAAATTGCCTCTCCTCTCAGAAAGCTTGTCCTCATTTTCAACCTCACTACCTTCATTAGAGTGCATTTTTAAATCAAACACTCACAAATACTAAATATGGCAAGCCCTTTTAAGATCTTTGCTCGTTTGAGAAAAAATGGTACCTCCAAATTAGTTTTTTTATTCTTTAAAAAAAACAACAAAACTTTAATTCCAGTATAATGAACAGTGTTGCATTAGTTGCAGGTGTATAATACAGCGTTTCAACAATTCTATACATTAATTACTGCTCATCATGAAAGTACACTTTTATTCTCCTCCACCTATTTCATTCATCCCCCCACCCACCTCCCCAGTGGTAACCATCAGTTTCCTCTCTATGGTTAAAAGTCTGTTTTTTGGTTTGTCCCTTTTTTCTTTGTTTTGTTTCTTAAATTCTACATGAGTGAAATCATATATTGTCTTTCTCTGACTTCTTCATTTAGCATTATCCCTCTAGATCTGCCCATGTTGTTGCAAATGGCAAGATTTCATCTGTTATGACTGAGCAAATATCCATTGTATGTGCACCACATCTTATTTATCAGTTCATCTATGGACGGATCCTTAGGCTACTTTCATAATCTGGCTATTGTTAACAATGCTGCAATAAATATAGAGGGGCATGTATCTTTTTGACTTAGTGTCCTCATATTCTTTGGGTAAATACTCAGCAGTGGAATTACTGGATCATGTGGTAATTTTACCTTTAATTTTTTGAGGAACCCCCATACTGTTTTCTACAGTTGCTGCACCACTTTGCATTCCCACCAACAGCGTGGGAGGATTCCTTTTCCTCCACGTCCTTGCCAACACTTGTTGCTTTGTGTCATTTTGATTTTAGCCACTCTGACAGGTGTGAGGTAATATCTCATGGCAGTTTTGATTTGCATTTCCCTGATCAGTGATGTTGTGCCTCTCTTCATGCGTCTGTTGGCCATCAGTATGTCTCCGTTGGAGAAATGTCTGTTCATGTCTTCTGCCCATTTTAAAATTGGATTTGTGTGTATATATGTGTTGAGTTCTAGAAGTTCTTTATATACTTTTTATACTAACCCTTTATCTGATATGTCATTTGCAAATATCTTCTCCCATTCAGTATAGGTTGTCTTTTAGTTTTATTGATTTTTTTTCCTTTGCTATGCAGAAGCTTTTTATTTTGACATAGTCTGAATAGTTTATGTTTGCTTTTGTTTCCCTTGCCTCAGGAGACATATCTAGAAAAATGCTGCTCCAGCCAATGTCAAAGAGATTACTGCCTGTGCCCTCTTCAGGATTTTTATCAGGACTTTTCAGGTCTCACAATTAGGCCCTTAATCCATTGCAAGTTTATTTTTGTGTGTGATGTAAGAAAGTGGTCCAGTTTCATTCTTCTGCATCTGGCTGTCCAGTTTTCCCAACACCATTTGTTGAAGAGATGGTCTTTCCCCCCTTCTCATTTATGACTCCTTTATAAAAGATTAATTTTTTAAAAGATTTTATTTAATCATGAGAGACACACAGAGGCAGAGACACAGGCAGAGGGAGAAGCAGGCTCCCTGAAGGGAGCCCGAAGTGGAACTCAATCCCAGGGTCCCGGGATCACGACCTGAGCCAAAGGCAGATGCCCAACCACTGGGGCCCCAGGTGTCCCTATCAAAGATTAATTGACCGTACAATCATGAATTGATTTCTCGGCTCTCTTCTGTTCCATTGATATATGTATCTATTTTTGGCTAGTGCCATACTGTTTGGATTACTACAGTTTTATAGTATATAGTATATAGTATAGTATATCATGAAGTCGGTGATTGTGATACCTCCAGTTTTTTGCCCCACCCCTTTTTTTCTGAGATTGCTTTGGCTATCCAGGGTCTTTTGCAGTTCCATGCAAATTTAAGGTTATTTGTTCTAGTTCTACGAAAAATGCTATTGGTGTTTTGACAGGGATTACCTTAAATCTATAGATTGCTTTATGTTGTGTAGACATTTTAACAATATTCTCCCAATCCATGAACATGGACTATCTTTCCATTGGTTTTTTCATCTTCCATTTCTTTCATCAATGTTTTGTAGTTCTCAGAATACAGGTCTTTCACTTTCTTGGTTGATTCCTAGGTATTATTTTTGGTGCAATTGTAAATGGGACTTTTTTCTTAAATTCTCTTTCTGCTATTTCCTTAATAATGTATAGAAATGCAATGGATTTCTGTATATTTTGTATCTCGCAACTTTATTGAATTCATTTATCAGTTTTGGTAGTTTTTTTGGTGGACTATTTAGGGTTTTTAGGTATAGTAACATGTCATCTGCAAATAGTAAAGGTTTTATTTCTTCCTTACCAATTTGGTAAGGATGGCTTTTTTTCCTGTCTGATTTCTGTGGCTAGGACTTCTAGAACTATACTGAATTAAAGTGGTGAGAGCGAAAAAATAAGATACTATGTTGAGGCATCTTCCCTCTAAACCTACTTTGTTGAGGGTTTTTATCATGAATGGATGTAGTATTCTGTCAAATGGTTTTCTGCATCTATTGAAATGATCATATAGTTTTAAATTTAAAAAAAAGAAATGATCATATGGTTTTTATCCTTTCTCTTGGTGATGTGATGTATCACATTGATTGATTTGCACATATCAAACCCACTTGCATCCCAAAAATAAATCCCACTAGACTGTGGCAAATAATTTTTTTAGGTATTAATTGAGCTTGGTTTGCTACTATTTTGTTGAGGATTTTTGTGTCTATGTTCATCAGAGATATTGGTCTGTAGTTCTATTTTTTTTTTTGTAATGTCTTTATCTGTCTTTGGTATCAAAGTAATGCTAGCCTCACAGAATGAATCTGGAAGCTTTCCTTCCACTTCTATTTTTGAGACTAATTTGAGAAGAATACATATTCTTCTTTAAATGTTTGGTAGAATTCACCTGTGAAGCCATCTGGTTCTGGACTTTTATTTTTGGGGAATTTTCTTATTACTGATTCAATTTCATTGCTGGTAATCAGTCTGATCAAATTTTCTATTTCTTTCTGATTCAGTTTTGGGAGATTATATGTTTCTAAGAATATCTATTTCTTCTAGGTTCTTAGCATATGGTTTTTCATAATATTCTCTAACAATTCTTTGTATTTCTGTGGTGCTACTTGTTACTTCTCTTTCATTTCTGATTTTGTTTATTTGAGCTCTCTGTGTGGGTATGTCTTTTTTTTATGAGTCTGGCTAAAGTTTTATCAGTTTTTCTGATCTTTTCAAATAACAGCCCCTAGTTTCAGTGATTTTTTTTTTTTTTTTTTTTGGTTTTTGGGGAGTTTTTTGTTTTGTTTTGTTTTTTTAGTTTCTGTGTCATTTATTTCTGCTCTAATCTTTATTATTTCCTTCCTTCTGCTCACTTGGGGTTTTGTTTGTTTTTCTTTTCTGAGCTCCTTTTAGAGTAAGGTTAGGTTGTTTATTTGAGATTTTTCTTGTTTCTTGAGGTAGATCTGTATTGCTATAAACTTCCCTTTCAGAACAGCTTTTGCTGCATTCCAAAGATTTTTGACTATTGTGTTTTCATTTGTTTCCATGAATTTTTAAATTTTTGATTTCTTGATTGATCCATTCATTGTTACTAAACAACTAATCATGTTATTTAACTTCCATGTATTTGTGTTCTTTCTATATTTTTTTTTCTTGTAGTTGATTTCTAATTTCATGGCATTGTGGTCAGAAAAGTTGCGTGGCATGACTTCTATTTTATTTTTCATTTGTTGAGACTTATTTGTGGCCTAACATCTGGTCTGTTCTGGAAAACGTTTAATGTGCACTTGAAAAGAATGTGTATTCTGCTGTTCTAGAAGGGAATGTTCTGAATATATTGGTTACATCCATCTGGTCCAATGTGTCATTCAAATTCACTATTTCCTTGTTGACTTTCTGTTTGAATGATCTATCCATTAATGTAAGTGGGGAATTAAAGTCTCCTACTATATTTTTGTATTACTATCGATATCAATTTTATTAGCTGCTTGATGTATTCAGGTGCTCCAATACTGGGTGCATAAATATTTACAATTATATTTTGTCGGATTGTTTCCTTTATTATTATGTACTGTCTTTAACTCTTGTTACAGTCTGCTTTAAAGTCTATTTTGTTTATGTAAGTATTGCTACTCTAGCTTTTTACTTACATTTGCATAATAAATGCTTTTTTGGTCTGTTCACTTACAATCTGCGTGTGTTTTTAGGTGTGCAATGAGTCTCTTGTAGACAGCATATAGATGGGTCTTGTTTATCCATTCTGTCACCCTATGTCTTTTGATTGAAGCACTTAGTCCATTCACATTCAGTAATGACTGATAGGTATGTACTTACTGCCATTTTGTTACTTGTTCTATGGTTGTTTTTGTAGTTGCTCTCTGTTCCTTCTTGTGCTCTCTTCTCTCATGGTTTGCTGGCTTTCTTTAGTGATATATTTGGATTCCTTTCTCTTTATTTTTTGCATATCTGTTACCAGGTTTTTATTTGTGATTACTATTAAGTTTATATATAACACCTTCTGCATGTATCAGTCTATATTAAGTTGATGGTCACCAGGTAGTTATTCCTCTCACCTCCCAGGTTTTATGTACCATACTTTGCATTCTTTTATTTTGTGAATCCCTTGACTGATTTTTGTAAATGTAGTTAAATATACTTAATTTGACTGCTTTTATGCACCCTACTTTTCTTACTCCTGCTTATGGTCTTTCCTTTCCACTCAGAGTCCCCTTTAACATTGTTTGTAAGACTGGCTAGTGGTCATGAATTCTCTTTAAGTTTTGTTTGGAAAACTATCTCTTCTTTTACTCTGAATGATAGCCTCAATGGATAGAGTATTGGTTGCAGGTTTTGTTGTTGTTGTTGTTGTTGTTGTTGTTTGTTTCAGCACTTTGAATGTATCATGCCACTCTCTTCTGGCCTGCAAAGTTTCTGCTGAAAAATCATCTGATAGCCTTATGGAATTCCCCTTGTATGTGACCATTTCCTCTTCTCTTGCTTCTTTTTTTTTTTTTTTAATCTTTTTTTAAATTTTTTTTTATTTATTTATGACAGAGAGAGAGGCAGAGACATAGGCAGAGGGAGAAGCAGGCTCCATGCACTTGGGAGCCCGATGTGGGATTTGATCCCAGGTCTCCAGGATCGTGCCCTGGGCCAAAGGCAGGCGCTAAACCGCTGCACCACCCAGGGATCCCCTTCTCTTGCTTCTTTTAAATTTCTCTCTTTATCACTATTTTTTTGTCTTTTTAATTACTGTGAGTCTTTGTGAGGACTTCCTGGAATTGATTTTATTGAGGGCTGTCTGTGCTTCCTAGATCCAGGTTTCTGTTTCCTTCCACAGATTCAGGAAAATTTCAGCTACTACTCCTTCAAATAAATTTTCTGCCCTTTCTCTATCTCTTCTCTTTCTGGGGTCCCTCTACTGCAAATGTTGTTATTCTTCATGGTGGTGCTAAGCAACTTTAGTCTATTTTCATTTTTTATTATTTTTTTTCTCTCCTCTTCAGCTTGATTGTTTTCTACCAGGTTGCTGATCCATTCTTCTGCCTCCTTTAGTCTAGTCTTGATTCCCTCTAGTGTAGTTTAAATTTAGATTATTGAGTTCTTCATCTCTAATTGGCTCATTTTTTATGTTTTTTCTTCTCTTTCATGTTTCTCTCCTCTTTGTTGAGGATCTCACTGACAGTCTCCACTCTTTCTTCAAGTCCAGTGACAGTGTCTTTATGACTATTACTCTAAATTCTCTATTGAGCATATTACTTATCTTCATTTAAACACTCTTGTGATTTTTATCCTATTCTTTCATTTGGGACATATTCCACTTTGTCTCACTCTGTCTGTTTCTTTTATCTTTTTTAAGATTTTTTATTTATTCATGAGAGACTCAGAGAGAGAGAGAGAGAGAGAGAGAGAAAGAGAGAGAGGAAGAGACACAAGCAGAGGGAGAAGCTGGCTCCATGCAGGGAGCCCAACTTGGGACTTGATTCCCAGGCCCCCAGGATCACACCCTAGGCTGAAAGTGGCACTAAATCACTGAGCTACCCGGTCTGCCCTCTATGTCTGTTTCTATGTGTTAGGAAAGTCAGCTACATCTCCTGCTCTTGGAAGTAGTGTGTGGCCTTATGAAGAAGAGGTCCTGTAGCGCCTTGCAGCACAATGTCCCCTGTTCACCAGAACCTGGCACTTCAGGGGTGTCTCCTATGTGTGTTGCATGTACTCTACTGCATGTAGTATACATACAGCTGAGCTGTGTTTGCCTTCAGTCTAATTGTCTGCAGTGACTCTTTGCCTATTGTGGGCAGAGTTTGGTCCCTGTGTCAGTGGGCCAGGATGGGGCTGTCTCGGGCTTGAGTTAAATCAGACCAGGCATTTGCCAGCGCTAGGCACTTTCCCCATGTTGTTGCCTGAGAAGCTTTCATTGGTGGGCATGGCCTGTGGTCAGTCCAGATGTCTGCCCCCAGGCCATCATTGGGGACACAGTTGGACTGGTATGTGTGGTTATCTTCCCCTCTCCCCTCCAAGTTGGTGGTGATTCCTGTCAAGGCTGCTTACACACTGCCAGGCTTGTAGCACCACTTTGGATAGATTCCTGCCAAGGGCATTTGGAAGGAAAAAGCTGGGGGCAGGGTATGTGGTGCCAGCAAGATTCATGCTGGTCTGTTGTGAGAGAGGTTCTGCAGTCACCCAGGAAAACTGCTGAGGCTGAGATGGAGGGGGCCAGTCTGCAGGAGAACACAGGGGCAGGGCATGCTCTAGGTGGAGAGGGTTTGTGCTAAACTGGTTCCCACAAGTGTCTGTATATCTAGGTTTGAGAGGGAAATGGCACCCTCCAGCTCCTTTGTTCTTAGGTCTTCCAAGGATCCCTGCTCCTCCAGCACCAGCTCTTAGTCTAGTAAGCAAATCTCTCTCCCATACACCCCAGGTGTTTTCAAACTGCTTCTTCCAAGCAGTATCTCCATGGGGCTGTTTGTTGTGCCATCTTTGTAAGGGCAGAGACTCAGTTTCCTCTCACCCTCCCTAGTCTCCCAGAGCCAAGCCTGCTCATTTTCAAAGTTCCAGGTGTTAAGTCACACTAATTATAAGAACTCAAGTTAAGCAACCCTCTGGTTTTGATTGCCACATGTTAGGGGGATTCATTTTCCCCATGCAGGTTCCCGGTGCCTGGGGTCTGCTCCTCTCCCTTCTCCCCGCCCCCCCGCCCCACCCCAGCATTCCTCTCTCCAGCAGACAGTCCCACAGATCCGTTTAGCTTTCAACTGAATCTCCATTCTTCCTACCCTCTTTGATGTGGCCTCTTCTCTACATTTTGCCATGGAGAATCTGTTCTGAGAGTGTTTGGGTTGTTTTCTGGATTATTTACACTGATGTGGGTATTATATAAATTGCATCCATAGGACAAGGTGATTTTAGGGTCCTCCTATACTGCCATCTTCCCTATGCTCTGTTTGTTTTGTTTATTCTTAACAAGGTTGATTATGTATTCATATGCTAATAACTATTGGTACTTTCTTTTCTTTTTTGCATTGTCTGTTCTCTTGTGCTCATTTTTCTATTGAGGTATTAATCGTTTCTTTCCTGATTGCAGGAACTCATTACACTTAAGTGACATTTTCTAGACTGTCATTCAGGGAACTTTATTACACTTTGAGATATTAATAGGTGTGTTGAAGGGAGGAAAAGATTTCCATGGTCAGATTTAACACATCATTTCCTAAGCTTAATTGACCATCAAACCTTTTTTGCTTTATTTCTTTTCTTCCTTTGTTTCTTTTCTTTCTTTCTCCCCCCCACCCCCCTCCCCCCACAAAGAGCACCCTCTAGCATCATTCAGGATGTGAGAGTTCTGGGCAATAACATTTGAGAAAATATTCTATAAAGGATATTAATACTTTATATGTTACATATGTAGCATGATTTTTCCCCATTACCATTTGTCTTTTACTCTACTTTTTTCCATACAGCATTCAGTTCATGTATTGAAATCTCTCATTATTTTCCTTTGCAGTTAAGTAATCTAGAATATGAATCCTGAAGTCATATTTGTTTGCTTTGAATCCTGGCACCATCGCTTGTGGGGACCCTAGGAAAATTACTTAGAATTTTATCTCCAGAAAATGGGAGAGGTATTTGAATATAAGAACCTATAAAGTTGTGGGGATTAAATTACTTAATACGGGTAAAGCACTAGAATTGTGTTTGACCCAGTGTCAGATATTTATGATGGGTTATTTTTTGGATGATACAAAAAGTCTTTCCCCATTATCCATGTTGTAAAAAAAAATTTTTTTTCTTCTAGTATTTTTATGGAAATTAATTTTGCTATTAGCTATAGAGCAAAGAGTCTACTGTTTCCCCAATGGTTAGGTAAGTTTTTCCAACACCACTTATTAATTATTTCTCCCTTTATCATTTACTATTACTTTATTTTTCTAGATTTTTCTCTCCTGCTTGATCTGTTCTGATACCAAAACCCCTACTTTCCTATTTCCTTTCAGAAGAGTCACAGCCATGTTTGCCTATACATATTGGATTCCCTGTTAGAGTTATCCCATGAGATACTTGGTCAGGATGAGGACTTTGAAAATGGGGTTTGGATTTTTAAATACAGGTGGGAAATATAGATCCCACAGGCTTTCGATTTTAACTGTTACTATGCCTGTCAGTACTCATGCTGCTGAGGTCTAGATGGGATTATAGCTTGTGGATTCCCTCAGGAATGTTTGAACCCTAGTGTTCACTGTATCGCAGGAAAATTAATGTCTTTGAATTCCATCTGGCCTCTCTCCTTCCTTTTACATCAGCCACATAACCTCTAAATAGCTGGGAAAGATGTGAGAGGGAAGGGGTAATAACCTGATTCATCTCAGGTTGTGGGGGGAAAGCCAAATGGTCATAGTTGAGAGGAAGATGTGATACTGGGAGGCTTCATAGAGGTGGGGCCAGAAGAGAGTTGAGGACATTTCATTCAGAGCTGAGGGAAAACCAAAGTCCTGAGAAATATCCCCAAGGCCCAACACAACATTCTCCTTCTCTGCACCCCACTATCTCTTGTTCACCTTGTTCCCAGCAGCCTCTTTGCTATTCCTTAAACATTGCTCCCACTTTGAAGCATTTGCATGTGCTGATCTCCCTGAAAGGTTTCCCCCCCCCCCCCCAGGACCTATATTGCTTGTTTTGGAGTTAGTATGAGCCCTTTGCTCAAATGTCAACTTGGTGAGGCAATCCCAATGAGACATTTTACTTTTTGTTTGTTGTCTACCTCCCCATCCTAGAATAGGAACTTCCTAAGAAGTTTGGTTCTTTTGTTCTTTAATTTCTCTCAATACCTAGAACAGTGCCTGATGTACATAGGACTCCATGATTGATTGAAGGTGAATGAACAGAGGAGTGTTGTACCAGCCAGTGTCACTTACACAATAATTTGGAATGTGTCTGTTAACAATAACATATTTCCTCAGGATGTAGCTGCCTGAAGGACTCTGGATTTTCAAGCTCACCTCTAAAAACAAATTGTTTCTAAAGTGGGGGGTAAAAGATTGCATCTCTGGAAAGTTAGAACAGGCACATGTCTATGGTGGCTTCTTTCATTAAATGCCCGAACTTCATACCTGATGCTGCCACAAAGCCAGGCAAGGTGAAATGCAAGTTAAAACCACAGTGAGATACCATCACACCCCCACCACTATGGCTAAAATAAGCATACAGAAAATGCCAAATGTGGCAAGATTGGGAAGGAAAGAATTCTCACACATGTTGAAAAACTGTTGAGTAGCATATAGTAAACACATACCCGTGACTTAGCATTTCCACACCTATGTAGACCTAACAGGTAAAACTAATCCATTACGCTAGTGAGTCTGGAGAGACTAGAAAAGAACATGAGTGGTGCTCTGCGCTTCCGATAGCATTATGCTCTTTGATCTGTGTGCTGGTTATGCAGGAATATTCAGCTTTTGAAAATTCATCAAGCTGCATATTTACATGTTTACTGTATGCAAAATTTCCTGAAAACCATCAATTAGAGATGCAGGTCACTCATTTGCTAAAGCTACTTGTTACTTAGTACAAACTGAAACTATTTCAGGAAGCACTGCTCCAGCACCTGGTGTAGGGGTAGAGTAAGGTCAAGTGGAGGGTTTGGAGAGGGTTGGGAGGACAATTTCCAAAGGTGGCAGGAACACACCTCTAACATGATGCAAGAATGAAAACGGGCAGGAGCCAGGTGGGGTGGGGAGGAGGCAGCTGGTAGAAAGCCTTGAGTGCCTGTTTGAGGTCACTTATGGCCTCAAGGCAAACCCTGCCTCTGCTCAGGGGCAGAATGGGGAAAACTCTCCAGGCAGCCTCTGGGAGAGCAGCTATAGGCCATGCAGGTCAGTTTCCTAACCAGATATTGAGGAAAGAGAATATCCTCTGCTCATAAGTTGAATGTAGAAATTTTGTTTTAGAAGGCAGCAGAAAAGGGGCACCTGGGTGGCTCAGTGGTTGAGTGTCTACCTTTGGCTCAGGTCATGATCCTGGGTCCTGGGATCAAGTCCTGCATCGGGCTCCCCAGAAGGGAGCCTGTTTTCTTCCTTCTTCCTCTGCCTGTATCTCTGCCTCTGTGTGTGTGTGTCTCATGAATAAATAAATAAAATTCTTTTTTTAAAAAAAGAGTAGAAAGACAGCAAAAAATATATAAGGCAGGTCTTTAGTAATTTCTGAAGAGCAAGCTGCAGCAGAAACTGGCTGGTAGAGATAGCCCCACATTTCTTTCAATTAATGAAGCTAGGAAAAGAAGGACCAGAACATACAAGAACTCCAAGGCCCCATTGGAGGTGGGGGAGGGGGTGCTGATGGCTCCCCCTACACCAGATCTACACACTTTGGAGCATGCAGTGCAATGGCTCTGGCAAGGCTTTAAGGATCCCACTGCTAACATTGAAATGTGGGCATGGGAGGAAGACAGGACCTGAAGAAAGTAAAAGACCATCCCATTAACATTCAATTGCTGTGGAAAGGAAGGGAACCAACAAAAATCTATAGTTGAAAGAGAACCCCTCTTCAGTATTCCAGGGTTAGGCCTCTTGGAGAAGGTTGGAAAATGGTGGCTCAACGGTTTAGCACCGCCTTCAGCTCAGGGCGTGATCCTGGAGTCCCAGGATCGCGTCCCATGACAGCTCCCTGCATGGAGCCTGCTTCTCTCTCTGCCTGTGTGTGTGTCTCTCTGTCTCTCATGAATAAATAAATAAAATCTTAAATAAAAAGAAAATGGTAAATTGGCCAAGGATTTGCATTGTTTCCAGCCTTCCAGGAGCAGGTTCTTGCTAGAGAAAACCTCTAGCCCTCCCTCTCCGGGATCTGAAAAGGCCCAGCAGAAGCTGCGAAGAGAGGAGAGATTGGGAGCTCAGTGTTGCTAGTTAGAGAGTCTTTAATGATACTCGAGAGCCAGAACCTGCACCATCATCTGGCTTCCCTGTGGCCACAGTGTGGAAGCCTCCCAGCACTTGTACGTGTGAGAGGCAGGGAGGAAGTGGGAGTGGGTGGTGGGAGTTGAAGAAGTACAGGGCAAACCCAAGAGGTTTGCAAGAGGGAGATGGGTGCATAGGGCCAGCTCTGGCATGCTTACTGTGCATGTCCAGGCGTATATGCAGCATATTTGGGCAGTTAGTATGGGTATCGAGCCTTGAGTATGCACCATGTGCAGAAAGCTACACGAACAGAAAATATTCAAGCACTGGCTTGTCCCATTTCCTCTCTCAAGAATGTCCCAAACAGATCCCTCAGAGGTGGAAAGTTCCAGTTTTGTACCTGAGGAGATGCAGATAAGTCTAAGAAGGATGTTCAAGGTCAAGTCAACTGAACTTCTAAGTGCGGTGTTCTCTGTTTATGGGCTGAGAGCAACCTAGAGTAGACATGTGAAAGTCCTGACCATTTAGGGAAAGTCTATGTGAATTGTACTTCCTGTGAATAACCATTTAAGAGATTGGAGCTACTATCTTTAAGCCTCATAGCATGTGCATTGCGAAGAATAAAAATTCAGATAAAGGGCAGCCCCAGTGGCTCAGTGGTTTAGCGCTGCCTTCAGTCCAGGATGTGATCCTGGAGACCGGGTATCAAGTCCACGTCGGGCTCCCTGCATGGAGCCTGCTTCTCTCTCTCTCTCTCTCTCTGTGTGTCTCATGAATAAATAAATAAAATCTTTAAAAAATTTTTTTCAGATAAAACTTAGATTTGGATAGACTACTGCTTTCTAAATAGACACCAAAAGAGACCCAAACCCAAAACCTAGGTTCGGAAGGCCCAACACTGCTTTCCAGAGACATTTTTTAGAGCCAGTTTTTAGGAGCAAATAGTATCAGACCCAGTTGCCACCAAGGACAAGGAGAAGACAATTTTGCTGCATGGTGGGTTCTCTCAGTTTTCAGCAATGTGCACAAGACATCTTGGGCCCTCCTGGTACTTTCCGGTAGCTGATAGAAAGAATGATTGTTGATATGAAATATGTGGAGGTACTAATTTCTTTAGATAATAAAACTGTATTTTACAAGGCCTCAGAGGCACAGGAATTCTGATCCTCAAAATTCAGAATTGCCTGGAAGGCTCAGGGTTGACGTTCTTCATTTTCAAATACAAGTTCCACTAGATGTATAGTATCGGAACAAGGGAGGGGCGTATCCAAAATAGATCTTTCCTAGCTTTCATTGACCATTTCCCACAAATCTTAGAGAATCAAAGACCCATAGGCTTAGGGGATATTATAGGAGATTTGAGGATAACCATCCATTAGGACAAACCCTTTCTCTGACCTGACCCAGGCATATCAGGCCAGAGCTAAAAAGAAAACGGGCCAGAAGAGGCATCCATGGAAAAAGAGAAGCCAGGGTCCTCTATCTTGTCGAACCTTTTGTAAACTGGTAAGGAAAAACTGTAAAAGGATGCTCAAAGCCTTAGTGACCTGTTTCAACCAGGTTCTTATACACGTATTAGTTGTTCACAACCTGGTTTTAAATCCCTTAGATACACACCTCTATGGAGGGCATCAGAGCTGTGCTACAGCAGGAAGAGGCTGGGAACAAGGCTGAATTTTGCTCCAGAAGCTTGGACCATGTGAGATCCAATATCCTGTTAGCAAATCACAACTTTTGGCTCGACGTTAGGCAGTGAGATACAGGTTCTAGGAAGTGTGCATGTGAGGTATGGGGATGGTCAACAAAACCCCCTCACCTCTGGGCACGCCAAGGCCAAGCAATATCTGACAGAGCAATAGGGGTGGTAGTCTTGGTTGACTGTTTTTAGGGCTGATGTTCTCTTGCAGTTTCACCCACAAGATGCCACATCTCTTGAAGGCATCAGAGTCCTAGGAGATCCCCAGGCTCTAGAGAGATGCGGTATTCTTTATGCCAGAAAGGCTAGGGCTTTCCAAGTTGGGGTCACTGCCCACTGGTGATTCTCACCACTGGGGCTCTGCTGAATCTAACTACTCCATCAGGGAGGGACCAAGGGAACTCAGAATAGCTGATGGCCAAGGAAAGAGAGACCCAGTCCTGTTGGACTAGATTTTATATGAATTTTATATAAATTTTTATTTATTTATGATAGTCACACACACACACACACACACACACACACACAGGCAGAGACATAGGCAGAGGGAGAAGCAGGCTCCATGCACTGGGAGCCCGACGTGGGATTCGATTCCGGGTCTCCAGGATAGCGCCCTGGGCCAAAGGCAGGCGCCAAACCACTGTGCCACCCAGGGATCCCTAGACCAGTTTTCTATAAGTGAATTTGAATTTGGCATTGAGAGTAGTAGAAATCACAATTGTTTAATAGTATATCATTAAAATGAGTACTGGAATGTCCCCCGTGAAGACACTTTTTCCCCCAAGAGTCTTGCAGTTTGGTTCTGAAAGACTGACAGAGCTTTGAATGGAATATTTGAAAGTTGGAAAGCTTTACACCTGTGGAAATCTTTAACGAGGGAGCAGAACTCTGATGAGTGTTCCACTTAGAAGTCCTACCCTGAAACTTTTGATGATACTTAAAATAATAAAATTTAAAATTACATTCAGTTCTCCAAAATCTTAAAAATTTTATTGCTATGAGTATTATCCCCAGAATTCTTTCCTGTTTTCTCCTGGGAGTCACAATAGGGGTCTCTCTCTCTCTCTCTCTCTCTCTTTTCAGATAAAGTTAGAGCCATTGATTCTTGGTCTCTAGCTCTGCCCTCAGCATTTACCTTTGATTCCCATAAACTTTCACTTTAGAGGTGCCTTCACCTGATCAGTGAGTTTCTTGCCTGACCTCTTTCAAGACCTCCTGGAAATATCTTGCCAGAAACCTACTGTTCCATTATTTACAAATGGTTAGCTAACTCTTCATTTTCCATATTCTTCTTTTGATTCCAAGGGTAGCAATACCAACCAAAGGGTACATAACCTGTTTTTTCTAAAGCCTCTCCAGCCTGGGGTTTATTAAACTCTTAATTACTCCTTTTTGCTTTCTCTGTCTTCCATGCCAGTGTGCCTACAGAGGGATCGTGGAGGGGCATGACTCGCAATCAAGGAGCCACTCCCTTGCTGGCATGAGGCTCTCCTAACCTACTATGACCAGTTAGTCCCAGTCCTAGCTTTCAAATACAATTACCTGGGGAATTAAAAAAAAAAAAAACTACTGCTGGGTTCTATCCCACATCAATTAAATCGAACTCTTAGTATGAAACACTAGCATCAGTATTTTTTGAAACCCTGCAAATGTGCACCCAGAGTTGTGAAGAACCACCGGGAGCCATGGTTAGCCACGAGCCTTTGCTGAGCATCTGTTTGTATCCCGGTGTCAGCCCGTGCAATCACAGCACAGAGAAGTAGCACAAGGACTCTCCAAGTTGATCAAATTCTCCCACTCACTGCTTTTTGCCTTTTTTTTTTTTTTTTTTTTTGCCTTTCCCACTCTTCAAAGGGGCGCTTCTGTCATTTAAATGACTTCTGAGAACACAAGGGTGCTCTCTGCCTCTTTCATGAACTCCTCTGCAAATTTCGAAGCAGTTAGCACTTCAATCACTATTATTCATTCAGAAAATGTAAATCACCTTTTTGCTTTGAATTAATCATTTTCCATTTTCCCAAGGTGATTCAGAAATCCAGAGCTCACCAACAGTGAGTGAGCAGGTGTGTGGGCCCAGAGACACACCTCACCATTCCATTAACAGCAGAATTACACCCTGAGAGGTAGCTGACGGTGCCAACCACAATAAAAATCAGTTTCTGTCCAGTTATGGTAAACTAAAGAGACCTGTCTTTGAAAACACATTTTGATTTCTCTAGATTTCAGGCAGTGTTAAAATACATAATCAGTTCTAACCTTGTTTGCATTAATCTTCTTTACAGAAATTGCACATTTGCTTTCAAAGCACTGGGTTGGAGCATTTTGCTGCTATGTGGAAACCATATCAACAATCATCCTCAGGACATGAACTGCACCTGCACATAGAGCCCATGCAATTTTAATAATGTCTGCTAACCTATTGATAAGCACACAGGCAGGAACATACAAGACTAGACTAGAGAACCATCAAGCCAGCAAATGTTTGCTTTCTAAGAATCCTCACTTTCTGTGACATCTCATCAGAGGTTTAAGTCATTCATTCACTCACTCATTCTTCAAGAAACATTTTCCTAGATGTCTATTATGTACCAGGTCCTGTGCTTTGAGTTGGGATTGGACTATTGAACAAAACGTAGCCTCCGCCTCCAAAGTCTATGGTCTACAGCTAATCACATCAGCAGACAATGACCTTTGCAAACTCTTTTCTTCTCTCTCCCTGATAATGTTCTTCTCCCATATCTTTGTTTGGCCCAATTCTATTCAACTCTTTAGATCTTGACAAGGTATTACTTCATCTGGAAAACTCTCCTTAGTGCGTCTTGTCAGGGTTTGGTACCTTTTCTATGTACATCCATACGCTCATATCCTAGGACTTGGCATTTTGTATTATAGGGACTTGTTTACATATCTGTACACCCTTAATGAGCAAGTTAGGGACAAGAGCCATGCCATGTCCCCTTTTGTGTCTTTAATGATGAGCACATAACAGGAACTCAAAAGATAATTGAATGCGTGATGGAGGAATTCACAGGGTATTATGAGAATGCAGAGGAGATACACCAAAAGAGACTTTCTGGAAGAGGTGGCTGTTAGGGGAAGCCATAAATGATAAGTCTGAATTACCCAGACTGGGGCTCATTAGAGGGTGGAAGCAGAAGGGCAACATGGACTATGCCAGAAAACTCCCAGCACAGTGGTGTTGATAGGAAGCAACATGTGAGGTAGGGTGAGAGGAGAGAACAAGTTGAGGCAGCTAGAGTAAGGTCATGGGGGGCGGGGATAGGGGGCTCTGACCAAACCAGACTCAAACTCCATTTTCCCTTTGGTTCTCATCTAAATGAATGAGCACACAGATTCAAGGAGTCCCAGGATCTGATCTCCAGGGGTTACACATTCGTTCCCGGCATAGACAAGAATCCCTGAGACACAAAATATACTAAAAACTCTTCTCTGATATAAGAACCATTTCATATACTGCCCCATGAGATTCAGTACATGGAGGAGGGGAGCTCCATAGGGGAGCTGCCCCTTACTGCAAGTTATGGGTAAAACACCTTATCAAGTGTGATGGATGCATCTTTGCTCAGTGTCTTCCTAAAACCCAGCTCTTCTTGTTTGACCTGGGCAGACCTGGGAAGAGCGTACGCCCTAATTTCTCCTTACTCGATTGTGTTTTTAATATACATTTCAGGAAAATTTACAGTCAATGCAACCCATTTAAGGTAATCCCAGGCCTTTAGAAAACCTTCTGTTTTAGGATCAGCTGATAGGATTCAGTCATTAATTAATTCAACAACCGTTTAATGAGTACTTTGTGCCAGACACGAAGCTGGAGTCTGGTGATTCGAAAATGAATGAGGCATGGTCCCCACACTGCTCACAGCCTAGTGGAAGAAGCTCTAGGATATGGAAGTTGCTCCATGCAGGCAGTGTTGAGGCCATAGTTGACCTACAGAAGCCGGTGCTTCTTGAAATGTCACCTGGGAACTGCCTAGAAAAGCACAACCTGTGGTGTCTAAATGTGGTGTCTCTCCCGATCAGATGGGGGGGCCCCAAATATGGGCAATGATCAGATGGAAGCCAGTGGTGTGGGAGGTGAAAAATTTACTCAAGACAGAACAAAGGAGATCGAAGTTGACTGAATAAACTCCAAGGGAGCTGCTGGTAGGACCTGGAGGGAGCCAGTGGGTAGAGGCTATATTTCAAGGGGAAGGTGAGGAGGTATGAGAACACATGGAATCTTCCCTTTTTTGGCAACTGTGCCTGGTTGTAAGAAGCCCATTGGTCAGTTAGGGCCTCTGGATATTTGGAGGTGGGTCCCCTGACAGGCCTGTCTGTATCCAGCCAGGGGGGCGCTGTGGGCCCCTTCTACATCCCATCACTCAAGCCTGTGTGCCTAAAAGCAGCCTCTACACAACCTTGGGCCCCTTTTCCAGATCTACTGAATCAGAATTCAGGGGATGGGGCCCAGCCATCTGGGTGTCAGCAGACCCTGCAGATGATGCCAAAGCTCATTTTTGTTTGGGAAAGTCTGGTATGAGATTGAGTCCTACCAGGCCATGGTGGAGGATCCATTAGCCTTTCCCAGCCTTCCTCTCCACAACTCCCCTTCTTAGCAAACTCCTGCTGATCCTAGAAAACACCAATCCAGAAGGATACTCCTCCAAAATGAAGTAAACGCTAAGTTATCATGAAATGGCAACCCCAGACCCTTCTAGCTAGAATCACAGGGATGGAGAGCTTCATGAATATCAGTGTGGCACGGACTGGACGGGCCAGAGTCATTTCAGTGTCGACAGACAAGGAATCCGAGGGGGTGATGTCATCCTTGTCTCCATTCCGCTCCCTGCCACTTGAGGGTGGGGAAGATTTTTTTTTATTTATTTAAATTTCACTTTTAAAATGTGTTTTAAAGAAACTATCAGCTTGGCTATTCAAACCAACCAACCAGCCAACCAACCAACCGACCAACTGACCAACCAGGAGCTTCAGAGTTATTTCAGAGCATGGGAATAGACACAGGGTAAATTGAAACAATAAAATAAGCAACTTGAATGCTTCGGAAAATAAAGGAAGAGGGAATGAGGTCACAATCGGAGCATGTGAGTTTTGTAATCTTATGGTGGCTCTAAACAAATTCAAGCAGATTGCTTGCTTTCTGGAGTTCCAGTAAAATGGATCTTGCCACCAGTGGACGGTTCAAAGCTCCTGGCTGGGGTTTTCTGGCTTATTGCCTTGTGTTATTAGTGACCTATTTTCACTGCAGTGAGATCAGCCATGTCTGCGGGCCTTGAATCAGCAGTTTCCCCTCCACTCACTGGCTCCAGGCTGGCAAAGCTGACACTAGTTTTCACAGAAAGCACCACCCCTGCGCTCTCCCTGGAAGTGGGGAGAGCACCGTTCTGTCATAAAGATGTTGGCTTTGACCAGAGGCTGCCCTGACAGCCAGCTGTCATGTCTCCTTCAAATAAGCTGCTAAACTTGGAATTAGCGTGGCCTAATAATTAAGCAGGACTAAAAATAGCCCCAAACTGCCTGAGCTTTGCTTAAATCCTACCCAGGTGGGAGAGGTGGTTTAAAAAAAAAAAATCTAACTGCAAAACCATATTTTGTAAGGCTTTGCATGAAAATATGGAAATAACTGCCCAATATGCAAGCTGGGGAGACGATTCAGGTCATCTGATTCTCAAAAAACAACCTTTTGAATTGCACACTGATTTGAGATGATCAGTCCTTGGTGGTTATTGTCTTGGTGGACACTGAAAGCAGCCAGGAGCTGTACTCCGAATATGCTGAGAATACCCTCCCACACATTTCACGGAGAGAAAGTAGCTATTGGTTTAGGGCTACAGAGAGCCTGTTGCCAGGCAGATGAGACGATGAGCAGAGTTCCACGAGAGGGCGCGCTCGCCACTGTGCCTCGGAGCCCAGTGGCCTGCATTCCCCGCGGTGGCAGCTCTGTGCCCCCTGCAGGGTGCCCCTGAGAGCCAGTGCTCTGTGTCCTGACTGCCTTCTGGCTGAGATCAGTAGGCAGATGCGCTCTCTGCGACATCAGAGAAGCAACTTCAAAGGAGGGGAAATCAAGCAAAACATTAAAAATAAAAGGGAAAAAAGTCCCCAAATACATCTAGAGTAACTTTTCTCTGTAGTGATTGGCCTTTGGGTGTTCACTTCTTGATGCTCTAACGGTAGGAATATGATAAAAGGAAAGTACGCTTATCACAGTTACCCGTGTCTAGCCCAAAGTCAGAGACAGCCATGGCCCCAACAAAACAGGGACAATGGGCAGGGCGGGGGGTATTTCAGGAGACCCTTCACTCTCATTGGCATTTCCCCCCTCCCACTAAGACACCTTGGCCTCACACTAAGCTAGCCCCCCCTCCCCTGCCCCAGGGCCATTTCTTCCTGCTCTAACTACCCTGGCCTCCACTCATACTCCCTCTCTCCCAGTTCAAAACTCACCTCCTCAAAGGCATCCAGGGAGGGCCAGCTGATGAATGGAAGGATAGATTTGCTTCATCTAGCCACCAGGGAAGAAATGGAACAATGGAGAGAGCAATGATGCAAGATGGAGGACTTGGACTCAGCGTGACATACCTGACAGGCAGCAGGGTTTTGCAAAAAGACCTCTGCCCCCACCTCCACCTCCACCCCACCCTCCACATATCTGGATTCAGAAACCAAGACTCCACCATGTACCAGCGGCAGAAACTAGAGGAGTCACTCATCCTTTCTAAGCTCAGCCTTCTCATCTGAAAAAAAAAACGATAATCAAAATATCTGTTCTATTCTATAGGTTATTCTGAGACTAAAATAAGATACTGTAGGTGAGACTCTTTGTGCGTCATAAGGAGCTTTATAAATATAGTGAATACCTAACCCTGAAGCTGTTCAAGCATTAATAAATTGACAGGCGTAGCTGAGAAAGGAAGGAAAATTTGAATTAGGTCATATCATCATCACCACCATCATCATTTCACATTTCAGAAAAAAAAAAAAAGCATCACTAAGTTTCTTCTTGAAGAGAATCTCTGATGCTATGAATCTGTCTCTTGTCATAGATTACTCAGGGTAGGGACTGGGAGTTTGAGTCACCCCAGAATTCATATGTTCAAACCCTACTCCACAGTGGGAGGATATTAGGAGGTAGAGGTCTTGGGGAAGTAATTAGATGAGGTCATGAGAGCAGAGCCCTCATGAATGGGATCAGGGCCCTTGTTAGAGTCACAAGAGTTACTGCTCTCTGCCCTCTTCCATGTGAGTATGCCATGGGAAGTAGATAGGCTGCAACCCGGAAAAGGGTTTTCACCAGAACTCAGCCACGCTGGTACTCTGATCTTGAACTATGAGAAATAAATTTGTTGTTTATAAGCCACCCAGACTGTGGTATTTGTTACAGCAGCCAAAATGAGCTAAAACATCCAAACTGCCTTGACTCAGAGAAGTGTTCCTAAAGATAAATATCTAGAGACTCCTTGCAAAGATTTTTACTGTGAGAAATGTTTATTATAGACTTGTGCAAAATTGGAAACTCTATCCCACATGGAGTGGTTTAATTAAGCCTCTCTTCAGAATGAATTATTATGCATCCATTAAAATGACACAGAACAACATGTAATGATATTTTAGAAAGAGTCCATAATAAGGAATTAGTGGGGGGAAAATAAACAACACGTATCATAGACTGACACTGAAATTGTGTGCACAAATGCATGTAGAAAGCATACCGAAGAGTTCAATAGAATATATGTCAACATGCATGCTTATAATCTGAGAAGGCGGGAATTAAGAATTTCTCTAATTTTATACTTTTGGTTTGGATTTATTTTTTACTGTCCTATAAAGAACATAATATTATTTGGGTAATACAAAAAAAAAATCCCTAGTTATCATTACATATAAAATAAACAATTCTGAGCTCTGGAGAAGATCAATGGGAGACTTTTGAAGCCAGGAGCTCTCCGAGGGCACTTAGTACTTCTCTGGAAGAAGAGGCACCCAGACCAGACCCCTGCCCCTCTGGAGCCTTAGTATCTAAGATGACTCAGGACCTCATCTGGGATTGCTGCTCAACTACCTCTATTGTGTTCGCTTATCGGATGAGGCCTGAGAGGGGGAGTTTGCCCCTAAAGTCTGTGTGAAGAAAGAAATAACACCAAAACCTAATGAATATTTAGTCTCAAGCCAATGGGTGACCAATGGGTGACTTAGCAACATAATGATTCTATAAAAGGAAGAGGGTCCCTGGAATACAGCAAAGGTATGAACTCCTGGTTCATTGCCTTTGACATGGGCTGGGTAAGAATCACAAGGAATAAGAGAACAGCTGTAGTAATTGGCACAGAAATCTACACTGTTCATCTTGAAAGATCTCTCTCCTCGAAGTATCTAATAGACTTTATTGATGCACTTTTTTCTATTTAGTGTATAGTCAGTCGATATGTAGAAAGAATGCTAAAGGTCACAGCTTATATTATTAAAATTCTAGCAAGTACACCAGGTCCTGGGCTTGCAAATGCATGCAAATCTCCTCATTTTAACAGCTGATTTATTATTGTTAGTTCTACCCTGTATCATCTGGTTAGAGATCAGGTCTAATGAAGCCTCAGGAGCTGATTTTATTCCCATACAGGCTTGTTAGCTTCAGAGAGAGAATTTTCCCCATAGCCACAAAACCCTTCTCCTAAGCCCTTAACCTAGATATGTCAGAAGGAGCATGAGGCATCATAAGTCCTGGGAAAACAACCCTAAATCCTTGTCTCACTGAGACAGTAGTCCCGTGTTCCTAGGAACAGGAAACCGCTGGTCATTTGTTGTGGGGTGGCCAGAGGAGGCTAGGAGGGAAGCTTGGTTTGGCAAAAATGATGCAGAGAAGGGACTTGCCAGACAGGAAAGGTAAAAAGATGATGTCTTCAGGCTAGCTGTGTGGCTGAGAGTCAACCAGTTGGGCAGTGATGACTTGCAGCCTGTCGCTCTACAGAGCCAGGTAGGAAGAAGAAAAGGCAATGGAAGTACCTAGAAGAAGAGACTGGCAAAAGCAGAGAGAGATTTTTCTGCCCCTCTTCAAAACACTAGCATCCTTCCCTTCTCTCCTCTGTGGTCCCCATACCTCCTGTTTTATTCCTCCAGAGTACTCGTCGCCCCATGTCACTCTTGCCTATTTGTCTATGCTCCTTAGTGAACTTCAAGCTTCCTGTGGGCAGAAGCCATGTTTACTTATCCACAATGGGGAAGAGGCTGGTAGCCTCCAAGCCCTCCACACCGCAGGCTCATAGTAAATGCTTAATAAGTACAAATCAGTGAATGACGTGTGCCAAAAGCCCTGTCCTGAGGCAGGGGTGACCAACACATCCTCACGAAGAGGAGCACAACACAGAACTTGGAGATTGAAGTCAGCCCCTTGGGTGGACTTCAGGGACACGTTGTTTCTATTGATTTAAATTCAATTAGCCAACATATAGCACATCATTAGCTGCAGATGTAGAGGTCTGCTATTCACCAGTTGCATATAACACCCAGTGTCTAATACATCATGTGCCCTCCTTAATGCCCATCACCTAGTTACCCCACTCACCACCTCCTCCCCTCTTCCAACCCTCAGTTTGTTTCCTGTAATTAAGAGTCTCATGGTTTGTCTCTCTCTCAGATTTCTTCCCAGTTTTCCCTTCCTTCCCCTATGATCCTCTGTGTTGTTTCTTATATTCCCCGTATGAGTGAAACCATATCACTGTCTTTCTCTGACTTATTTCACTCAGCATAATACCCTCCAGTTCCGCCCATGTCAATTTAAATGGTAAGATCTCATCCTTTTTGATGGCTAATATTCTGTGTGTGTGTGCATACACACACACACACACACACACACACACACACACACACTACATCATATCCATTCAGGGACAAGTTTTAAACAAGGAGGCAGGAAGAACTCTGACATTCCTTGTTGATGAGAAGAATGAGACTCTGGAGTTGAAATGGCCTAGAAATCTTGTATGCTTGCTATACCCACTTTGATATGAGTTGTAGAATATTTTCTTTGGTTCCTTATACCTTTTAATTTAATTATGTGGGGAAAAGTGGTTGCTATGCATTTCAAATACTCCCAGGACTGATGGGCACATAAACAGAAAAAGGGTGGAGAGGAGCCACGTCACCAGGCAATTTCTTCTAGGCATCTGGGGAGACTTGTGTAAAATGCTCTCATGGGGTGTTACCTTGCACGTAAAATAGTCCTTAACATCTAGTAAGTGCTTTTCCTCTCTGAGGGCTGCTTCTCTTTCTCCTACATCATTGATTTATAAAGGGAGTTGTTCCACTCCCCATTCTTCTTAGTGGTACAAACCAGGAGACTGGTCTATTCACAGGTGCCCTTTCTTAAATGGGCATTCTTTTTATTTTTTAAGCATTTATTTATTTATTTGAGAGTGAGCATGAGCACGGGGAGGAGCAGGGAGAGAGGGACAATCAGACTCTGCACTGAGCATGCAGCCCTACGGAGGGCTCGATCTCATGACTTTGAGACCATAACCTGAGCCAGAACCAAGAGTCAGACACTCAACTGACTGAGCCACATAGGTGCCCTAAATGGGGATTCTTACAACCCATTATAAGTTCGCAGACTGACGACTGTGTCTGAAGATTAAGGATCAGAATTTCTAGCAGAGGAGAAGGTGGAGGAGGAGTTAGGAATAATTGTGTACCAATTCTGGCTTCAGTCAGCATTATAGAAGGAGATCTCTGCCAAGGTTTAGGGGGCCTACCTAGAAATAGGGGTAATTGAGGAAAGGGAGTAATCTGAACTAGCACTCTTTGCTAGAAAGAGCCAGCAATAAGGGGGAAAATCAGCAGAGAAGCAGATAGCCTATATTCTTAAGCCTGTGGGCACCCACTAGTGACATGGTTTAGGGAGCAGAAAACTGGCCTGGGAATCTGGACACCCAGCTGTTCTGAGTGTCAGCAAAGCAAACATTGGCTCCTCAGCAAGCGAGATGGGCCTTCTCCACCCTCACACTTGATGCTTCCCCTCACACGGAATGCTCTGTCCCAGATCCCCTTGTCTTCGGGTCTCAGCTCAAATGCACTTCCTCAGAGAGGCCTTCCTAGATATCTCTCCCCTCACTTTGTGGCCATTCTCTGCCAAGTCACCCTATGTCATTCGCTGTCTGAAGCTGTTCTGTACACATTCTTGTTTGTTCTATTTACTGTGTCCTCTCACTGCCTATATAAGCTCCATGAAGGAAGGGACTCTCTCTTTTGTTCACTACTTTATTTCAAGCACTTAGAACAGTGGTACCTAGTAGGCCCTCGATTTATAAATGAATAAGTGAATGAATGAATGGAATAGCCTGCATATGAGGTTCAAGATAGCAATGGGAAAGTACTTTCCATTACCAACAGGATAGGTCTCTTCCCTTGAAAAGGAAATGTGCATTTCCTGAAGGTAAGGACCAGAGTACAAAGTGGTGTTTACATCACAGGGAAAGCCTTTATTTCCATACTGAAGCACTAACATTTCCTCCCCAATATGCATGTGTGCATGTGGGTGGACACACCAGAAGGCAGCTGTGAAGCTGGGGTGGGCCGGGGCCAGTAGGCAGGACAGAACTAACAAACTAACCAAGTTATCACTGTGATGTAGAGGAGATTGTTTACATACAGCTCCCAGAAGGCAGAGGATGGCTTTGTCTTACTATTTGGGTACAGTGACAAAATATAATTTAAAAAATCCCCAGGAACTTGTTTCATTCTCTTGAACAGCTGCTGCCCATGGGCAGGTGCTCAGGGAAGGGACACCAGCAAGCTTAGACAGCTCTCATTTGGTTGTTTTCCATCTATCCACACCGCTCAGAAGACGAAAGAGAAACAGGCCTTCCCATCATGTCCCCTCTGCCCACTGTGTGTACCTCGGATCTGGGCTTCCAGGAGTGGTGGTAGCCTGGCCCTGCCCAGAGGGGGCCGTGCTCCAGCCTCATTCTCTCTAAGGACCTTTTTCTGGTAGAATGAGGGAGGACATTCACTATTGAACAGTATGGAGCTAATGCCTTCTTTATTAATCACTTCATTTATAGAAGATGTCCTAATGAGAGGAGTGGGGGAAGGGTATGCTGAGAACAATAACCCCCCCATATGTTGGTATTTGATACAGTTGATCGCTTTCACATAGACCATCTTGTGTTCCTTTTAGTCCTCATCAGTGCCCTTCATGTAAAAAAAAGAGCAGGTATTTTTCCATCATCATTTTACAGAGGAAAAATCTGAGTTCAAAAGAGGTGAATGACTTGCTCTAGGTCATGGAGGACTCAGTCTCCTCATCCCCACATGCAGTATCCAAAGGCAAATTTCTAGGGAATGAAACAAGACTGACAGTCTCTTTTGTCCCAACCAGATTCTCTCTGTATAAAATTTTATGCAGATACAAGAAGAACCTATTTTATAATTTATAATTTTGTTGTGTCAGACAGGCTTAGCATGGTGCCTGGTGCACAAGGTAATTCTTGAACGGTGGAAAGAAGAGAGTTCTTCTGTTTTAGGGAATGAGATTGGCTACCCGGTACACCAAAACCCTCCTTATGAGAATAGCATTAGGGCAGAAGCCCAGTACAGCTGCCTGCAACTCAGTATATAGGAACTGACTAAATAGAATTTTGGAAGTAACAGAGACCCTAGAGGTCATGAAGAGCCACGAAGCTTTGTTGCTGGTTACTTAGGCTCCTCTGCAGCTGCTTGTCTGTTCCTGACAATCAGCTGATCTGAACTCACATTCCGTACACCAACATTTAAAGCAAATACTTCCTGGACTAAAAATAAAGTACACATAAAAGTCTGTTTAAATGAATCATTCTTCTTTTGGAAGCTAAAAAGGGGAGGGAAAGGAACAGTTGATATGCTCTGGGACTAGCAGCTATGAACAGCTTTGATCCTCTGAGAATTTCCAAGTTGAAAACACCATGTGAGATGATTCCTTCCCTTGGGATATGGGCTGCATCTGACCTTGTCCTGTGAGTGTTAGTTTTGACTCTCTCTCTATCTCTTTTTCTCTCTACCCCTCCCCTTGCCCCTCCCCCTTCCCCTCCCTCACTCCTTCCCTCGCCCTCGCCCAGCCTGTAAATGACTTACTCAGTAAGAAACTTGGGGCTGACGAGATAAGAGAGGCTGGAATGTGTCCTAGCCTGGAGTCAAACAAGGAACCTTATTATTTAGAATAATGTTAGAAGTTGGCCACCAGTTCTGGGGAATGGCCTTCCTTTTCCTTTTGTCTTCCATCACATGTTCATTCACTCATTTCTTCATTGATGGTCCTATAAACATTCATTCATTGTTCCACAGATGGGTACAAATATGAATAAGAGATCATCTCTACTGTCAAGGAGCTCTAGTCAAGTGGGAAGGTGCAGGAATGAGGCTGAAGTGTGGTAGAGACAAGACACAAAGGACCTTGTGTGCTGTTCTAAGGAGTTTGCATGTGATCCCACAGGTCAGTATTTCCTGAACTTGGGGTGGAAAACTGTCTGGGTCAATTTTATTAGAAAGAATTTATTAAATATCGTTAGTATTGACAACTTGTTTTTATTACAACATAAACCAGGTAATATAATCCCAACATTTACAATCCTTGTACAATAATAAAACCAAAACAAATTTATATAAGGTAAAACCCAATCTAATGCAAATTAACAAAATTCACTTAATGCAATGGATGTTACTGTTTAACTGAAACCAAATGGCTCCTGGCATGTGACTGTGCACTCACAGAAAGCGTGTACGTACATTATTTTAAATTCAATATGCCTAAATGACCATGCGCTAAGTAATGACTCAACTCATCCAATCCTTCTTTCAAATCAAACTAGCATGAAACTGCCATCCAAAGAGACTGTGGTGATGTCACATAGCCATCACATCCCTTACCTAGGTGTCCCTTTCATTTATTTTCTCAATAGCCCAGGACAATAAAAATAAGGCTGCTTGGCTCCTGGTCACAAGAGTCCATCAAATGACCCAGAAGATGCATCTATTTAAATTTTAAATGTTCTTAAAATTAAAAAAGGATTTTTACAAACGTCTAAGAGACCCCATCAGCCGCAAGAGGACAAGGCCAAAGACCATAGCCTGATATTTGAGGAGATATTACATAAGTGCTTGGGGCCCGCTGCTGACAGATTTTGAACAAGAAAGTGAGGTAATCGGATTTCCCTATCAGGGCAATTATACACCAGGGGCAGCAATGATGGCACACGAGAGGAAAGAGAAACCAGGAATGAGGAGTTCACTTCGGAGATAACTATGATCCTGTAGGCGATTGATGATGAATGACCCAGCGAAGGCAGGATGAGTAATGAGGTGTAAGAGAATAGATTTTTAAAAAAATGAGAGAATAGATCAGAAAGGTCTGCAAAAGGCAAGATGCATAGAACTCGGGGACTGACGACATGTGACAGGTGAAGGAGAAGGGACATTTCTAGCTCAGGTGACATTATTAAACCAGAGTGACAATGTAAAGAAGGTGAATTTAGGCCACTTAGGCAGGGGGCTGTGAACTACTGGGATGAAGATAGGCAAATACTGTGGGCTAGAACTTTAAAGAAAAGGCTTCTAGAGATGAGGCTGGTGTGCTAGGATGGCCAAGTGGTCACCATCCTGCAAAATGTAACTTCAACATCCAAGAGTGGCTCAGTGCCCACTCCCCCAACACCCAAATACAATGATTCTCCTGCCTCCCCGTTGCTACCCAAAGTCCCACCCCAAATGACCACAGCTGCAATAATCTAACTTAATACTCTGATATTGAATATATATTTAAAGTGAAAAATCTGAAGAGACTGGCCATCGATGATAGATGGCCTGAATCCCAGAATGTGATGGAGCAACTACAAACATGGCATTTGTAATCACTCAGACCATGGCTCTAATTCCTGGTCCACCACTTGCTTGTGATGAAATCTCGGCAAGTCACTTATCCTCTGGTCTTCCTTTTTGCAAATCGGGGTTATAGAATCTGAGTTCAAAAGCTAATTAGGAGCATTAAGTAAAATACTGCCTATGGTGTCTAGCACAGTGCCTTCAACGTCCTGGTCAACGAATCTGTCCCATTCTCCTAATATAACAATCAAGAGCATGAACAAAACCAGACTTCCTGGATCTAAACCGTGATCTACCACATTCTAATGACATGACCTTGGATAAGTAAACTAACTTCTCTGTAACCCAGAGGGATAACTCTATTCTCTAGTGCAGCGAATTATTGGAGTCAACTCATTGAGTTAACGTTCACAAAACTCTGAGCACCATGTGCCTTGCACATAGTATGCACTATCTAAGTGTAAGCTGTTATCAACATCATAATTACTCCACCATTCTTCCAGTAATTAAATTTGAGATTCTTTCTTGGTCATCGTTTTGGTGGAAGAGGATGGACATACAGTGTGGTGCTGGGCAAATAAGCCACTGAGTGCAAAGCCCCATGTAGAGAGGAGGAAAAGAAGGTTGACAGTCTTCAGGGTATGCTTTGCCCATCTCTCAATTTTGTCCAAGACAGGCTGGTGGCTGCAGGGCCTCAGGAGTGAGATGGAGAATAACTGAAGTCCAAAGTCCGGTGATGAAATGGGAAGACTGTCATCGTCAGATGTTTGCCTGAGAAGGAGGCACCTGGATGGAAGTTCTGTGGGTGCTTCTGAGATATGACAACACTTATTGTTTTCAGTGAACTTTACTTTTCACTTAATGGTAGTTAAATGCTACAATTATGCTGGATTTTGTCCCAAAGTAGGAAGAGAAGCAGAAAGCAAACACACACACACACACACACACACACACACACACACACACACACAACCTTCAAACCAACATGCATTTCCCAAGGGTTAAATCCAGAAAAGTTAGAAGCCCAGTTAGGAACATGGGCCAGTGAACAAACATAGATTTTTCTGACATATTCAGCATTATCATGTCAAGTTTCTGACCCTAATCAACCAAGGTCATGAACAGACTAGTCCTTTTAAAAATTCTATGAAAGAAACTGCTGTGCGTTTTTCTCTCTGGACCCTGGACTCTCTCACTTGGAATACAAATGTGGCCTGGCTCTTTGCTGAAAGGACTTTAAGCCTGAGCTGAGTTCTCAGTGATTTGCTGCCTCCATCAGGATCAGAGAAGAATATTCCTTAATGCATTTCAATCTGTTTAACCCTGAGAGGATGCAATGACTTTGGGTGAAAATGAAGCAGAAGGGTCTATTGGAGACGGAGACATTGTTTATCTGGGTACAGATTTTAATTAGACTTTTTCCCATATTAAAAAAAAAAAAGATGCCTAGGAGTATAATGTAGAGAGAGTTCTTTGGGGTGAGGCAGATATTAGATCCAATTCCCACTCTGCTACCCACTCTGTGTGATCCCGGGCACATCACTTAACCCCCTGAGCTCACTGGCCTCACCTGTAAGACAGCAGTGGGACCTGCCTTATAGGTGGATTATAAAGCCCATCAAACTCTGTCCCTGACTCCTGCCTCTGCCTTCTAGCCATTTCCTGCCAGCACAGCCCTCGTTAGGCATATCGGGCCTCTCAGGGCTCCCTTTTTGTCTCTTGTTATTAAAAAAAAAAAAGATTTTATTTATTCATTCACGAGAGACACAGAGAGAGAGGCAGAGACACAGGCAGAAGGAGAAGCAGGCTCCCTACAGGGGAGCCCAATGTGGGACTTGATCCCGGGACTCCGGGATCATGACCTGAGCTGAAGGCAGATGCTCAACCACTGAGCCACCCAGGTGCCCTTGTCTCTCATTCTTATTCGAGTCAAGATTCATCTGCTTGAAACAATCTCCCCCACCCCAATTTTCCAGGCTGATAGCCATTCATCCTCCAGACGTCCCTATGGATGCCACTTCCTCCAGGACGTCGTCATCTTTAACACCCCACCCCCACCCCAGTTAAAGTTTAGTTTGTGTGTCCTATGAGCCCAGAGCACTTGTGCTTATCCCATCAAAGCACCTAAAATGCTACCCTGTTGATTTTATCAGATCATCCCCATGGACTGTGAGCTCTGTGCAAGCAGAAATCCTGTCCTTCTAATGGAGCAGTATCTCCAGGGCTTAGTGCAAGACAAGACACACATGAAGCATCCAATATATATATTTGCAAAGTGAATGAAAAAAATAAGTGAACGAAGACTGGCAAATATTATTGTGTTGCTCTTTGTATGATCCTGAGATGAAAGTTAGTGCGTGAGAAGTCACACTCTTAGAGCATACTCCGGGGTATTTTTCCATGTTGCAGCGCCTAATATTTGCAGTAGTCCCCAGGGCCAGACCACCCCCTTGAGCTCAGACTCCACCTTCCTTTGAAGCTGAGACTGCTGGCTTTCCTTGTGCACACCTTCTATTTCCTGTGAGTGCCGCCCACCTATGGCACTCCAGCCAGGACCTTCAACAAAGCTTGAGGCCCAATCTCCTGCCCTTGCTGATCTAGCATGTCCTTCGATCCCATTTCTGCCCAGTCCCATGCGAAGGGTTACACAAGATTCGCTCTGACTTGCTATCTTTGAAACTATGTGACCAAGTAACAGTCCTATTGATCTTTAATGAAGAAAGATCTAACCCAAGTATTGTCCTTTCTTCCTCTCCCATAGGTCAGATTTTCTAAGAACATACTAGAAGGGGGAAATCTACCTCACATCACTTTTCTCCTTGGAACTCGCTTCTTAGTGCCCTATTCTCCTTCCCATTCTGCCATAGGCTCCCACTCTTCCTCACTGGTCATCACTGGGAACTCCCAGTCAACCCCCATTAATCAGTTCTTCTCCCCTCTCATGGATTCAGACAAGAGGTTGATGCGGGGCTGACCACATCCCTGTCAAGTGCCTGGACCTTTCATTCTACATTGTGTCAACACAAAGGGGTAGAGATGTTTCGGTCTTGTCTAAACAACTAGGGTAATTCAAGAAACAAACAACATATTTTCCTCTTAACTTAAATCTGCACACTGCCCATGAATCTTCCTATGGCCTAAGGAAGAATATCAAAAAAGTAGACTTTTCTCGTGCAGTTTCCATCAGGGTACAAACCCATTCCCAAAGAGGCTCTCACTTCTCAAATACCTTATCCTTCCCACTCGGCAGAAAAATGACATCAAAGTGAAAATCTAACTCACTACCCAAAAGACCTGCTCCTGACCCAGAAGCCATCACCTTCCCAGTGCTACATTTCTCTAAGTCTGGGTTATTCAGCCTAAGGAAACTCAGGAGCACTCCTTGGCAATGGGGGAACACCCTGATCTCAGTGAAGTCTGGACCCCAAAGTAAAAGAGCTATGCGACTACAAGCTGGATCTCTAGATCCAGGTGACAAAGGCTTGAATACAGCTCTAATTTTCCCAGCTGTGTGACCTTGGTCATGTTTCTTAACCTCTCTGTGCCTCAGCCAATTATTTGTGATATGGTGGTAATAACAGTGAGGCTATACAAGGACTGAGGCTTTAAAGAGTGAAAACACTTACAGAACAGAGCTCAGCAAGGAAGATGTACTCAATACATTTTATCTACAGCCATATATATATATAGTTCCCCACTGATATAGACATGTCTATTACCTTTTCTGTTTGTCTAGCAAGTAATTGTTGAAGCAGACATAAATATACTCATAAGCATTTTCTGAGAACAAACACTAATTCCCAGAGATAGTGCAATCTGGAAATATTTTTCTGAATGACTCGTGAGGAAGTCTCAAAATGGATCCAGTACAGAAAGTTCACTCCTTATGAACTTTCAACTTACAGATGCCCATTAGGTGCAAATGGAACTTTTCCTGCTGTCTGCATTTTGGCTGAAGCCCCTAAAGGGAAGGTAATAAGTAGCATGCACCTCCCTCCTCAACTCCTCAATCCTATAGGGACCTGTTGGATACCAAAACTCACTAAAAGGTAGCCCAACTAGACTATATATATAGACTATATAAATGGAGACTAATCTAGTCTAGAGAGACTAGAAAGGAAGATGAGAGGTGCTTTGAGTTCTGATAATATTCTGCTTCTTGATCTGGGTGCTTAAATCTTGAAATTCCCAAAGGGAGCTCACTGAAGGGAATCCCCAAGACTAAAGATCATTCAGTTATTCTCATCACAGGAGAGTGTGACACATGCCCTCGAAGGCTTGAGGACATAGTAGTTGAACGTAGTTGAACAGAGACCAAAGCCTGCCTCATGGACAGACCATTTCTGAAGGCAGGAGCCTGCCTCAAGCTGCCCAATAGGGCAGTTGAAGACAGAAGCAGCAAGGGAGTATGCTTTCAGCATGGTGGAGCATGACTGCATGAGTCCTTGTGAGCCTTGTGGACACCATAGAAGATGTATTGAAACATTGTAAAAGGACCCCACCTTACAGAGTGGTCTGCAAGAGCAATGAAACCCCCATAGTAAGAGGCTAGAGATAGGACCACTGGGATGGGATTTGAGATGGACGGAGGAAAGTGGGTCACAAGAGGTCAGCTGAAGAAGGCATCAGCCATATCAGGAACCAGTACAAAGTCCCAAAATGGAGGAGCCACAGATGCACATTGTGCAAAGGGGTATCAAAGGGCCTAATACCGTGGCAGTGCCAGCCAAGAGAGAATCCAAAAGAGCACCAACTACATGAAAAGACTATTTGCCCTTCTTTCCCTTTTGCCCCACTCCCTAACCCTGGAGAAGCCCTAGGCAGCAAAGCAAATTGAGGAGGAAGAGTGAGTCAGAAAGAACATTGCCCAAGCAGAGCCCAAGATCAACCCTCCTTCCCCATTTCAGGACCCCCAGCCAAGGGTCAGCTCCATGCTATGGAAATGAGAGAAGTTTTAAATTGGATCTGAGATCAAAGATTTGATTTAGACTCCACTGAGTCTTTTAATACTCAAAGAGTCACAATTATCAAAGTAAGACTTGGGGTTTGTTTTTTGTTCTTTCATATAAAAATGACCAGGCTACAGAAGGGGACAAGAGAAGAAAATGCAGCAGCGTACATTTTCAAGGTGGTCATAGTGGGGGAAATTTGGCAGTTTCCTGTGTGTAGGTGTTGGACCCAGTGCATTCACAAGACATCAGTTAAAATAGGACAAAACAAAACATATGTCAAGCAAAAATCTCATCAGTCATGCCTTCTCCCACCAGACGGTTCTGAGCTATTGCTCGCCTGGGCTTGTCATAAATTGACCTGATCCTTGGCAAAAAGGTCTTTCTCCTTAAGATTGTTATGAAGGACCTAGATCCTTCCTTTCTTTTACCCTTTTTTCCTCTAACCTGCTGGGCAGAGGACAGTATGCCCTTCAACCACTCCTTGAATCCACAAACACCTACCCCAAGGACAGAAAGCACTGATCCTACTGACATCATTAGATTCGAAATCAAAGCCCTGTCTCAATTTCTCTCTAGGGAAAGAGATGCAGCATGTTTATTTTTCTGGCTACAAAGATATTGGGTATTTAATTTGGGATGGGGAAAGAGAGGTATGATTTAGTTGGGGAGAAAAGTAATTTAAGGACCTTTCCCAAGACATGAAAACTTTCTCTGAAAGAAGCAAATTTAGAAACTCCAAATGACTTCCAAGAGGGCTCACGAATGGACTGGAATGATCTTCCTTTTCTCAAAACAATAAAACAAAAGCAAACAAACCACAACCAAAAGCCCACACCATGCCAGTAATGCCAGTAAACATCAAGAACTCAGCCAGGCATTGGACATCCCCCTTCCTTCCCCTTCCCCCTTTTCTACTCTCTTTCCTTCAGGACAGACTTAAGTCATTTCTCATCACATATCCCACCTTATTATTGGTTCCACCATTCTTTGAAAGCGAGCCCCTTGGTCAGCCATATCTTCCTTTCACACTCAGGGAAGCCAATACAAATTCCACATGGAAACCAGGAGAGCCCAGAGGAAAGTGCTGGTCACTTTCTCTCGATTTTCTACTCTCCTGAAAGCTTATGGTCTAGTAGAAATTCTGAATTTTCTTGAAGCGTCTAGAAGAAGCACAGCTGGAACAGCAGTATCTAAATAAAAATGCTGCTGACCTGCTGATATTAACTAGTCTAAAAATACCATGAAGCATGTGGTTTTCGTTAGAGCAACAAAGCAACTATAGTATGACAAGCAGCCTGCCTTCCAAGATTACCCTCATTTACATGATATTATGTTACACGTGGAGCTGGACCCTTGGGTTTAAAGAAAAACACGAGTTCAGCAGCAAGAGGTGAAACGAAGAGCCAGGCGCTCGGCCAAAGGTTTGAGACTACCCAGGAACGACTGAGCTCACAGTCACATGGCCCCACTCCACTCAACACTCTAGTCACACGTCATTTGTTCTACTCATTTGGAACTTCTCACATATGGCTCTTATCGCAGGTAATGGTACGTAAGATCAGGGCAGAGCCTGCTTCTTGATCAAGACCACATCCTGCAGAGCATTTTCCACATGGGCTTTAGCACCTATGGAGCTGATGGGCAGCAATCCCATGTAGCTAGATAAGGTATGGGTGGAAAGCACACAGACTTTGGTGTCCTGGAGCTGTGTTTCAAGCCTCAATGGTTTCTTTTTTTTTTTTTTTTTTTTTTAAGATTTTATTTATTTATGTGAGAGAGCAGAGCACACAAGCAGGGAGGGGAGGGGAGAGGCAGGCTCCCCACTGAGCAGGGAGTCCAATGTAGGGCTCAATCCCAGAACCCCGAGATCATGATCTGAGCTGAGGACAGATGCTTAATCAGGTGAGCCCCCCCAGGTGCCCCATGATAGCCTCTTTAAAGCTCTTTAATCTTGGACAAGTTTTCTACTTTCCCAAGTCTCAGTTTGCTCATCTATAAAAAGAATATTAGCACAAAGGGGGATTAATGTTACTACATTCAAAGCTCATATTCATCGCGTGCTTACAACACACCAAGGATTCCACTTCATGTTGCTATAATGCACTATTCTAGTCAATGTCCATCGACACCTCGTGAGGAAAGTAGTAGTAGTATCCGCATTGAGAGATAAGGATGCTGTGGACCAAAGAAGTCACATAACTTACAGATGACACAATAAGTTAGTGGCTGAGCTGGGATTCAAACCCAGGTCTGACTCATGTCTTGCGTGGCTTGTGTTCTCATCCACAGAGTTTAAAGTCAACACCTAACCTGACTACAACAGGCAAAGAACTAAGTGGTTAAAGGCAAAGACTCTGGGTTCTTCCTCGCTGATCCTTGTGTGAACTTCAGTTTCCTCCTCTGTAAAATGGGGACAACGGGGCCTACCTCATAGTAGGGCTGTAAGATTACACGGCATAATATGCATATGGCTTTGGGAACATTCCTGCCACGTGGAAGTGACTCTGCTATGTTTACTGGTTTTATTATGCTAACACAACCGACAGGTCAATGATGATGGGGGCTGGAATAAGGGCATATGAGAGAGGATGAGCATGGGAGGCCACCAGGTGACTGCTCTGTGGCACCTGTAAAACCCCCATGGGAAACTTGCAGGGTGACTAGGAACAATTTCAAGGATACTGAGTCCGTACTTATGCAGATAGAGGAATCCGGAGATTTTACGATATTTATAAGACTTGAGCTGGTGAAACCAGGAGACATCTGGATAGGAAATGTGATGCTAAGCAGATAGATGTACACCTCAGGCATGGCCCCACAGCTGAGGGCTGGGGAGTCAGGTTGGGGAAGTTCACTGCTGGCTTGGTCCAGGGTGCGCCCCCCCTCCCCAGGTACCCCTGCTGTCTGATGATGTCACTATGTGAAGTCACACGTGATCCGGGGGATGCCTAGTGATGGAGCTGACTTGTCTGGCTCATCAACCCCATAAAATCATTTTCAGATCATGCCTATTTTGAAAGACTAGAAGTATAGCCAGTGGGAGGCCTCCATGATGATAAGATGTTCCAATACTGACTTGGGAACTTCTTAGCAAACTGTGCAAACAAGGAAAAAAAAAAAAAAAAACAACCTCTCTCCAAGATGCGATGTGAGGCAGGACTACATGATCAAGTAGAAAATGCAAACTGCTTTCAAGTAATTTATGGAATTGCTGTCAACAGTGAAGCTGTGGATATTGACCAATTCACGTCTCAAAGAGGATCTGAAGGAAGAGCGTTTACGTCTCAAGGGATAAATGGGAGACCAAGAAAGAACCTTTACGATACAAACCCAGAAACCACTTCATCTTGGACTGTGTTCCTGGATTTTGGTTCTGGGTGTGAATTTCTGGCTGTAACAAAAATAATAAGTAAGCAAGCACTCTACCTCTTTCCAACTCTTTTTTGCACATATCAGATGGAACCTCAGGTCTATTGTTTTAATTTTAATATCCACCACCAACTAACTGTGTCCTGGAAATAAAGGCTTATCTTACAAAAAAAAAATCTGAAGAAAATGATGACAAGGCTGTTTATGGGAAAGGATCTCAGCCTTAGGAGGCAATATGTAGAAATGAGCAAAGAAGATGGAAAAACAGGAACATAAAATCCGGCCATCCTGAAGTCTTCTCTCTCCTTACTCAGTGATTTTCAAATTATAGCTTTATTTTGGCAATACTATAAAAGTAATGCTGATAAGCTAGTTACTAAAATCTGGGTATGACATATTTTAATATAGCAAGGAAATAAAGTTTTATTTTTAAAGCTGTTGATGAAATTTCTCTTAAGGAGAAAGCATCTTTTGCTTAGCAAAATGTCTTGAGCCACTTGGTTGTGGAAAAGTAGGCTCTGGAAATATTGTTCAAAGGAAGACCATTAAGCCAAAGAAAGATCTATTTCTCTGCCTAATAATAGAAGAAAAAATAGGTTTCCAAGGGCAGATTGAAATGGCGGGGACAGAATAAGCTGATAGAGAGGTAGGTGGAGACACAAGGGAGGAGGGAGAGAGTCCAGGAAAATGAAATCTGGAGGGTCCAGGAGAAGAGAGCTCAAGAGAAATTCTCACACTGGTAGAAAAAGCTGGGAATGTGTCAGTCTAGAAATCAAGAGATCTCTCACATTTAGTTTTAAAGAACTGGCCGTGCTCCGAGGCAATACAATCCCCACTGTCTCGAACTCTGTAAAAATGGGCTACACACGAATGACATCAAAGGAAAAAGCAACTGTGCTCACGATTGGGATGAAAAGAACCCCATGAAGCAAGAGAGAAGTAAGATTGAGAATTTAGTAGGAGCAGAAAGCCTAGAAGAATCAGCCCAGCCCCTGAGGATTTGCACAGTGTCTAGAAATGCATGCTGGCTTTCCCTGTATGTGCATGTGATGGGGCCCCAAGCCATCTTTCTTTGAATACCGATGGTTGGGGTGATCCAGGAGTTGGAATTGGGGAACATCCCGAGAGACCGTATCTGGATTAAGTAAGTGTCATCTCGCTTGGGATGCAGAAATCTCCCTTGCTAAAGGAAGACAGTGCAGCACCACTACGTAGCCCGCAGCTGGTGCCATTGCCAAACTGTTCTAATCATTAGGGAGGCCGCTGGTGACACGCAAGTCCAGCCGTTACAGCTGGGTGAGTGGCTCTGGCTCTAAGGTGATTGTTCGGGATGCAGCTGCCAGAGCACGATCCCTTTATGTACGGAGCAAACGTTCCCGTGAGCTTTTGGGGTGGCAATGGAAGGAGTGAACCTATGGGCCTGGAAGTCTGCGTGACTTGGACCAAGACATGACTTTGGGGGGTGGGAGTCGAGCTCTTCCTCGTGTCCACCCTTCTCCTCCGGAGGTGATGTCCTCTGCACTCGGTGTATTTTCAAGATCTGAGAGGCACTAGTCAGGGAACCTGGCTACGCATCGCACAGTGCCCAGTGGGGTATTAGTTCTCCTAAGTTTTCTATGACCCTGATGGTGATTTTTTTTTAAGAACTTTAAAAAAAAAAAAAAAGAACTAGAGGGTATTATGCTAAGTGACAGTGATTAGAAAGTCCTGACAGTGATGGTGCGTCGAACTGTTGCATCCTGGTCCCTGCAGAGGGGTGTAAAGAATATGCACCTGGCCTCTTCCCTCGGGTGCCTCCAGGGGTCCTCACCCCTACCTTGCACCCTTGCTCCCCACGCTCCCCCAGCGGCTCTTCCCAAGGCCAATGGTGACCAGCTAAGGGAGACCGGAGTGGCCTCCCTGCGTCCTTCCGGCCTCTGGTACCCTCTCAGGTGAGCGGTGACGTAAGGCTGCCCAGGGCTGAACTGACCAGCAGGTGAGGTACTTCAGCCTCGGGAACCCCAAGGGCTCCGGGGATCTCTTCTGCTCCCGCTCAGGAACCGTCGTTGATGAGGCTCTCCTTTGCCCGAACTTGGGGGGCTCTTCTAAGTGCCCCCCTCGGTCCTGAGCTCACTTAGTCGGGTTTGGACAAGAACCTGCTGTGTCAGTTCAGCAAGAATCCCTCACCCTTGGTATCTGAGCGACCCCCGACATCTGAGCCAATCCCCCCCATGTGTGCTCCCTGCACCGGCCTGCCTCCCGTCGAGTCCTGGGACACAGCCTTAGCCAGGGCCCCAGGCTGGATGGTTTCTCTCTGCTCCGTGGCTGTGCATTTCCACTTTTCCTTGTGGTATCTGAAATCCTGCTCAATCCCCATCCACCCCACTGGGAGGCACCTGTTGCAGTAGTTTCTCTGGATAGAGTCTTCCTTTTGGTCTTCTTTTTTTTTTTTTTTTTTTTTTAAGATGCATTTATTTATTCATGAGACACAGAGAGAGAGGCAGAGACACGGGCAGAGGGAGAAGCAGGCTCCCTGCAGGGAGCCCGATGGGACTCGATCCTGAGGTCCCAGGATCACACCCTGGGCTGAAGGCAGGTGCTCAACCGCTGACCCTCCAGGGGCCCCCCTTTGGTCTTTAACAAGTAGCTGAATGCTTTCTCTTTCACGCCATCCGAGAGGCTGGTTCCACAGTGCTCTTCTGGAAAAGCCGCCCTTGCGATCCTCCTCACTCCCCCAGGGCCCTGAACCCCAGATCCGCTCTCTGAGGCTGCCTCCAAACCTCTCCTCCGTCCCCACTGCTGGTCCCTTGGGCCGCACCGTGGGCTCCTGTGTGCCCACGGGACTGCTGTTGTCTCTGGCCTCCTAATGCTCTCACTGCTGCTTCCCAGATCTCTCCACTCACGTACACTCACACCCCGTCCTTCCTCCCCACCGATGTCACAGTAACCTAAGCACGGCTCTGGCCTTACTCCCTTGGCATCGCTCCATCGGCCTCTCCCCATGCACACCTACATACAACCTTGTGTCGCATTCTCCAAGTCTTTTTCGCTATTCTCCTGGCTCCAGGAGCCCGCCCTCCTGAGCCTGAGGCTTCCCCCACCGGGACCACCCCTTCCCCTCCCTCTGCCTTTCTAAATGCTCTCCGAAAGTCAGCGTAGCCACCACCTCCTCCGGGAAGGCCTCCCTGACCCTGCCCAGGGTGAAGCGGGGTGGCCTCCTGCGCTGCCTGTCCCAGGCCTTCCTCCCCACAGGGCCACGCTGCAAAAAGGAGGACAGGACGTGGCCGGTGGACAGGGATTCTCAGTGTCCCCTGCAACTCAGGAAGGCCCACCCAGCTTGGTGGCGGGCTGCGGGCATCCGAGTGGGGCACCGTCCCCAAAGTCCAACGTGATTACCTTCGGTGGCTTGGCACCCAGCCCATATGGAGCCACGCCTCCCCGAGCCTCCAGGTGCCCCAGGCTCACCATCATCACCCTGCTATCGGCTGCGCAGGCCCCGGGCACCTGCACGGTGGCCACCATGCACTGTTGTCTCCACTGTCGCCAGACCTCAAGGAACTGAGAACTGCAGGTGCCGGAGGCTACGGCCACATTCTCGCGGAATCCTAGGTGATCGGACATGTCAGACACACGCGAATCTACTGCAGCATTTGGTGGCCCCAGAGTCACAGTAGTTGCATCGCTTGTCAAGCAAGCTGCAAAGTCCTTGTGAGCAGGGACATGTCTCCTTCAGCTTCACATCTCCAGGAATCCTGGTTGATAAGCAGTCGCTGAACGTTGGTGGAGGGAAGGAGGAAGGAAATGGAGCCGGGAGCTCCCGAGGGCTCACCCAGGGCCAGCACTTAGGACACCGGTGTTCTTAGGGAGGAGTCTCCAAAGTTAAAGATTTGCAGATAAAAAAAAATTAAATAAAGATTTGCGGGTGTACATGCTGACATTTTTCACGCGGTGCTTATGCTAGATTTACGATATACGCAGCATTGCAAAAATCCTGAGCTATCCCATTACCCCCCAAGCTGCTGCCCCAGCAGGGGTTGTATCAGTCTGGTGTAGAAGTGCTGCTTTTAGCCAACGACAAGTTGTTCTGATTCGTGGCTTTTCATATATTTATTCCGTACAGCGAAAACAAACCCGTCATTATTTAGGATGATGCTTTGGTAAGCAGAATTGGTCACATGCAAGAAGAAAAAGAAGAGATGTTCTCGGTGCCCAGTGCTTCGAGAGCCAGCGTAGTGCAACTCAGTTGTGAAGAATGAGACGTCACTAGTATTTACTTTTAGCAAAAACTGTGGTCAGAACAACGGCGTCCTCAGTTATGCGGGTGTGGCCTACACGAGGTAGAAGAAGAATCGGGAGACTGAGTAAAACATTCAGCTGCTCCATGTGGATGGAGAAAAGCAGGAACAAAGCAGAGGCTTCATTTGTTCCTGGTTGGTGCCAAGAGACAATTCACCGGCCCTCATGAGATCCTCCCTGGAAGAGGACTGGTATGGAGGGTAAGTGAATCCTATTTGTTCACTTTCTATTTGACCAGAAATTCCTGCATATGTTGTATTAGCACACTGGTCAATTTCAAATGACACGTATCCAATTCAAATCCGTTTGGCCCTAATGTCCATTTATTCATTCTCACAGTTGAAACGATGAGGAGGACCAGGTTGGAGTTCAGGCATGGCTGGATCCAGGACATCACATTGTGTCCTGAAGATGCAGTTGCTGCATCTCCGCCTTTAAGCTCTGCTCCATTCCTCCTTAAGCAGGTTTTCGCTACTTGGCAGCACAGATTATTCAGTAGCTACAGACTTAAACGGCTCTTTGCTTTTGCCATCTCTAGAGGGAGCGAACTTCTGTTAGGCCCTACCACGGCTCTGAATGGCTCTGCTGGATGAGATGTCCACCTCAAGACACATTAGTGAGTTCGAGAGATGGGGTATGCTTGTCTGGTCTGGCTCAGATGCCCAACCCTCAGGAAAATCTCTGTGTGACGGACAGACCAACAAAAGTCTCTAGAAGGGGAATTTCCCAACAGAAAGAAGAGTTGCCTACATACTAAGAGTAAGATCTGTGTGGAGCATCTCCTCTGCCATCCTGTCCACAACCTCCCCACATATGACCTAATCTTTTTTTTTTTTTTCCTGAAAGGCCTGAAAAATTTCCTCCTAGGTCTCGTGCAAAACAAAGCAAAGCAAAACAAAACAAGACAAAAACTATTTGAGGTTGGAAAAGCCATGACTTTCCAGGCACCATACTAGGATGGAAGGCTTCGAATGCTCAGCTTCTAACAAGTACTTGCTCAACCTTGATGCCTCGGCTTCAGTAAAAAAGTACCTGTTCCTTACAACAGATTTACCTCTTCGGCCGAGATGGAGATGCTAAGACAGGATAATTTAAAAGCTGGAAGAAGCCAAATAACAGTTTTCATCAGGGGAATAAAATAGCATCAATTCTCTGGATTGGACACCACCCAAGAAAAGCCATTATCCAGCAGTGACACATGAAAGATCTGCTTTGATTTCATGCAGGAGGGTATTTAGCAGTGTCAAGACAAAACATGCCAACTCCCATGGGCTGTCAAAAAAAAAAATGCCATTAGAAGCACAACCCTGAAAAAAACAAATCCACTCCCATTGCAAATGTCACCAAGCTTTTGATGGGAAATGGATGCATTTGGCTGGAAAGAGTGAAAGAAGTGGGGGTAGCAGGGGACGAATGAATGAAGAAGGAGAGAGACAGTGGGAGAAAAGTGACCTTTTATCTACTCCAGATGTACGTGAAAGTGGAATGCTCAAGAATACAGACTTTGACCAGAAACAGGAAGACAAATACTATGACGATCTCACTCACATAATAATAAAGTGGTCAAATAATAAAATAGTCAAGTAATAAAATAGTCAAATAATAAAATAGTCAAATATTAAAATAGTCAAGTAATAAAATAGCCAAATAATGAAATAGTCAAAATAATAGTCAAACTCATAGAAGCAGAGGGGCTGGGGGGTCAGCGGGAAGTGGAGAGGGGATGGTCAAGGGTATACATTTTTTGTTTTGCACAGTGAATAAATTCTGGCTACGGGCTGCCTACCCAGCATAGTGCCTCAGAGCCAACAGTACTTAGAATTTGCTAGGTGGGTACGTCTTATGTGAGGGGGTTTTACCACAGTAATAGTAATGATGACGGCGACGGTGATAGTAATAAAGGGGGCAGGGAGAAAGTTGGGGAGGCGACGGAGAATGTCTGTGGCCCCGATGGTGGGGATGGTCTCACGTTTGTGTACTTACCCTCCAACTCATCACCTGGTACACATTCAGTATGTACAGTTTGGTTTTTGATTTTTTTTTTATATATATATCAATCATACCTCAACCAAGTGGTTTTTAAAAAAACTGATCACCTTAGTGATAGCTCAGGGGCTCAGGGTTCCTTTTTGGGGTGATAAAAAGGTTATAAAAGAGATCACAGTGATGGTTGCACAACTCCATAAATATAATAAATCACTGAATTGGACACTTTAAATAGATGAATTATATGTGGCTTAAATCTCAATCAAAAAAATAATATAAATAAATAAATAATAAGTTAATAAATAAAATAAAATAAAATAAAAAAATAAAAAGTAAATAAATCTCAATCAGGCTGTTTAAGAGGGCAGCCCGGGTGGCTCAGCGGTTTAGGCCCCGCCTTCAGCCCAGGGCCTGATCCTGGAGACCCGGGATCAAGTCCCACGTCCGGCTCCCTGCAAGGAGCCTGCTTCTCTCTCTGCCTGTATCTCTGCCTCTCTCTCTCTCTCTCTCTCTCTGTCTCTCATGAATAAATAAATAAAATCTTTAAAATAAAAATCAATAAATAAAACCTATTTATAAAAAATAGGCTGCTTAAGAAAAAATATTTTTGAAAAAAATATTTTGATTAAGAAAGAAAAAAAGAGCGAGCACAGGCTTCGGACTCAGATGAGAGGTCAAGGTCAGGCCCTGCCACTTAATTGTTACCTAAGCTTGGTTACCTAACCTCCCGAGGTCTCTGATTCTTCATGTGAAAAACAGGAAGAAAAATAATAGTGCAGTTAAGGCTTAAAAGCAGCCATGCCCCAGTGGTGCTGAGCCAGGCCCGCGCAGGGCCCACACTGAGTCCTCGGTGAATCCGCGGCATTACAGGGTGGTGGGGACGGTGTATCCTGGCGCTCCATGGAAAACATTTCCAGAACAGAGAAGCTATTTAAATTCATCCACTTAAAAATACCGAGCTAGAAATCCCGGATAGGCTTTGCCTCTGTATGTCATGGATAGAACAGCAAAGTGTGAGTAAACACACTCCTGTTTGACAGCTGCACACTAGGAACCCGCATCTAAAGAACCTTCAGCATGATGGAGTTGGCCTTTTTTGCAGAACACTAGAGGTCCCTGTTGGCACTGAATCTTCCAGGCCTCGGGACTGAGAATTCAGTGACAGTTTTCTCCTTCGGCCCCACTAGATGTCTCTTCAACAAAGTTCTGGAACCCTCAGCGCCCTGGCACCAAGTGGGTTTCCCCAGAAACCTTCACACGGAAAGGTCTCAGCTTTATTTATTTTTATTTTTTTTATTTTTATTATTTTTATTTTTATTTTTATTTTTATTTATTTTTATTTTTTTGGTCCCAGCTTTAAATTACCAACTTGCCTTCATGTGGATACATCCTAGAAGCCACCTTTGTGCTGCCACACATGTGATCCTGATAGAAGGCGTTTGTTTTCCAGAAGCATTTTCTGGTATTAAGACATGAGGGAAGCAAAGAGGACAGTGACGATTAATTTAATTTGGGGTTAATTTGGAAATCACAGAGGGTACTTGGAAGCCAGAGGGGAAGTCCTCTCCAAGAAATTAAGAACAAGGTTGCTGTCTCAGAGCTAAATTGTCAACTCCGGGCAGCCCAGGTGGCTTAGTGGTTTAGCACCGCCTTCCGCCCAGGGTGGGATCCTGGAGAACCGGGATCGAGTCCCATGTCGGGGTCCCTGCATGGAGCCTGCTTCTCCCTCTGCCTGGGTCTCTGCCTCTCTCTCTCATTCTGTCCCTCATGGATAAATAAATAAAACCTTTAAAAACATTTCTTTTAATTGTCAACTCCACAGAGGCCTTAGGGATTCGCAGTTACCTTAACACACCAAAGCCGCTCACAGGCCAGAGCAAGACTTGGTTCTGTGTTGTTGGAAGGGGCTGATGCATCAAAAGAAAAACAGCGTTTGCTGGCAGCTGGGCATCCAGGGAGAGCTGGAGAGAGTGCCAGAGGCTTGCTAGGGTAATGTAGCAGAGAAAGGGGGCCCCTGGGCCTGGGTCTGCAGCAGAGCAAGCCCCAGTGAGGGACTGGACCCTCGCCTATTGAACCCTGAAGCGCCTGGGCAGTCACGTCATCAGAGTCCATCCTGACCAACAGGACCTCCAAGGTCCTGTGAGCTCCTGCGTCTGCCCACAGGGAGAGAAGGAGCTGCTGAAGGCCCACGGGGGAGAGTTCTGCTCCATGTGACATGCATTTCTCATTCTGAACCCTGCATCTGGCATATTCTTCAATGCCTTCCGAGTTTGGGAACGTGCACTGGCCTGTGCCAGCCTCCTGAGCTCTAGGACAGTCACAAGACTGAGGTTCCCACCCCGTAAGGCAGAGAGGGGGTCATGTGCTGGGTCGAGGTGTCTTCCCCAGTACTTCCACCTGGGAAGACCTCTCCGTGAGGCTGTGAGCTAGCTCCTGGAACGCATGGCTTCCTTATTCGGTGTCCAGTTCACATGGTCCTGAGTCTTACCTCGTGGTGAAGCCAGCTGTTCTCCAGCGTCCATAAAGGCCATGCACTGAGACAACGCCCTCCGCGACGGTACCGACGGCGGCGCTTTCCTAGGGGCAGAGGCTAAAGGATTGGGGAAGGCTCGCATCCTCTGGGCCTTCTTTCTTATTGACACAGGATGACAGCTCCAGTGAACCCCCGGCCGACACCAAGTTGAGTAGCCACGGCCCGGCTGACCGTGGGAATGTAGTCCCTCATTCAGCAAATAGCCCGTATGCACCTGCTGCCGCCGGATGCTGTCCCCAAGCCAGGGGTGCGCACTGAATTAAACCAAAACTTTCGCCCTGGGGGAGCTGTTCTTTATGGTCGCATAAACAGAACCAGGAAATAGGCACAGAACTGAAGTACAGAATGCGTCCCCACTGTGATGAGCACAGCGCAAAAATAATAAATAAAATAAAAACCCCACAAGGAAGAAACACCAGAATGGCAGGTGGCGAAAGTGATGGGGGTGAGGCTCCCTGAGGTAGACCTTGAAGAAGGCCGCCGGAGAAGCCTACTGCAGCCAAGTACAGCAAGTGCAAAGGGCCCGGGGCGAGAGTGTGTGAGGAACACCCATGTGGCTGGTCAGGAGTGGGGGTGGGGAGGGGAGAAGGTTATGTCGCAGACCTAAGGGTGGGAGGAGGAATTTGATCAAGCTGGGCGTTGGGAAATGTAAACATAACCCAGAATTTAAAATGCGCTGATAGGGGATCCCCGGGTGGCTCAGCGGTTTAGCGCTGCCTTTGGCCCAGGGTGTGACTCGAGTCCCGGGTTCGAATCCTACATCGGCCTCCCTACGTGAAGCCTGCTTCTCCCTCTGCCTGTGTCTCTGCCTCTCTCTCTCTCTCTCTTTCTCATGAATAAATACATAAAATTTAAAATGCGCTGATAATTTTCCTCATTTCACCATCAAGGCTGGGTTTTGCCACACGCACACGCACGCACATGCATTCAGAAAGTGTGCAGTTACTACTTTTTAACGGAACAACCCAAACCCGCAGCAGCCCACCGAGGGCACGGCTGTGTGCTGGCCTACGTCGCGCCCGCCTGCTGACACAACTACGGCTCTTCCCCACGCGGCTCCTTGCTTCATGTCCCCCGGGTGGCTCTTCGCACATAATTATGTGACTATCTGTCTACTGGTCTGTCTTCCCCTCAATTATGAATGACTTTAGGCCAAGAGCCTCACTCATTTTTGTGACTCCAGTGTGAGCGAACCACAGGGCACAAAATGGGAGCTCGATAACGACCTCATTTAAATTGAACTTGGGTTATATTTGGGCAGCAGCTGCTTGCTTCTTCAGGAGCCCTCAGTATATCGATTTTTAAAAAATTTTTAAATCCACATCTACTCTTAAGTGTAAATAACACAGTAGGGGCGCCTGGGTGGCTCAATTGTTTAAGCGTCTGACTCTTGATTTTGGCTCAGGTGGTGATCTCAGGGTCATGGGATCGAGCCCCTTGTCAGGCTCTATGCTGGGTGCGGTGTCTGCTTGGGATTCTCGTCCTCTTCCTTGTCTTCCTCTCCTCCCCATTCATGCCCTTTCTCTTTCTTTCCCTCTCTCAAAGTAAACAAATAAATGTTAAAACACACACACACACACACACACACACACACAGTGAATCACTTCCATAAGCTCAACACATGTTGTTTCGATGTGGTAATAATATGTAATGGGGATGATAGGCCTTGGATCAATGAATCGACCGAAATGTTGAAAATTGAAGTAGGAGCGCAGAAATTATCTGATTATTTTTCAGCACAGCTGATGACATTTCCACTACCCACTCAAGTACAATTAAACAAAAAGCCCTGCCCTCCGCCTTGGCCTGGGTGCAGTGCCTACGGTTCGCTGAAGTCAGGGCGGCACGGGTTCTACTCTCAGCTCTATTGTTTATTGGCCCGCTGACCTTGGGCAAGTTACTTAACCTCTCTGATCCTCAGTTTTCTCATTGATTCAAAAAAAAAATAGTACTATCCTCGGAAAGTTCTTAAGTGTAATACACGATATAATCAACGGAAAGCACCCAACATGATTCCTGACAAGGCACCCGCCTGGTGCTACTTGTCGTAACGCACAGAAAGCCAGTGTTCTGTATCTTATCGTGCTCCCCGGCTTTCATCTGGTTTTCCTGATTTTCATAATTGCCACTCTTTAAAAAAAAAAAAAATCTGGGTCATGGAGCTCCACAGACCAAAATCTATAGTAACAGATCCTTGAGCGGCTCCATAAGGCCTTCCCTGCAATTCCAAGACACAGAAAGTCTTCAAAATTTGGAAACTCTTCACAGGTTCTTTGGAAGTGAAATCTGAGCTGACCTAAATCACGCGCTGGGCACCCTCACAGGGACTCGTGAGGAAACTGATGCAGCCTTTATTTATTGCACTTGACTGTGACTACTCACAGTTTTGCTGCAGACTTGTTCACGTATTTGGCGAAACGAGGCACGCCCCCGACTCTGCTGGTAGCGCATCACGCGTGGTATGTGGTCCGTATTGCTTTTCTGAAATCTGGAAACATCTGGATTCCGCATCCGGCCACCAGGGTTTCAGGTAAGAGCCATGGGCCTGCCACCTGGCTGCACCGAGAGGCAGGCGCCTCGTGCCCAGGTGTCGGGCCAGGACCCACAAAGGTCCTTGTTTGCGCACACAGTGCCTGGGATGGCCCAGACCCCTCTGACCAGACCGGGCAGACGTCTGTTGACATCAGCTCATGTTTCCTTTCCTAGGGTCCCCTGGGTCCCAGGCTGGCCTCGCTCGTCCCCAGCAGCAGACGGGCCGCGGCCTAGTGTTCCGGGCGTGATCCTTGCCACGCCGCAGCGCCAACCAGGTACTTATAAAAGCACTGTTTTGTCTCGCGTTGTACAAGCCTAAACGCTCACAAGGTCACCTGCCCTTTATAACCAGCACTTACCTGCTCACCTGGACGGATGACGGGTTCCCCTTTGGGCATCATCGGGGACCGTGGATGTGTTTTGTGGCAAAGCCCAGTGGCTGCGACAGGACACGTATGGGAAACCACATGCTTGGGGTGGGGGTGGGTGTCTGATGCTCCAAGGACTCGGTAGCTGGTGTGGACCTGGGGCCACGGGTGACTTAGTCCACCACTGTGGTTCGAAGACATTCTAATTAAAATGCCTCAGGCCCGGCAATCGCCCTGGAGACCCCCCCATTCCCACCATAGCCTGTTGCCTCCTGTGGTCTTAGGCCTCGGCTACTTTGATGTTAAGCACCAGGCCCTGTCAGCTTGGGCCAGAGCTTTCTCTTGCAGGGGTGGGGGTGCAGAAGGCGGTGGTAGCGTACACGGTAATAAAATTACTGGGACAAGCCGAAAGCTGTGACTGCCATTTGTCGATTAAATGACACTATTACAACAAGGTCAACAGGCCGGTTTGGGTCCTTGTACTGTGATTAGGAAGAGGGTAATCTTATTTTTCAGAAACGCCCACTGAAGTGTATGGGAGTGAAGGGACAAGGTAAAAAAAAATCCAGACCTACAAAATGGGAATCCCAAAAGTGAAGCCCAGACACAGGCATTTGTAGAAAGTGGGCCGGGGCCTTTTCGGCCGCACTGACCTTTGAGAACCGAGGAAACCTAGCGCTGCTGCCCCAGGGGCGCTCCGCTCACTGCAGCCCCGGCCTCACCTGGCATCTCAGACCTCACGAAGACTGGCTGCACCTGGACCCGTGTCCCTAATGCAATCCCCGGAGGTCCCTTGCACCTTCAAGTCTGAGAGGCCCTGATCCAGATGTATCACCCCCGATGGACACTTAGAGGTGGCAGGGCAGTCCTCGCCACGGAGCGGCAACTACAAGCTTAGTCGGATCCGGGGCAGGGCTGGTCCCCGTCCCAAAGACTCACTTAGCATTTCAGTAAAAGCACCTTATGAAATGGGCCTCGATGGTGACACAAAACAGAACAAAAACCTCCTCTTGCCTCAAAACGTGTGAAGCAGAACTGATCTTCCAGGACCGAGGATAAGGCTTCTCTAGTCCCTGTGAAGCCTTCTTTCCCAAAGAATATACCAAAGCACACTAGCCTAACGGATGCTCCTGGCGCAAAGGACCCCATCACTAAATAAGGAAACACTATCTTTGGGACACTGTAGCTGGAAATGCTATATTTTTGTTTCTCCTCCTAGAAACTGAAGATGTATATTAGTGTATTAAATGCTCTGAGAAGTCCTGCATTGAAAAAAAAAAATCTTCTGACTCTGCCTAGCAGGGTTTTCCAGATGGATTCTTTGGTGGGATTCCTTTTACATCCAGTACCCATTAATATTTTCTAGAACTAATGCTTCAAGGGAAAACCCAAGGGAACATACAGCGGAGAACATATACAGGGAGGAAGAACCCAACTCGTGCCATACCTGGAAAGTCAAAAGGAGACGGAATGGCAGCTGTGAAGCGCATCTAAAAATATTGACACCGGGCCTCAGCACGGGGGAACTGGCTTCCATTCCCTGCCGGGAAGCCGCCATGGGGATGCAGGGGCTCCTTGGGTCCTGAACAGAAAGGACGCGGTGGTCCTGGTCTGCATCGGAGTGAGGAATTGGGACGATGGGTGAGCTCCTGGGAGAGCCATCTCCCAGCGTCCCTGTCCTTCAGCACCACCCACTCCACCACCGAACCCTACTCTCCTTCTCAACGTCCCACACCCCCTGCATCCTCTGCCCCCACCCTGACTCCAGCTGACTGGTCTATTAACCAGTGTCCCTACTCTGACCCTTTGCCCCCTCCTGTGCCACCCGCAGTGCAGCACCCTGTTTAAAATCTTTCCAGAGCCGCCCTTTGCCAGGAAGAAGCCAGGAAGATGGCACAGGCCTGGCATGGCATTTTCCAGCTTGCTCATCCTCGTTGCCCCCTCCCCCCCTTCTCCAGATCCCCGTGCAAGACTCCTCTCCTCCGGGAAGCCTTCCTTGGTTTGAGAGTCTAGGTCAGGGCTAGTCCAAGCGCAGGCCACAGTGCAGTGCCAGTCCACGAGCTCTCTGCAATGAAATAAATGCACAACTTGAGAAGCACCTAGAAGCTTCTCTAGAATTTTCCTGTTACTGTGGGGTCCAAGCACGCGATCGCTGGACTGATCCCGCTGAAGAGGATAAAGACCAGGCCAAGCGTTCCCTAAGTCGTGTGGTGAGTCGCTTATGACACCAAGTGCCACCGCTTTGGGTCCATGACGGGATAGAGGGGAGCCGCCCTCCGGCCTGCAGGGATCAAGAAGGCTGGTCTAGACCATGATGCTTTTCCCCACACACTCGCGGTACCAAGCTCCTTCCTCTCAAAGCCTTTATCACAAATGGTAATTTTACGTAGATGATTCTGTTCTGTCCGACACCGTGTCCTGCACGGACAGCTCGCTTCACGAGGGCGGGTGTCTTGCCCCCATGTCCCGGCTCACACACCTGGCACGTGAGCTCCCCCGACGGGTCCCACCACTAAGGCCCAAGAGCGGGGCGCGGGGATCTTAGGTGTATCCCCTGCTTCCCGACCCCTGTGCCTCCTGAGTCGCTGACGGCTACTGTGCGAGGACAGGCAAGGGGCAGGGGGGTATCGACAGGGGACAAGGGACTAATAATTCTGTGTTGTGACCCCCGCCGCATCCCTGTCGTTGGGTTTCGATAGCACGAGGACCACAAAATGCAGAGCGGACCGTGTTGTTTTGATGGGTACAGAGGGACGTACTGTCTTGGGTAACTCAGATCTGGAACATTCCACGGCCACACATCGCAGGTGTGTTGTTCGATATCCATATGTCCCTCTGAGTAAGATCAGAAAACATCAGAAAACACCCTTGCCCTTGGGGGCTGGCCTGGCCAGTGGGGCCTGTGCCTCGGGAGCTGCTGTGACCCTGATGGCTTGACTTCTGGCACCTTCCTCCCTCATAGGTTATTGGAATCGAACACCCCTGACTCATCAGGGTTTCTTTCTTTATTTTTTTTAGATTATTTATTTATTCATGAAATACATAGAGAGAGGGAGAGAGAGGCAGAGACACAGGCAGAGGGAGAAGCAGGCTCCATGCAGGGAGCCCGATGTGGGACTCGATCCCGGGTCCCCAGGATCACACTCTGGGCCGAATGTGGCACTAAACCGCTGAGTCCCCCAGGCTGCCCTCATCAGGGTTTCAAAGGCTGCAGCTAACCAGTTTAATTCAAGGGGATTATTCCAAAACAGCTCAGGACGTGTGGACGCTGGGCCCCCTAACTGTTCCTCCCAAATAAGCATCAGAGGCGGCTGGGATCTCGAACTTTCTCCAGGAAAGAGAAGAGATTTCTTTTTTCTTTTTTTTTTTTTTTATTGGTGTTCAATTTACTAACATACAGAATAACACCCAGTGCCCGTCACCCGTTCACTCCCACCCCCCGCCCTCCTCCCCTTCCACCACCCCTAGTTCGTTTCCCAGAGTTAGCAGTCTTTACGTTCTGTCTCCCTTTCTGATATTTCCCACACATTTCTTCTCCCTTCCCTTATTTTCCCTTTCACTATTATTTATATTCCCCAAATGAATGAGAACATATAATGTTTGTCCTTCTCCGACTGACTTACTTCACTCAGCATAATACCCTCCAGTTCCATCCACGTTGAAGCAAATGGTGGGTATTTCTCATTTCTAATAGCTGAGTAATATTCCATTGTATACATGAACCACATCTTCTTTATCCATTCATCTTTCGTTGGACACCGAGGCTCCTTCCACAGTTTGGCTATTGTGGACATTGCTGCTATAAACATCGGGGTGCAGGTGTCCCGGCGTTTCATTGCATCTGTATCTTTGGGGTAATTCCCCAGCAGTGCAATTGTTGGGTCGTAGGGCAGGTCTATTTTTAACTCTTTGAGGAACCTCCACACAGTTTTCCAGAGTGGCTGCACCAGTTCACATTCCCACCAACAGTGTAAGAGGGTTCCCTTTTCTCTGCATCCTCTCCAACATTTGTTGTTTCCTGCCTTGTTAATTTTCCCCATTAAGAGAAGAGATTTCAATATAAAAGAGCAGCAGCTGGCGTCAGACAGGCCCAGCCTCCACCCAGGCAGAGGTGCCTAGTGCCCCTGGGGGGCTTTTACCTCCTCGTAGGCCAGAAAATGAGGATTTGAGCAGGTGAGCTCTCCAGGCCCCTCCAGCTCTGACCTGCTCCGCCTGTGCTCTCGGAGGCCTCTTCTAGCTCTGAAATTGGGGGACTGAATAATTCAAATTCCTCTCGGCCACGAGCATCAGGAAGGCTAAAGCGCTCTGGCTCTGCTCCCTCGCCTCAATCTGGCGCTGAACCAGGTGGCAAAGGTTCTGTTTAGATGAAGGACTTCCCACCTGCTACCCACTGAGTCTCAGCTTCCCTCTGAAAAGTCTGCAGCGCAACCTCAGGCCGGGTATTGTGAAAACAAAATTATTTACAGCATCCCGTGACTCTGAGAGCTCAGGCTAGTTCCATAAATGGAAGCATCTATACTACTATTATCACCCAGAACAGCATGCCTGGGAAAACGGTTCTAGGATCAAATACATTAGTACTGTACTCAGTACCCTCTTGTTGATGTAGCACCTTGCACGCCCTGCACCGGAGAAAACCTTTGCTTACCTTGGTATTTCTCAGCATTTAAGCACCGAAGTCTATTTTTGTCCCTCTGACACATTTAGTATCATTTTCCAAACCAGGGCTCCACGAAACCTCTGGAGGAAATGCTGCTCTCAGCATCACCTTCCACTTGGTAGATGCAGTAGAAGAATTCCACTTCCACTTGGAAGAATTTGCCTTCCTTCAAAAGGAAAATTCTTTTTTTTTTTTTTTTAAGATTTTACTTATTTATTCATGAGAGACCCAGAGAGAGAGGCAGAGACACAGGCAGAGGGAGAAGCAGGCTCCATGCAGGGAGCCCAACGTGGGACTGGATCCCGGGACCCTGGGATCACGACCTGAGCCAAAGGCAGGCGCTCAACTGCTGAGCCCCCCCAGGTGTCCCACCTCAGATTTGCTGAATCTGAATCTTTGGAGATGGAGTCCAAAAATATCAGTTTTCCCAAGTCCTCCACGCAGTGATATACTGGGGCTGGTAAGTACCAACTTCCAATAGCACAGTGTTAAATCTCAGGAATTTTAAGAATTTGTGAGGCAATTGATGCCACCTTGACAGATTGAAATTTGCCTTGGGAAAAGTATTTTCACCAGGAAAACCTGCAAATGCTGTAATTCCGGGCTTCCCCCCCCCCCCCTCCCCTCTCTCTCTCCCAGACCATTGAGGGTTGAACACTTAACCTCAGGTCGCTGCCTCCAGGGGATCCTTTTGCACAGCACAGTGTGAGAACCAGTGTACTGCAAATACGTGCTAGGGCCACCGGGTAGCGTGTGTCCAAATTACATTGAGGCTTTCAACGCTAGCTTTACCAGGATTTTATTTTATTTTATTTTATTTTATTTTATTTTATTTTATTTTATTTTATTTTATTTTATTATTTTATTTTATTTTATTATTATTTTATTTATTTTATTTTTACCAGGTTTTTAGATAGTTCTTACAAATCACAACAAAACTTGGCATGCAAAAGGAAGTCCTGCGTCTTGTCCTTAAAGTAGGCAGGAATTATCTAGGGATCAGAATAAGTTAGAGGGAGTTTTTGCTCTTTCAGACTTTGTAAATTGAGGCAGGAAATGCTCAGTCATCATGCTGACCAATACAACTTGATTACTAAGAGACGAGACCATAATCCGGAGGAGGAAAAAAATATCTAGAGGAATAAAAATATTCCCAGAAAATATTGAAAATATTCAATAGATGGGCACTTTTTCTACTTGATTTTATAAACTCCCCTTCACCACAGTTCAAACTGAAAGGCTGAAAGTCCCCCACCTGTTGAGACTCATCCCTGGGCTCCTTTGTCCCTGGAGTGCCTTGGTGGGGGACTGGTATGGCAGGTTCTTTGTTTCTTCAAAGGGAACGCCTCTGACAGATCCAGCGACAGGCCCATTTCACATCTGAGAGTAAACACAGAGCCCAGGGTGATCTCTCCCTCATTCCTCTGGTTCAGGCGAAGTGCGAGATCCAATGACAGAACCAGAAAGAACATTGTGGCACTGAACAGTTTGAGCTTCCCCTTAACATTTGTCCTTCTATTGCCCCTGAACATGGACAACCTCAAGGTGACTGCGGGACTCCATACAGTTTCGCTTGAACAGCTTATCTGGCATAAACACACCCCACTGGGCATTACACCCCCAGTCATGGGGACCCTGACCCGCCACCAGCAAGCATTGAATCCTTGTGAATCCAGCAGCTCGTGCTGGCAGCCAAGGACATCGCCTATCTCGCCTGTAAAATGCCAAGTGGTGTATGCTTCAGACAGAAATCTCTCCTCTCCCCCCAGGCCTGTGACTTCCTGACAGCCCCCAAATACACCTGAGGCAAGGTGGTGTCCCTTGTTTACTGACCACTTCACACTTGCCAGGCTCTGCTCAGGCATGTTGTATGTTCTCCTAAGCAGTCTCTACAGCAGACCGAGGGGAGTATTTGCCCGGTCCATTCTTTCCCTGTCCTTTTAAACTGAGGGTCGAATCAAATGCCTTGGAGGCCAGACAAGTAAGTAAGGTAAATAGACGAAATGAACAAGGTGAAAGAGTAGAAACACAACTAAAACCGGTGACTTCTTGGGAGAGAAGAGACAGAGGGCAATGGCAGTGACTATGACAAAGTCTGATTTTCATGCCAATACTTGAAATTTTTTAATATAGCCAAGTGATTCGGTTAAAAAAAAAAAAAAACAGACAAAGCTCTGTGGGCTGAACAAAACATATATATATATATGGGCTGGAGCCACCATTTTGCATCATCTACTTCAGGCACAGTCCACCCCATCACCTACTGCTTCCCAGAGACCTAGAGTAAGAGCTGCAGGATGAGCTGGTTCTAGGCAGTGGTGCCCAACCCTTCATATTTACAGCCCATGCTCTGGCTTTGTGTTTTTATGCACTTCTGGTTCTGGAGCAGTGCTCTGGCTCTGGATCCCTCCATTTCAATGCACTTCCTTCTCTCTTACCCTTTAGGACAAGGTCTCCTCACTCATTCTCAGCCCAGAGCTCTATCTGTCATCATCCCATAGTCAAGGGAAAAACTTTCCTAGTCTGCCCCCTGGCCTTATAGACTCTACCCTTTAAATCTAAAGTTAGGCTGGAGTGGCGTGGGAAGGATATCCTGGGGGAAAAATTAAGTTATCCTCATTCACGAATGAGGAATATGAGGTCTACTTGGGTCAGGTAATTTGGCTAGTAAGTAACATGAAGGCAATTTGGATCCAGATTTACTCCTCCTCCAAAATCCTCAGAGAGTCTCCCTTTTGCACTAAAAGGGCTCTGAACTGAACAGGAACTTCTAGGAGACCTGGGATGATATGTTTCACCTTGAAATTCTATAGAAATGTTGCTTTCTGTTCCATAATATATTTGTATTTTGAAATATATATTTGTATATTTGTTTTTGAATGCAAATTTCAAAATACAAGTTTTTGAAAGAGAGTATGCACAAGTCGGGGGCAGGGACAGAGGGAGAAAAAGAATCTCAAGCAGGCTCCATGCCCAGCATAGAGCCTGATGCAGGACTCAATCTCACAACCCTGAGATCATGACCCGAGCTGAAATCTAGAGTCAGATGCTTAACTGACTCAGCCACTCAGGTGCCCCTATTTGTATTTGTTTTAATAAAGAATCTGGTATTTTTCCTCCAGGTAAAAATAATGTTTCAGAAATACTTGCTCTACCATTATAAGACTTCTTATTCTCCAGACTCCCAACCACACCTCCAGGGACTCATGTACACCTGTCACATCAAGGCCATCAATACTTCCATCCTCTTCCTCTACCAGTTTCCCCCAGGCTCCCCCAACCCAGCCTGCCAACAATCACCCCCTTGTCAGAATGGGAACTTTCAAATTGGGGCTCATGAAACTTCTAAAAACATAGATCAATAAAATAATTCATTGATTTTTTTATCTTTAATAAAACAGCTGAAAACCTCTAAATGCAAATTAAGTAAGTTTTCATTTATCTGCTTTTTCAGATCAGATACGTGAGCTCAAGGCTCACTCAAGCTGTTTTGTCAGCAGACGGTAGGGTGACTAGCCCTCACCACAGTGGTGGATTTGACCACTATACAGTTTTACAGTGTGTTTATTTTTTTGTCACTTATTTCTTATCCATAATGGACCATTGGTTAAAGAAAAAAAGCATTGAAACTAAAATCAATGTGGAGCCATAACTTTGAATTACATTCAGCAAATTCATCACATGGTTCTTTTCATCAGGTTTAGAGGTCATGTGCATCTGATCAAAATGTTACATACTGCATCAAGATGTTTTTAGCATTTTTTTAAAAAAATCAATGTTAAAAAAACAACTTTCACACCCCTATTTGACTTTAAATTTAATGGGAATAGAGACTTGTACACTGAAATATTCTATTTGCAGATATGTGCTTAAAAATAATAGCCTAACACTTTCTGTCCTGTCAGATAATTAAGGTGAGAAAATAAATTCATTTAAACATTTACCAGTTAATTTTTGTGGCTCAAATGTTAAGAATGTGAGCATCAGGTTTTGAAAAAATTTTTTTTCATCTATTTTCATGTCATAATTTTAAGTTTCAATCTACATTTTAAAAAGTTTGCTCCTCGAACAAAATGTCACATTAAAATATATTTTAACATATTATACTTTTATTTAAAGAAAATTAGGGGCACCTGGGTGGCTCAATTAACTGAGTGTCCATCTCACTCTTGATTTCAGCTCAGGTCATGATCTCAGGATCCCAGGATGAGCCCTGAGTTGGGCTCTGTGCTCAGCAGAGAGTCTGCTTGAGGATAGTCTCTCTCCCTCTGCCCCATCCCTAACTTGTGTGCACGTGCTCTTTCACTCTCTGAAATAAATCTTTAAAAATAATAGTTAAATAGCTTTTATCATTTTTATTTATTAAATTTGAAAAATAAAATTTATCTTTACATAGTTGAGCATTATGACATTTAAAATTAACTTCAAAAATATATTTAAGATGATTTTCTTTCAGAAAATTACTTTTTTATCATATGCTACATGGAGAACTTTTTAAAGGAAGTGTTTAAGGTTTTGAATTCATTCGAAAATGGTCTGGAACTTGGAAACATTTTGCTAATTCTGCTTTTGTATAAATTCATGTCATATGAAGCATATATTCTTTAAAGCTTGCTGTATTGGAATAAGAACCCAAAGAAATGATTCCCAAGTTGTAGAGCATCCAACCCATAATAGGGAAATAATTTGGGACAGTGAATCCCTTTTATTAAAGTCTTTTAATCTAACTATGTAGGTAAATGTCTACCTGCCAATCTATACAGATTATTATATTTTTTAGGATGTTAACTAAAGTCTCACTAAAGTACCCATATTACAGATATAGGATGTTGACACACTGTAAGTGTACAGAATTTATAAAGGAAATTTTTATTAAGATTTATTTATTTGAGACAGTGCAGAGAGAGAGCACAAGTGGGGAGGGAGGAGCAGAGGGAGAGTGAGGAGCAGAGGGAGAGGGAGAAGCAGACTCCCCACTGAGTAGGGACCCAGCATGGGGCTTGACCCCAGCACCCTGAGATCATGACCCAAGCCAAAGGCAGATGCTTACTGACTGAGCCATCCAGGTGCCCCTAAAGTTGTATCTAAAACCAAATTAAAAAAATATAAATCCGTATATAAAAAGTTTAGATGCTCGGCTAGGTTAAAGATATGCAAAGGTAAAAGACTGACGCAGAAGTTAGAGAGCTATTGATAACCCATGAGTCCCTAGCCCCTCCTCTACCCACAAGACTCTGCCTTAAGCCTGAAAAAGTCTGGGAACAGGTCACTTGTTCTTCTACAGTGAAAAGCAAGGGATGGACGAGTGTTTCCCTTAAACAGATGTGGACCATGGGAGAAAGCCAAAGTAAGGTCAGCAATAGGACTTTCCAGAGTGCTGGAAGAAAACAGCAACAAGTTGGATGAGAAAGTTGGTTGTCTACTATTCTAGAAGGAGTTGAAAATGACTACCCAAAACTAGAAAAGGCAGTCAGCAAATATGTTTTGGAAAAGGTTAGATAGTAAACGATGTAGGTTTTTAGGGCTGCATGATGTGTGTCACGACTACTCAACTCTGTGTAGCATGAAAACAGCTATAAATAAGCCGTAAACAAGTTTGTAGGGCTCTGTCCCGCTAGAACTTTATTAACAAAAACAGGTCGCATGCTGGATGTGGCCCACAGCTGTACCTCCCAGCTGTGCTCTAGACTCATCAGCCTGGCACGGGAAGAAGAGGAAAGGAGGGCAGAGCCTGGAAATACTTTCTGGAAATACCCAGAAAGGTCCAAGCTTTGGAATGCACACCCATGGAATGCAAAGCCAGCTTACACAACCAGCATCACACTTGAGAACCTTCCTCACTCCTCACTTTTCTTCCTTCCCCTGACTCCTACCCTAGAGATGTAGGAAGCCAGCAAGCTGAGGAGGGAGAGAAGGAAAAGCTCAAGGAAGGGAAATAAAGAAGGAGTAGCAGCCACCCTTTCCTCCCTGCAAGCTGCCAGCCTGAGGAAGACGGAGCTGAGGAAGAAGAGAATATTTGAATTAAATCCAATTAAGAGATCTTGGGCCAAACACACTTCATTTCGAACTTAAAATGACAATAGACCTGTTTGCCTAAGGATCAGAAAAGTCATGGGGTTGAGAAAGAGGAAAATACGTGTTGACTAAATCACACATGCTTTCAAACTACTAGTGACATACAAAATCACAGTCAAGTATTTTCTTCTCTTAGCCAAAGACCCCAGCTCTTCTGGAGAAACAACTGGTGACATCATCCACCTCAATCGCTTTTTGCAAACTTTCAACACAACAAACTCACCAGGAGGGCCACTCAGCAGTGTGAACATTACTGACTCATTGTCATATCCAGTTCCTCCAATTGTCCAAACCAGATATTTGATTATAGAAGATAATTGGGGATTCTTTTGTCCTTCAATAAATGGCATGACTAATTTATGTCTTCCTTCAAGTAATGTGTGCACATCCATTCAGATACTTTTAATTCTCTGACGGGGTCATGTTTCTAAGGGCCCTTCTGCCTTCCCAAGGGCTGCTGGAAAGCTTATTGGTGGCCTGCAATTCAGAGCAAATGGCTAATTATAGGGGGTGCTGATCAGTTCATTAGTGGCTCTTGAACTGCTGCCTGCGGAATGCCAGCCGAATCAGCAATTTTTCTTCCTCTAGGCTGAGTGGGGCCCCTGGAGCATTTGCAGGGATCAGCAGAAAGCTTGATTCAGTTTCAACTCCTCGACTAGGAAAGACAACAGTATGAGAATCCCGTCTGATTTTGTTCAAGATATAGAAGAAAGTTTTGTTTGTTTTGTTTTCCATATTCTGAGCTAAAAGGGTTCTTGAAACAAATGGCATCATCCTTTATTGATCTTAACACCTCCATGCTAAGACTATTGTAACATAGGTTATCAAATCCATACTTAGTCCGTGGTTTCCCAAATGTGCTACTCCCCTTTGTTGTCTCCAGCTACTACCACTCAGACATACTTTTCTTGATAATGATGTAATACTATTATGGCATTTTCCAGGATTTTGCTTTATGCTTAATCTCAGTGGGGTTCTCTTCTTAACCCATGAGCTGCTACCAGGGAGAATGGATGTGTGTCTGTCTCCTAATTTGTACTTCTTTCAGTGTGGTGTAATATGTATCATATTGGATAATTTTTCTTCTTTTAAAATTCCATCACAATCACCCCCCAAAAAAAATGGTGGTGTGGAAAAAAGTAGCGTGGAGGTTCATGGTTATATGAATGTTGGTTAACTGCCAAGTCCAATGATCATTTTATTTTTTAGAACTTTTTATATAGGCAATAGCAATTGTTTATCTAAAGTTAGTAGTGAATTGGCTCTCTAAGTCCTCTTTTGCTTCCTCTTTTCAGCAACTCATTGTCATGAAGAACAAAAGACTCTCTTCATCAAAGTTGAACTTTTGTCTTCAAAAGGTTGGATTATGTGGAAGACTGTCAGAGTGCTACTTTCAGGTTTGAGTTATAAATACCATTTTTAATGAAAGGAAAATTAGGTAATTATTCAGCTTGAGAACATTTCTGTTCTCATTTTCATTCAACAAATATTTAGGGAGAGTTCACCATGTTTGAGAAAATGTCCTAGGTACCGGGATATGCCAGAGAAAGAGGCAAGGCCAAGGACATTATCAGAGGCGATCAATGTCATGCAAGGGTGTAAAGCAGGAGGATGTAAGAGAGTGACCTTGTCGTAAATTTGGATTGAGTAGTCTAGGAAAGGCCTCTCTGTGAAGGTAAATTAAAGTTGATCTGAGTGATGAGAAACAGTCATGAAAAGATCAAGGAAGAGCAAACACATTCTAGAGAAAAATGCTAATACAAACACCTACAGTAGGAACCAATTTCAGTGAGCCAAAAGAAGCTTAGTATGGCTCAAGAGTTGTTGCTGATATGAAGCTAAGAGTTGAGCCAGGGAAGGAGGGAGGGGTCATGAAATGAGGGCTTCCCAAGAAGGGTTAAAGATTGGATTTTTTCCAAGTTTTAGAAGAAGTCAGACAAAGAGGGTGTTTAAGTAAGGAAAATAACATGACCATAATCTGATCTAGATGTTTTAATATTTTTTTCTGGCTGCAATAGGAAGAATGGATTATGAGAAGATAAGAATAGAAAATTAAGGGGTGCCCAGATTGCTCAGTCGGTTAAGTGTCTGACTCAATCTCAGCTCAAGTCTTGTTGTCAGGGTCGTGAGCTTGGGCCCCACATTGAGCTCCATGCTGGGCATGGAGCCTATTTAATTAAGAAATGTTTTTAAAGGATAGAAAATTAATATGGAAACTGTTCTAGTCCTCCAGGCAAGAGGTGATGGTGTCTTGGATTAGGGTGGTAGTAAAGATGTAGAAAAGTGGGAGAATGCAGGATAGACTTTGACATAGAGTCAGTAGGCCTTGCTGAGGGATAAATGTTGGCATAAAAGCAGTAGAAGAAATAAGAATAATGCCTAGATTTTTGTCTTGTGCAACTGGGTGGTGTGGTGGCAATGCTTACTGAAATGGGGCCAAAGACTAGGAGCAGAATAAGGAGGTCAGCAGAGAACAAAATCCATTTTAGTGATGTTAAGTTTAAAATAGCATCTGGAAACCCATCCAGAGGTGCCAGAGAGGCACGTAGATTTGGGGACATCCATGCTGGAAGTAAGTATATAGAGGTTATCATAATAGAAAGAGTATTTGATGCCATGAGGACAGTTGAAGTCGCTAAATGAAAAAAAGAAAGAAAGTGAAGAAATCCAAGGCCCGAGGGCCTGGGATAGTCCTTTATTTAGAATAAGAAAGAAGAAGATCCATAAAGGAAAGGCAGCCAGCAGAGTAAGAGAAAAACCAAGCACATGTGGTGCCATAAAAGCCAGGAGAAGGAAGTGTTCTGTAAGGAAAGAGTAGCCAACTGTACCTAAAGCTGTGGAGATGCCAAGTGAGTAAGGGAAGAAGTATGACCATCGTCATCAGCAGGCAGCACAGAAGGCATTAGTGAGCAGTTCAAGAACAGCCTTAATGGAGAGGGCAGGTCAGAAGCTCAGTGAAATGGGGATGAAGCCCATCACTGCAGAAAAGTCATTTAGGACATTTCACTGAAACAAGGAACAGAGTAATAAGGAAATAATGGCGGGTAATTTTTTTTCCCAACAAATATTTATTGGTCAAGTGCTAAGTGTAAGGCACTGTGCTGAGTACTGCTGGGGGACAGAAGATAAATACTGAGTAATGCATGTTCTAAAAAGTCTCACAGCAGACAGTAGAGCATCAGGAGAGTTATCAGTAGTCACGTATATTCGTTATAGATTGCCATGCGATACGCTACCTGACAAACTGCCCCCAAACTCAAACATGGTAAGCATTTATTCTTGTTCATAAGCCAGCTGAAGGGTTCTGCTGATCCAGGTCTGACTCAATCTGGGCTGGGTTTGCTCCCATGTCTATGCTCGGGGCCCTTCTGGTGCCAAGAACTTGGTGAGCAGGAGAGTCACACAACCGTGAGGCTGGTGTTGACCACCAGTTCAGAAGAAGACCACCTGCCAAAGAAGAGAATGAGGCCCGCACCCAAAGAGGGACAGAGAGAACTATTGAAGGGTCTAAATAACACCACTGAGCCTGAATCCAAACATGCCTGATGTCTTCCATCCTGAACTTCCTAGTAATGTAAATCCAAAACGACTCCTTTATATTGAATATAATCTGCACTGGGCTCTGTCATTTGCAACCCAAAAAGTTCTGGCTAATACATCCACATTCAAATTCTTAGACCTTTAAAAATATAAATATAAATATAAATAATATAAATATAAATATAAATATCCACTGATGATTTAATCAAAGAGATTTCTTTTTAAGGGGGATTTAGGAAGATTCATTCTCATAGACTGGTTAGGAGAGATAAGAACCTACTGAAAGGAAGTCGAGCTGGCAGGAATTTCATAATTTAACTCCTGAGGATAAAAAGGAGAATCCCATTTCCCTGCCCACTAGCTGATAGTCAGTTGGTCCACACCAGTATGCACCAGGCCAGTTGTTTAATGCCGGCGTCCATTCTGATAAGGAACATCCACATTTTCTGATTGTTAATATCTTGATTATCACCCCTGCCCATCCCTGTGCTGCAGTATATTTTCAATAAAGTGAAATTGCTTCGAAACATTTTAGAATTCGGTTTTCTGTCTGCCTGTGATGTGTGACCTCAATTATCTCCACCTTGGATATCAAGATGCAACAGAAATAAATTTGCCTGCAGCCTGGATGAACTGGCTCCCCACGAGAGGGACTTACTTCACTTGCTCTTCTCCTTTGACCAAGTCGTGCTGAAAGAATCAGAACAGACTTGGGCAGAATGCAAATGGCAGTAACATCCGTACTGTCAAAGACACGGACAGGAGGCTGACCCCTGGCCACACGGTGCCAGAAGCAGACAGGCAGGAAGGAAGCCAGGGAGAAATAGAGGTATGAAAACCTACAAATTATGTTGGCAATGCCACATTTACTCAGTGTGCCATGAGCAAACTTGTGTTACCAACAAAATCCAGAGGGTCGGGGCCTCTGGAATAGGCCACTCCCCACCTCGAAACACCCATCCCATCCACTGGCTACTGCTCAAATTTCCACCACACTAACTTAATTCTTTGATCTAAGGAAATAATCAAGCAAATGGGCAGTGATTGAAACTTTATTTATAATAGCAGTCATTCGAAAACAATCTCTCTGCCCAGAGCTTCCTCTGACTGCCCACATAAATTATGATGTGCCCATACAATGGGATAAGATAATCCCATTAAGCCAAAACTGGGTCACATGCCACTCCTACCTACCAAAGAGTCTGGGGATGAAAAGACTTTTAGTTGAGGATGTTACCATTTTGAACAAAGTCAGAGTTGTCTTCATCAGAAAGAAGAATGGATATTCATAAGCAAGTTGCCATATCTACCATATAACTTAAATACCCTGAAATATGAGATTGTTCAAGTAATGAATGGAATGGCCCCTGAATGGAATACTCTGCAGCTGTCTGTAGCTATTAGGAATGATGAAGTAGGAAATTGTACAGTAAATGTGCTGGGCATTTTTAATGAAAACAAGCTGAAGAACGTAAATAATGCGATCATGAGTATGTGTACGTGCATGCATCTATGTATCTCCTTATACGTGCACACAAAATTTATGGAACAGCACATAAGAAAGCGTTATCAGTAGCTACGTCTGGAAAATGAGACTGAAAAAGAGTGTGACATTTTCACTTAAATCCATAGTATATCTTTTTTTAAAAGAAGTGCGAGCATGCGCAGGGCAAGGGGGTGGCAGAGGCAAAGGGAGAGAGAAATTCAAGCAGATTCCGAGCCAAGCGAGGAGTCAGAGGCGGGGCTCCATCTCAGGACCCTGAGATCGGACCTGAGCAGGAACCAAGAGTCAGAGGCTTAACCAAGTGCACCCCCCAGGAACCCCTAAATCCATAGAATTTCTTTTGTGACTGGAATCGTAGCATGTCTTAGGATGAAAATACTCAGTTCTAATCTGGTAACTTGCTTCCAGATAGGTCTACCGATAACAGCATCCTAGGCAAATCTGCCTCAACCCTGTCCTCTGAGATCATCAGCAAGAAGTGTGTTTACCAGGATTCCAGTTCTGTAAAGGAGGCTCCTCAAAAGAAGGAAGCATCCACCCACCTGAGAGACTCTGTGTCAGAGAGAACCCAGAGCTTGGACGGCAGCATACTCGCTTCTCTCCATGTCACCTTGTGCTCTAAGGTAAGGAATACACTCCTGTTTCTAAATTCACTTTGATGAGCTGATTTATTTGTAATCACCCCGATCAAAGTCCTTCTTTGTATTGAAGTTAAAATCTTCTATGCAGCCTATAATTCTCCTTCTCTTGGGCTGGTAGAAAGTTGGCCACCATCCTCCTCTGTGTTGTCATGGAAAACTGGAATGCTTCATGATAGCTGAAAAGAATTAAATAGGTATATCCAGGATTCAGAAAAGTAAACCATAGCAAGTCAGACAAAGAGTTAAAATTTCTTTTTATTTTGTGTTTTGTGTTAACAGTTTGTGAGAATCTTGCCCTCTGCTCTGTGATACTGCTATAGCTGCATCACATAAAAATCATCTCCTTCTCTGCCACACTGATATTTGAATAAATTGATGCCCTGAAAGGATGCACAGTGTCTTTGCAAAGACCACCCTCAAAACTTTATTCCCATAGATTATGCTTCCATATGACTTCACCCCCACAGACTTTTAAGTCAACCATTCCAATCCTCTTAGCCCATGGACAGGGTCCCCTCTTCACATCTTCCCATAATTTTTCTCCAAAGCCTACTCTATCTCACCAGCACCCTTAAAATATGATGCCCCAAAATTCGCTACAGCACTCCAATGAGGTAGTGTTTTAAAAGGCCCAAATGTATGGCCCCATTTTCTCTCTCCTTTTCAGGACACCTCCTACTTATTTGTATGTATGTCTGTCCTGGAACAAAATGAAAGCGCTGAAAAATCAAATTAATTGGTATTACTGAGCCTCTCCACTAACGACTCACGTGCCATCACGGTGCACAGTAGGATTGATCAACATGCCGAAGTGCAGATACTGAAAGAATCTGCTCCAGAGAACATCCCAGCATGACCCAACACCTCCTCCAGACAAAATCCAGGCTGGAACCAGCCAGCAAGATTGAGCTTGCTGCTGGGATTGTCCCAGGCCCTGAAGAGAACTGAACAGTGGTCTGGTGAAATTTCTAGCATATTTTGAAAGGAAATGTTTTGTCCAGATATACATAGTTGGATTTGAATAATGCATATATGATAGGACTCCACCAATGGTAGTCCCAGAACCGGAAGTGTGTTAAGGATTTGGAGAGAAACTAGGAAAGAATAAGCATTGAATAAATACAGGGTAAAACATGCTTTGTATCTTTCACATGTAGATGGAAATTTTTATTTGGTTATAAAGAAAAAGTTTCTGATTCTTGGGCAAAAAAATAATAAGAAATTATTCCGATTATGAGTCTTTCCCTGAAAAACATTTATATAAGATTTCTTTATATAAGATTTCTCTGATAGAGAAAAGTATACAGTAGATCAGTGTAGACAGCATATACAGTAGATCAGTGGTCCCTAAATCCGCTTAACAGAATCAGTACGGAAGAATTTTAGATGCAGATTTCAGACTTAACGAATCAAAATCCTGAGAGAGAACCAGGAAAGTTATTTATAAATCTGAAGATCTAAATCTACATCTGTTTCTGGTGGTTGTCCAGGTTTGGGAGCCATTGTGAGGATGACATCCTGTTGCACCTTCCAGAGGTAAGATCAAACTTTTTGTCTTCTGAGGCTGGTCCATAGTTGTAGTTTTTTGTCTTGTTATATTGAACTTTTAAATAATAATCCCTGCTTTTGTTCAAGACTAATGTCATACACTAGCATGATACACATGTTAGCCCCACTTATAACAATTCTTCATTCTCTGAGAACTTCCCAGTCTATAGGAAGGCACCCAGTAGACTTTTTTATATGATACAACCAAATCCCCTGGCTTCTGTTTAGTGGAATGAGAATGTTCCAAGAAGAGCAAGTCGGAAGCCCAGCCCCCTAGAAATATGAAATCAGGAGCTAGAGTGAAAGTTAGTCTTTCAGTGTGGCTAGACCTTGTTGACTTGGAAATGGCTGGCTGACATCTTCCACTGGACAGAGACACAGGAAGGGCTTTTCCCCCAAGAAAGAAGACAACAGAGGCACAGAAAGAAGCAAGAGACCAGCAAGAGTACTCTCCGGATCTCCAACAGGCTTCCAGCACCTATTACGACCTTCCCAAGGCCCTCATTGCTTTCTAGCCCTCGGGTCCCATGAGCCACCCGTCCTCCTTCTAATTATTTTTGTTATTTAAAAGCTACCTCAAGATGTCACTTGCAGCAAGTGATCTACCAATGTGCCTACTTCCACCTGATAATGAATGACATATTCTCCAGGCAAGAGAGGTTCCGTGTCCCTCCCCACCATGGTGACCAAAGTCATTCTTTTCCCAAGTGTAACAGTTCAGAGGATATATGACAGCTTCCTTTACATTTGATGATCTCTATACACTATGCATCTGTGAACACTGATATGATGGGGGAAAAAATCTATGTTCTTTATTAATATGGGAAAAAAGTGCCTAAACATGGTCTGGGACCAAATCATTTTGTAAGATTATTTACAACCTTCTGGGAAAAAAATGACCATTCCTGAATAAAAATACTTCAACAATTTTCTGATAAACTTTCATAATAGCTTAAGATCTCCTCTGGGAACTTGCTACCCACCCTTAGAGTCGTCTGTCAGGAATCAAATGGTATTTAACCAGACATTGCTTTTTATTCAATCCCATCAAAGACTCTCTAGCCCATTCTCTTTTCCTATAAAACATTCTTACCAAAAGAATATCTTTGAATTAGTAAGGTCTTTTTCCTTGCAGCAGGTGTGAAATGAAATTTAACAGCAGCTCATAGAAAAATCATCTGAAAATTTTTTTAAAAATCATCATGTTGGGTCTTTACAAAGGCCTTTTTTTAGTTATTGCGGCAGTTTACATCAGCCAATTGGCTGTGACTTTACTTCAGACCCCTTTAGACAAGCTTTTTATTGCTTTGTTCAAAAACATACATTCAGCATTGATAATGAATTAGAGTATCTGCTGTCCTCTTAGAGGTCTTCAAAATCCTGCTGCTGTATTACTTGAAATGCTTCAGTACTAAGCTTAAAAACGTTGCCTGTCTACAGCTTTCTCATCTACACCCTTGCTCATCTAGACTGTGGTTTGGCATCTGATATAACTAATTTGCTTCTCCCAGAAAAACCCTATCAGATTGTTTTCTCCTTTCTGGCATTACTTAGATCTCAATTGCTGGGCATATTGCAAAACAACATCGGTCCCCTTTTCTTTTGCCAATGAGTGTGTGTGTGTGTTCGTTACTTCAAATCTTTGTTAGTGTCCATGATGTGCAAAGGGTCCTTTACATTTCTGGTCCTCCAGGAGGTAAGGGAATGGATAACAGAAAAATAAAGCTCCATAATGCAATAAATCCAGACCCCCTCATGTTTCAGGATGATAATATGCACTTAGTTAAACACATCAGAAGACATCTAAGAAAATTTTTAATATTGAAAAGAAATGCATAAATGTACTGAAGTCTTTCAAAGAAGCAACTACCAGACATGACCTTGTACAACCCCAAGCAGCTGTCCTGAGGATCCTGTCTCAAAACCTTACGGCAGCTGCTTCCTTTAAATCCCTTCTCCTATCCCAACTCCAGCAAAGGCTTACCATTTTCTTTCTCTGTCTCAACCCCTTTCCCTTAGTCTAACATCCCAAACTGAACCTTTTCTGTCAGAAGCAGCTCCAGGCCCTTTCTAGCCATTTAAGGTTTTTTGAGCATCTACAGTTTTTATTATCTTAAGGAGTATGAGTCCAGGCCTGGAAGCCGTTCCACCAAATGGCCTTTGTCTTTTCTAGCGGGTCCAGGGGAGTCAGCAAGACTGTTTATACTCAGATAACAATAACTCTGCCTCCAGTAGAGCTGTGATGTGACGCAACATGGGACAAGGGCCATATATACAAGTTGAAAGGCAGCAAAGGCATCTAGAGGAGTGCAAGGTTGTTTCTGTTTGTGAGGACTAGCCAAGTTTCATGGGCCAAGGGATGCAAATCAACTCAGAGTTGACACATGAGTCCTCCAGACGGCACCAAGCCTCCCTACCCACACGTGGATAAATGGGAATTTGCCACACCAGGCCTCCCTTCCTGATACTCTCCAGCCTGGCCAAAGGCATTTCTATCCAGATATCTCAAGGCCTTTTGCTGGCCAGGGTTGTCATGTGCCAGCCACCATGGTACTGGACAAAGCATAGAAGAGTTTCTGCTGATAGAACACACCGACCGGTGCAGAAAGAAGTTATCAGAGGAGGCCTTAGGATGCCTCTCTCCAGAAAGGGCTGCTAGCCAGGTTGCCCCTTGACTGGCACATGGGAACTTGGATTTCAGGACAATTCCCGCCATTCCCAGAAGAGGTAAGAAAGCCTTACTGTGCTCAGTTGTGCAAACCATGTGATTAATGCTGAACACCTGCTTTCTTTCTGGGAGTCTGGAATTGTAGTGTTTATTAGGGAAAGTATGCCTGTGTGACCAGTCTCCAGCAAAACTCCTGGACACTGAGTCTCTAATGAGCTGTGCTGGAGAAATCAAGCACACCCTGTGCAATTCCACTGGAAGAGGACTCTTGGAAGTTTGTGCCTGGTTTCCCCCAGACTTCACCCTATGCATCATTTCTCTTTGCCTGTTTTCCTTTGAATCCTTTCGCTGGGATAAACTATAGTCATGCAAATCACAGAAACTAAGCATGGTTTTGAGACTCCTGACAACATGAGCCCTTCTACTTACACAGACTCATCTCCTTACACTCCTGCCCTTGCTCACTCTGCTCCTTTCTGTTCCTCAAACAATCCAAGTTCTCTCCTGCCCCAAGGGCCTTTGTATGTCCCAGCTCCTCTGTCTGGAATATTTTCCCCTATAACTTCTTATGACTTATCCTTCAGGTCTCAGCTCATGTGTAACCTCCTCAGACACCTTCCCTGACCACCACCAATGGAATTATATTACCTCTCACATCATCCCGTTTACTTACTGTCTACCAATCTAACCTATAATTCTCCTTTTTATTTACTTAAATACAATTAGACTGCAGTACCATAGGGCATGGGACTTACCTATCTTATTTACAATATATTCTTAACATTTTTGACACAAAAAGAATTCAGTCTGTATCTGCTGATAGATTAAATGAATATGCCCCTGTGTGCAGATCAAAATATCCAAGGGGGTAGGAGCGGATTCTTAGAAATCCATTCCAGCATTTTCCATTCTATAGAAGTCCATTTTACATACTGGAATTCCTTTTTTTAAAAAAAGAAAACAAAACACCACTGCTCTCTGTGTGCACATGTCCTTTCAGGGCTGATTTTAGCACTTCTCCTGAAACACCACAAACATCTTAGTCCTTGTTCAAACAGCTGGCTATAATTGACCTGAGCTCATGTTTCACTGCAAGATGCGGGAATTAGTAATGATCCTTCTTGCTATTGGTAAGAACTCAGATTCTGGCAAGGCAGTGCTCTGTCAACATATTTCAAAATGCTTACTCCCTAGTGACCTTCTCCTCCTTGCATGTATTTACAAGAGTTATAAAAACAAATGCCAAATGCTGAACAATAAAAGAAAAAAACCCTTTCAGTTTAGATTTCGAAAGTCAGTTGCTCTGCAAAAACACAAAATAATCCTGCCAAAATGTGAAACAAAGAGAAGTATGAATAACTTCCCTAATGACTTCCTCTCTTCCAGGAGCTCTTGGATCATTCACAGGGCCTGGCCTTATATTCTGAAAACTGTCATTCTTAACTTCTTTCAAGTGAAAAAAAGCAGAGGTCAAAGACAAGAGGCCCTCTAAAATGCACTGCTATTTAAGGACTCCTTCATGATCAGAGTTCAAAGCCAGAAGACTTCAGTGAAGTACTCCAGCTCATCTGGCTCTCTAGGATCAGACTTTAAGTTTGCAAAGATAGGGATGTGTCTTAGGTGTAGAAAGAGACCCGACCTTGCAATACACTTGGCTATCAGAGACAAGATGAAATCTGCTAGATGCAATGTCCATTGTCTTTGGCCTTGACCTGAGCCATGCTAACTAACCTTTCAAAGTCATACGTCCTACTATTTTCCAACATGTACCTTAAGCTCCCATCATATTGAAATTTTCACAATTACTCAGGTAGGCCAAGCTCTTTTACATTTCTGAGTCTTTGTACATAGCCTTCCTCTACGTCTATGTATTTCCCCTTCCTTTTCTACCTTGAGGAAAACTATGCGTTCTCCAAGAAACTGATGAGGTGCCACTCTCTTGTGAAGCCTTCCCAAATTTCCCAGTTAGTGGCTCCCTCCTCTGTGTTCCTATTGCCCTTTGGGGAAACCTTGATGATAGCACCTAGGATATTATATTTTAAATTTGTGTGTGTGTGTGTGTGTGTGTGTGTGTGTGTGTGCATCTTTCTCCCCTGCAGCCAGGCTGTGAGTTCTTTGGAGGCAGCCAGCTTCATTCATCTTTGCATCTTTATTGTTTGGTAGCTTCCTAAGTGCTGATTAACTAGCTGAAGAATCATAATTGAGACTTCGGGTGTTTGACTCCAAGTACTAGCCTGGGGATTGTTAAGATAAAACTAAATGTAAAATGCTGTAACGTGTTGGAGATTTCCATTTACAGCATTCTAAAAGGTTTGATACAAAAAAAATTAAGGAATTTTATATACCAAAGAAAGAGTCAATTATGTCCTGTCTTCCTTTAAATATAGACAGGCTGCATATCAAATTTTTTTTCCCTTTTAAGGGTCTTGGAGCCTATACTCTATAAATTTTGTTGGTGTTTTATAGAGCCCAACCCCCACCCCACTTCATCCTGGCTACGTGTTCGGGAAGGTCTTTTACACACCAAGGGAATGTTAATACCCAAGCTTTATGGAAGTTTGGCTGAAGAAAAATTAACTCATGAAGCCCAGAACCATAGGAAAAGAATTATGGTATGTGTGGCTGTTTATCTCCAGGAAGATTTACTATCTCACCTGAAGAGACACGCTGCCGTGTGACAGGAATTTATTTACAGCTCAAGCCTGACCTTTTTCCATGTTGAGGGAGATTGCATTACTGGGTAGCTTGGGGATTTATTGTCTCTGTTTAGCGGCGCTGACATTTCCTGACTATTGGCTGCAGAAGCCCTTCTAAGCTCAAGCACAGAAAATCCTGACCCTGATGTCCCACCTCTACCTAGGGCTACATTTCTCAGGGCAAAGTATTAATAGGTTTAAAGGACAAAGTTTCTTGGACGAGAATAAGAGCACAGGGGACAGGTGATACCTTGCCACCTCCCATAGAAATCAAGACAGATAAGTTCAAGTAGACGTGGGACCCTAGGAGCCCAGCAGGGTGAGAAGACAGGTGGCAGATGCAAGGATATAAAACTTCAGGGAAATGAAATAGGACCCTCCTGCCCTTCCCCTCTTTCCATCTCCTTTGGCTTCCTTCTGCTCCATATCTAGGTCACAGCACACAGTCTTCCAAACCAGAGATGCCATTCTCAAATTGGCTTCTGCTCCAATTACAGGTGATCTTTAGACAAACATGAAATAGACTGCCAAGCAGCTCTGTGTATCCTAAGTATATTTTAAGTGTCCTTTTGCTAAATATCCTTTTTTCTTTTTTTTTTCCCTCCACTCTCACCATTTCTATAAACGTTGGGGTTAAAAAAAATGTTGGGGTTTTTTAGATATTTTTAAAATCTATCCAAGGAAATTCAAAATAAAAAAATCTCTCAGACTAAGAAAACACAGTGTCTTGGTGATTAATAAATTGTGATTAACAAAACCAATGTTCCCAATTAAATTAGAGAGTGAACTTGATTCAGGATAGGGACATTTTTAATGGAGAGAACTATCTATATGCACCAAATTTAATGAGTCACTTCAAGTATAGCCTATTTGACTTCATTAGGTTCACAGAGATAAATATCATATGCAGCAATTAGCCAAGAGAATGTCGATTTAACTATCAAATCGCCTTTGCCCCATCTGTAGTGTGTGCCATTAATCACAGTCATATACAAAACTTCAAGACACAAATGGACACGAATTACTGTGTTCTTCTAAAGGCATGTCTTCTTAAAATTCTGTGCATTTTTTATTCATGTTCAAGTTACATGCTTCAAACTATGGAATGAAAAGGCTAGAAAGAGACCTAGTTATCATTTTGAACAGGTTTTTCCAACCAATTTTTTAAGCAGAGAAACTCCCCCCCATCTACCCCCAAAAAAGAGGCCCATCAAGTAAAATAAAGAAGAGCAGAGTTTCTTATCAGGAAGTCTTGGAGATCCATTTCTGTCTCTCTTTTTAAAAAAGAAATATTTTATTCATTATTTAAAAGACAAAGAGCATGAACATGGGGAAGAGTGGAGGGAGAGAGAGAATCTCAAGCAGACTCTATGCTGTGCTTGGAACCCAATGTGGGGCTCCGTCCCACAGTCCTGAGCTCATGGCCTGAGCAGAAATCAAGAGTCAGATGCTTAACCAACTGAGCCCCCCAGGCACCCTTGCAAACCCATTTTTTTGGGGGGGGGGTCTCATCCCCTCCTTGCTGTTGGCCTGGCCCCTCAGCCCAAGATCTCCTAGGTATCAATAAAAGATATAGAAGTGCCAAACCCTTACTTGGGACAGTCTGAAGGCATATAAGCTGGGGGAAAAGCTCTCATTTTATAGTTAATGAAAATGAATCCAAGACAAGTTAAACTACTTTCTTTTTTTTTTTTTTTTTTATTGGTGTTCAATTTACTAACATACAGAATAACACCCAGTGCCCGTCACCCATTCACTCCCACCCCCCGCCCTCCTCCCCTTCTACCACCCCTAGTTCGTTTCCCAGAGTTAGCAGTCTTTACGTTCTGTCTCCCTTTCTGATATTTCCCACACATTTCTTCTCCCTTCCCTTATTTTCCCTTTCACTATTATTTATATTCCCCAAATGAATGAGAACATATAATGTTTGTCCTTCTCCGACTGACTTACTTCACTCAGCATAATACCCTCCAGTTCCATCCACGTTGAAGCAAATGGTGGGTATTTGTCATTTCTAATAGCTGAGTAATATTCCATTGTATACATAAACCACATCTTCTTTATCCATTCATCTTTCGTTGGACACCGAGGCTCCTTCCACAGTTTGGCTATCGTGGCCATTGCTGCTATAAACTACTTTCTTAAATCTGCACAATCAACTAACCCGAAGCTAAAACCCAGGCGTCTATGACACCAAACTGATTCCCATTGATATCCACATCTCTTTTGGAGCAGAATTCTGGAAAACAAGCCCTTTACATCTGGTTAGAGAAGACATAATTCACTGCTGCCTTCATTGCTCAAGATAGAGGTCATTTTTTTATCACACGGTTTGCTATAGCAGGTAATGAACATCTATCAAGCCACAATCATGGAGTTTCTTCTGTTAAAAATAGAACTGCTGTATTATTCACAACAGCCAAGGTATAGAAACAACCTAAGTGAATGTCAGCAAAGACGATGTGACATATGTACGTACATACATAATGGAATATTATTCAGCCATGAGAAGGAAGGAAATCCTGCCAGTTGTGACATCATGAATGAAATTTGTGGCCATTATGCTCAGTGAAATAAGCCAGAGAAAGGCAAACACGGCACGATGTCACCTTTAAAAAAAATAAAATCCATAGAAACAGAGCAGAAAAGTGGCCAAAGACTAGAAGTTGGGGAAAATAGGAAGAAGTTGGTAAAAGGATACTGACTTTCAGCTATAAGATAAATAAGGTCCAAGGATCTAATGCAAAACGTGGTGACTGTAGTTGATAACACTGTATTGTATAGCTAAAATTTGCTAAGAGAACTTAAATATTCTCACCAAAAACAAATAAATAAACAAACAGTGAGGTGATGGATGTGTTAATTAACTAGATGGGGGCAATCTTTTCACAATGTGCAAGTTTTTTTATTAAATCACCACGATGTACATTTTAAATATCTTACAATTTTACATGTGAATTATATCTCAATAAAGCTGAAATTTCAAAAAAAAATAAGTGTATTCCATATAATGGATAGCCATGTATTTCCACCAAGTACAGCATTTCAGTTGTCACGTTTGTCATGAACAACTAGTAATGCTTAGAAAGCATTTGAAAAATATAAAATATGGCATAATTTAGACATAAGAATATGAAGTCATTTCCTAAAAATGAGAACGTGAATCCGTGAGTCCCGTGGCCTGAACACCACATACCTGTCCCAACTTCTTCCTATTTTCCCCAACTTCTAGCCTTTGGCCACTTTTCTGCTCTGTTTCTATGGATTTTATTTTTTTTAAAGGTGACACTATGCTTGACTCCAGATGATGGAGATGCAATGTCGCAAGTAAGAGAGGACAGCCTGTGACACAAGGGAGCAAATATGGCCCAAAATTGAAGTAGCCTCTGCAGACATTCAGATGTTCAGAGTGGCTGTTGGCTGTATGGTCCTTGTTTGTTTTCTAGAATAAGTTTATTATTCTTACTGTTTACATCAACCCTGAATTTAAGGTAACTACTTCCTGTTACTGTCCATTTTATTTTGTTTATACCAGAAAAAAGAGGAAAGGAGATAAAGTATTCCCAAGACAGTATAAAGTGATCCAAGCTAATTAAATGCAGTAAGAGCCAAGTGACGGATTAGCCTTTCATCCCATTAGCCCACATGCATAAACCAAAGTCATAAACATTTAGTAAGTTCTTTGTCATTTATTTTAATGCTTTTTAAATGTGCTCAGGGAGAAAAATTTATGATGTGTTTCTCCAGCATTCTGGTTTATGAAGGTTCTATTTATCAATAACTAATTTATTTCTATAATAGAATATCAGTTTACCAAGAATGCTTCATGTAGTAAATATGTGGAATTAATGTACAAGGCTCTAATTATTGAATAATATAGGTAAGAATGTAAGTACTTACTGAAGAAAGTATATGTACTGAATGTGCAAGAAGCAATGTAAGAAGGAAAAATGTTTTAAGTATTTAGAGGAAAGAAGGATTTTTAAAAACCACGTGCGTAAGACGAATACCATATGATCTTACTTATATGTGGAATCTTCAAAACAAAACAAAACAAGAAAACCAAGCTTGTGGATAAAGAGAACAGATTGGTGGTTGCCAAAGGCAAGGGATGGAAGTGGACAAATGGGTGAAGGAGCTCAAAAGGTACAAATTTCCAATTATAAATAAGTAAGTCATGGGTGTGTAACGTACAGCATGGTCACTATAGTTATACTGTTTTTGCATTATTTGAAAGTTACTAAGAGAACAGATCTTAAAAGTTCTCATTATAGGAAAAAAAACTCTGTAACTATGTATGGTGACAGATATTAACTAGGCTTGTGTGGTGATCATTTTGCAATATATACAAATATTAAAGCATCACATTGTACACCTGAAACTAATACAGTGTTATATGTCAATTATACCTCAGTAAAAAAAAAACAATAATAAAATTTAAATTTAAAAAAGTTACATGGGTTTAAAGTCTTGCCATAAATAAAAGAGCTCCAAAGCTCAGGATACCACCCCCTTATTAAAAACCTAAATTAAAAAAAAAAAAACACTAAATTTTTGCTGGGTTGAGCACTGGGTGTTATACTATATGTGGGCAAAATGAATTTAAATTTTTAAAAATGTAAAAAAATAAAAACCTAATTTTTTAAATAAAGATCTTATTTATTTATTCATAAGAGACACACACAGAGAGAGGCAGAGACACAGGCAGAGGAAGAAGCAGGCTCCATGTGGGGAGCCCGATGTGGGACTCATTCCCAGAACCCTGGGATCACGCCCTGAGCCCAAGGCAGATGCTCAACCACTGAGCCACCCAGGCATCCCTAGAAACCTAAATTTTAATCCAATGAATTTAGAACCACTCCAGCAAGGTTACCATAGTAGGATTTTAAGTATTATGATGATATGTCTGTTAGGTAAAAATGACTGCCTCTATAGCACACTTGCTGGGAGGTTTACCTTAGTCAACCTATTAAGTCAAACATAGTCACTTAAGCTTCAGTCAATGGCTTATAGAAAGTCACTAAACATTTTAAGCCACAGACATAATATGCAAAGACCCTGTTGGTCTTGCCTTCCTTTAAAACAATTCAGGTTGAGTCTTCAAGAATTAAGCGCCACAGGAAGAGTGGTAGGAGCCATAGGATGCAGTCCTCAAGCCAAAGAAACAGAGTTCTATTGAAAAGACAAGATAGGCACCCCAAGGGCTTTGGCAAGCAGTGTCATGTCATGGTCAATAGAATACAGCAAGGTACCCAGGGCATAGCCAGGTAATCTCAGAGGGATTAGACACTCTGAGCAGACCATCTGAGAAAAAGGGAGCTTGACTAGCCCTTGAAGAAAGGAGTGATATTGGGAAGGTAGAAAAATAGGGTAGGGCATTCCAGACTAGAACCCAGAATAGCAACCCGGTGAAGGTGGTGGTGACCAGGTCTCACTCAGGAGCTAACAGGACCTTTGCCTGAAGAGAGGGCACCTGTCAGGGTGTTGATGGGGGAGGGAGGGGCAAGCAGATGGTAAAAGGTCTTCATTGCTGCACCGATGAGTTTAAATCTCATTCAGTGGGGCAACCACTAAAATAAAAAAATTATGTCAAATATTATCCCATGTATGATTGAAAAATAGACCCAGGTGCATATTTATGTACATACAAAAATGCCCAGAAAACCACCCGCAATGATACACAAAAAACCATTATCAATGGCTGCCTCTAGAGTGGGGAGGAGTCAGAGTTGAAATGGATCGAAGAGGAACATCAGCTTTTTATTTGATACCTTTCTGGGTTTCATGGGGTTTTTGTTTGTTTGAGGCTTTTTAAATAACAGGTCATATTAAATATCACTGATATATATCACTTTTTATATTAAATATCACTGATATATATCACATTTAAAATGTAGGGGGGGAATAAAATAAAAATAAATAAAATGCAGGGTGGTTTTTTTTTAGAATCAATTTGGGGTGGTTTGTTCCATTTTTATTTTATTTTTTTTTAATTTTTATTTATTTATGATAGTCAGAGAGAGAGAGAGAGAGAGAGAGAGGCAGAGACACAGGCAGAGGGAGAAGCAGGCTCCATGCACCGGGAGCCCGACTTGGGATTCGATCCCGGGTCTCCAGGATCACGCCCTGGGCCAAAGGCAGGCGCCAAACTGCTGCGCCACCCAGGGATCCCCGGTTTGTTCCATTTTTAAAACAAAAATGTAACTTTTCTTATGTAAAAGAAGAAAGTAAAATCCTGGGTCAACCCGTCCGACATGGTCTTTGCTAACTGGAGCCTCATTTCAGGACTCTTGATGTTCTAAACGCAAGTGCTGCCTCAGTAGTACAACAGAGAGATGTTAAGTTGAAGAGAACCTACGACCTGCTGGAAGAACAGCAACCTGCAAGAGTCAAGGAGTCAGCATCTCAAACCGGATCTGTGGTTTGCTCTCAACGCAGACTCTTGCCTCAGAGGTGCGCGCAGGCCGCACTGCTGGGGACCACAGGCTTCGGAAGGGCGGCTGGTTGACATGTATTGAGTCAACGAGGCAGGTGGTATCATCACAGATGAGGAAACAGGTGCATGGACCTGTGGCATACTGTGGCCCATGTGACACCCACCTCTGGATTCCTGAGCCTGGGTTCTCAGATCCTCCGGCCCCAGCTTTGCATCACGGCCACCAGCATCATGATTCCCCACGCTGCAGATTTCTCATCTATGAGGTAAGCATGAAATGAGATCATATATTAAGGGGGTACCTGGGGGGCTCAATGGTTGAGCATCTGCCTTTGGCTCAGGGCATGATCCTGGGGTCCCAGGATCGAGTCCCACGTCGGGCTCCATGTCTCTGCCTCTCTCTCTTGTGTCTCTCATGAATAAATAAGTAAAATCTTAAAAAAGAGAGAGAGATCATATATGAAAGAACCTAGCCTACTTTGGCACATAGTAAATGCTCAGTAAAGTTTTGAATGTTCAATCTGAAGACTAGTTTTTCTGATTTTACCACAAGTTTCAAAAGAGGGCCTGGAGGGTGCCCCCCACTTGCAGTGGTCTTTGTGCCTCATGGGCAAGCTTCAAGCACTTGGTGCTGGAAAAGCTGGTGTTGAAGCCGAGCTGCAGGAAGGGCAAACACTGAGATGCAGACTTCACTCCCCTGATCACACGAGAGTGGGAGGTGGAGGGGCAGCCTGCGGGCTCGCAACCAAGGAGAACACCTGCAAGCTGCCCATCTCTGCAACATCTGCTTTCAGACACATCTGCAGTCTTCTCCTGGTGCCACTGCCAACCTCAAGAGGGGGCCATGTGGGGGTGCCCGGGAGGCTCAGTGTGTTCAGTGCCTGGGTCATGATCTCAGGGTCATGGGATCCACCCCCCCACACACACACCCGCCTAGGGCTCCGCTGGGAGTCTGCTTGAGATTTTCTCCTCTTCCTGCCTCTCCTCCTGCTCCTTGGCATGCTCTCTCTCTCTCTCTCTCTCTCTCTAAAATAAATAAAGAAATAAGAAAAACCTTTTAAAAAGAGAGGGAGAACTATATGTCAAACTCTAGTTACTGGGGCACCTGGGGGGCTCAGTGGTTGAGCCTCTGCCTTTGGCTCAGGGTGTGACCCCAAGGTCCCGGGATCGAGTCCCACGTTGGGCTCCCTGTATGCAGCCTGCTTCTCCCTCTGCCTGTGTCTCTACCTCTCTCTCTCTCTGTGTCTCTCATGAATAAATAAATAAAATCTTTAAAAAAAGTCACTAATCAAGCATCATTTTTGAAGGGTATTTTTTCAGTCAATTTAATCCTTGCTTGTTAATATATTTCCTGTAATGAAAATTTATTTTTTTCAAAAGATTTTTTTTATTTGAGAGAGAGAGCATGAGTGAGGGGAAGGGCAAAGAGAGATGGGGAAGCAGATTCCCCACTGAGCAGGGAGCCCGATGTGGGATTCGAACCCCCGACCTTAAGATCATAAACTGGGCCAAAGGCAACCGCTTAACTGAGCCACCTGGGGCCCCTGTAATGAAAATTTAAATTAAGCTTTAATGTAGCCTGTTTTGTGAGGGTTTAAAAAAAAAAGTTTTAAAAATAGAAAAAAGAAAGAGTTTAAATGTTGTCGATCTGTGGATGGAACTACCCAGGGAAAATGTGTGGGAGGCACGCTGCATGGTGTTGGTTAGCAGCTTTTGCTTCTGTCCTTTTCAGCCTCACTTTATTTTTTATCATAATTTCCTCTGTCAACTGGTATGCTTTAAAAAGGATTTTTTTTTAAAGATCTGTGGTGACAAGTTGCAAAACTAACCTAAAAAAGTCATATTTTTTTCTTTTCTTCTCTAGGTGATTGTCTCTCATGCCTTTCTGAGAAAAATGTCATGAATATTTCATCAAATGTGAGAGAGAAGAATCCCATAAATATGAGCATATTTTTATGATAATATTCTGTTATGCAACTGCTATCAAATTCTTTTTAATGGGGCACCTACTGTTCCTCGGGTCCTCCATGACTTTGGTTTTCTCAAGCTGTCTCTCTCCACATCTCCCCACAAGAAGGATCTTTGGTTTCCCAAAGTACCCATGGCCAAGTTCACAGGACTTGAGGGGAAGGAACAGACTCCTTCACCAGCAACTGCTGGCTTCCTAGGAAGCTCTCAACCATCCCCCGATTCCCACTGTCTTATTTTAACATTTTGAGCATTTCTCTTTCCTACAACTTACCCTGTGTCTTGGGCAAGTTACTTAACTTCTCTGGGTCTTTCTGCTCATCTGTAGTAAGGGCCTAATAATTCCTACTTTGTGGGTCATCATGGAGAATAAACATATGTGAAGTTCTGATCGGACTACCTCGAGCGGAGTAAGCCAATCCCTGATGCCCATTATTATAACTATTTGCCTCAAATTTATCTGGTTGCTCTACTTGAGTCAATGAAGGAGGAGCTACTTAGTAAATGGTTAGAAACAAGTAACCCTGTTCCATGGTCCTCCAAGCGAATTTGTCCTTCTTTTGGGTCAGGGTGGCCAGATTGTCCTTGTGGGAAGTCCTTTCCCCGCCTACTTAGTGGCTGCAGGAATGACTCCTGGACGCTGCTGGAGGGTCCGGGCATCTGTCGGAGGTAGTACACCTTGGTCATCTCGTGCTCACCGGGGGGAGGGAGACTGGGATTCCAGTGTCAGCTCCACCGTTTATTAGCATGGAAGGGTGACAATGAAGATTATTCAATCTTGTTTTTTTTCATCTGTGAGCTGGAGATGGATTATAATCGTATCCACTTCCTGGACAAGACAGAGTCGTCGAACACCCAGGGGAATCCAGTAAACTCTACTAACCAGCCTGCCAGCCCCAGCACAGGCGGTGGTCAGGACCATCAGAGGCATGCGGGTCTGCTCCCCTCTCAGTCCTGGCAATGGTACCCCAGTCCTCGGGGTCAAGACAACCTCGCCGGAGACTTCTACTGTTTTCAACGTTGACATGATCCTACACTGGACCTACTTAAATTAGAATCCTCCTCTCCCAAGTCATCCAAAGACAATCATTCTCCCTGATATGCACTCACAGGTCTTGAGAACATAAGCATTGAGTAGCTGGATTCGCACATTAATAATCGGAGCCAAGATTTACTGGGAGCTTCCTCCGGCAATCACTTGTCGTGCATTATGTCATTTAATTTTTACATCAGCCCTGTGGAGTACTATCCTCACTCTACAAATAAAAAAACAAGCTCGGAGAGGTAACCTCACCCAGATTTACAGAGATGCATTTGAAGGTAGACAGTTTAAATGCACAACTACTTGAGGTATGATATACGCCCCTCAAAATGTTCTGTGCTTTAAATCATCTGTTAAATACATATATATGTGTGTGTATGTGTGTGTGTTACATACATATATATATGTGTGTGTGTATATATATATATATATATATATATATATATATATATATATGTAAATATATAATTTCAACCTATGTGATGACAGGCCTCTCGCTGACATTGCACCCTGGGGACACAGCTCCCTGCTGACCAAGCTCTCCGCTTCACCATTGCATTGTTCTGAGTCTCTGAACCCGGGCCAAGCTACTGCCACTGTTCATGAAAATCTTTCCTTGGGATCGTGCAAAGAAAACAAAGAGGGAATGCTAACAACCCAGTGGTAATCTAGAGCTTACACACTATTTAGGGAATGGGCATTCTGTTAAGCAAACATTCCAGTTAAATCAGAGGTGTTGGCGTTTGTGTGGAGCATTAAATGCCAGTTTCCAAAGTATATGCATGTAATTTCTAACACCCAGACTGAGCACGTTTTCATCTGTCCTTGCCAATTCAGAAGTCATGGGTTGTGTCTCAAGGTCATTATCAGGCATATCAATCACCTCAATAAAAACTACCAAAGAGAAAGAAAAGTGCTTCTTTAATGGGATTTACTGGATCACAGAGAGAGGGTATTGTATTTGACGATTGGCTGAAACTGTCCTAAGTTTTTGTTCCTGTGTTTCATCGCACTTAAACCAGAGTCCTTGAGAGCCCTCAGGTAAGTGAAAACCATGTGAATATTTATTTGCCCAGAAGAGTTTACGAGTTCATTTGTAAAGGTGCTTTTGTTCTGGTGTCATGGGCCTTGCAATCTTCCTACAGTCTGATATATTGAACAATGTGGATTTATAGTGTGCAGTCGAGGATGAGAGCTGTGAACACAGGGATGGGCATATGGGAAAGTCACTGGGATCTGTCTAAAAAATTGCATCAAAGAAATTTTCTGTTTCCCAGGGTCTCCCTTTCCTTTATCTACTACCAACCCCACAGAACACATCCCACTCCCAACCCTGGGAGTCTTTCTCCACTACCCTATTCTTTCACCTACCTTAAGGTTCAGCATCAACTTGCCAGGAAACCTTAGTTCTGAGTCCTCACTTTCAGAATCCCACTGCCTCAGTGAGGTGCTTAGGAAAGCCATCTCCGGCTCTGACTCCATCCCTAGTGGACTGTGCCAGATAAGGGAGTCAGTACCTGTTGCGTGCGCTGCGGCAACATGATCAGGGTCCTGAGGATAAGGGGATGAGGAAAATAAAAGAAAAGTAAAGAGATGGGGACAGGAGGGACACAGTGGATGATGTCCAAGCAGTGCCAGCTTTATTCAAGGTTTTACAACATTTTATAGCATGAGCAAAACAAAGACAAGAAGGTGTTTATTTTTAGCAGGTTTGTGAAACTCTCCAAAGTTCCCTTTTCTCAGCATGCAAGACAGACTCACAGGTGCCAGAAGACCTTGGTAAATAGATAAGCTTGTTGCTCCAGATGTGCATACTTCAAAGGAATATTAGGTATGGTAAACAGACCAGCAAGGACAGACAGACCCTTATTTACATTTATGACCAGGGCAGAATAAGTTGTATCTATTGTGTTATGTGGGTGACCACGTACAAGCGAGCCCTGAGAACCATTGCTCGAGCCCTTTCTCAAGCGTCTACCAACTATTCACCCTTTAGGCTCCCGAGCCTTTTGAGTGAATGAGGGACGCAAGTCCGGGCCTGGTTTGGTTCAGTTACTCCAGCTAGTCCGTGGTCGCCCACAGTGCCTTAAGAGCTAAGGCCATGCTGATCCCCTACAGATACCTCTAGGGTCTCAGCACGTCTGGCAGCATTGCTAAACAGGACTTCTCCTGTTTATCTATGGGTTCTCCCTTATGTCATATATTGTTGGTTCAAAACCTCGGAAGTTTCCTGGGTAAGATCTGAAATTGGCCCCATCCATGAAGGGCAAAGAAAAACTGAAGGAAGAGGCCACTCCAGACTGGTGGGTAGAGTTTTGATAAGCAAGGCCACTTACCAGGCTCGTTGGGGGTGGCCACAGGACCAGTAGATCTCCACACCACCTGCCACATCTTAAAAGTTTATACAGAGGCCCTAACTGGGTCCAGTCACATATACGGTCCAGATGGTCTCAATGACACGTTGCTCTCTCAAGGCTGCATCCTTGACAACAGCTCTGATTGTAGGATCCATGGGCAAAATGTACATTCCCAGGACAGGGGAGGGTTGAGTAGCTTCTGATTGCCTGGGTCCAGCTCGTAAGTCATGTCCTCTCCATGGCCTCCTCTAATGTGTTTCCAGTGACTGTGCAAACACAAAAGTGATTCCTCACATCAGTATACACATACATTTCCTTCGCTTATTAATCTCAAAATCTATTTCTATGTGCTGACTATGTAATTTGTTGATCATATGATGGTCTTCTTCTCACAAATTAAAAAATATTAGCGTCAGCAAGGATGTGGAATTCTAAATCAAACCCTGCCCTCCACCCACATCTGACCAAAGAGCCCCTAATGGGTGAGCTCTGCTGTATTTCACTTCTAAATTCTAAAGAATTTTAAAGATGCTCCCGCAAGATCATTCAACCAACACAAATGTAGGCACTGTTGTAAAAAAGAAAACAACAACAAAATTACGGATGTAATTACAGTTGCAGATCTTAAAATAGGGAGATGATCGTGGATTATTTGAATAAACCCAATCCAATCAGGAGAGCCCTTAAAGGAGAAAGATTTCTCTGGCTGCAGTCAGTGGATGTAGCAGCAGAAGGCAGCAAAGGAAAGATGAGGCAAGAAGGAATGGAGGTCTGAGAGACATGAAGATAATCTTTGACCCACCTCTGTTGGCTTTGAAGATGGGGAAAGGGAGCCATGAGCCAGGGAATGTGAGTGGCTTCTAGGAGCTGAGAAAAAACTTCCAGTGGGTGGCCAGCAAGAAAATGGAGACCTCAGTTCTTCAACAACAAAGAACCAAGTTGAGTGAACAACCTGATTGAGACTGGAGGGAGAGATTCCCGGGAAGGAATGCAGACACCTTGAGGTCAGCCTGAGTGAGCCTGAGATGAGCCTACCAGACTCCTAATCTACAAAACTAAAAGGAAATAAATGGATGTTGTTTGAAGCTACTATGACAGTGGTCATCTGCTTCAGCAGCAGTAGGAAACTAATGAACTAACGTCCAGGGTGGAATTCATGTCCTCCAAATGTCTGGTCAGTGTCCCTTACTACAAACTGTTGTTCCCTGTTTGGTCTCCTTATCGAAATCACCTTTGATTCAATTTCTCACCTTTTCATTCCCATTTACTAGGATATAGAGATGGATCCATAAAGTCCATATTCACTCTAAAATTGAAATCCAAGTATGCCTGGGTGGCTCAGTGGTTGAGCATCTGCCTTTGGCTCAGGTTGTGATCCCAGGGTCCTGGGATGGAGTCCCACTTCGGACTCCTTGCAGGGAACCTGCTTCTCCCTCTACCTGTGTCTCTGCCTCTCTCTGTGTGTCTCTCATGAATAAGTAAATCTTAAAAAATAATAATAAATAAAATTGAAATCCATATTCATTATAAGACAAGGGTCATACTGAACATCTAATTATATGACATTTTTCTGCCATTTCCACACTGTTAGAGTGCAGGAAAGTCATTGTATTATAGAGATGCACGTTTATTTAATATACCAGTCAGTATGGGTAGGCAAGAGAAAGGTTTAAAAATTCTGTCAAATGCATTTGACCTCAGCTTACACCATGCTTTTTATAGGAACGGAATCCACTTTGAAAATAACCTTCAGGTACCTAAATTGATTGTTGGAAAGTCTCAAATGCCCCCATAAAAGTCACAGGAATAAATACAATATCATCTTTTCTTTATAAAACCTTGTAGTGGAAATTGGGGGAATTCAGTGAGAAAAGCCAACAGTTATGGTAGATGTAAGGAAGCCATGACTTATGGTCTTCAACCATTTTCTTCTGAGCCTGGAAACCATCGAATGACATATTGTTTGATGTCTCTCAACCAGAGTTCCTAAGCACAATTTGAAAGAGCTGGCCTGATAGTAGCACAATTTAACAGGATTTGGTTTATTGGAATTCAGGCTAATGTCTCTGCCTTTGCAAACAACAGAAAGCCGGAAAGTCTCCAGCCATGACAAGCAGGTAGCCTTACCCCACTCTGAGGGAAAGATGAGAGACATGGGTGTGCTCTGAAGCCTAATACTCCCCACTGAGACTGCTCCTTGTGAGCAAATTGCTAACCTCGGGTGGGGAGACTTTCTGGGCCCTGCGTAGCCCTCTGTGTGGACCTGGTGTTGATATCAAGGCAAAGACAGTTCTCAAGTGGGCTTGGCCCTGAGGCCTGGACATTCTGTATTTCTGTTCACCAGAGTGGACTATAAAGTCCCCAAATGCATAGTGTGCATTTTGTGTGCAGTCTAAAAGAAAAAAAATTCTATTAGCATATGTTTTACTTCAAATCTTATTTTCTGAAACAGTGAGAAAGAAGATGTGTTCCAAAGAAGCCAACGCAGCCAATTAGCTGTCCATGGACCAAGACTCTAAAATCTGGATCCCATTTCTGGTTCTGCCAATGACCTGGAATGAGAAAACGACAACTTGCAGGCTTTGGGGCCTTTAGCTACACCCTCTTTCTACCATAAAATGGCAAATAATGTGGCGCCTACAGGAACAGACTACCAAGTGAGACAGACCGGGCTCCCAGAGCCAGCTCTGCCACTTGGTGGCTGTGTGCCTCTACGTTCGCTAAGTTCTCCAAGTTTCAGGGACTTGGCCTTCAAGGGAGTGTAACAAGATCCACCTACCTCATCAGGATGACGTAATAGCAAAACAACATAGTACATCCTGCGCAATTTCTTGCCCATCATGAGCCCTCACAGATGCAACTGTTGGGGTTCTTCCAACGAGGAAACAGGATTACAGATCCCTTCAGGTGACGCAGGCCGCAGGTCTTCATCAGGCGTTCCTAATTTCACTTTATCTATAGCTTTACGTCATCAGAACCAAACGACGACCAAATTAATTGCTTATAAAGAATCTATTTCAAAAAAGTAAATCTTTTGGGCTCATGTGTTCCACCTCCACAACTTTGTATTCCGGCCATAGCCTAACCTGTGAAACTGCCTCTCACCGTGTGAATTCAAATAACACTGCTTGGAAAAGAAAAGGGGAGAGAGAGAGAGAAGGAGAGAGAGACAGAGAGAAGGAAGCTGTTAGGACAGGGCAAAGCAGACACGCAGAGGGCAAACAAAGCACATTTGTCTCTGTCGTTGCCACCTGGCCCTGTTTCCAGAGCTCAGAGGACATTTTTGTATGTTCAGTTTATTAATTGGGTTTCTGTCACCTACAAAGTCCACCGCTGTCAATCTCAAGGCAAGGTTGAGCCCCGGAGTCTCACCGCCTACCTTAGGAGGAAGCTTCCTAAAAGCCACAACTAGGAAGGCTGTGAGGTGTCACAGCAAAGTGACAGTCCCTGTGAGGAGGGAGGAATGGCTCCTCTCAGAGGACAAACGCATTCCCTCTGAATCAATCAAAAAATCTTTCAGATAAGTAAACTTGTCAAACAAATGGAAATATCAAAGAAGGGAGGTCACCGGACTCAGAAAGCCGGAGAGCATTTCAACAGCAAAATCATTTTTGCATTCATTAACCCTATTTCAGAATGGTCATTATTTTTTAAGAAATATTTTCAGAAAAAAAATATTTTCAGAAAGCCTTAACTTCTTATTTTACCTTCCTTGAAACAATCATAATAAAATTTCCTTTGCCATGGCCTCGGTGGCTACTCACATAATATTTGAGCTCACGGGAGAGAATCAAATGGCTTCTGTCCAAGTGAGATATTATTCTAGTTAATTATTAGCATTAAAATTCCAATTTAGTGCTCAACACACCAACAGACAGATGCTGCCACTGTCATGGGTCAATGCTTTTGTAAAAAACAATCTCATACTAGTCAGGTATGAAATTACCTTGAAGGGTGAGTGAGCTAATGGCACCGTGTGCAGCGGGTGTGTGCTCAGGACTCTCAGCACAGAATAAAGCCCACAGAGGCTCCCTGGGGGAGTATGGACTTTGGGAAATGAAGTTCATTTACATTCTGCAAATTGTTTCTATAAATAGCATCTAAAGAACAAAATATAGTAGAGGGCACTTTGGGGGATTTCAAAGGAAACAGAGAGCCTCTGGCTTGGAGAGGGGCAGTGAGGACATAGGAATATGAATCACACGGAGAACAGCTGCACAGAGCATCTGATCCATGTGCCTACGTAAAAACACTTCCATCTCCCCTCACAAGGGTTTGGAGGGCTCCAGTCAAAAGATGGGAATTGAAATTAGAAGAATCAATCTAGAAAGTCTTTGAAGGGCAAGTAAAGCAAAGGGGAGCGTTTCAGAGGCAGTGATGGTGATACAAAGGCTTGAGTCAGAAACCAGCCACGAGTGTGAGGAAGGAAGGAAGGAGAGGACTACTGGTTGCAGGGGAAGGCCTGTATGGGGGTAATAACAAAAGGTGGCAACCTCTGAGAGTTGTTCTGTATTCTGACTGTGGGGATGGTTACCCAGGTGCGTACACTTGTCAAAGCTCATTGAAATATATACATGTCCAATGGGTGCAATTTCAGAAACACAAGTTATATTCCAATAAAGAATTTTGAAAAGATAGATGATGTTTTTAATTATAGAAGTTAAATCAGCAGGGGATGAATTTCTTCAACATTAATCTCTTTGTCTTTCCTTTTTTAAAAACTTGAATTTGACATCTAATAGAGAGTTAACCAGAGAGTATGCTTCCCCGACTTAAGGTTTGGAAAAAAAGACACTCGTCAAAATTACACTTTGGGAATTGGATGAAATTTGATTTAACTGTGTATACATTTTTATGATCAAGGGCAAACTGAATTTAGAATAGAATATTTTTCACTCTCTGCAGCTGATTAAACTATGTCTTCTTGTCCATTGTCTGGTAACATATTTAGACCTTCAATCCTCAGTTATAGATTAATATACAATTTATATAGTCTAGGCAAGTATATTGCCTTTTCTGGTATAAACTATGGTGGGATTAAAATTGTGGGCCTCCACTCACCAGCATCAGCACCATTAAAAGTGAGATAGGATGTCATTGCAGTAACCAAAAGAAAATCAAACTGCAAAAAAAAAAAAAAAAAAAAAATTAAGATATTAAACTATTATTTCCTGGAGGCAATGAGGTTTAGATTAACTCTAAAATCCCATCCAGGGTAGGGAAAACTCTTTCTAGGTAAGCTGACCATACCCACCTGTTTCCTCCCTTTGAGGCGCTTGCCAAGAGGTGAATGCCATCGGTAGGAGATCAGTGATTGAGCGTGGCCCAAATAGGCTGAAACCAACAGAGCTTTCTGTGCTCACACAAATCCTGCAGATTGAAAACTAGAGGAGACCCAAATGCAGGGCCAGGTTTACCATTGATAATTTGCTGTTCTCAGTCATTTATTGCAGAGAAGATAAAATCCGACGACTGGAAAGAAGGAGCCTGCAACAATACAACTGGTCTCCTCCTGAAGATAGTGCTCTGGTTCTGAATTTGCATGGCTCAGAAAGTGGAAGAGTTAACACCTCAGAATCTTCAAAGAGCAAGACTTTCAGGCTAAAGAGAGAGACTCCCATCAAAACTAGAGTAAGTACGGTCTATGAGCATGGATGTCTTCCACGGGAGGGTCTCCCTTTTCTTCCATTGGGCAGGTGGAGTGTGTTATCCTGTAGTAACTTTTCTGAACCCAGCCATTCCACTCCTAGGTATTAACCCAAGAGAGAGGAAAGCATATGTCCATAAACTGCCCATAAGTGTTCATAGTGGTTTTATTTGTAACAGTTGAAAACTGAAGACAACCCACATGCCCATGAAGAGAAGACTGGATAAACAAATTGTGGAATATCAATACAGTGGAATATACACAGCACAATATGGATCAATCTCAACGATACTGAGTAACAGAGGCCAAACCAGAAAGAATACGTATTATAGGATGCCATTTATATAAAATTTTAAGTGCAGACTTATCTACAGTGACAGAAAGCAAGTCATTGGTTGCCCAGGGATAGGTATGAGAGAGGAGGAAGGGACAGGGAGGGACGGGGGTAGGAACTACAAAAAAAAAAAAAAAAACACAGAATATTTGTGGTAGTGAGGGAAATGAACTTTTAGTTCTGTATTCTCAAATGCTTTCACCGTATGTGGTGGATAGAAGGTACTCAGAGTTTATGGCATAAAAAAGTTTATAAATAAGTGCAGGCTATCTTTTATGGACTGTGGTTGAGAAGGTTAAAGAAAATCATAGGATAGCAACTCCAAGTAAGTATGTGTGTCTGTGTGTGTCTGTGTGTGTTCAAAGACAGTAGATATTTCAGTAAGTTCCTAAATGATAGAGAAGGCAGCAGTAAAGAAGTTGAAAATAAGAAAGAAGGGATAATAGATGGAATAAAAGAATTTGGGGTTTCTGACTTAGATATACTTCCTATAAAATAATTTTAATGGGGTAATTTGAATATGAATTGCCTACTAGATGATACCAAGGAATCATTATTAATTTTGATAGGTATGATAATGCATCGTGGCTCTACAAGAACATGTGTTTTAAGATATAACAACTGAAATATGTAAATGAGAAGACACAATGCCTGAGAAGTACGTACAGCTGTGGCCAAATCGAGTAACTATTGAATCTGGATAACAGGTGAGAAGTCACTTATTCCATTCTCTGTCATTTATACACAGTCTTATAATAATAAAAAAATACTATTAGTCATTCACATTTCAGTATGAATAGATTCCCACAGAAGGAGCAGAAAGAACAATGAAGATCAAGTTACAAGCACAGGGTTCAACATCCCGATCTAACACCTTAGAAAAGTCACTCAACCCAAACCTCACCTTCCTCATCTGCGCCGTAGAGATAAATGGTCCCTGACCCACTTTAAGCCCCTGGGTTACTGTAATTTTCAAGTGAGATCATGTCTATAAGGACGATTTGAAATAAATGCTTTAAAGGTCTACGTCACTGTAAATAATTAATTTAGGCAGAGCCACTGCCAGCTACAGGGTGTTTTTGGAACAGAGCAGAAAGGGAAACTCCCTCCTGGTGGATGAATCGCACAAAGGCCCTCATGGGCTGCCACAGACCCACGGTGCTCACAGGGGGAGCCCTTGGCAAAGAAAAGGGCAGAGCACGGTGGGTGACAGACAGCTGGACCTCTACCCAGGCTTGGTGTTTGGGTGAAGGTACAAACCCCCACCCTTCCTCTGGGCTTCTAGGTGTAGTCTAATCCTTTCCTCCTCACTGGGTGGGAACAGCTGAGGGAGAGCTGGAGTGGAGTGGAAGCAAGGAGGAGGAGGGCGCCCCGAATGGAGGCGATGGGCATACTCAGGGGTTCCTGGAGGGCCTTGGCTCTTGTGAAGCAGCGAGAGGGGACACCAAGAGGTGGAAACACAGCTCAGAGAAGGAAGAAGGACTCAGCAACATGGCCCCTCCCTCTTTCCTGCCAGGTCTTGCCTTGGGCTGGCCCAGGCTCCAACTTCCCACAGGCAGAGCTTCCTGTGGAAGGTGAATAGACCACGTGCATGGACAGACCTGAACCAGAAGCAAGCCAGGGTCGAGCTCCTGTCTCCCTTTCTGAATTAACTTGCTCCAAATTACCAAACCAAAGGCCATTATCTCAACATCATAAACCTTATTTCTAATTAAGATGATCGATGCCTCTTTCAGAATTACACATTCCAATTAGCCAGGGAATAAAGTTATTCCTATTGTGTACTGGCACACTGAAATTATCACAGAAAAAGTAAAAAATTACTTCAATTACATGAAAATATTACTCTCCTGTCAAGCTTGTTCTGAAATACGGGTCCTTCACATTCCGTTTAGTGGAATTACAACTTCATTAAATATATTTGCTTGTAAAAAAAATATATAGTCTTCAATATTTTAACACGTCCCTCAATGTTTTTAAGTAGCAGCATGTACGTCCATCAGCTGTGAGAGCTCATAGCCATGCTCATGTTATTTGCATCTAAATATTCTCCCAACATTATTACAGAAGATAATTTTACCCTAGGGAGACATGCAAGACCCGGTATCAGATGTCCTATCATATTTCCCCATCATGTAATTATTCAGTGTTTTTTTTTAAAAGCCCTACGCATTCTATAAAAAGAAGATTCCAGAAAAAAAAAAATGTAACTGCGAGATGACGGGCATTTACTAGACTTCTCGTGGTGACCATTTTGCAATATATCATGTTGTATATCTGAAACAAATATAATGTAACAAATAAGTAAATTATATCTCAATTTAAGAAAAGACTGACGGTGCCATATATTTGCAAGGAGGTGCAGCAACTGGAACTCTCACACACCGCTGGTGTGAAAATTGGTTTAAACACTGTGGAAAGCTTTTGATACTATATTTAATGAAAATAGATACACACGTATCCTATGACCAAGCTAAATAAATATATAAATATATAAATAAAAGATTATCCCATTATGCCACAATATCGGCTATCTTGTGGACCCACAGATGGAACAAATATTCAGAAATCTGATATCAAAAAGTTCAGGGCTCATGGAGGACATGAGAAACTAGACTTAAATTCCAGCTATGTCAACCCTACGTAGTGGCTTAACCTCCTCTGGGTTTAGGTTTTCACACCGGAGAACAGGCTGCCGAGGAGATCAAGCAAAATCATGTGCGCAAAACTCATGTCACGTAATAGGGGCTCCCTAAATACCGAGACCGCCTTACTCGATATCAAGCCTACGATGGTAGTTTAATACATATTCAATCTATTGAAAATGGGAGTTCCAAAGTGGTTTAACTGGTTCTACAAATCAGGGAGATTCTTTCTAGAAGTAAAGTTTGAATTGGCAACAGGCTAAGTTCTGGGCAAAATTTCCTTGCTGTTCATGCTGCCTAAGTGTAGCTTGGCAGGTCTTTCTCCAACTCCACAGAAGCTCCAGAAAGCCCGTCTTTCACTGGTACCCATTCTAATCTCCAAGAAGCTTTAGATTGCTAGAAAGCAATGCAGGTAAATCAATTCTTATCTGGCCCTGACTGTCTAAGCCACCTAGAGACACTTGCATTTTAAAAGGAAGCCCAGGACGTCCATTGAAAAGAACAAATGGGCAGAACTGTAGGCAGCACATCAAACAGAAGAAATCCTTTTGTATAGGAGAGGCATTTAAGGTGAGAACAGGCTTTGCACCCCGTACCCTTTAAATTATTAAATGAAGGGGAGCCCTTATTGGCACAAGGGGCAAGGCGGTCATTCCTAAGTATGGCTTCCTGTGTGGGGAGGTGATTCTTAACACTGGGGGGGCTTTTGCTTCTGGAAACCCTTTAGCTATCCTTTTTCCTCGCCCAGCACCCATCACTCTGACTCGAAGAAATGTCCGTCAGAAGTACCAAAATCAAAGTTTTATTCCACAGAAAAAAATTGTATTAACTTCAATAGTTCAAGACTTCAACTTTTTTTTCTCCCCCTAAAGCAGGAATTGGTGATAAAAGAATATTTTTTTCTTGAGGTTAAAAATCATTGAGTTACAAACCACAAAAGTAGTTTGACTTCCAGAACCTGGGAATTGTTTGCATTATGATCCTAGATCATCTATCATGGAGACAAGGTGCCCAATGGTGAGATCCACAAATAATCCCAGATGTTACCAATGGCAAAATGTTGGGGTTCAGGAGCAAAAGGTCAAGCAAGGATTCTTGAGGTGTCTTTGGTGGTTTTAGGAGAGTGGTTTTATGGAAGCACGGGAGGGGGGGGGACAGGACTTTGGGCACGAAGAGCTGCCCTGGGGTGATGAGGAGCGGCCCATTATATACTTTCATGTTGGGAGGGGGTTAGGGAGAGTGTAAGTCTCTAATGGATGTGGAAGCAAGGTTTCCAGGACCTTGAGGGGGGCTAGCTGTGGTTAGGATAAGGTCATTAACTACTGTCTAGTAAAACCTTAGTCCCGAGACCCTTCTGATGTGTATCAGGGGCCATATGCTTAGAGGATGATTGCTAACATATATCCTGGGGGGACAGAGATCAAGGAAGTTTCCAAGGGGATTTTTACAGGATCCTGGAGGTCGGGCTAATGTCATGCTAAGGTTGCCTTTTGCCCCTTTTGTTCCTGGCCAAGTTTTAACATCAAGGCCACGGAGCTCCTTGAGGAGGTTCACCCAGCCTGTTTCAAGGACTCGCCAATGGGCTGTGAGTTGTAAGGACGTCACACTTTTTCTAAATTTCTTTTTCTTTTGCCTCTGTTCTCCGCATCATTACTTTCTGCCGTCTCTCTCAACGTGTCTGACCTCAAATATTTTATGAAAGATATCGATAAACGAGAAAGCCAACCAGTTTTACAGGTACTAGAACGGGATCATTGTGACTCCAACGCTGGTGGAGAGCTTCTTGAGAAAAGGAAAAGCACAGATAGAGGAGGAAATGGAAAGACCTAGAGGACATCTATTAACGGATTTCGGAATGATTAACCATTTACAATTTTTCCTTGAAATAAAACCCTTGACCTTGGCTTGGACAGTGCCAGAGAGTATTTTCATATCGGTGTGGTAGGAAACATCCATTACCACTTAGAAAACTATTGATCCTTTTCATTGCTCTTGTCTCTAAGGGGTTTTTTCTTCTAATTCTTATAGCTCCGAGGAGAAACTAAAATAATCAAAAGTTTCCTCCAAAAGTACCAGATGACCTTTGCTCAGACTTGTTTTCCCTTTGGTTGAAGTCGGGTGAGGACATCAGGGGAAACCAGGACCTTTTCTCAGACTCCAGCATTTCTTCACTCCCAGTGATCTCTTCCAGTGATAAGCACTCAGCCCCCTGGAGCACAGTGAGGATTTTCCCTCAAAGCTTCTTCACACCCTACCTCAATTAGGGCCTCACAGATACCCTCCGGGAGCAAGTGTTGTAGAGGAATGAGAATTGCCAACATGATCAGCATCTTCGGAAATGCTGGTGCCAGACCCCCTGGGTCCTTTGAATGGCAGCAGTGACCTCCAGATAGCTTGGTCCCCTAGAAACGTGAATAAACACAGCTGGTTCTCCTTCGCACTTGAGATAATCACACTTGAGATAAGCAGAGAGCACTGAGCCCCAGGCCTGGGCTCCCTGGGGTGCAGCAGCACCTGGAGGGGCAGGGCCACCCCAGCCTGAGCAAGTCCAGAGGCTGCTCCGGGGTCACGCCCCCTTGGCTGCCATCCTGAAGTGTCTCCACTGGCTGCTACCACCCCCGCTGGTCTCACAGTTAGGTCAGACCTGGCATTCGCTCTCATGTCTCCACATCAACCTCTTCTAGTCTCCAAACACCTCCATTCTCCTTCCGCTGCTACATGCCAACCAGCCAGAGAAATAGTGAGTAGTAAGGTTTGCACGTCTTCCCTAAAGGGAGCCGGGGAGGCCCTGCTGCAAGAGGCGATGGCCTCCAGCCTTCGTGGATTGCAGGATTTGCCTCACCTTCCCCCCTTTTAAACTCTCCCAACACCTCGCCAACCAGCGTCCCTAATAAATCCCCCCCATTACCTGTTGTGGGTTCTGTTTCCTGACTGGACCCTAACCAATGCAAACACACCTCAGCAGGGGCTGTTGGCATGTGCTCCAGGGTTTTGCTGGTATTTGGAGAACCGATGGTCTTTTGCGGGCCTCTACGGTGTCCTCGGAGGAACTTTGTGTCCCCTCTGGCCTCATGGGGCATTGAGCTGAGGTCTGCTACTGGAGTCTGTGATCCCAACAGTTGGCCTCCAGCTGACAGGTCTTCAATTCTGCACTTGTTTCTCTGGCACCAAACTTCTGTGATTCTCTGGCTTCTGAGCACCTCCAGGTCCCTTTATCAGGGCACATAGGGGCTCTGAGGTCTCCCGCAGGCTGTGCTTCCCCAGGGCCTCAGGCACATGCTCTCTCTCTCTCTCTCTCTATCTCGATCTCTCTTTCTCTCTCTCCCATTTCACTTTACTGCCTTTTCTCCCTTTTTTGGAGATGGTGTCAATTTAAATACAGAGTGTCTAGAAGCTTGCAGCCTTCCCCAGGCTGTTCCCATGGAAGTGGGTCACTACCTTCGATTTCCGTACGTTCCCTCACGCTTACCAGGGTGCTGGGGCACCTCACCCTTCAAACCCTAAACAGTAGGAGGAGGCGAGAACACTGGTGTCTCACTCTCCCCCCTTCCTCTCAACCTCCCTCCTGTCTGCATCTCCTCCTTAGATCAGAAACGTTCTCTTTTACTTCTTGGTCTTATTTGACAGAGACTTGCCCCAGATTACTGCCTTCCCCCCAAAGTGTTATGTACATCCACCACTTTCCGGGGAATCCTCCCAACGGGAAGGCTGCGGGGAAACGTGATTTCAAGTCGAAGGAGAGAGAAATGAAAACTACGTTCATTTAACATTATAACATTTTACTCCTACTACGTGCTCCCTCTGGGATAATCTTTGGGCCCCTCGAGGACACTTCCTCTTCTCTAGATGTCTTCTCTCCGTGAGGCAGAGAGCTAGGCCCCTTCGTCGCCCTGTGCACCTGTGCTCTTTAGTAGGGCAGCCACCAGCCACACGTGAGGATAGAGAGCTTGAAATACAGGGGGATCCCTGGGTGGCTCAACGGTTAGCACCTGCCTTCGGCCCAGGGTGTGATCCCAGAGACCAGGGATCGAGTCCCACGTCGGGCTCCCTGCATGGGGCCTGCTTCTCCCTCTGCCTGTCTCTGCCTCTCTCTCTCTCTCTTTCTCTCTCTCTCTCTGTGTGTGTGTGTGTGTCTCTCATGAATAATTAATTAATTAATTAATTAATTTTAAAAAAAGAAATACAGCTTATCCAAATTAAGATGTGCCCTAAGTGTACTAAGTTGCGTAACGGATATTGAAGACTGAGTGGTAAAAGGAATGTAGTATGTTGCATTATTAATTGTTCTATTGATTACATGTTGCAATGACAGCTTGCATGTGCTGGGACTCACAGAATATATCACTGAGATGGACTTCATTCCTTTCTTTTTACCTTTTTAATGTAGCTGTTAGAAAACTTTAAATTGCTCATGTGCCCCGTCATACTCCTATTAGCTGCCAGCTTCACCGAACTTAGGAGAGTTGCCACTTGTAGACTTTTGTACTCGTGGCTGGTACCCAGAGCATTTGCACCAGGGCGCCCGTACCAGCTGTTTACTGGTGTTGACAGTGTGGGTCATTGACTTGCCATCAAATGGGATCGAATATCTTCCCTAGCACTTGAGTGGATGGCCATTGGCTAGCACAGTGCGGGCATATAGCCCTGGTTGCATGAATGAAAAGCTGAAAACTCAGATGAGACCTCCTCTTGTCTCTAAAATTGCCATGCCCCTCTGACACGCCAGCAAATCACAGAAATCTGTCACACTGGCCAGGTTCCCATTCTCTGTCCTGTGATTGGGAAGCCTAAGCTACAGAGCGTTGTGTTCATGTCCAAACACAAATGGTGAAAATGCCTCCTGCCCTATCTCTTGGGTGGGAGATTTAATTTCTGCTTTCGCATGTGGCATCAGATGGGTGGCAAGACACACAAGCACCGTCCATGTGAGTTTACCTACGTCCAGATTAACTGGATGGTATCAGACAGGGACTGGGGGGTCTGAGATTAAGTTCTAGAAATAGAACCCTCTGCGCCTGGAGACAGCAAGCCTAGAGGGAGAACCACAGTCTGCATGCAATTTGTAAGAGGCAGGGGAGGATGTTCCCCTAGGATCACAGCAACAAATAAACAGGGCATCAAGCCCTCGCCAGCGGGAGGGGAGCCAACCAAACTCAGACCAGCACTTACTGAATCCGAACCAAGTACAATGCCAAATGCTTGGCTTACGGTATTTCATCCAATTCCTGCAACGGACTCACCAGGGAGTATTATCATTCCCACTTTCCATGAGAAAATTGACATTTAGTGAGTTTAAATAATCTGCCCAAGGTCATACAGCCAGTGAGTGATAAGACGGGATTTAAACCCAGAGATTTGCTGTTAGGATGCTTCCCCAGCTTCCCCGTCTGGCAAGCAGCTGCCCTAGATGACTTTCTTTCATGCTGGGGCCACTAAAAGCTGAAGAACCCACGTATTTTAGAGAGTCTTCTTTACCAATATTGGTTCACCTGTCTAGCAGCACTATGTGCATACCCAAATTTAATTAGCTTTGCATTCCCACTTCCTAACACAGGACTCAGCTCCCAGCTGGAGCTCAAAAATATTTCTAATAATATTTATTTTCTAATAAACTAAGTAAACACTTGTTGATCGTGTCTACATACTTAAAAAAAAAATCAATCAATCTTTGGACCTTCTTGTCTGTAAAACAGCACTTACAAAAGTATTGACCTGGAAGGAAGCATTTCTCTTTTCTCCTTTTCTTTTTTTTTTTTTTTTTCTTTTCTCCTTTTCAACTGTGAAGTACTACAGTATGGTTGTATTTTTTTGTGAATTAAAAAAAGCATCCAGGGCCACCCCAGAGAATGTCCCCATCCTTAGTTGCCAAGCTACCCGTGACAGCTGGCCTCTAGACACCCATCCTCTCTCTCCTTCTAGATTCTTATACCTAACTCTCCATCAGGTTCCCTTTTGCTCACTTATTCCAATTTTTCTTGGAGTTGTTTTTGCCAAATCAGGAGCTTTTCATTTTAATAAAATCTCCAAGGCAATCAAATAATTGATATCTTCAAATGAGATCACTCCGAAAGGTAGCTAATTTTAGACAGCAGTGGATAATAGACCTGGGGATAATTTCTCTCTCCTAATAAGGAAATCAGAAGTCAACTGGTAGATGGACAAGCAGGATACAAAATTTCCATTCCTCAACCAAGTTCATGTGAAATTGTTTCTTGGCAAATATAATTTCGTTTCTTGTGCTTGCCCTCACCCTAAGTGGAGAAGGGAGGACTGCCAAACACCAACTTGCAGAGCCTTTAGAGTTGCCAGTCCCCAGAGAAGGTCTGAGTTCTCATTAGTAAAGAGATATGAGATCCTATTTTGCAATGAGATAGCTCACACATGGCTCAGATCCTGAATAATTATCCACACAGAGTGTAGGCTCTAGAATGGGAGGCCTTGAGGGGCAAAAACCCTTGCGGCGTGTAATTTGATATTTATGATGTTCTGTCGCCATCTCCTGGAAGGAAAGACCAAGAACACACACAAAAAAAGGACCCTAGGATCGCAGGCTTCAGTGAAGGTAATTTTCTTCCTTTCTCAACAAACGTAAAGACTCTGCAGCCACTCAAGGTGCATACTTACATCACAGTCCCCACAAATTAACATAACGTTGGGCAACCACGAAAGCTAAAAGGCAAATGTTCAGAACTCCAGCGTCAGTTATTTGAGAACAAGAGATAACATCAAACTATGAGTGATGAGCCTTTCCAGCTGCCAGTCCCCAGAGAAGGTCTGAGTTCTCATTAGTAAAGAGATAGGAGATCCCATTTTGCAAGAGCCAGTTGCACTGCGGGAGCAGAGAGAGATACGAAAAGGATGACTTTCACACTTGGCTTTGAAAGCAGTCATCCTTATCTTCGCCTTTTAAGTCTCAGAATCTGACAAAACTGTTTTAAGGATTTTAAAACATGATTGATGGGACCGAGCGTTTTTCCAGATTAACTCTTCCTCCCAGGCTCACTTGTGTATTGGAGTTATTTACACATATGGCACGAATACAACCGAGTGGATTGAAATGTCTGACCCTCTCTAGGCAAGATCCCACCAGTCTCCGTATCTCAAGGTTTCATTTACGTAACAACAAAGGCACGTGGTGCAACACTTTAAAATATGGTTTGAAAAACAATTTTCTTGTGGTCGTTGTGTCTTTTCCACCAATATCCTCATGCAATGAGTGAAAAAAAACAATCATAAAACTTTGGAATAAGAAGTCTTTTAGTCCAACCACGAGCTACATTCACACGACGAGGAGAACTCTGTGGTCGATTCCCATGAATCATCTGTTCTTTCTGAAATGGTGCCCCCATCCTGCCCCACTCGCCTGACTTTTGGGGAGTTTTACAGCTTACACAACTCACCAACATCCTGAAGTAGCTGATCTCCAGGGACCGCTGATTTCTTTTCTGAATATAGGTTTATTCACAAAACATGGAATATAAAACACAGGTTTTGGATTTTAGAGCTGGAGGGGACCTCTCCTTTATAACTGGCAAAAGTGATTTGCTGGTGATACCTGATGGCCTATTTTGAACGATGGCAGGTTTGACCAACAGCATTGAAATATGTGGGGTTTTTTTTAATTCAACTTCCCTTGAGGGCTTACCCTGTAAAAAGCACTGTGAGGAACCTGTAAAAGATTTAATTTCTGTTCCCCAGAAATGCTGGACTGTGTTGTCTGAATTTGGCTTCCCCAAGCTACCCATAAACTGAAAGGGAGAGTGTGGCGGTCTAGTAGAAAAGTGGATCCAAGGAAGCCTCATCCTTCCCTGTGCTCTGCCTCTTTATAACATGTCTCATGCAACAGGATACTCAGTGGGTTCAGGGGTTACTTGAGAGAGCCCATCACCGCATGGGAATTCTTTCTGAACCTGATGGCTGGGAAGAGAATTAACCTTTGTAACTGCCAAGCTTCTTGCGGCAGGAACTCTGCCCACACATCATCAATAACAACATTTCAGCGTTCCAACCTCCCACTGAATCCACATTTGGGGGTCAGAAGTTCAGTTTTCATAAATACCAAAAAAAAAAAAAATTGAAATGCTTCCTTGGCACACAACCAAAGCCTTGGAAACTTCTCAATCCATCCTGTCCTCCTTTTAATTCCTCTTCCCCTCTCAGAGTGGAACTGGGTTGCTGTGACACTCCAGCAGTTCTGGACAAACTTCCTGTCCATCTTTCAGCTAGCTTCCAGCTGAATATTGGCAGTTTGTGTTAGACGGTAAATCCATAGAGTTCAGACATGTGACCGAGATCTGCGAGGTATTGATACTACCAATTTGGCAATTATCTGTCCACGTCCTGCAGCAGCTCATCAAAATGAGCTCGCGTCGCACTAACCAGTAAGCTGAGAGGCTGGCTACCTTCATAAAATTCATTTCAAGCATGTCACAGATATGTCGCAATTGCCGTTGACCCATTCCCAGATCTCACCAGTCTCACGGGTTGATTTTAAAGATTTTATTTATTTGAGAGCGAGAGCAGAGCAAGAGAAAGAGAGAGCACAAGCTGGGGGAGAGCAGATCGAGAGAGAGCGAGCGAGCATGAGCAGAGGGTGAGCACGAGTGAGCATGAGCGAGCACAGGGTGGGGGGCAGAGGGAGAAGCAGCAGAAAGACAGATCACTGACTTTCCTCCTTCTCCCTCTTTCCAGCTAGGTGGTGTCCTAGACAGCCCCATTTTCCCATCACCACAAAGCTTTGGACCCACAGGAGTAAATCTTTCATTGCAGTGGTTAGAAGCCCTCAGCTTTTCCAGGCCTCCCCGGAGAACTAGAGTCTCTCTGAAGGCCAGCAAGGAATGGGCCACCCAGACCCGTGTGACCAGTCTCTCTAATATGCAGGGTCATAGCGCCATGCCGGGCAGACCGCTGACACTTGGTTGGGCCTTATACAAATCCAAATTTTTTAGTCCTAGACTCAGAACAGACATCAGAACTTCCCCTTTCTCCCAACTCAACTCACTAAGAATCTAGGCTTCATTCTTTGTTCTTTTTTTAAAAAAGATTTTATTTATTTATGCATGAGAGACATGGGGGGGGGGGGCAGAGACACAGGCAGAGGGAGAAGCAGGCTCCATGCAGGGAGCCCGATGTGGGACTGGATCCCAGGTCTCCAGGACCACACCCTGGGCCAAAGTTGGCGCTAAACCACTGAGCCACCAGGGCTGCCCATTCTTTGTTCTTCTAAAGCCAACTGTGTTATGAAGGGAGATCTGTTTCTAGGGTAGAAGTCCATACTTAAAATTTCCCACTGATTCTACAAAGGCACCATTTCTATATCCAGAGGAGAAAGCCATTCAGGAAGATCTCTTAACTTCTAGAGAACATGCGACCATGGGAAACCTCAGCTCCCCAAATTAACATGCTTTGGTGTCAATGTCAGAAAATGCCAGGTTTGTGAGAATAAAGACTTGATATGTAGTTCCCAATATTATTTATGAGCTCCATATTCCAGATTATGAACTATCAGCTCACTCCTTCTATCAATTTTGATGATCTGCAGAGACTTGAGATATAAAAACGTGGGAATGCACGTATTTCAAAATGTCAGTTTTTCTCTCTATTCATCACTTACACTTTGTTCAAATATTCTGTTTCAGGAAAGCTTTCTTTTTAAAGTCTCCAAGTAATTATTTTACTTTCAATACTACATTTTTGCCATGTTATAATAATGAGTAATATTTTAATATTGAACCATGCATGTTTCCATTTCCTGTCATCCCCACCCAGTGGTTAGGTTAGGGTTAGGCTTCCAGTCCCACACCAGTAGCAGCTGGAATGGTCTCTGGATGCTTCCCTTAATTGCAAAAGCCTGGGCTTTCAATGGCAAAACATTGAGAATGGCTTCTTGGTTTTGTTTTGTTTTGTTTTGTTTCATTTTTGGAAAGAGAGGAGTTGATTTTCTGTCTTTTGATGATTTTGTTTTTAACTTTTAAAACACTAGGCTTTAAATATCATAAGCCAAATCTCCGTGGACCTAGAGCACAAACTTTACACAATAAATCCTACAGCATGATGGCATGAGTTGCTACATTACTCCCGAAATCAAATAAGAGTTTGACTAGAGAGTAGAAAAGGGAGAAACAGAGGGACCATGATAGCATAAATAAGCCAGGGCGTCCCTGAGAAAAAGCCCTGCCCTCCAGGCCATAGACTTCATCCTAGAAACAAAGGAGGCAGCAAGACTACAGAACTGCAATAGAAATCCCAAGAAAATATGAGGCGCTCCCAGAGCAGAAGCTTCCCAGACCATTGTCCAGGGGGTACAAGTGGTATGAAGAAGGGCACATTCCATCTGGCAGCAATAGACAGAGGAAATATGTAGGCTGTTGGGTTTGGGGGATGTCGCACCAAGTCCCCGTGCGTCCCCCCAATACACACACTCCCAAGCTTCCACAGAAGTGTACAGAAGTGGCCAACAGCAGTGAAGAACCTCCAGGGGATACCGAGTGAAGGGAGTGGTGGTGACAACCAGTTGCCTCAGTGGGATTCTAGTCAACTCAAGGGAAGTACTGATGGTAAGGACGGAAGCCCAAGGGACAGGCAGAGGGCCACATCTCCAGGGGGACTGGACTGACGTCCGATGCCAGGGGATGTATGAGGCCTGTCATAATCTGTTTGGGCTGTTAGAAGAAAATGCCATAGCTGGGTGGCTTATAATCCACAGAAATTTATTGCTCACGGTTCTGGAAGCTATTGACACAGATTCAGTGTCTGGTGAGAGCACTCTTCCTGGTGGGTGGCTGTCTTCTCACTGCGTCCTCACATGGCAGGAGGAGTGAGAGAGCTTTCTGGGACATCTTTTATAAGGTCACCAATTTCCCTCAGGAGGTCTCCACCCTCCTGACCTAATCACCTCCCAAAGGCCCCCAGCTCCTAATACCATCATATCGGAGCTTGATTAGGTGTCAACATACGAATGTCGTGGAGATGCAAACATTCAGTCTACGGCAAGCCACTTGGAATGCAGGCCACCTAAGTGAGCTTCCTCTAGGAAAAGAGTAGTAGAGAATTCTGAAAGAGATGGAACCTTAAAGCCGAACAGATGAAGAAAGACTGAGCTTTCCATTACCCAGCGGAAATGGAGGCTTACAACTTACATTGATTTTAGTTTTAATAAAATAAATTTATACTCTTCCAAGTACAGTTTTTAAATATAAGTATAGTTATACTTAAGTCCTTACTCCACAAAAATGAAAACTTAATACATTAACATCATTTATTCATTCAACCAAAAATGGAATATTCTAAGCACTATGGTGAAAGCTAGAGATATAAAGATAAATAGGATGCCTTTAAAAAATGTATGATTTATCTAGTGCAGGAGACCCTATAATTACATGTGATAAGTATTATCATAAAGGCATGTGTGTTTGTTTTCTGAGGCTGCTGTAACAAATTACCACAAACTTGGCAAAGTTAAAGCAACATTCATTCGCTCACAGTTTAGGAGGCCTGAGTCTAGAACGAAAAGTGTGGTGAAAACAATATTTACTAAATGAAGAAATTCATGAAGCACTAACATGCAACTCACGAGTCTGATATAAATCTGTCCAAACCAAGCCTCTATAACCTGCCAATGAAATTAGAGTGATTTTTACATATTTTATATCACCATACATAATTAAAATAACTAAAGTACAAAACTGATGTGAGGAAGCTGATGTTGAAGAAAAGCGATATTTTAGTGTAGCTCTAGGCTTCCCCTGCTGCCTTCTATCAACTGGATTTTTGAAATGCTTGATTGTTTAAACAAATTACTTTTTAAATCAACCTAAGTACTCTACAATGGTGTGAGGCATTTTTGTAAACAAATTTTCTTCGTTTTGGGTGCATTTTATGTGAAAGTATTGAAATCTTTAATCAAGGCATTCAACAAATGGAGAACCAAAAAAACTTCAGCTTGCCAAATGTTTTAGGAAATTAAGGCTATTGAAAACAAAGATAGCAAACAGAGAAGCAGTGAATTTAGTCCCTACAAAAGCAAGGAAGTGAACAAATGTAAAAATAAGCATTAAAGTGGTAGACAGGATTTAATTTTGAAATTCTATAATTGCACTTCAGAATTATAAGTCAAGTCTTCAGAATTATAAGTCAAGTCAAGTCTTGACTTGAGGAAAATCTTTTGATGGGGCACCTACTTTAATTGGAGAAATTGCATTCTGTTCCAGAATGGAATGGGATATAGTTGAGAAGCTTATACTGTTGCAACATATAAATTTGATGAAGCATTGGGCTGCCTAGGTGGCTCAGTCGGTTAGGCGTCCAACTCTTGATTTTGACTCAGGTCATGATCAGAGTCGTGAGATCAAGTCCAATGTCAGGCTCTGTGCTGAACTTGGGGCCTGCTTAAGATTCTCTCTCCCTCTGCCTCTCCTCTGCACACACTTGCTCTCTCTCTCTCTGCCTGTCTCAAAAAAATTTGGTGAAGCACTTCAAATAATCATAAAGACAACCTCTTACAGCAATGTATGTCAAAGAACAGTGTTCTAGATTGAAAGGAAAATATCTGGGCTAAAATTTTTACTCACCTTAATACATTAAAAAAGTAGAATTGAGAAGATATTTAATTTAGCAGAACTTGCTCTGAGCTTAGTAAGTACCCCAGCGCCCAGAGAACATATTCTCATTAAAAATAGGGTCTTCAGAGAAAAGTCAATTAAAAGTGTCAAAAATTTCCAAGTTATATACCATAAATCCAGTTTTGAACATCATAGCCAACTTTATGAAAATCTAGAACCATATCAAAAAAAGAAAGAAAGAAAAGGGAGAAACACAGTATCATAGACATAGAGACTGATCAAACTAAGAAATTAAATAAAATGTAGTCATGTTTCAAGAATAATTATTATGCTTGTGTTATTTTTTAACATTTAGGTAATCTGTCTGCTTGAGTGCTTTTTAGAGAGACTTTGTAAAACCCCAATCTAAAGGAATTATTTTAGATGTCCACCAATAAACCTAAAACCAATTTGTTGATCAAAAAATAAACATCTCCGAAGTCACATGATTTTAATTTTTTAAAATAATTACTTAGTCTCAAAATAGTTTGGCTAAGAACTTAGATTCTCAGCTCAGCCCAAGTGCAGATTGGGTGGCAACACCTGAGGGTGGAAACAGGTCCTTTTGGGGCCTACTGGGAGGCTCTGCTTAGATCCTGACAGTTCAGAGGACCAGGTGGGATGCAAGAGGAAAGAGTAGGTGAGGCCAAGCAGGCAGACGAGGGAGGTCCCCGCACCCACTTCCCTGGAGCAGCTCAGCCTATATCCATTTTACCTATTGGATTTCCATATAAATTCTGATTTGAAGAAATGGTTCTCTGGCTAAAAATAAGCCTGAGAACACTGCTGTGAACAACGGAGTATCAGGGATGAATTTTAAGCAAGGAAGTAACACTAGCAGGTTTGCATTTTTAAAAGTCACTCTGGCAACAAGGAGGATGGACACTTACAAAAAGTGAACAGCAGGATATGTGGGTTTAGCACATGCACAGAGGACTTCGCTGCACTAAGGTTTACGGTCATGCCCTTGGCTTTCACAACAACAACAAAAAAATTATGTTTCTAAAGCCGCTAATGTGAGGATCTACCATTAGATTGTGATTGGAATTCCACGAGAAGAAATGTTCTGTTTCTTTAGACGACCTAATTGGATTTCAATAAGAAATCAGCAAAATCTATATTACACAACGTGTTTCCTGTTTTTGATCTAGCTGCCTGGATGCTCAGAACTAAATTGAATGTTTGACTGTAGCAACTAATTTATTCTAGCCTTGCAATACAAATTTTTCCTCTACTCTCTTTCTTTGTTTTGTTTTACCTTTTTTTTTCTATATTACCATTTTCAATATCTTTGGGAAATAAGGAATCGAAATGATAAATAACAATTGTGATTGCTATATATGTAATTGCTATGTTATACAGGGCTTACACGTGCTAGGCAATGCTCTAGACTCTTTATATATATTAATTCATTTATTCCCAACAAAACTAAATGTGAAATTCTCTCCGGCTTTGGGATTAGTAAACTATGTCTAAAACTTTGGTGATGTTAAGGGACATCTGTCTCTCTTTATCACCAGTATAAGCTTAACTAACCATTTCTGTGTTTAAAACCCATCAAAGCTTTGAAATAGCCAATTTAAAAGAAAAATTAACTGCTATCAAATGAAGAGAATCACTACAAGTCACCTCTCTGATCCTCAACTAACTCTCTCTTAAGTAAAAGAGGTATAAAAGGGATACATCACAGGATGAGAAAATTAATGCAAAGTCACATCGAATGTTCTAATGGGGTAAACAAATGCAGGTGTTGTTCTTAAGAGGCAGATACAACGAAGAGTTCTTTGTCCCTGTCTTACACCTCTCATGGGCTCCATTGGCAAGTGGCTCCTCACAATGATTCCAGAATGCGATCACCTCCCAGGGCCTCTGCCCTGGCTCAGGGCCCCACCGTCTCTTACCAGCACCACCGCCACAGCCTGCTGATAGGTCTCCTGCATCACACGCCTTCCCCTTTCCACACAGCAGGTAGGGTGATGCTTTTCACATACAATGCAGAGCACATCACTGCTCTGCTCAAACCTTCTGAGGGAGGCAAAAATGTCCGAGTCCAGTCCTAATCCGGAGTCCCAATCCCCAGCACCTATGACTGTGTCCCCTTTCATGGCAAAAAGGTCTTTGCAGGTGTGATTAAGTTAGGGATCCTGGGGTAGGGGAGATGGTTCTTGATTTTCCAGATAAAATCACAAGCATCCTTATAAAGAGGGAGGCCGGAGGTCAGAGTCAGAAAAGGAGATGTGACAATGGAAGGAGAGGTTGGAGTGGTGCCATTGCTGGAAGGGCAAAGAGCCAAGGAATGTGGGTAGCCTCTAGAAGGTAGAAAGGTCAAGAAAGAGATTCGCCCCTTGAAGTTCCTGGAGGGAAAGCAGCCCTGCCACTGCTTTGACTTTAGCTCCATTTTACAGATTGGATTGGGCCTCTGTGCACAAACAGGTTGGGGGCCTGACCCATAGCACCTCACAATGTAATTTTGCTTGGAGATGGGGCCTTTACAGAGGTAATCGAATCAGAAAGAGGCCATCGTGTGGGTTCTACTCCAATATGACTGGGGGATTTATAAAAAGGGGAAATTTGGAAGCAGACACGCATCCGAGGAGGACCCCGTATGGAGTTGAAGGCAGACATGAAGGTGACGCTGCTACAAGGCGAAGAACGCCAAAGATTGCTAGCAAACGGCCAGAAGCTAGGGGAGAGGCATGGAACAGACTCTTCTTCACAGCCCCAGGTAGTCACCAACCCTGCCCAGACATTGATCTCAGACTTGGAGCCTCCGGAAGTGTGAGAGATTACATTCTTCGGTGCAAGACACTCAGTTGTGGTACTTGGTCGCAGTGGCCTGAGCAAACTCACATCCTTCAGAGACCATGGGGGCTGCCCAACCTCCAGAGATAATCAATTCAGATCGCTCTAAGCCACAAGTTTATAGTATTTTGTTATAGCTGCAATAGGAAGCTAATCCATCCTCCAAAGTTTCCCCCTCAGAAATCCTAAAATCTGAAGCCATCAACATAGCTTAGCATCTTCCAACCTAACCCTTCCTCTCTGATTTAATCTCCTGCTTCTCTTCCCCTCACTCTTCTGTCCCAGACTCACTGGCTTCCTTGCCATTCTTGGAACACCCTTGCTCACTCACCCCAGGGCCTTTGCATTTGCGGCTTCCACTGGCTGATACGCTCCTCCTTCCCTCATGCTCCCTTACATCTATCAAGTCACTCGAGGCCTCAGAGAGGCCTTCCTTCAACATTCTACGTAAAATAGCGCTCACTCTAGCTCCTTTCTCTGCTTTATTTTTCTTAGCTTGGGTCACCATTTGACATGTTACACACTTGTTAGTTTGTGACCATCCCCTCCCTTTGCCTCAATTAGAACACAGGCGCCTTGAGAGCAGGGAGTGGTTAGGCTCCCTCCTGCATCCCCGCTGCCTGTAGCAGTGCCAGGCACCTAGGAGGCACTCAGTATTTCAGTGAATTCAAGTTGCTGCCATCTTCTGCCTCTAAAGCTCTCTCCACCTAAACTATTTTCAGTATTTTTGTCTTTGAGCGTACAAACAACGAAACCGTAGCTCCTGGGGTCATACAGCCAATATACTCACTCCGTGTGACCCTCATCCAAATAAGTTGGAAGATGAGCTCACCAGGGAGGCAGCAGTGCCGCTTTCCTGCAGAACTTCAAAACCTTTCAAACCAGATAGTCAAGAGCACCACGAGGCCGACTGCTCCCGACCAGAGAAACCAGTCAGATGTAATGAAGGCCGTGGACTTCTAATTAATCTCAAAAGGCTGGCTAGGCAATTAAGCCTGGGTTTGGAACTAGATGTTAAAATATTAATGCACTAAAAGATTTTTAATGCAGTAATTAAAGGGGGTAGGTTTTAGTTGTTTATAAGGAATTCAAAATTAATCACAGTTTTCAAAAGCTCTCCCATTTCTAACTTAAAATTTTTACCTATAGGATGTGACTGTGGTGACAACACAGGCAGCCTCGCCATGAGAGTCATAATGTGGGAAGATAGGCTGGGGAGTGCAGCTCAAAAGCAAACTGCTGCTCAATCCCACGCTCTTCCATTTAACTTGGAAGTTAGATCAGACTCCAGATCTGAATACAGGGGGAAGATTTAAGCACTTTTGTTTTAGCCCTAAAAATCAGTGTCCTTTTTTTGTACCATCGTGCCCATCCGCTTAGGACTCACAAAGCCAAACATAAGCAATGGAAAGAGTGGATGTGTCCATTTCTAAACAAGCTTAAATAAAATGTCTTCCATTACTTATCAGTGCTGGACATCTATCAGTCCGATACATAGCATAGAATAGACTCATCTTATATCTTGGAGATCCTTCTAGACTCAAGTCCCCAGATCTGTAATTGCCATCATAGGAAGGGGCATGCTTCCATCCTTCCTAAATATTCTCAAGGGAAGAGGAGGTGCTAATCTGGTCAGAGAATACAACGTGTTTCTTCATGTGTGAGTCTGTGGCTCCTGTTCATTCTCTAGAGCAGGGAGTCCCTGAGTCAGGCCCGGCCCTGGGACCCAGCAGTCTCGCTCTTTCCCATCCCGTGCCAGCACCTGTAGGTCACTGATGAGAGTTCCTCTGAGGGGAGGCCAAGCAGAGGTGGTAAGATTCCAAACTTTGGATGTAGGCTTGAGGGAACTCAGAGGTCCCATATGAGCCTCAAACATAAGCCAAGGATGCCTCAGTGGTTGAGCGTCTGCCTTCCGCTCAGGTCGTGATCCCAGGGTCCTGGGATGGAGTCCCACATCTGGCTCCCTGCTCAAGGGGGAGCCTGCTTCTCCCTCTGTCCATGTCTCTGCCTCTCTCTCTCTCTGTGTCTCATGAATAAATAAATAAAATATTTTTTAAAAAGCCAAAAGCTCCCCCCATGCATCCTACTGGGGTCCATATTGGCCTAGTCTCCCCTCTCCCCAACAGCAAAATGACCCCTAATGTTGTTATTGGGAAACAACATTACATCTATCTCCCTCTTGCCAAATCCTATTAGAACTCTGACTTTTATTCCACTCTACATACACTTTCCCCTCTACAGTGTGAAGGGGAACACATCAACCCAGGCATGATCCCTTGGGCTCCTCCATCTGAGCATCAAAGCGTAGTAGCCATTGGCTGAGAACCACCTAGACTTTGCAGGGCTCCCTCCCCAGTTACTCCACTCTCCCTAATTTAAATGACAAAAATTACATTACAGCAAAACCACAAGAACCTGCAGGGCTGCTTGCGAGCAGTCAACACCGTCTATGTGAAATGCAAGAATGCTGTGTCCACTGTTTTATTTTCAGTAATGTCGACATTCTGTAGATTGCTGCAGGCAGTATCACATAGGCGTTAAATGCACAGGCTGAGGAGTTGGGCGGCCTCAATCTGCCATCACAAGGTATGTGATCTTGAGTATATTCCTTAGGACTTTGTTTCCTTAACTCTAAAAGGGGAATAGTAATACTTATTCGATGGGGTTTTTCTGAGGACTAAACAAAAAGCATTGTGTACAATGCTTGCCACACAGCGAGCACTCAGTAAATGTTAGGAGAGATTGCCATTGTTACTTCATTACCAAATGAATTAGTCTCAGCAAATACAGAAATGATGAGGGCTTACTTAATAATCCTCTTTTTTTGTAATAATGCTCTTTAAATTATTACCACATTTGGAAAGGCATCTAAGAGTAAAGCGATCAAAATGTTTTACATGAAGAAATAGCATATATACTGAATAAAACAACCAACCAGCCATCACAGTGTGGCCCCATAACCCCAATGTCATGTTCTGAAGGCTCAGAGAGGAAAAAAAAAATTTTTTTTTGACCTCAATGTAAAAGAATATAAAGCCTGTCAAACCTGGGAGTTATTTCTATTGCTAAATAATGAATTACTAAAATTTAGTGCCTGAAACAATGCAAAGTATTACCTCATGGGGTTTCAGTGTCCAGGTTAGCTTGGTACTCTCTTTGGGAGTCCATGTGCCCAACATGTCAGTCATGGCCACAATCTCATCTGACGCCTGGGTGCTCTTCCAAGTTCACTGGTTGTTGATAGAATCAACTCCTTGTGATTATAGGACTGAATCCTCATTTTTCTTACTGACTGCTGGCTGGGAGTTGCTCTCCGTTACCAGATGCTGCCTTCTTAGGGCCCTGCCACATGGCGCCCTCCAGGAACAGTTTATATGATTGTTTGCTTCTTCAAAACCAGTGGGAGAGCATCTCTGCTGTTTGGAATGTCCCTGCCCTATAAGTCCTCCCTCTATAAAGGGCTTACCTGATTAGGTCCAGTCCACCCAGCACAATCTCTCTTTCAGTTAACTCAGTCAACTGATTAGAGACCTTAATTACATCTGCAAAAATCCCTTCACATTTTTCATATAATATAGCCCCAACCATGGATAACCGTGATATCCATCACTTTTGTAGTTCCTACCCACACTCAAGGGGAAGGGATTTACATGGGGAGGGTGTACACCAGGGCACAGGAATCATGGGGGCTAGGTTAGAATTACATCAACCACAATCTGAAATCAAATATTAAAACCATAAAACACAACTTACAGATTTAATGATTCTCAGATTGAGTGAAAATTACATTATTTTAAAATAAAGATAGAAACTGAGAAATAATAGACTCTGGCATAAACATAGTGGGTTGAACACATTCACTTAACTCATCTGTCTCCAAAAAATGCATTTGAATGACAGTAAAAAAATAAAACAGTGTAATGCTTCCAGGACAAGGAGAATATGAGACATGAACAAAGATGTTGACACGCATATGAAAGGTATAAATGGATAGAGACATGGTAAATGGCCCTAGTCGAAGAGAAAAAGCTGAACCCAGGTGCTCACAGAGGCAGATGCCAACAAACAGAATCCAGGAAAGACCCAGGCATCAGAGGGCCCATGTGGCAGGGAGCAGGTTAAAGAATGAAGAAGTGGCTGCCAGTCTATGTGAAGAACAGTTATACCCCTACATCTCCCCCACTCACTCACCCCATAGAGCGAGACAACGTTCACGATGCCAGCAGGAGATTCTGGATTCAAGGACAGCAGAGAAGCTAAGTGAAATTTTATACATTGTTTTAAGATGTCTCGCCACAACCACTATTTCTGCCCCAATATTTTCAAAATTTTGAGAGAACAATATCTCATCCTAAAGTTCTTTACTGAGCCAAACCATCTACCAATTATAGGGTAGTGTATTAGGGGTCCAAGGTGTCCGTAACAAAATTCTACAGATTAAGTGGGTCAAACAAAACAAAATTATTTTCTTGCTGTTCTGGAGGCTGGAAGCCCATGACCAAGGTGTCTCTGCGGCTTGTGGATGGCCTCATATGGTTTTTCCTCCTTGTGCGTACAGGTGCCCTATCTCTCCCTGTGTGTCCAAATTTGCTCTTCTTATTGGGACGTCAGCCAGATTGGATTAGGGCCCATCCTACAAGCTTCATTTTAACTTCATTACATCTCCGCATCCCATCTTTGCGATATAGCTACATTCTGAGGTGCTTGGGGTGGGGACTTATGTATATGAATTTTGACTAACACAATTCTGCTCATGACAGATAAAATAAAGTCATTTTTATAGTAAACCAAATCTGTAAAAGGAGGAGGTGTTCAACCAAAATGAAGCCCCCCGGGGAATAGGCGATCTAACATGGGAAAGAAACAGAAGAGTTTTCCTAGAATGACAGTGAGAAAAGTCCTAAGACCATGCGTGTGGAAGAGCAGCCCGGGCAGGATCCAGTGTGGGGCAAACGGATGACCTGACACGCTCAACTGTATTGAATGTACTTCTATGATTCCAACAATGAGAGCTACAAAGAGGTCTAAGCAAACAAAAGGAGCTAAGCCATTATTAAATCCAGGAAAATCCGAAGTTGTGAAGGAAACAAGTGTAATCACAGAGGAGTGGAGGGTTCAGGCATGAACGATAATTATAAATCCTAATCCAGTAAACACAGAATATTAACTCAACCCAAAGTTGGGGTATAACCAACCGTTTGGGGGAAGATAATGAGAAAAAGAGCAGGGAAAGCAGGGAAAGGGGGTGGCCTACGTTTGTTAAGTACACATATTCCTTAATAAGAAGTTGACAAGGAAAGGCCAAAGTTGGATAATAAGGAGATTGCAGGTTAAGCATGTTAATGAGAGATCTAGAAGTAAGTGGAAGAGAGACAGAAAGTTACAACCTCTGGAAATTCAGGGATCAACACAAGTGCAGCCAAGGAGTGATATTTTTATCATCGGCTTTACGTTCTTGTTGCCTTTTTAAAACTACTTAGATGCATCACTTTGTGTGAGAATTAACCTCTGGAACAATTCTCACCCATTTCCCTGTAGGACACTAAGTCCACCTGCTAGGGAGGTCCTCCCATTTCTGTCCCTACTAACATAACTCTAGCTTAGGCCCTTATCATTTCTTTAAGACTTTATTTTGAGAGGGCAGTTTTAGGGTCACAGCGAAAGCGAGAGGAACGTACAGAGATTCCTCATATTTCCCCTCCTCCCACACATGCGTAGCCTCCTCCATGGTCAACGTCCCCTGCCAGAGTGGTACATTTTTCACAATTGATGGACCTGCCCGGAGATGAGAAGAAGAGTAGGGATTATTATTTCCATCATAATCCCCTTAAATCTGTAGATTACGTTAGAATTCACTTCCGGTGTTGTATATTCTATGGATATGAGCAAATGTATAATGACACGTATTCATCTTTATGGGATCATAAAGGGTATTTTCACTGCCCTGAAAATCCTCTGTGCTTTGCCTATTCATCACCCCTTTCCCCCTTCAAACCCTGGTGAACACTGATCTTTTTCCTGTCCAAATAATTTTGCCTCTTCCAGAATATCATATCGTTGGAATCGTACAATATTCAGAATTTTCAGATTGACTTCTTTCGCTTAGTAATATGCATTTAAGCTTTCTCTGTATCTTTCCGAGGCTAGATAACCCCCCTTTTTTATTTTTATTTTTTTATAAATTTATTTTTTATTGGTGTTCAATTTGCCACCATACAGAATAACACCCAGTAGCACTGAATAATATTCCATTGTCTGAATGTACCACAGTTTATTTTCCCATTCACCTACTGATATTCATCTTGGTTGCTCCAAGGTTTTGGTAACAATAAATAAAGCTTCTATATATAAAGATCCAGGTGCAGGTTTTTATACGTATATAAGTTTTTCAACTCCTTTAGGTACAAACCAAAGAGCACGACTGCTAGATCATATGGGAAGGTGTGCTTAGCTTTATAAGAAACCACCAAACTGCCTTCCCAAGTGGCTGTACCATGTTGCCTTCCACCAGCCATAAATGAGTGTTCCAGTTGCCCTGCATCCTCATGAGCATTTGCCGGCATGTGCTGGATTTTGGTCATTCTAACAGATGTCCAATGGTAGATCGCTGTTGTTTCAATTAGCATTTTCTTAACGACATTTGAGGTGGGGCATCCACTCATATGCTTATTTGCCTTCTGTTTATCTTCTCTGGTGAGATGCCTCTTAAGGTCTTTGGCCAACTTATAGAATCAAGTTGTTTAATTTCTCAGAGTACAGTGTTCTCAGTTGTTGTTGTTTTTTTTTTTTCTCTCAAGTCACAAAATATTTCATTCCACTCTCTTCTTGTTTGCATGGTTTCTGAGCAGAAGTCAGATATCATTTTATCTTTGCTCCTCTACAGTTAAGGTGCCTTTCGCCCTCTGGTTTTCTTCAGAATTTCTTTTCTTTATCCTCGATTTACTTTAACTCAAAAATGATATACCCAAGTGTCGTTTGTTTTTGTTTCTGTCTCAGCATTTAGCCTCCTTGGTGTTCTCTGACCTTCCTGGAGCTACAGTTTCATGTCTGACATTAACTTGGGGGAAATTCCCAGTCTTCACCCTGCTGGACGTTCAAATATTTCATCTGTTCCTTCCTTTCTCTCTTTCCCAGTGGTATTCCCACCCTGCATATGTTACATCGTTTGTAGGTGTGCCACAGTCCTTGGATATTCTGTTCTATTCTTTTCCATCTTTGTTCCCTTTGTGTTTCAGTTGTAAAGGTTTTTACTGAGATAGCTTCAAGCAGTTTCCTCCCTCAGCTGTGTCCAATCCAATCAGCCCATCAGAGGCATTCTTCATTTCCTTTTATGTTTTTGATCTCTAGTATTTCTTTTTGGTTCTTTCTTGGGATTTCCATCTCTCTGCTTACGTTGCCCATCTGTTCTTGGATCCCATCTACTTTATCCATTAGAGCTCCTGGCATACTGATCATGCTTGTTTTAAATTCCCTGTCGGAGAAAGACAAATATCATACTTTGCTTATATATAGAATCTAAACAACAGCAAAAGCAAACAGAAAACAAATGAGCAAACAGAAAATAGACTCACAAATGCGAGAACTTGTGGTTGCCAGAGAAGGGGGATGGGAAATGGATGAAATAGGTGAAGGGCATTCAGAGGTACAAACTTTAAGTTATGAAATAGGTCAGGGAAATAAAAAGTTTAAGTAGGGAATATGGCCCATAATATTGTAATAATTTTATACAGAGACTGTACTTATCATGGTGAACATTGAGTAATGTATGAAATTGTTCAACTGCTACGTTGTAATTAGTATCACATTATTATAACCTTAGTTAAATTATTTTAAATCCTCTGATAATTCCAACATCCTTGACATGTCTGGTTCTGATGCCTGTTCCATCTCTTCAAACTGTGTTTTCTGCCTTTTGATTTGCTTTGTAATTTTTCTTGATATCTGGACATGACAGACTGGGTAAATTGAACTGCTATACACAGGTTTTTAGTAATGTGGTTGTGGGGTGGGTTGGGATGGGGAGAAAAGCATCTTGTAGTTCCATGATTAGGTCTCAGTCTTTTAGGGAACCTTAGGGACTGTGAACTTCACAGGTATTTCTCAGTTCCACCCCCTTTCGGGTGGGACAGAACTGCTAGATTGGGCTGGCCATCTTCCTTCTCCCACGAGGAAGGCTGGAGCCAGCTGGAACTGGGTGTTTCCATTCTCCCTGGTAGGCACTGACAATAACCCCAGTAGGTTAGGGTCTGGTTAATTAGTTTCCCCTGGTGGCAGGCCTTATTAAGAAGAGCAGAGTGCGCCTGAGTATTTCAACATGGTTCCTTTTGCTTTCACCCTGCTGGAAGCACAAGATTTTTCTCTGATATTTACTGTGAGAACTTGGTCAAACTCCTTGATGTAGGGAGTGTGCCCCCCAGCCCCCATGACTGGGTCCACCAGGGGTTCCTAACTCTCAGAGTTGTCTGCACCACACCTCCAGCAATTTGCTATTATGGTTCAAGTTGTCCTACTGTCCAAGGTGGTTTCCACTTGTCTCTGTTCAGGTAAGCTGAGACTCCCTGCATTTGCCCAACTGTCTCTCCTGGGGGTTGCGGGGGGGCGGCGGTGTTCGTCCTGTGTCCTGTTCGTCCTGTGTCCTCATCTTCCTTACAGATTCCAGAAGAATTCATTCTTCGCTCTGTTTAGCTCTTTACTTCAGGCCTTTGTCAATTTTCATCTGGTCTATTAACTATTAACGTTGCTCCTGTCTTCTCTTTCTCCCATATTCTCGTTTTCCTTTCCATCTTTCCACATCCTGCAGTTTAGCTTTCTTTTTTATTCCTCTGTGCCTCTGCATATGCTATTTTCATGTGCCATTACTTCCATTATCCACCTAGCAAAATCTTATTGCATGAGTTAAGATTCTAGTGGTTACAGGTGGAAGAAAAGAGAACTCAAGCGGGAGGAAGTATAGAGAGGGAATTGGTTGGCTTATGGCACTGGATTTGCAGGGTTGGCTTGTTTCAGGAATAACTGGATTGAGGGCTCAAAAGTTGTCATTGGGACTCTTTTTCTCCATCCCTCTGCCTATTCCTGCTTTTTGACAGGTGTTGATTTAATTAATTCTCAGTGACCCTGCACTGGCAAGTGGCTGTGATAATTCTGGTCTCCTATTCTTGAGGCTCAAGTCCAGCTAGAATGAGAATATCTCTTTCCAGGCATCTAAGCAGCTCTGATTGACTCAGGCCGTGTAGCCATCCCCGACCCAATTGCTAAGCCCCAGCCAACAGAAAGCATTTATTGGCTTGCCCTATTTGTTGCCATGAGCCTATCCCATTACTCCACCAGACCCCAAGGACAAAGCATGGCAGAGGGATGGGCTCCTGCTAAAAGCCAGAGGCTGTTACCCGAGGTAAGGTAAGGTAAGATAAGGCTGCTAGATGACTAAAACACAATTATCCACTATTTTATTATTTTATGATTTATTTATTTGAGAGAGAGAGTGCGTGTGCATGTGAACAGCCTGAAGGGGCAGAGGGAGGGACACCTGGGTGACTCAGTGGTTGGAAGGGGCAGAGGGAGAGAGTCTCAGCTGACTCCATGCTAAGTGTGGAGCCCAATATAGGGCTCAATCTCACAACCCTGAGATCACAGCCTGAGCTGAAACTGAGTCGATCACTTAACCAACTGAGCCACCCAGGCACCCCCACAATTTTATTATTTTAAGACTCAGCTGAAGCATCCCCACTGGACTGAGGCCCCTCTCTGAGGTCAGAGATTATACCCCTTTCATCCTTGAACCTTAATGCCTTAAATATGTTAATGAAGAACGTGCCTACAGGAAAACATGGGGGCGGCAACTAACCACCAGGGGAAGTTGGGGACAGTTTCAAAGGGAACGGAGCACTGAGATAAGTCTGGTGGATGAGTCTGAGTGCCCCAGGACTGGGGGAAGAGCAAGGAGGATACCCAAAAAAGAGTAATAGCTTACACAAATGCATGGACCAGCAGGGAGTGCTTCAAGCTAAATCATCTAGGAGGAGTGGGAGATAAAGTGGCAGGAGATGGGACAGGACAGGGAGACTGGGGAAAGCTTCTAAAAGCCAAGAAAACAATGAAAACCGCAAGATTTATATTTATCTCTAAGCAATGGGGAATTACTGCAAGATTTTACCTGAGGGATGAAAACCATCAAGTATTTTCCTCAAGAAAAACAATATTGATTTCTTTCTTCTTCCAATCTATCCTCCCCACTGCTGTGAGAGTCAAAAAACCAATTAGAAGATTGGTACTAAATCAGGCCAGAGAATATGAGGGAAATTAAAAACAGGATTTGGGGGGAGCTAGAATTGAGAACCGGTAGTGATCCCATCCGCGTGAGAGAATGGAGAGGAGCGTCAGGTTGTCTGACCGAGTGGGGGGCAAGGCTATGGGCCAAGATAGCGAATACAGGAAAAAGAAAGGCAGCCTGAGACCGGCCTCCCCTTCCTTCTCTTTGTTTTGCTCTCCCATGCTGTTTCACTTGCTTTGCAATCCAAGAAAAGCTTTGGCCCATGCTGCAGGCCTCACAGTTGGCCAAGGCCTTCCCCAACGTGATGACTATCTTGCCAAGACTCTAAGGACAAAGGCAGGGTGAGGTTTCTCGAAACCTGTAAAAAGAGGGGTTCTAGTGTAAGTTCCTCCGTGTAGATTATAATTTTTCCCAGGAAGAGCATGATGGGGAAGAGAGAGTTTGAGAAATCTGAGCACAGGCCAAGTCCTTGCACAGGAAAAGGTAGCGCGGGGAGGCAGCAAGGAGGAGGTCTACTCCTCCACTGGCTGCCAGTTACTGCCTTTTGCTAGTGTTGGGTTTCCAGACTCTCTGACAGGTCAGTCTGGGTACTAAACTGATGGGAAGAATTTTAAAGCCCTTTTGGTAGAAACGTTAGCTTCCTTTCTGGAGTCCATGAAGACCAATTCCCTGTACATATGAGGGCATCCTATTCCTGGTCCACTACTCTGGGTGTTCTCCTGACAGCAGGATCTACCTTAACCACGTTACAGCTAACAGCCTCCTGCTGTTCTGGAGACATCTATGATGATAATACCCGGAGTTAGTGGGAGGGGGAAATGGACACTTCTGGCCGCAGGCACAGGTGTGAGTGTGTAGAGCCTTGCTGGCCATTTGGACACTATGTATGAAGCAGCCTGCATATGTGCCTATGCTTTTCTGCAGCAATCCCATCTTTGGAGAGTGTGCACACGTGCAAAAATTTACTACATGTACATCCAGGGTGTTCTTTAATCATAAAGATTAGAAATACCCTAAGTATCTAACAATAAGGACGTTTAGGTTTTTTTTCAAAATAACAGACTTCACTCAGCTTATGAATTTCAGAAAGATACAAAAGAGAAAATACGGATGTATATGTATCAATGTGACAAGACATTCTTGATGTTTTACAAATTAAAACACATTTGGGCACCTGGGGGGATGAGTGGTTGAGCATCTGCCTTCGGCTCAGGGCATGATCTCAGGGTCCTGGGATCGAGTCCCGCATCGGGATCCCCGCAGGGACCCTGCTTCTCCTTCTGCCTGTGTCTCTGCCTCTCTCTCTTCATGAATAAACCAATCTTTTATTTAAAAAAAAAAAAGAGAAAAAAAACTAAAACACATTACATAACAAAGGTTAGAATCTAGTGCTATTTTTTGAAAGAAAAAGTGAACTAGAATACTGCTTGGGAGTATTGATTATTGTTCACCCCCAGCCCTGTGATTACATCCCACTCGAACTTCGACAGGCAGGGCCCCCAATACACTAGGAGGAATTTTAGAAATAGATTAAGAAAGAAGCTAAAAAATATAAGAAATTCTCACCTCCCAAGTTTAAGAGTGACAAGTTTATGCAAAAGTGAAGATTTGAAAATGGATATGAGGTGGCCAAACCAGTTTTGTCCGGTCCCTTCGAATGGAGAGGAGGGAGAGAGGACCCAAGTAAGCTGGAAAAGCAGACTCCATGCGCACTGCCCCTCCTCCGGAGGCTGAATCTTGCAGGTGGACTCCCTCCACCATCTGGAGATCCAGCAGGAGGGTGACCTGTGCTCATCTTCCATTAGAATCTTGGCTCCCCAGTGTCCAGGTTGAGATGAGTGCCGCCCCAGAGAGGCAAGAGGACAGTGGTAGATTAGTCACTGGGGCGGGGTGGGGACAGCATTCCCCTCCCAAGCTCCCCTCATTACAGAAGTGTCCCGGGAGGCCCTCAAGGACTGAAGGGAGAGTATCATTGTTGGCCCCGGAGAGATGAAGGAAGATGTCAGTGGGTCTGTGTGTGGTCTGGCTGCCAGGAGGAAGGGTTACTAAACACAAAGGTGTGGGGTGAGGGGTCCCCACTGGGATCCAGGGAGCACACAGTTGCAGCTACTCAGGTTTCTCATGGAGGGTGGAAAAAGCAACAGAGAAGGTGCACCTGCTTCTTACAAACCAAAAAAGGTCCAACATGACACAGCTCACTAGTACCCCGACTCCCCCCAAGGCAGGAACTCATGCACAGCCACGCCTAGATGAAGACGGGTGTGCAAAGGTGGCAGGTAGCAAGGGGCTGGCTGGGCAGCAGCTTCCCATGTCAGGTCCACAATGTGGCAAGAGCCACAAACGTCTGGTTTCTCTTACAGCTTTAACCCTGGTGCTTTGGAAAAACATTCAGTATTTACAAAATATAAAATGTTCTAGAAGCAGTGAAAGGGGTTTAGCAGGTAAGATATGGAAAACTCACGTATACATTTAAAAAAGCAATAATAGTAAATGAGCACCAGCTTTTGTGTAGGGAATCAATATAATCTTTCTTCTTTTTCACTGAGGCAAAGACAAATATTAGAAATTGAAAGATGGACTGTGGAATTGAAGATTTGGACGTGGCTTGTGAGTTGTAGTCTCTAGGTACCAAGTTTAGCAGCATTTGATCTATGGTTGGAATTACTGGACTGTTTTCGGTAGTATCTGCTTACAAAAACCTAAGATGGTTTCATAACCATCTGATCTAGTAATTTTACTCCTGGAAGTTTATTCTAACAGCAACTTCAAAACATGCACCTTTTAACCATAACTAGATAGGTGATAGATTTTTTTTTATATTTATACAATAAGAAGTTGAAGCAATGTAATTAGCCAAAAATAAAAGGATTGATAAATCCTTTTATAAATAAATCCTTTTATAAATTTTTAGGATTTATATAAATTTTTAGGATTTAAACAAATTTATATAAATTTGTAATCCTTTTAAAATTTTATAAATCTTTATCAATTTATAAAAGGATTTATAAATTGGTACATACACTCCATGACTGCTATAGTCATGGATGGTACATATACTCCCTGAACTACTAAAACTAAATTAGAAATAAGTTTTAATGAATCAGAAAATGATTACTAAATAATAAGTATACACGGTGTAGGTTAAAAGCCTATGTACTGCTGGTTGACAACTATATAAGAAAAATCCATGCATAGAAAATTCTGGAAAGAAATTCACCACACTACTGTAATTTAAGGGATTAAATTGTAATTATCTTCTTGTTTGTAGTTTTAAAATTTTGACGACATTATTATATTTAGAATAAGATGTTAACCATTAAAAGATGCTTCTGAGAAGCACCTGGGTGGCTCAGTCGGTTAAGCGTCCCATCTCTTGATCCCAGCTCAAATCTTAATCTCAGGGTCTTGAGTTTGAGCCCCATGTTGCACTCCATGCTGAGTGTGGAGCCTACTTGAAAAAAATAAATAAAAGATACTTTTCAGCATTGTGATAATGAAGATGTTTTGTTATAATAGGATATTTATCTTCATAGCAGTTATCAACTGGAAATGAGTTTTTGTGGCAACTTATAATCAATAGTTGATGATACTTTCCAAATTCCATTTATATTTCTTAAACAGCCTAGGATAGCACCTTCTACAAAGTTTCATTTCAGTTAGATATGTTTAGCCCTGTTTATCTTACGGATGATGGAATTTTAAATTATTTCTTTTCCTGAAAGTATTTCAAAGCCCTCTAGTAAGTATATACGATTGTTTCCTTGAAGGAAAAACTTAACTTCAATAAGCAAAGACTATGTAGAGATCTATAAAATAAGTCTATAAGCATTCTGGAAAAGATTTTTCAATTTCCTAGTTTTGAAAATGCCAATATCATAATTGTCATGTTCTAAAATAACTTAATCTAGAAAGTACTTTGACTTTTAAGTATCACCTATTAAATATTTTCCCATTATCATTGCAGTGTAAAAGTCCAAGAACTTAATATCACGATGGATGGTGTGAACTATTTTTTGTATTTATTTCTAGAGAAAACTCCCTTCTATCCCCATTAATCATGTCAGTTCCTTCCTCATTAACTAGAAGTGTTTCGTTATTCGTACTTATATTCCCACACCTAAGACTATTATAGCAGTCACCAAAATAAAATGCTGGCAAGCTCATTTTTATGATTATTTCTACTGCAGGATTCAGAAATTTTATAGCCAATACTCAGTGAACATCAAATACTCGTAATTCTTTTCTATCAAGGCATCAAGTCTACAAAGGCCAAAGCATCAGGGGAAAACCCAGAGAAAAAATCATTTCCACCACCACCCCCCCACCACCGAAGATGTGTAATAACACTCAACTAAGTCTAAAAAAAATTAACTTTCATCAAAAAATATAGATCAGTAGTCTTTTCTCCATATTTTGACCATTTAGGGTAGAAAAATTACATAAAGAACACATCAGAGAAAGAAGGGTTGTGGTAGAGGACGAGGGGCCAGCTGGGCCAGGCATGGTGGCCTGTGGAATGCTTTGGCTAAAAGGAAAGCACAAAAGAAGACAAAGGCAGACACAGACAGAGGTAGTCTCCCCAAAAGAGCCAAAATGACAAGCCAAGCCACTTGGGCACACTGTCAAAGGACGCATTTCTCAGATGATGATGATGATGAGCATCGTGTCATGTGCCTGCTGGCCAACTGTTGTCCTCTTTAGAAAATGTCTATTCAGATATTTTGCCCATTTTTTAATTGGATTGGTTTTGGTTTTCTTTTTTTTTTCCTTTTTCTTTTTCTTTTCTTTTCTTTTTTTTTTTTTTTTTTTTGCTGTTCAGTTGTGTGAGTTCTTTATATAATTCGCATACTAACCCCTGACCAGATACAGGATTTGAAAATATTTTTTCTAGTTCAATAAATGGCCTTTTCATTTTGTTGATGCATTCTTTTGCTATGAAGAAATGTTTATTTATTTTTAAGATTTTCATTTATTTATTCATGAGAGACCCAGACAGAGAGAGAGGCAGAGACATGCAGAGGGAGAAGCAGGCTCCCCGCAAGGAGCCCGACGTGGGACTCAGTCCCAGATCCCAGGATCGCATCCTGGGCCCAAGGCAGATGCTCAACCGCTGAGCCACCCAGGCATCCCTGCAGGAGTGTTTAATTTGATGTAGTCCCACTTGCTTATTTTTACTTGGGGTGTCAGATTTAAAATATCATTGCCAAAATGGATCTCAAAGGAACTTATTGCCTGTTTTCTTCCAGAAGTTTCTTTAACTGAAGTATAGCTGACGTACAATGTTCTATTAGTTTCAGAGGTATAGCATAGCAACTCAATACGTACATTACGAAATGTTCACAATTAGTTGCTCTCTGTCATCAAATAAATTATTTCAAATACAAATTTATTTCAATATTATGGACTATAGGGGATCCCTGGATGGCTCGGTGGTTTAGCGCCTGCCTTCGGCCCAGGGCCTGATCCTGGAGACCCGGAATCGAGTCCCACATCGGGCTCCCTGCATGGAGCCTGCTTCTCCCTCTGCCTGTGTCTCTGCCTCTCTCTCTCTCTCTCTCTCTGTGTGTGTGTGTGTGTGTGTCTCATGAATAAATAAATAAAATCTTTAAAAAATATTACAGACTATATTCCATATGCTGTAGTTTTATTTATTTTATAGCTGTAAGTTTGTACCTCTTAATCCCCTTGGCTTGTTTCACCTTTCCTACCACTGCCCTTTGCTCTGGGAACCACCGTTTGCCCCCTATACTTATGAGTCTGTTTTTCTTATGTGGTTATTTATTTGTTTTGCTTTTTATTTTATTTTTTTTTTAAGATTCAGTTATTTTTAAAGAGCCTGTGCACAAGCAGGGAGAAGGGCAGTAGGATGAGGACAATCTCAAGCAGACTCCTGCTGACCACAGAGCCCAATGCAGGGCTTGATCTCACGACCCTAAGAGATCATGATCTGAGCCAAAATCAAGAGCCAGACTCTTAACTGACTCAGCCGCCCAGGCACCTCTCTTTTGTTTTTTAGATTCAAGATCTACCTGAAATCATAGGGCATTTGTCTTGCTGTCCAACTGATTTCACTTAGCATAACAGCCTCTAGGGCCATCCATGTTGTCACAAATGGCAAGATTTCATACTTTTTTGTAGCTGAGAAATAGTCCATTTGATATAAAATATATATAAATACATATATCACATCTTCTTCATTTATTAATCTACTGATAGATACTTAAACTGCTACCCTATCTTGACCTTTGTAAATAATGCTACAATAAACATAAGAGTGCATATCTTTTTGAAATAGTGTTTTAATTTTCTTCAGAAAATTCCCAGAAGTGGAATTACTGGATCCTATAGTTTTCTATTTTTAATTTGTTTGAGGCACCTCCAGAGTGCTTTCACAACGGCTACACCAATTTGCATTGCCACCAACGGTGCATACGGATTCCCTTTTTCTACACATCTTTGCCAACACTTATTTCTTGCGTTTTTTCATACAAGCTATTCTGATTAGTGGGAGGTGATATCTCATTGTGGTTTTGACTTGGATTTGCATTTCCCTGATGATGACAATGTCGTCTTTGGAAAAATGTCCATTCAGTTCCTCTGCCCATATTTGTTTTCGGTTGAACTATTCGGGTGTTTGCTGGTGAGTTGCGTGCAATTCTTTATGTGTTTGACATATTAATCCCTTTTTTGGATGTACTGTTTGCAAATATCTTCTCTGACTCAGCAGGTTGTCTTTGCCTTTGGGGGAATGGTTGCCTTGACCGTGCAAAAGCTTTTCTGTTTGATGTCGTTCCAGCTGTTTATTTTGGCTTTTGTTGCCCTTACCTGGGCAGATGTGTCCATAAAAATGTTGCAAGGGCTGATGTCCAAGAGATTACTGCCTCTGTTTTTGTTTAGAGGTTTTAAGGTTTCAGATGTTACATGTAGGTCCTTAATCCATTTTGAGTTTAGTTTTATATGTGGTGTAAGAAAGCCACCCCGTCCCATTGTTTTGCGTATGGCTGTCCAGTTTAGCCGTCACCATGTGTTGAAGATACTGTCTTTTCCCTGTTGTGTATTCTTGCCATATATGTCCTAGATCATTTGACCAGATAAGCAAGGGTTTATCTGGGCTCTCTGTTCTGTTCCACTGATCTATGACATATTTTTGTGCCGGTGCCATACTGTTTTGATCACTGTAGATTAGTCATATAGTTTGAGTTCCAGGATTGTGATTCCTCAAGCTTTATCCTTTTTCAGGGTGGCTTTGGCTATTTAGAGCCTTTTGAGGCTCCATATATGTTTCAGGGTTCTTTGTCTTCTTTCTCTGAAAAATGCCATTGGCATTTGGTTAGGAATTGCATTGAATCTGGGAATTACTTTGGGTAGTGTGGACATTTTAACAATATTAATCCATGAGCATGAAATATCTTCTATTTGGTCATCTTCAATTTCTTTTATTAATGTCCTATTTTTCAGAATATAAATTTTTCACTTTCTTGGTTAAATTTATTCCTAGGTATTTTATATGTTTGGTGTGATTTTCACTGGGATTATTGTCTCAATTTCTCTTTATCAGTAGTGTATAAAAACACAATAGATTTCTGTATATTGATTTTTATATCCTGTGATTTTACTGGATTTATTTATTAGGGGGTTTTGGGGGGGTTTTTTGTTTGTTTTTTTGGTGGAGTCTTAAGGATTTTCTCTATTATAATGTCAAATGCAAATAAGACCATTTTTCTTCTTCCTTGCCCATTTGGATGTCTTTTATTTATTTTTCTTTTCTGATTGCTGTGGCTAAGACTTCCAGTACTATGTTGAATAAAAGTGACAAGAGTAGGAATCCTGTCTTGTTCCTGATCTTAAGAAAAGCTTTCAGGTTCTCATCATTAACTATCCTGTTTGTTGTGGTTTGGTTTACATGGCCTTTATTATGTTGAAGTATGTTCCCTCTATACCCACTTCTGAGAACTTTTATCATAAATGGATGTTGAATTTTGTCAAATGCTTTTTCTGTATCTATTGAGACTATCACGATAATTTTTATCCTCCATTTTGTTAATGTGTACTGCCTTCATTGATTTGTGGATAATAAATCAGCCTTGCATCCCTGGAATAAATCCCACTTGATTGAAATGAATTATTTTTAATGTATTTTTAAATTCAGTTTGCTAATATTTTGTCAAGAACTTTTGCATCTCTTTCCATCTGTTCATCAGGGATATGGTCTGTACTTTACTGTTTTTTTATTTTTTCTTGTTTTTTTTGTAGTGTCTTTATCTAGTTTTTAGAGTCAAAGTAATACTGACCTCATATAATAAATTTAGAAGCATATTTTTTGGAATAGTTTGAGAAGCATAGATATTAACTTTTCTTTAACTGTTTGGTAAAATTTATCTGTGAAGCCATCTGGTTCTGGATTTTGTTTGTTGGGAATTTTTTTATTACCAATTCAATTTCATTACCAGTAATTGGTCAATTCAGATTTTCTCTTTCTTCTTAACTCAATCCTGGAAGATTGTCTGTATTTGTAGTTTATCCGTTTCTGCAAAGTTCTTTACTTTGTTGGTATATAATTTTTCATGGTAGTCTCTTGTAATCCTTTGTATATCTAGGGTGTCTATTGTGATTTCTCCTTCATTCTGCTTTTCAGTTCTCTTTCTTGATGAGTCTAACTAATCAATTTTATCTTTTATTGATTTTATCTTTTCAAAATCCGGCACTTAGTTTTATTGATGTTTTCTATAGCTCTTTTAGTTTCTACTTCATTTATTTCATTTCTGATCTTTATTATCTGCTTCATTCTACTAACCTTGGTCTTTATTTTTTCTGGTTTAAGTGTAAGGTAGTAGTATTCATTTCAGATTGTTCCTGTTTCTCAAGGGAGGCCTGTATCACTCTACACTTCCCTCTTAGCATGACTTTTGTTACATCCCAAAGATTTGGAACCATTGTGTTTTCATTTTTCATTTGTCTCTGGATATTATTTTATTTCTTCTCTTATTTCTCCATTGACCCACTGGTTGTATAGTACGTTGTTTAGCCTTTACATGTTTGTGGGGTTTTTTCCAATTTCTTTTCTTGAAATTGATTTCTAGAGTCTTAGCATTATGGTCAGTAAAGATGCTGGATATGATTTCAATCTTCTTAAATTCATTGAGACAATTTGTGGCCTAACATCTATTCTGAAAAATGTTCCATATGCACTTGAATGTGTATACTGCTCTTTTGTGGATAGAATGATCTATATGTATCTGTGAAGTCCATTTGTCTAATATCTTGCAAAACCACTGTTTTATATTAATTTTCTGTCTGCATGATCTATCCATTAATATAAGAGGTTAAGTCCCTCCTAGTATTTTATCATTATCAATCTCTTCCTATAGGTCTGTTGATATTTGCTTTATATATTTCAGTGCCCCAAGTGTATAGATATTCACAATTTTTATGTGTTCATTGGATTGACCCTCTATTCATTATAGAATGGCCTTCCTTGTCTCTCATTATGGCCTTTGTCTTAAAGTCTATTTGGTCTAAGCAAGCAAACTTCAACTGTTTGCTTGCTTTCACATTGTTTATTTTTTTTTTCCATCCCTTCACTTTCAGTATGTATGTGTCTTTAGGTGTGAAGTGAGTCTCTTGGAGGAAGCATATAGATGAATCTTGGTTTTCTATCCATTCAGTTACCCTATGTTTTTTGATTGGAGCATTTAGTCTATTTGTATTTGAAGTTATTATTTTTTGAAGTAATTATTGAAAGGTATGGGCTTAGTGTCATTTTGTTAATTTCTGGCTGCTTTTATAGTTTTTCTCTGCTCTTTTCTCCTCTTGCTTTCATCCCTTGGGATCTGATGAATTTTTTTAGTGTTCTTGGAATCCTTTCTCTTAATTTTTTGTGTATCTATTCCAAGTTTTTGGTTTGTGGTTATCATGAGGTTCATCTAGAACATCACTGTTTGATAGAAGTCTATATTAAGTGTATGTGGCTTAAGTTAGAAAACATTCTAAAAGCATTACATTTTGATTCCCCACTTCATGTTTTACACATAGGATATCTTATTTTACATCTTATTTGTGTATTCCTTAACTAATTTTTGTAGCTCTAATTGATTTTACTACTTTTGTTATTTAACCTTCTTGATAGCTTTAAAAGTGATTGATCTACTACGTTTACTGTATGTTTGCTTCCACCAGTGAAGCTTTTTCCTTTCATAATTTGTCTGATACTCATGGAATGTTCTCTTCACTGAATAAAGTTCCTTTAACTTTTCTTGTAAGGCCAGTTTAATGGCGATGAACTTCTTTAACTTTTGTTGGTCAGGGAAACTCTATCTGTCCTTCAATTCTGACTGATAACCTTGCTGTGTAACATTTTTTTAAAAAAATATTTTATTTATTTATTCATGAAAGACACACAGAGAGAGGCAGAGACACAGGCAGAGGAAGAAGCAGGCTCCTCGAGGGGAGCCTGATGTGGGACTCAACCCCAGGGCCTAGGGATCATGCCCTGAACCGAAGGCAGATGCTCACCCACTGAGCCCCCAAGGCATTCTGCTGTGTAACATATTTTTGGTTGTAGGTTTTTCCTTTCAGCCTTTAGAATATATCCTGCCACTCACCTCTGGTCTGCAAAGTGTTTGATTTTTTTTTTCACTTTAATGCTTATAAATTTGAGATTCTACATTTGTTACAACAGTGCATTAGTGATATAACTTGTAAAATGCTTTTCCATTCCTTTGGATTTTGCATATGATGGTTTCTCATCTGTCCTTGCAGGTAGATTGAGCAAGCTCTGTTTTTGTGTTTGTTTTTCTAAAAACATTCACTAGATATGATTCAGAATAGCTTAATGCTCCCTTTTAAACATAACAGTTAAATTAAAAAATTGCCAGGAAGTCCACAAAACAGGATTTGCTTAAAGACTAACCCACAGAGTTAGCTGGAGACTAACGGGGCTGAGATGTGCTGGGCCGGGCCATCGTAGTGTTTAGCTACGTGTCAAGAGCATTAAGAAGTCCAGGTTGGAGGTGCCAGGCCTGAGGCACCAGCTGTGGAACCTCTGTGATGTGGCTGCAGTAGGGTAATCACCACTGAAGGGACACTTAACTGGAGGTGGGCATTCCTGGGGCCCAATACGTGGGCACAGTGGCTGGGTGGCATGCAACAGGAGCTGAGAAGTGGTTGGTCAGCAGGGTACCTACTGACATGGCCGTGGTGGTTATAGCCATGCCCATGCTGATGCCATTGCCTCTAGGTGGAGGGATGGGAGGAGTCTACATCGTCACTGGCATGTCGTTGGGCTGCCCCACTGTGGTGTGGTGATGACATGAGGGTCAACTGTGCACAGGGGCTGTGTATCCTATGTGCCTGTTGCACATAGGAGCTCTGCTGGGCATAGGTATTATGTACAGGGCACACAGTGGCCAGCAAGGGCTCCAGGAGTGGGAGTACGGTGGCGCTACCCTGCTGTTGGAGGGACAGGATGCTGTGCAGAGTGTGCCAGGAGTTTAACCTGTTTGAAAGTTAGGATTTGCTCCAAAATACATGTTGGGGGAGCAAGCAGGAGTGGTGGCTGCATAGCACAGGGAGAAATCAGCTGGATAAGCAATTCCTTTGGCATTTGCATAGGGAACCCCAGAAGAACTAGGGCTATAAACCCAACTCATGTTTTCAAGAACAGGCCATGTTGGAGGTGGCCTGGGCCTCCGTGATCAGCATGTACCAGCCCAGAGTGGATCCATGAAGGGGCAAATGCCCCATGGGCTTGCTCCAATGGGGGGCCGAGCTGCAAGGCCCCCATGTCTGCCACCACTTCCCCAGATGGTGCTTCCAGTCACTCCATTCTGCCCAGCCCACCTCTCCTCCTGGCCTGCAAACTTTCTGCTGAAAAATCATCTGATGGCCTTGCAGTGTTTCCCTTGTATGTAACAGTTGGCTTTTCTTTTGCTTGCTGCTTTTACGATTCTCTTTATCTTTAATTTTTGCCATTTTAATTATTATAAGTATAATAATAATTATTATTGTGTGTGGACATCACCAGGTTCATCTTGGTTGGGGCTCTCTGTGTATGCTGAAACTGGATGTCTAGTTCCTTCTTGGGTTAAGGAAGTTGTCAGTTTATATGGTTTCAAATAAGTTTTTTTTGTTTTTTGTTTTGTTTTGTTTTTTTTAATCTTTTTGCCTCTCTTCTGTAGGAACTATTATAATGTAGTTGCTTCATGTTGCCACAGAGAAACCTTAACCTTTCCTAAACTTTCTTTAAAAATTCATTTTATTTTTGCAGTTCAGGTTGGTTTCTTTCTACTATCCTGCTTTCCATAGTTGATCTACCCTTCTGCGTTCCTTTTTTTTTTTTTTTAAGATTTTATTTATTTATGAGAGAGAGCATGAGAGAATACAGGTGGGGGGGGTGCAGGGGAGGCAGAGGCAGAGGAAAGAGAGCAGCAGACTCCCTGCTGAGCAGAGCCCCCCCCCCCGCCCCAACATGGGGCTGGATCCCAGGACCCTGGGATTGTGACCTGAGCTAAAAGTAGGTGCTTACCCGACTGAGCCACCCAGGCACCCCCTGCTGCATTCTTTAATCTGCTGTCGATTCCCTCCAGTTTGTTTTTCATTTCAGTTATTGTATTCTTCAACTATGACTGGTTCATTTTTATATTTTTGATCTTTTGTCGAAGTTCTCACTAAGTTCACCCACTCTTCTTCATTTCAGTGGGTATCTTTAAGACCATTGTTTCGAACTCTTTACCAGGTTGATTGCTTACCTACATTTAGTTTAGCTCTTTTACTGAGGATGTGTCATGTTCCTTTATTTGACTCATATTCTTTTGTCTCCTCATTTTGTCTGAATCTTGTTTGCTACTGTACATTGGGTAGGACAGCTATGTCTCCTGGCCCTAAAAGTAGTGGGCATATATAAAAGATATCCTGTGGTGCTTAGGAGCATAATCCCCCTGAGTCACCAGAACCAAGAATCCCAAAGGTGCCTCCTGTGTGGGCTACATGGGCCCTCTCGTTATGGCCGGGCCACGACTCCTCTGGGAGCACTGATGAACAAGGCTTGCCCCAGAGCAGCTAAGTGAGAAACCCAGCTATAGCTACGGCAGGCCCGCTGGCAGACATGGCCAGCTCTTCTCCTATCCCCAGGGAAGGAGTTGACCTAACTGGGTGCTGGGCTCCGCAAGGACTGCCTGCCAAGTCTGGCAGGGCAGTAGTCACTCTGGGAGAACACTAGTCCCGACAGATGTTTCCAGCTAGTGTGGTAGAGCGGGAGCCACAGTGGAGGACCACCTGGCCCTGTGAATGACTTGTGTCCATAGGGAAATACCTGGTGGGGCAAGCAGTGCCAGCTGTGTAGATAGTGCTAGAACTTGCTCTAGTAAGCATCTGTCTGGCTAGGCAACCAGGAAGGAAGGAAAATGGTACCCACAAGAACATCCAGTCCTAGATACCACCTTGAAAATTCCTGCCTCTCTAGCACACATCCTAAATTGGGCAGTAAGTCGCCTTCTGTATACTCCAGCTGCTTTTCAAACTGCTGCATCAGTTTGTCCTTGGGTGGAGGTGAGATCAACATCCTCCTACTCTACCATCATTTCCTCTATCAATATTTCTAGGATTTTCCTGGTTCCAAGACTTACATTAACCTGTCTATTCCATTTAAACTTTGTATATGGTGTAAGAAAGCAGCGCATTTCTATTCTCTTGTAAGTAGCTGTCTAGCTTAGCCATCATCATGGTCTTTTCCCCGTTGTGCATTCTTGCCTCCTGTCAGATTAATGGGCCCTATAAGTGTGAGTTTATCTGGGTTCTCTGCTCTGTCCTACTGAACCGCAGTCTAGTTTTGCATCAGTGCCATACTGTTTTGATCACCTTAGAAGTATAATATACTTTGAGTTCCAGGATTGTGGTTCCTTCCTTGTCAACAACACTACACTGTGCCTGTTCAAGTCGTCCTTCCACCTCCAGAAAAATTTGAGGGTTCTTTGTTCTCCTTTGGTGAAAAACACCATTGGAATTCGGATAGGGATTGCATGGAACCTCTGTATGACTTTGGGTAGCGTGGACATTTTAAAATACACTAACTCCTCCAATCCACGAGCAAGGGGTATCTTTCCAGGGGTTTACGTTGTCCTCATTTCCCTGCATTAACATGCTATGGTTTTCCATAAACAAGTCTTTCACTGCATGGGACACATTCATTCCAAAATATTGTATTCTTTCTGATGCACTTGTAAATGGGATTATTTTCCTTATTTCTCACTCCGATGGTTCACGGTCAGCATATGGAAATGCAACAGAATTTTTGCGTATTGAGTTTGTATCCCGTAACTGTCCTGAACCTGTTTCCTAGTTCTGTGTTTTGGCAAAATCTGGAGGGTACCCTGTGTGTGGAGTGGAGCGTCTCCTGTGAACAGGGACAGGCTCCTTCTCCCTTTCTGATTCAGATACATTTTCCTTCTTTTCCTCACCTAAATGCTGTGGCTGGGACTTCCACCATTATGTCAATAAAAGTGGCAAGAGCGTGGGCATCCAGGTCCTGTTCCTTCTCTTACAGGAAAAACATTGCACTTTGTGCTTTTGAGTATGACGTCCTTGCTGGCATCGCCATGTCTGGCCTTGGCCATGTTCGTACGTACATTACCTCTCCACCCATCTGGTTGAGAGAGTTGGCTACACCCATATGTGGAAGCCCGCTGCCAAATGCTTTGTCTGAATCTGCTGAGGGGAGCATATGACTTTTGCGATGCATCACATTTGCTGACTTATGGCTATTCAACCGACCCGGCATCAGAGGAAGAAATCCCCATGGATTGTGGTGCACAACTGTTGTGATGTATTGTTGAGTTTGCTTTGCCAATATTTTGTTGGCAATTGTTACAGCTCTGTTCACTGAGGAACCTGGGGTCTATTTTTCTCTGTAGGGGTATCCTGGTGTTGCTATCAGGGTGATGCTGGCCTCATAAAGTGGTTTGAAAGTGTCCTCACCCCTTGTCTGTGTGGGGACAAGTGTGAGAAGGATTGGCATTTGCTTTCTTTGAGCAAAGTAGGTAAATTGACCAGCCAAGCTGTCCGAGCCTGGATTTTTACTGGGCAGAAGCCGGTACTGGTACTTGGTCCATTCCAATATTCTATTTCTTGAGGATGTGGTCTTGGGAGGCTATCGGTTTCCAGAAACTTATCCATTTTCATGGTGTCCTCCCATTTTCTAAAATAATTACTTGTAGGAGTCTTGTGGTCCTTCACGTTTCTGTGGTATCAGTTGGAACATCTCCCCTTTCATTTCTGATTTTATTTGAGGCCCCTCTCTTTTTTTCCTGGTGGGTCTGGCTAAAGGATGTGTCCCTTTCATTTGTTTTCAAAGAACCAGCTCTCAGTTTCATTGATCTTTCCTATTGCCTTGTTAAACTCCATTTCATTTATTTCCATGGGGATCTTTGTTATTTCCTTCCTTCCCTTGACTTTGGGATTCATTTCTGTTCTTCTCTTTCTAGCTCCTTGAGGTGTTATAAAATTTCCTTGTCTGTTTGAGATTTTCCTGGTTTCCTGAGGTAAGCCCATGTTGCTACAAGTTTCCCTCCCAGAAGTGCTTCATCTGCACCCCATCCACCTCAGTACGATGCCAATCCATACTGAAACTTGTCACAAGGTTTGTTTTGCTTTGTTTAGTTTTTCCTCTAGAATTTCTTCCTTGACCCATTGGTGGCTTAGGAGCATGCAATTTAATCTCCATGTAGTTGCAAATATCCCAGTTTCCTTCTTGTACTTGATGTCAAGTGTCCTGAGATTGTGGTTGGAAAACATGCTTGATATGATCTCAGTCTTCTTAAAAGTATGGAGGATTGTGTCGTGAGCCAACATAAGATCCATCTACAAGGATATTCATCGTGCTTCTGAGCAAATGTGTGCCCTGCTGCTCTGGGATGAGGTGTTGTACATATATCCACAAAGCCCATCCAGCCTCCTGTGTCATTTAAGGCTGATGTGTTTTCCTATTGATTTTCTGATGAATGACCTATCCCTTGATGTAAGTGGGATACTAGTGTCCCCTGCTGCCATTCTATCACTCTGTTTCTCCCTTTAGCTCTTTTTATATTGGCGTCACATATGCAGGTGCCCCTTTATTGGGTGCACAAATATTTACAAACATCATGTCTTCTTTGTAGGTTGACCCCTTTACTATTATATAATGTGCTTCATTGTCTCTTGTTACAGCCTCCCCCGTTCAGGTCTATTTTGTCTGATAGAAGTATCGCTCCCTCAGGTTTCTTTTGGTTTCCATTTGCATGGAATATATTTCTGCCTCCATTCACATTCAGTCTGTGTGTCCTTATATCTGAAGAGGGTCTCTTTTGGGCCACAGGCAGATGGGTCTGGTTTTGCTAGTCATCCAGCTACTCTGTGTTTTTTTGTTGGAGCATTCAGTCCATTTACATTTCAAGTAATTATCAAGAGGTATGTGCTTATCACCTATTTTGTTATTATTTTCTGGCTGTTTTCATAATGCCTCTATTCCTTTCTTTCTCCCTTGCTCTGTCCCTTTGTGGTTTGAGGACTTTCTTCAGTGTGCTGATACCGTGGACCCTTACACAAGTTTGAACTGTGTGGGTACTACTTGGATTTTTGTTTTTGGTGAATACGCTATTATAACAGTTTTTTCTCCTCCAGATTTTCCTTTTTTTTATTGAAGTGCGATTAATGTGTGCTATTATGTTAGTTTCAGCGATGATCAAACAGTCCTACACCTTTTGCTGTGCTCAAGATAAGTGTATTCTTAAGTCTTTTCATCTCTTTCACCTGTTCCCACCACCACTCCTGCTACCTCCATCTGCCAACCATCAGTCTATTCTTTGTATTTAAGAGTCTGTTTTGTGTGTCTCTTTTTTTCTTTGTTGTCCTTCTATTTCATCTTAAATGTCACGTTTGAGTGAAATGTGTTTGTTCTCTGGGTGACTTATTTCACTTAGCCTTCCTTATACCCTCTAGGTCTACCCATGTTGTTGTAAATGACAAGATTTCATTCCCTTTTGTGGCTGTGTACTATGCCATTGTGCATAGATACCATGTCTTCTCTATCCATTCATCTATGATTAGACACTTGGATTGCTTCCATATCTGGGCTATTGTAAATAATGCTACAAGAAACATATGGGTACATATATCTCATGGTGTTAGCGTTTTCATCTCCTCTAGGTCAATATCTCATAGTTCAATTACTGAAGCCTACAGAGCCTACAGTAATTCCATTTTTAAGTTTCTGAGGAACCCCCATAGCATTTTCCGCAGTGGCTCCCCAGTTGGCATTGCCACCAACAGTGCATGAGGGTTCCTTTTTTTCCACATCCTTTGCCAATGCTTGTTATTCCCTGTGCTTTTTTTTTTTTTTCCCTGTGCTTTTTAAGTTTAGCCATTCTGACAGGTATAAAGTAACAAGTCATTGTGGTTTTGATTGACAGTTCCCTGATAATTAGTGACATTGAGCATCTTCTCATGTGTCTGTTGGCCATCTGAATGTCTTCTTTGGAAAAATGCCTATTCAGGTCCCCTGCCCATTTTTGTTTTCACTTGAGCTATTTGGGTGTTTGGTGCTGAACTGTATGCTTTCTTTATGTATTTTGAATTTTAAACTCCCTGGCTTTTAGAATCAGGTGACAAGTGGCATATTCTGGTCATAGCCATAAAAACCAAGGCATTCGTTTCTGTGCAAGTCTCTCTCAGGATATAGTGGCTGTGTTGATAGTAGTAGAAGTGGATCATGAAGATGACACCTCCTGAGATAAAGGGGGAAAAAAAAACCTGGCTCTTATTATTTCCCTTTCTTTCCATAGAGCATCTCAACAGGTCTCTGCTCCTACTGATCATGCTTTAAGATTAGCCGATGAATCTCTTTCAAATAATAATGTCTGGGGACCCTTCAAATGGCTCCTTTTGTGCTGAGCTTTTTAATGTGTTAGTCCTTTAAAAGGCATTTCTCTGCTGTCTCCTTTGGGTCTCATCAAGATGTATGCTGTTGGTTTTTAAAGACAGGTATTTGAGAGTCCGCTCTCATGTGCAGGTGATAAAAGTTTGAGTGCCTCACGTGGGGTACAAATCCTTCACTCTTCAGGGAGATGTTCCTCCTTTGTGATTTTCCTCCCAGTTGTGGGTTAATGCACCAGGGATGGAGTTTATGGTGAGACCACGTCTCAGCCTCTAATACCCACCTTGATGTGATCCCCTTTTCCTGTTTGCCAATGTGAATGAGCTGCTCAGTCAGCTTTCAGGTCTTTTTCAGAGCAATTTTTTTTTTTTTTTTTTTTTTGTATGTAGGTATAGAGTCAATGTGTCTATGGGAGGAGGTGGGTTTAGAATCTTCTTTGCCATCTTGGACCATTTATTTTCTTCTATTCTTCTTCTATTTTCTAATTAATAGCATTCATTATCTTTTCTTGCTTGGTTTCATTTTTTTAAACCTCTAACACAATACTATATATGATGCTAATAGTCTAGTACTTGCTCTGGATCAAATTGTTTTAATGTTTCACCATTTAAGATACTATTTGTTATCATTTCTGATAACTACTCCATAGTTTCACTGTTTTAATTTTCTAGTATAATAATTTATGCTTATATAGCTTCAAATACTGGGCCATCCTAGCAGTCTCAAAATTTGCTGTAAAATGCTCTTCTCATACATCCCTCCATCCCCTTTGGAAAAGCCCAACTATTTAGCAATGGGAGTAATATAAAGAAAATCTATAAGTGGACTATTAAACTCCTACAGCCATTTATTTATGAATAAATGTATTTTTTCAGAATATATTTGAATGCTAAATATGTACCATACTCTATGGCGTGGGGGTGTGTGTGGGGGTGGTGTACGTGTGTGTGTTAACTTTCTTAGCAATCTTTTGAGGCTGATAGACATAACTCTGTTTTACTGATGAAGAAACAGACCTAAGGATATTAATAATTTGGCCAAAGTCCCAAAACCAAGTGGTAATAGAATCAGATCTGAACCCAAGTTTACAGCCTGAGCCTTTAACAACTGTTATGTTTCTCATTAATGCATTAGAAAAGAACAAGAAATAGCAGAAGCTTCAAGACAGCAGACAAATGTCATATACTATTTATTCAGTTTCAAAATTCTACTGAAATGACAGCAAACATTTGTAAAATAAAAGTCCAAACAATATAGAGAGCAAAAAGGAACACCCAAGTATTTTTCCAATTCTGACAAATTTCTAGAAGACAGAAAACAAGGGGCATCAGAATAAAGGAAGTCACCAACAAGACAAAACAGGCATCCCTTTAGGCCAGCCAAGCCCCCCAGAGAGGACTCCAAGTTGTGAGACATTAGGTAGAGAGTGAGCCTGGGTTGCTGGCAGTCTTCGGTTTTACATAAAGGCCTATATGCCTATATATCCAGTCAGCTCCTCCCTTTACTGTCTCCCACCCAGCAGTCATGGGCAATGGCATGAGGAGTAACAGTACCTGCACAATGTTAATATGTGCTCCTTAAAGAAATTGGACTACAGTACATGTGTGAAAATGGGACAGGCTCCAAACATGTGAGTTGGCCCCTAGATTATCCCCTTTGTCACTTGACAGCAAGGAAAACATCTAAAGTCCTTGGCTCGGTCTACAAGATAGCATCCAGTCATAGAAAGGGAAGAAAAAAACAAAATATTCCAGTCAAAGGCATATTTTGAACTTGAGCAAAGGTAAGGAACAATGTGTTAGGCTCAAGCAAATATGACTTGCCAGAGGATAAAGGTTAGTCCTGGGTGTGACAGATGTTAAAGCTAGAGGGGCAGACAGAAGCCATATCTGGAGCTTGTACCTGCCCTCTAGGCAAAAGGGAACAACTGAAGGATGTACTACAAGGATGTGAGATGGTCAAGACCACTGTCTTGGCAATTGTGTAGAAGGAGGAGTTGGGAACGAAGGCTCCGTGGGTATCTTAAAACAGTAGTTCCTGGAGTGTGGCCTGGGGAGGCAGCATCAGGACTTGGGAGCTTATGAGAAATGCACGATTGGGCCCCACACCCACCTACTGGCCCTGAACCTCTGGAGGGTAGGGCCCAGCACTGTTTTAATAAGCCCTCTCCCGGTGGTTACGATGCATCCCCATTTGAAATCACTCTTCTAAGGAGCTAATACCTCTTCTCTCAAGATATTTCATCTTCTCCATGAACCTTTTCTGCCCCACCCCTGTGGAGTGGATCATATCCTCCATTGTCATCCTCTCTGTCTTTGATACCTACTTCTACAGTAGAATGTTCTGGTGCTTTCTTGTCAGTTTTGTCGTGCCAACCAACACACGTCTTCATGTCAGGTAGTGTCTCTCACCTGCCGTTACAGGTCAGCAGGACCTGGCAAAGCTCTTAATGAACTAGTTTGCTGAATGGAGGAACACCAAAGTACTTATTAGGAGGCATTTGTTGTAGTCCAATCAATAGATAAGGAGGAAATGAGGTCTTGAGTCCAGTGTAGTTGGGATGGGCCTGAGAAATATTTAGGAAATAAAATGGGCAGGATGCTAACAAGAGCTAACAATTATATGACGCTTACTGTGTACCAGGCAGTTTTAAGTGCTTTACATCTATTTCTGTTTAATCCTCACAATAATCCTAGGAGGTCGCTACTATTTTTTCTCCATGTTATAAATGGGGAAACCGAGACTAAGTAATTTACCCAAGTCAGACTAATATTCAGTTGACATTCAACCCAGATGATGTTTGGCAGCAGAATCCTTGTTCTTTACATTATTCTGCTTCCAGACGTGTGCTAAGGTTTTGAGTCATTGGGTAAATGGAGTGGCTTCAGCAAAGACACAAAGATGGGAAAAAACAGGGGAAGATGCTGAGTTCAGCTTTAGATGCTCTGTTGAGATACCTTTACAGGGTGTCTAGCAATAGTTAGATGGAACAGTCTGAAGTATAGGGGCATAGACTGGCCTGGATATATGGATTTTTTTAAAGATTTTATTTGAAAGAGAGAGAGAGAGCGCCAGCCAAAAGAGGGGAATAGTGGGCGAGGGAGAAGCAGACTCCCCTGCTGACCTGGGACCGGGATCATGACCTGAGCCGAAGGCAGATGCTTAACCGACTGAGCCACCCAGGCGTCCCTAGTGTATGGATTTTAAAATCAACATGCAAACAATGAAAAAAGGATGAGATGACCTAGGAGGTATTTATTATAGGTATCCCCACTTTTCAAAAGTTCATGTTACACCACTATGCGTTTATGAAGGACCTACTACATCAGTACCTGTTTTCGCTAACCAAAAGAAACCCAGAGGGGACTTTTGCTTTCGGGGGGGGGGGGGATGAAAGCCTCAGCAGCTGTTTCACAGCAAGCAGTTCTAGAGGCAGTGCACACTCCACACAAGTGGCACGACCAACTCCTTACCTGGTGACCACACTCAGCATCTCTGCATCAAGCTGCTGTAGCTTTTTTATTATTATTCATGAGAGACACACAGAGAGAGAGGCAGAGACACAGGCAGAGGGAGAAGCAGGATCCCCATGGGGAGCCTGATGCGGGACTCAACCCCAGGACCCCGGGGTCGGTCACACCGTGAGCCCAAGGCAGATGCTCAACCGCTGAGCCACCGGCACCCCAGGCTGCCATAGCTTTGAACTAGGTCTATGGGCATCTGTGTTTTGTCTCCATTTACTTTGTATAACTGTTAGCAAGATGTGTACTAAGGTGCCAGAAAAGCCTAAGAGGTTATTTTTGGGTCTAGGGACGCTCACAAAGGTTTCCCCAAAAACGATTCGAATGATCTGAAGACGTGAGGAGAACTTAAAAAGGGGGGGGGGGCAGTTCATGGGAGCTGCATCTTCATTTTACCCCATTTCGACTTATGAAAGGTTTCATAGGAAGCTCTACTTCCTACGAAGTTCCTACTTCCTATAGCAGGGGAAACCTGTGTTTATGAGCCCAGTGGACTGAAAGCCCTAATGAACGATATTTGAGGGAATCTAAGATGCAGTGGCCTCATAGGTACAAGGAAAGTCCCAGGAGACAGTAGAGTCCTAGAACCCAAGGCAATCGGTAGGCTCGTGAAGGGGGTGAACAGGATTAGCCTCAATGAATTCAACGAAGAAAAATACTGAAGGCCATTTTGGCATCTTAGAGGTCACTAAAATTGGCTTGCTGTGATCACCAACAGAGGGAGGAAAGCCAGATTAGAACACATTAAGTGAAAAGACAGCAAGAAATTGGGAAAGCAAACCTCCTCTACAAATACAGGACATCTTGCGGAAGATGCAATATAAAAAACTGTTTTATATGAGACTTCAGTGTACTTTTGGGCCCAGCAGATGGAACCACTCGAAGTGGTGTTGAGAATAAAGTGGAAAACATGAAGAACCAATTTTATGAACCAAAACCGGGAGAGGCTGGAGAGCGCTGGGTTCTGGGAGAGTTTGGTCTTGAGCTAAAGGGCAACAACTCAATCTGAGAGAAGGACATGAGGGAAGATGGGAATGGATGTGAGGGGTTTAGGTGGAGGGGATGACCTTAATTTTACTGATAAAATGAGATTAATGGTAGGCCATTGGGTATGGAGAAGAAAACTAAGTGTAAAACTTAAAGGAAGCTTTAGGGAATGGAAGAGTAAGCATCCCTAAATGCAGTAAAGAGGACAAGTAATCTGAGGAATAAACCATTTCTAAACCCAACCAGGGGGTCGTACCAGAAGGAAAACAGAAGGCTAGGATGGGCTGAGAAAAAATGGTGGGTAATAGACTGCAGGACTCTGAGGTCAAAGATCAGTGAGCACAGAATTTGCTGGACAGGAAGTTATTGTCAGAGTAGGTTATCAGAGGTGAAGTTCGAGTAGCTCTGAATGGAAATACCTAAGCTGTAGCCCTCAGTGGGCAGCTGGAATAGTAAAGATGAAGTTGATAAAAGCAGGAACCATAGGGTTGGAATATCGAATAAGGGTATCTAGGTACGTATGTGAGAAAACGCCAACATTGCTGGCACTTTTAGTGTAGTTTTGCTTGGAAAAATACACTGGAAATGGCAGTGGTGTGGGCCGGGGCAGGTGGGGGCCCCTTGAGGTAGGTGATCCCTTGCTCTTGGGCCTGGGTGCCAGCGTTAAAAGTGGGTAACAAAATGTGTTACTCTGGAAAGGCTGAGGGAGTTCTGGAGCATAAAGAGAAGTTAGGAAACTCCAGAGAGACGGAGTGGCCGTGTGACTGACAACAACTTGTAATAGGGGTAGGAGCATCGGATTTTGAGTTGGTTTTGGCGGGGCGTGCAAGGTGACACAATTCCTCTACCTCCCTTGTCTCTTAGAAAAATCACAACTCAGCTTGAGCTTACTGTGGTCACAGATGCCTTGGGAGTGAGTGCTCAGCTGTAGGCACGACCACGCCTCCTCGGCCTCCTAAACGTGATCACAAGCGGACAGCACTCGGAAGGCACCCCGGCTGGGAGCCTGGGTCCCAGGGGGCGGGGAAGCCAAGCCCCCGTGCTACCTAGAACAGGCACCCGAAACCCTCTGTTGTGGACGCTGCCCGTATTGCAGTATAATTACATGTACTTCCAATATCCAATCAATGGCTGTCTTGCCTATTTTATTTTAAAAATCCTCTCTCTCCAAACTATACTCTTGTTCCCATAACATTCCCCTCACCTGCATTATCACCCCAGGAATCTTCTAATTCATCAACAAATATTTTACTTGCCTTTTAATCCATTCTCTGAACTGTAGCAATTTTTTTTTTTTAAACTACAAACCGGATTACAGGACTGCCAAGCCCTTAAGTCTGTGGGTTAATTTCAGCGATGATGGGCAGCCCAACTGTTTACGAGGCCCCGGACCACCTGCCCTCGCTGGCCTCTCAGTGCTCCCGAACCGCCAACCACAGCCACTCAGCCCTCAGCAGGCCTTGGGCCTTGTCCCCGGGCTCTCACCAGCTCTGTTCCCACGGGAGAGCACAGCCGCCTCGGCTCGGGCTCACTCTGAACCCCCGACCAAGAACCTGGCACAAATCCTCCAGCAGAACCCTGTTATTTCCCCTACGACGACGCAGTTTCATAGTAATTATCCAGCGTGTTTTCCCCACTACCAAGCACACGGTACTAAGGGGTAGGAGAGGGAAACGTAATTAGCTTTGCCTTTGATCCATTAGAGAAAGGAGAGCCTGGCAAGCTAGTTCACATGGATCTTGGCTGTAAAACACACGAGCAGGGGAGACAGCAGCACATGGGCAGCGACACACGGCCGTCTGGGACACCCGACTGTACCTCAGGGGGCAAGTGCTGCTGGAACAAATTTCTAAGTCTTTTAAATTTTAAGGACTGATTTTCAAGGTTATCCTGGACTTAAACTGGGGGCCAATCAATCTCATTAGTATTTCAATAGACCATGTAAAAGGAAAAGAAATCTTTTTGTGCCTAGGCCAGTTCTCCCACGTGGTACTGAAATGGTTCCAAAGCATCACAGGCCACTCCCTCAATGGTCCTGCTTTGAGGAACAGGCAGTTTTGTGGTGGTTTTCCTGCCACATGCCCACCACTATCAGTCTTTAAATCCTATGTGTGGGTATCAAGATTCATATGGAAGCATCTAGTTGTCTCCGCATATCAGCTAGTCCTAGAAAAATAGCAAAAATCTGCTGTTGTCAGCTTAATTCTAATAGCTGCTTTCAAAGTTCAAATATCTAGTGTCTTGGAATTATATGAAATAGCACTACGTGGCAGGTCTTCGCGTACTATAGCTAAACAGGAAATTACCTGTGGGGGGAAATAAGTCATTAGTTCAATTAAGTAAATTGATAGACAATTCTCTTGAAGAGAATCTGAGCAATTAAAAAAAATAATCCACATCCTCTTCTTATAAGAATTCAAGAAAAATGTACTAACTGCCCATGCCTACTGTGCCTGAACTTTTCTATACAATGTATTGATCCCAAAGCAAACTCTTCATACTCCCCTGTACAGCAGCAACCCCTTTATACTCTTATTTCTCCTAAGTGTGCAGAGAGCGTTTTATAGCCAGGGAAAAACGGTATGTTAAGGGATCTAAGATCATCCATTTGCATCAGAAGAGGTTATATAGAAACCTATTTCCACTAAATCATGAGAGTTGTACTTAACGATAAGGAAGAAAATAGGTTCATTAGAAGCAGTACTTAAGATGATGAACGGACACAAGAATGTCTGAAGCTTTACATCTAATAGTTCTCAGTTGGTTATAGCTGCTAGAAATAAATCTCTGGAACAGTGGCTCTTAACTGGGGATAATTTTGCATACCCTCCTCCACTGGGGACCTTTGGCAAAATCTGGAGACAACTGGGGGTGGTGATGGTATTACTGGTATCTAAGTGGGCAAAGGAGGAGTATCTTAATGCACAGGGCAGCCCTTCTGACTGCTGTGCATCTGGTCCAAAATATCAATTGTGCCAAGGGTAAGAAATCCTGATCTAAAAAGAACATGTATTTTTTTCCCCATTTTTTTATATCTAGAATAAGGAGCCAGGAGTTTATTTCCAGCCCTTTCCGGAAAGCCTTAGTTCACAGATGGTAATGATTCCAAACAAAATGCACATTTGTGAGTCTTCTAAAAATATGACACTAGGATTATAGTAAGCTACCATCATAGTAGGTAGTTGCCCTTACCTAAGAAAGCAGCTGAGTTTATGCTAAAAGTGAAATGTCTGTGAAATAAGTAAAACAGTTTTTCAGAGTAACAGGGTTGGTACAGGCTATTAAAACAAGGTTACCCAGTTCTGGAGCACAATTTAGATTTATGGGTGTGTTTGAGAGAGAGAGAGCATTTCAAAGTAAAATCACTCATTGTGCATCAATCATTAGTGTGTATTTAGCCATTATCCGTAACTAGTTCCAATATTCCCTAATCTGGGGAATTTTCAGTTCAAATATAAGCTTTTTCTCTTCCAAGACCTAAGTAAAACAATTTGCCAAAATCATCACTGATACTCATTTAAGTTCAGAATTAAAAGGTTTGAAGAGGTCAGGGTATTAAGATTCATTCTACTAAAAATTTTATTCTGAAACCTGATACACACAGACATCACAGGGTTTAACAAAGTAAAATTACCTGCAATATTTCCTCCAGTAGTTTTAATTGAAGTTGGTTTCTATGATGTCCAATGAAAAATCCCGATTTGAATTTAGAACTTTCTAAAAGCAAAACCATGTTGCTGATAAATCTCGCCCTAACTTGTATGTGTTCACAAAATCTTATTTTTCTAATAACGGGAAAAGCAGTAATTTCACTGTATCTTTCTTAAGAAAATGGCCTTATTTGGTAAGCTTCTGGGAGCCTGCCACCAAATACTTCTACTGTGTTCCATTTTTACAACCAACTAAAGGTATCAAAGGAGTTTTATATTTAATTAAGTGGAAAAGTAAGTTAAAACCAGAATATCCTTTTCCAAACAGTAATATGAAATGTTACTGTAGTGTTCATTTTCCATTCTACAGAGGATTAAGTAAGATTTAAAAAAAGATATGAAATCTGGGGTGGCAGTGATTTGAAAAATAGATTCAATTTAAGACAGAGCTAGAATCCAAAATTTGCTGAAAATTTTATGCTCTTTAATATCAAAACATCTAAGCATAATATATGTAGAGAATGGCAGTTAATTTTAACAATTTAAATTTTTGGTAAAAAATGTGGGCAGAAAATGTCACCTCAACTTTTTGTGAAGTATTACCACATATTCTGTCAGGTGACTAAACAAAGCTTACATGGCTCATTAACTAAATGTTTCAATGACTAGGGACTTTGACTATTTCATTATTTATGAACTTCAATCATGCCTATATAATAATATATTCATTTACTGTCTGTTAGCTATATATAAAATACCAAAACACCCCTTATAACTGGTTAAATTAGATATGTCCCTATGTTATTTACCATTTATCCAACAGAAGTATTTTAAAAAAAATAAGACTGGTTAATTATGATTATATAATTAACATCTTTTGGTAAATTTTTTGGTAAATATTCAAACATTTGAAGTCCTCATACCCCTATCTCTTAAGCATTCTAATTCCTAATGGTTAGGAAGCTTTAGCCATCACTAATATGAAGACATGACCACCTTTTTAAAAAATGATCGTTCAGTGCTATCGATTTTATATGTAAATTTTTAGGTTAGGCCTCGCTATACCAAATTTCCTTTTCGCTTTAGTTCCATTAAATAACCTCAAAATGCAACTCCTCCTATTGAACTTTTCTTAAAAAAGTAGGTTGACGTGTCAAGAAAATAAGCCAACAACTATTTTTCTATTAACTTGTAGCTCTCCTGAGAAGTCTACATAAGCAGAACTTCCTAATACATGAAAGACTGTTAAAAGTAGTATGAGTGGCAGACCCAGGACTAGACTTCACACCCTGCAACCTCCATTCTAGTATTGATATCACCACTACAAGTACAGAATTAATCAGTATGACTCAGCATTTAAAATCTGAGTATTCTTCTGTTACCTAATTTTATGTAAATATATATATTCACATATACATAGATTTTAAAAACCACTAAAACCAGATATACTACTAGAAAAAATGTAATCTATTTTTATATTAAAAGATAAAATTTCAGCTATGTTAGAAAAATTAGCAGTCTTCCAAGACTTAAAAAAAAACAAACCATGCATCTTGGAAGTTAAAAAAAAAAAAAAAAAAAAGAAAAGAAATCCAATACATGAAAAGTGTTTGGATTTAACTTTAGACAATTAACTAAGACATTCACACAACATATGCATGTCAGTCTCCTATATAGTCCTAGAGCCTGCAGTATTGTAATTTATTGTGAAACCATGTAACCAAATACTTAAATATATCCACAACATCTATACCACGGTAATGCATAGTACATAATATACTGACATCTCAAATTTCTATTACAGTTTTATGCAAATTATGGTATAAGATTATCACCTGCCACATTTTTGAAATGGCACCAACTTCATGTAACGTTCTATATTAACGTACTAAAATCCTTACTGGTAATGTGATGTCTTACACATTATCTGAACATTTGAAATCAAGCTGTTAATCTAATAACCACAGTATGTTATCAATTAAAATCACTGCATAGTCGGATGTTAAAGCAGGAAGTTATACAGCGGGAAAATGATTTCTAATTCACAGTTTCAAAAATAAAGGGTGCAGTTTTCAAATATCTGATTGCTTGAATTGGTCAATTTAACAACTGCCTCCTTCAATACATGTAAACTATGTTTGCACAGCATTAGGAGATGTCTTTTATTTCAGAAGTTCTTACTGTTACAGGAGCACCACAAATTTGAAGGAATTGGCTACAGTGTGAAATGAGCTCACTGAAGGATATGTTAAATAAAATTTTAACTACAATATAAGATACTGCAAAGCTTTGTTTCCCCCCAGCACAGACCCCCTTAATCAGGAAAAGTAGTCAACACTTACCAAATACAATATGTAAACTAGCTCTACAAGGGAGGGGTGGGGAATCTAACTCAACTAAAAGAAATTACTATATTAACAAACCTGTGATGTGATCGTCAGCTTCAGAATTTTCCTAAAAATAAAATTCAAAAGCATACACAGTATTTGTATCCTTTGATAAGGAATGCAGGGATCCAAAGGGAATGAAAGAAACATCTGGTTTTAAAAATTTCTAAGTGGAAACACACACACACAAATGGGTAACTGAGAAAAACTGAGTACTTAAATATTCAAATTTTAAATGTGTAAGAAAATTTATAATAGAAAAAGTGGCAAATTGTTATTGTGACTTGATTTGCTGAAAACATCTGCAAATTCACACTGGCATTAAGAAAACCAAAGTTTCAAAAATTTACTCCTCTCTCTCTCTCTCTCTCTCTCCCCAGATAGGTTTTCTGTGCAAAAATAAATATCTGAAAATTGCACTAATACAATACTTATTTTAACTTTTGTTATTATGAATAATCTGCACATGCTGCTTTACAGACAATACATATTTGTAAACTTGCTCATGCAAAATTAGTGTGCGCAACAGGGATATCTTAATCCCCATACTTAAAAAATGATACCTTATTATTTTTAAACTGCCAAACCCTTTGAAATGTAACAAATCTTACACAGATATCCTTGTCTGCCAGCTAAAAATCAATTTATGTTGCTGAAACAAAAAGTTATACAAGAAAAACATGGTTTTCATCTTGCAGAATTTTTGATTTTTAAAAGAAAATTTATAAAAGAAAGAAATTCATGGTCACAAAATTTTAACATTTTAATCCTAAACATTACAGGGCAAATAGATACTGGACCCTAACTCCATAAATCCTAACTTTTAAGTTTCCATTTTTTTAAATGTTGCCCTAACCACTAAGACATTAGTGGTTTTACAACCTCTGGAGATTGTGGAAATACATGTTTCTGAAAGAAATGCTACAAAAACAACAATGGAAGAAAGCCAAACTGTCTCCGTGAAGGAAAAATAATATGGAACATTTTGAAGCCTTAAACACTTCTTTCCATGTCTTATGATTAACCTGTCAATTCAGTGCATCATATGGTCAATGTAATGGTCCCCATGTTGAACAAACATCTAACTAGTGTCCATTGATTCCAAGTTAGTAGATGATGAATCTTTCTGGATACTTTCAAAGATGGCCGCCAGCTCAGGGTTAGAACTGATCTGGGACTGGAATTCGCTCATCAGCGGACTCTTCTCGGCTTCTGGAATGGTTAGCAATGCTGCTACTGCTCTCATGGCAGATCGCTTTAGTTCATCTTGCTTTTCAAACTCCTGCTTTACTGAGTTTGCCTT